>NC_090925.1:314818741-315443741 GCF_040938575.1 Ambystoma mexicanum
CACATGCCATCACACAGATGGCATTTACCATTGCTATTGAGTGAAGATGGAGAGGAGGGCAGCACCTATTCATTCTGTCCAGTTCCCGCATGTAATAGCTTTTCTAATTCAAACAGGTCAGATTCTTCACCTGGAGCTGCCAGTCCGAAATGGTGCAATTGCACAGGGACATGTTTGAACAAATGATATCCAGGTAACAAAGTCACTCCACTTTACCATAGCCATGTCAGACATGTGACTAGAGGACTGCGACATGCCTAGTAAAAGTGGTTGAATGTAAAAAATCTGACTAAATGAACAGTGGAAAATTTTGCAACAATGTTGTGGCAAGGTGACACTTCAAGGGCAACTGGCGTGCAGTTGGGCTAGATGTCTACTGTTGGCAGAAGGGATACAGCTATGGCCAAATGCAGCTGCGCAGGATGTATTGCATGAAGCACATGGCTGACCCATACGACTCAGGCGCACACACTCTCACCTGGCACACAAACAGAAGCCCTCACACACACCATGCACATGGATGACACACACATGCATGTGCACTCACCGGACAATGCCTCGTAATCAGCCAAATCTCCCACGCCTTGGATCTGTTCCTCCGTGACGTAGGTCCCAGCGACTGACTCATGTGGAGTGAGTTCCATGTCTACTACTGGAGACCCATCTCCAGTCACTAGAGTTGCGGCATGACTTGAGGCCAGCTTACTCTTTGCCCTGCGCTTTAGGTAATTCCAGCGCTTATAGCAATCATTGGCTGTGCGCCTCACGATTCCAAGGGCACTTATGATGTCCGCAACGGTCTGCCAGTGTGCCTGGCGTTGTGCAGGTGTGGTCTTGGATCCTGCAACAATGACCATCTCGTTGTCATGTGCGGACACATACTCGACAAGTGCATTCAGTTCGTCATCCGTGAAGCTGGGCTTCCTGGACGGGCCGGACTGTGTAGCCGTGTCTGGGGCATCAGCCTGTGCCGGACGAGCACTCTTCCTCTTCCGCTTGGAAGGTGGTGGTGATCCTGAGTGTCCTGCGCCGCTCTGGACACTAGGGGCAGGAGCCCTGGTGGACTCTGTATCAGGAGTGTGGGATTGCACACTCAGCATGGGAGTTGGTGCAGGCATTGGCTCTAGTGTGATGGTGTCAGGGGGTATATCACTAGCATGGACTAGGACCGACACTGTCCGGGCTGGGTGTGTGAGGGCTGGGGTGGATGGAGCCGCAGCTGCCCCTGCAGCCTCTCCGCCCTGCCTACTTGGTGCAGCAGATGACCTTGCTGCCCCAGATGCACGTGGCATGGTGACATCAACGTGCACCAGCGCACGTGTCATAGGCCTGCTGACCTGGAAGTCAGCCATGGAGTCAGCCAGGTCTGGTGCCACAATGGGCTGGTCCAACAAGGGCTGAGCATGGATGGTGTCAGCCACATCAGCCTCAACGGGAGGGGGGGGGATTATGCGTGCCCTTGACTGGTCCTCCACACATGGGGGGACAGGCTCACCCTGCAAGTAACGACCACATCCCCTACTGGATCCACCACGGCCACCACTTGTGGCTCTTCCACCTTTGCCACCCTTACGGAATCCTCGCCTCCCAGCCATGGCACTGATGTTAATGTGCGCATGGGAGTGGCAGTAAAATATTGTCCTGGGCAATTGGGGGTCGAAGGGGTTGGGTACCAGATGGTAATTGTACCCTAGTGCTCTTGCAAGGCTGATTGTAACCCCTGGGGAAAGATGACGGGTCACGCTACGCACAGGAGCCCCAAAAAAGGGAGATGACGTGCACGCAACCCCTCCTAGACCACGTGTGCAGAAAGAAAAACCTGCACTACGCTGTGGCACCAGTAACACAAGAATGAACGTATGCGTGTCACACGCAGCCTAGAATGACCTCTGAAGGGGTAGGCTACACACGGGGCAAGCACAGATGTTAGATACGTGCGTGACTCACCGTCTGCCAGGTAAAAGAGCGTGAAAAAGGAGCGCGTTTGGTTGGCAACACCCCCGCCAAAAGAAGATTTCGAAGGGATTGTGTCCTCCGACGTATTCCTTATCTTAGATAGAAATCCTTCAGCTTTGCTGGCCTCGGAAAATTTTTTCGCCAGAGGGCGCTGCGCGTCGATGATCGCCGAGTCGATGACCCTCGACGGCCTCCGTGCCGACGTCGACGTCATCCTGCCTATAAAGGCCGCGCGCAGCGTCCGTTGCTCAGTTCCGTTTTTCCGCGCTTCGTTGTGCCTCGGAACACCGTTGCTCAGTTCTCGTCAAGATAACGTATATAATAACTACTATTTACCTCGATATCGATGGCATCCTCCTCCGACCCGACGACCCCTCGGTCCGGTTTCAAAAAGTGCCGAGACTGCGGGAAGAAAATGTCGTTGACGGACCCTCACAGGGTCTGTTTGTGGTGTCTGGGAATCACGCACCAGAGTTCGGAGTGTGAGGAATGCCTTTCCATGACGGCGAAAGCCTTGAAGGAGCGTAGGGGGAAGCTCGAGAGAGGTAGGTCAACTTTAACTTCCTCGAAAGCTTCTTCGGTAGAGTCGAGACGTTCGTCTCCTCACCATAAAAAACACTCTCGATCTAGATCACGAAGTGGCTCCCACCACTCGTCGACATCGAGACACTCGAAGAAGAGACGTAGGAGATCCCCTTCGTCATCTTCGTCGAGTTCTCCTGAGAGAGTTCATTGCCCCACAAAACGCAGCTCGCAAGCTGAGTGGGAGGAATTCAGGAAAAAGATGCTAAGCGTCTTCGAGAAAGCGGCCTCGTCCCCCTCGAAGACAGCTGAGGGTGATACCCCGGGTAAAAAACCCAAAAAATCTAAACGCCGCGAGTCGCAGTACCCGGCGGAAAAGTCAACCCGAAAGCGCCTCGAGCCATCGGGAGATAAAGCATCATCGACGCCATCGTCGAAAACTCCTTCGAAACAGAGGTCGGCGCCATCGACGCCGTTGTCGAAGGATTCATCGGCGCATCAGTCGATCGAGTCGACGCCGACGTCGACGCCGATATCGACGCCGGTGAAGGAAAGAACCACGGCTACTCCACAGCCAACGGTTAGACAAAAGACCTCCGACTCGACGCCGAGAACGTCGACGTCGTTCTCGAGCAAGACTCCGATCCTTTCGAGTTCTTCGAGGCCTAGTACACATTTCTCGACGCTTTTCACGGCGCCTTCGAGTACTTTCACGTCGGTGTCGACGACATCGACGTTTTCAAGGCCTGTGATGATGGCTCCTTCTGCATTGGAAATGGGGTTTATACCATTCCAAAAACCGATGTATCCCCCTTTAACCTCGATTTTTGAGGAAAGGGAGGATTCAGACCAAGATATTGATTTACAGAGGACCACATCACCAGAGCCAGAGACTTTCGCCTCTGAGGAAGGAAGATTAAAAAATCTTCAGGATGCACTTCAGGAAGCTAGTGGCTTGGACACTTCTCCTGAAGCAGAATTTATCAAACCAGACCCAGGAGAACATGCGGAGACTCCATATAGAGCTCTGATGTCTAGAATCATAGAATTTATGGGTTGGTCTGCACCTTCTCCTGCCTTTCAGCAGGATGACCTCACTGACATACTGGACAAGGGCCCACAGGAGGATCCTGTGGTTCCATTTCACTCTGCTCTACAGAGAAGGATTTTGACAAACTGGGAAACGCCAGAAATTATCCCGGCAGTAAATAAAAAACTGTCAACAAAATACAGGGTGGCTAGTTCTGACCCTGAATATTTGTCAAAACACCCTACTCCTGAGAGCTTGGTTGTACAGGCTGCAACCTCATCAGGCAGCACATCTGCATACCCCACTGCTCCGCAGGATAGGGATGACAAAAAGTATGATGCCATGGCTAAGAAGGTTTTTTCTGCCTGTAGCATGGCGTTAAAGTCTATTAACGCGACCTGTACGCTCGCTAGGTTCAGCCACACCCTTTGGGAGTGCGCTTCATCAGCGGCTGACTGCCTCCAAGAAGGAGAGGAAAGGGACGCATTTTTAAACATCATCAGGGATGGTAAAGATGCGATGTGCGAGACCCTACAAACTGGCCTAGATTCTGCTGACAGTATCAGCAGGGCCATGGCGGCAAGTACCACAATCCGCAGGCATGCGTGGTTGAGGAAGTCTGGTTTTGCCTCTGACGTGCAGACCAGGCTTTTGAATATGCCCTTTGACGGTTCTACCCTCTTTGGA
Organism: Ambystoma mexicanum; assembly: GCF_040938575.1. Lineage (NCBI taxonomy): Eukaryota > Metazoa > Chordata > Amphibia > Caudata > Ambystomatidae > Ambystoma > Ambystoma mexicanum. The sequence goes on from NC_090925.1 coordinate 314,822,937, forward strand.
AAGAAGGCGGATGACAGTTTGGAGAAACTGCAAACGTCCAAGGCAGCAGCCAAGTCATTGGGAGCTGCTATCCGTCAGAATACCTTTCGTCCTTCGGGATCATCGTGGAGAGGACGGTCCTTTCGTTACTATTCCTCATATGGAAGGGGCAGGGGACGACCGGCTCAAAGAGGCCAAGGAAGATTTACCCGTGGTGGACGGGGTAGGGGAAAGAAAGCCGCACCCGCAGGAGCAGGAGCCACTTTACCTTCGGCAACTGCATCAGCCGCTTCAAAACCACTCTGAGGTCTCCCCTCACAGAACACCAGTAGGGGGCAGGTTAACTCACCATCTGACGGAATGGCAGGCTATTACGTCAGATGCTTGGGCTCTGGAGACAGTGGCCCAAGGTTACTGCCTGCCCTTCCTACATATCCCTCAGAGTCATCCACCGGGGAACAACCCTTTGAAGCTTCCAGATCCGCTCCTCTTGCAGGAGGTTTTAGACCTGCTAGAGAAAGGTGCCATAGAACTGGTACCTGTAGCGGAAAGGAACAAGGGTTGGTACTCCCCCTACTTCATAATACCGAAGAAGGACGGAGGACTGAGACCCATCTTAGACTTACGGGAATTGAACAAATTCCTCCGAAAGGACAAGTTCAAGATGGTGACTCTCTCTCAGATCCTTCAGGCCCTCCAGCTTCAGGACTGGTTGGTATCTCTAGACCTCCAGGACGCTTATTTCCATGTGCCGATCCATCCCAGGCACAGGAGATACCTGAGGTTCGCAATTGGCAGCTCTCATTATCAATTTCGAGTTCTGCCATTTGGGCTAACCTCCGCCCCGAGGGTCTTTACCAAGCTAATGTCGGTTGTGGCTGCAAGTCTAAGGAGGGAAGGGATTCATGTCTACCCTTACCTAGACGATTGGTTGATCAGAGCTGTATCTTCGGAACAGGCTCAGAGACAACTAGATTATGTTTGCCACTTCCTTCACAAGCTGGGCTTCTCCCTCAATTTAAAGAAGTCACAGATGATACCATCACAGAGACTCCAATTCATTGGAGCAGTCCTGGACACTTCCCTGGGAAAAGCCTTGCCACCAGAGGTGAGGGCTCGAGATATTCTGCAGATGGTCATCAGATTTCAGAATGCCCAATATCTCCCAGCCTACGACTTTCTGAGGTTGCTAGGCCTCATGGCATCCTGCATATTCCTCGTGCCGGAGGCTCGCCTGAGAATGAGATCCCTCCAGTGGGCACTGAGAACTCAGTGGTCACAGTTCTCAGGAAGGATGACAGATCTCCTTCGGATCCCGGTCAAAGTAGCCCGAGACCTTCAGTGGTGGGCCTGTCGGGAGAACATCCTGAAAGGAGAAATGTTTTGGCAACCATGGCCGGAGATAACAGTAGTCACGGATGCCTCACTCACTGGGTGGGGAGCTCACGCCAACGACTTGACCATCAGCGGTCGTTGGTCTCCATCGGAGTCCAGACTACATATCAACCTGTTGGAGCTGAGAGCCATCAGACTAGCGCTGAAGGCTTTTCTGCCGTCTGTACGGGGAAGAAACGTCTTAATAATGACGGACAATACAGTGGCCATGCACTACCTCAACAAAAGAGGAGGCGTAGGCTCACTACCACTGTGCAGAGAGGCGATGCAGCTCTGGTTTTGGGCAATTCAGGAAGGAATCTCTCTATCGGCAATTCACCTAGCCGGAGAGAAGAACTTGACAGCGGACGCTCTGAGCAGGCAGAGCACAGTCTCTCACGAGTGGGAGATAGCTCAGGAAGTCCTTCAAGAGATCTTCGCCCTTTGGGGAACCCCTCAAGTGGATCTGTTCGCCACCAGTATCAACAGGAAGTGCGACAGATTTTGCTCAAGGGAATTTCCCCCGAGAGGAGCTCTAGGAGATGCGTTCGTAGTGGACTGGGAGTTCCCACTTCTGTACGCGTTCCCTCCGGTCCCTGTCATTCCTCAAATGATCAGGAGGTTGAGAAGGTTTCGGAAGACCATGATCCTAATTGCCCCGGATTGGGCCAGGAGAACGTGGTACCCGGACCTTCTAGACATGTCCATCTGCCCTCCAATTCGACTGCCATACAGAGAGGATCTTCTCTCGCAGAAGGAAGGTCAGGTTCTCCATCCAGCCATCAAGACCCTCAACCTTCACGCTTGGTGTCTGAAAGGTTGAGGTACAAGGATTGGGACCTTCCGGATGATGTTATGGAGGTGTTGCTTTCGGCCAGAAGGCCGGCAACTAAAACTCTATACCGCTGCCGTTGGAACAAATTTTGCAGCTGGTGCAGAGAAAAGAATATTGAACCCTTTTCTTGTGGTACACCTATGGTGTTATCATTCTTACTTTACCTGGCTAATTCAGGCCTACAGGTTGGCACAATTAAGGGCTATCTCGCAGCGCTATCAATCTTTAAGCGCACTGCAGAGGAGCCTTCATACTTCAAAATTCCATTGGTAATACAATACCTAAAAGGATTAACTAATGTTTATCCCCCGAAACCTTTTCAAGTTCCCTTATGGGATTTAAACCTAATTTTAAACTTCCTAAAGGGTGCCCCTTTTGAACCACTACACTCTTGTTCATTGAAGCTTCTCACCCTCAAAACTGTTTTGCTAATAGCATTGACATCTGCTAGAAGGGTTAGCGAGTTGCAAGCCTTATCGTGTAAACCTCCACATACAATCTTTTACAAGGACAAAGTTGTTCTTCAGGTGAAGCCTAACTTCCTCCCGAAGGTAGTCTCGGAGTTTCACATCACTCAGAAGATTATATTACCTTCTTTCTACCCTCCTCCTCATCCGGGGAAGGAGGAAGAGAGACTGCACAGGCTGGACCCTAAGCGAGCCTTGAGCTTCTATATCAGCAGATTGGCTAAGATCAGACAAGCAGACCAACTCTTTGTAGGTTATGCAGGACATAAGTTGGGCCTTCCAATAACAAAACAAACCATCTCCAGATGGATTATTTTAGCCATTCTGGAGTGCTACAAATTGGCAGGAAAGGAGCCTCCTCAAAATCTAAGGGCTCATTCTACCAGGGGTATCGCAACATCCTCAGCCCTTCAAAGAGGGGTGCCAATTCGAGATATATGTGCGGCTGCCACATGGTCGTCCGCACATACATTTACCAAATTCTATAGCCTGGATTCCTCCTCTAGTCAAGAAACTAGATTCGGCAAGGCTGTGTTACACTCTGTCCATTCTGGAAGGGTAACATAACTTTTATTACTCCCGCCTCCAGTCACAATACCACTGCTATGGGAGTCTATCTAAGATAAGGAATACGTCGGAGGACACAATCCCTTCGAAGAACTAGTTACTCTTACCTTGTAACGTTCTTTCGATGGGATGTTCCTCCGACGTATTCCTTATCGACCCTCCCATCCATCCCCGCAGTATGACTTCCTGTGGGTTTGCAGCCTATGCTCCTTCAAGGTGATTAGTCTAATCCAAAAACATTACTGGGGACTACAAAACGGAACTGAGCAACGGACGCTGCGCGCGGCCTTTATAGGCAGGATGACGTCGACGTCGGCACGGAGGCCGTCGAGGGTCATCGACTCGGCGATCATCGACGCGCAGCGCCCTCTGGCGAAAAAATTTTCCGAGGCCAGCAAAGCTGAAGGATTTCTATCTAAGATAAGGAATACGTCGGAGGAACATCCCATCGAAAGAACGTTACAAGGTAAGAGTAACTAGTTCATTTACGCTGTCTGAGGAGACAGGACAACAGTAGAAGGGAACACTGTTTGAGGGAACAGGCCCAAGTAAACCAGTAAAAGAGAAAAAGGAGAAAAATCTGTCAGAAGTAACAGGGAATACGAACTTGAAACGCCGTGAAGTAAATCGCGTGTGAACCGACAAGAAGTACAGAATTCACCCACTCGCTCTCCACGAAAAGCACGTACAAGGAAATGGTGTTCTACGCGTACCTTTTATACAGGCCCACACGTCCAGCGTCACTTACGCGGCATCTACGCGCTAGGGCCATTTCCACCAATTACACGCTTTGTGACTTATGCGTGTACGGCCATTTCCACCAATTACACGCTTTGTGACTTATGCGTGTACGGCCATTTCCACCAATTACACGCTTTGTCACTTCTGCGTGTATGGCCATTTCCACCAATTACACGCTTTGTCACTTCTGCGTGTACGGCCATTTCCACCAATCACACGTGATGAGACTCTGACGTGCAGTCTTTCCACGTGTGCTCTGTCATCACGTGCTGTGTGGGAAACACCCGTGCGGCTCACGTCACAGACGCGCCTACGCGCTGAGGGCCTTTGGTCCAATAGAATCGCGTATGCGTGCTGACGCGCTTACGCGCTAAGGGCCTTTCCTCGGTTTTCACGCTGACGTGCAGGATTTTCACGTGCAAAATCACTCCGTACCAAGCTGGCCACGCGTAAGCACACGGAAGACCACGCTCCTGCCCAGAAGGCCGAACTACTGCCCCCCAGAGCCCCGAGCACGCTCCCACCTGCCATCTGCTGCTGCCTGACTGCCTGCTGCCCACGTGCACTGCCATTTGCTGCCTGCACATCAGCCAGGGCTGCTGTTGCTGTGACCACCCCTGCTGGAACCGAAGACTCCCGACTGGAATTCCATCACTCCACAGCCCAGCCCCAGGACCCAGTTGCCCACCCACTCCTGCCTCTGGGGTTGTCATGTCGGGGCAAACACCATCTGTGACCACTGACAACACCCGGCCAGAGAGGCAGAGGGGCACCAGCTTCAGTGCCACCGAAGTTGGTGTCCTGGTGGAGCAAGTCCTGGGGCAGTATGATGCCCTCTTCGGAAGTTCACGCGCCGACAAGGAAGGACGGACTCGGATCTGGACTGACATCGTGACTGCCATCAACGCGGAGGGGGTGGCAGTCCGGGACTTACAACATGTCAGGAAGCGCTGGGAGGACTTCAGGTCCAGGACCCTGAACAAGGCCCGGCGCCTCTTGAAGGCAGCGGATGCCAAGGGGCGCCGGGGCCACTTGTCGGAAGAACGGATGGGGGTCCTGGAACGCATATCCCCAGCGCTCCACGTCCAGGTCCTAGAGAAGCAGACCCGTCTGGAGTCGAGCGGTGAGTGTACATGCATCCTGATTGTGAGCAGTGCGTGTGGTGATCATTCGCCATTGTGCCGGTTGCACATCTGTTTGTATGGGGTCGAGTATGGGTGGGGGTGTACAGGGCCGTGGGGCTGACACATGCGAGGGCTGTAATGTGTGAGACATGGATGGTGCTTGTGTGTGTGGGCTTGCATGGCAAATGCAGTTGTGCGTGCACACATGTTTGGATGAATGTGTATGTAAGTAGACATGTCCGTGATGTCAGGCATGTATGTTGTTTTCAGCTGCATGTATGAGCACTGTGTACATGTGCATGTGTGTGTATTTGACAAGGGTGCAACAGTGATGCAACATGGATGCATGTGACAGCGGTATGTGGAAGCCTGATTGGCAGATGTGACATGGATGCCCGTCTGAACAGTGCGACACTTGGCAGAGGTGTAGACATGCATGCAAGTGTGGTGGTGCGTGTACATGTGTGGTGCACTTCCTGTGTTGCATGTGATGTCTGGCTGTGGTATGGCTCATGTGTGCCAGTTGCAATGACATGTGTGTTGGGGATTGTGATGACATGTCTGAGGTTTGCCAATGCCACTCATGTGCAACTGTCATGCGTGTATGTGTCCATTGTACAGTGCCCTGATGCCTGTGTTTTGTTTCTCCCTGTCTGCAGCGTCAACTGATGAAGAGGGCGGAGAAGGTGCTGTGGAGCACAGCGGCGGGGATCCGACCGCCAGCCGGAGACGCAAGGCCCGGCTCCCCTCCCGTGTTGTCATCTCGTCGGGGAGTGAGGAGTCCGGTGCCGCGTCCCAGGCCGCAGCTGCCGGGGGGCGGTCCAAGAGGCGGAGGTTGCAGTTGGACTCCTCGGCAGCAGAAGGGGCAGCTGGGACCCCACAGGGCCCAACAGGGGAAGATGGCACGGAGTCATCCAGGTTGGTGGGGGGTTTGGTGGAGGAGGGGGCCGCGCAAGCACTAGAGACGGGGTCTGGAGGTGGGGATCCCACTGGTGCTAGTGGTGCAGTGCAGGACCAGGGACAGGAGGCAGCACAGGCGGCCGCGGAGGTGCCTGTGTGCAATCCTGTCCCCGATCCTGTCCCTGCATCATCTTGCACCAGCAGGGATGCCTACGTCCAGACCCGTTTTCAGGCAGGGGATGAGCTGACGTCAACTGGCCTTCCTCTGCCTGCGGACGTGGCCATCCAGGTCCGGGTTGAGCCTGTCCTGGCTGGTGTGGCGTTGCGTCAACGGGCCATGCGAGGTGACCTGCAGTCTTTTCATGGAGAGACTGCACGTCATCTCGAATGGCTCGTTGACCACGTCAGCCTGCTGGGACAGGTCACCCAGGCCGGATTCCGCTGTCTGATGGGGCTTGCTCCGACCCCCTCCTCAACTGGACCCCCTACGCGCCAGTCGTCCTCTGCTCTGTGCCATCTTCCCACCCATCAGTCACCTGGGTGCCCTGTGGAGCTGCCTCTGACGGTGCGGTCAGGCTGGTGGAGGAGGCATCCCTGCCACAGTCGGGAGTCGGAGGTCCAGCAGGGGTGGCCACATCAACAAGTGCACCCCAGCCGGCGGAAGATGTGCAGGCAGCAGGAGGCAGTGCACCGGCTGAAGCAGAGCAGCAGCAGCAGCAACATGGTGGGAGACATGCAGGCTCGGGGCTTTCGACATCGGAGGGGCAGGCATCGGCCGGAGGGCAGGGGGACCCAGGACAGAGAGTGTCTTCCGTGTGGCAGCGGTTGGGCCACGCCATAGGTGCGGAGCGGCGGCGGGCGGAAGAGGCGCGGCTCACAATGGTCAGGGCGGAGAACTCCATGCGGAGGGCCCTGAGGCGGGCCGAGTGCCTCGAGGCAATCCGCAGGGGGTTGGAGGAGGACACAGCGTCATCCCTGCGACCCTCGGGGCCATGGAACTGGATCGCCTCCGGGACATCGAACAGGAGTTCGATGATGCCCTGGCCCGGGACACCACGGAGTGAGCCGCTGGACTTGCCCGCCGCCTTTGTATATAGTTCTTTAGTTTTAGGTTTCCTTTCTTTCTTATTATGATTTGGAGTCGACGGACACTGCTCCACTTTTTGTATATAGTTGATTTTTAGGTAGGTTTTTTAGTAGGTTTTCTTTGTTCAGTTGGGCTCATGGACCCTTGTTATTTTTGTACATAGTTCTTTATTGCATGGAGATTTTTTTACATTTGACTTTGGACTAAATTTTTTTCGATTTGGATTTCCAGTTTTGTGTTTTTATACGGACATGCAGCATATTTTTTCTCATTCACATTGTAGTTTGTTTTCTTTCTTTAGCATTCTTTATTTTTTTCAATACAATTTTGTTTGCATACTTCACTGTGTGGTATCATCTCATTGGTTTCATGCATGTCATGTTGTGTGTTTTCCCGTTCAATTGCAACAATTGTGTGTGACGGACATGGGTTCATTAGCTTCATGAACATTGGGGGTGTAACATGTGATTTACATTTCCATGTGGGTGATTGGGTTACTTGGTAGGGCTTTTTGGCTGTGGAGGCTGACCATTACGCACATGATTGGGGATTGTGAGGACCTGGTGGGGGCTGCCCATGGTGGCAGGGGGGTGGGGGTGGTGGGAGACATGAGTGGGGGCCTGGTGGAGGATGCCCCTGCACTGCTGGGGGGTGGGGGTGCAGGAGGACATGAGTGGAGGCCTGGTGGAGGCTGCCCCTGCACTGCTGGGGGGTGGGGGTGGTGGGAGACATGAGTGGGGGCCTGGTGGAGGATGCCCCTGCACTGCTGGGGGGTGGGGGTGGTGGGAGACATGAGTGGGGGCCTGGTGGAGGATGCCCCTGCACTGCTGGGGGGTGGGGGTGCAGGGGGACATGAGTGGGGGCCTGGTGGAGGATGCCCATGGTGGCAGGGGGGTGGGGGTGGTGGGAGACATGAGTTTGGGCCTGGTGGAGGATGCCCCTGCACTGCTGGGGGGTGGGGGTGGTGGGAGACATGAGTGGGGGCCTGGTGGAGGATGCCCATGGTGGCAGGGGGGTGGGGGTGCAGGGGGACATGAGTGGGGGCCTGGTGGAGGGTGACCCTGGATGCTGGGGGGTGGGGGTGCAGGGGGACATGAGTGGGGGCCTGGTGGAGGCTGCCCCTGCACTGCCGGGGGGTGGGGGTGGTGGGAGACATGAGTGGGGGCCTGGTGGAGGGTGACCCTGGATGCTGGGGGGTGGGGGTGCAGGGGGACATGAGTGGGGGCCTGGTGGAGGCAGCCCCTGCACTGCTGGGGGGTGGGGGTGGTGGGAGACATGAGTGGGGGCCTGGTGGAGGCTGCCCCTGCACTGCTGGGGGTGGGGGTGGTGGGAAACATGAGTGGGGGCCTGGTGGAGGATGCCCATGGTGGCAGGGGGGTGGGGGTGGTGGGAGACATGAGTGCTGGCCTGGTGGAGGGTGACCCTGGATGCTGGGGGGTGGGGGTGCAGGGGGACATGAGTGGGGGCCTGGTGGAGGCTGCCCCTGCACTGCCGGGGGGTGGGGGTGGTGGGAGACATGAGTGGGGGCCTGGTGGAGGGTGACCCTGGATGCTGGGGGGTGGGGGTGCAGGGGGACATGAGTGGGGGCCTGCTGGAGGGTGACCCTGCACTGCCGGGGGGTGGGGGTGGTGGGAGACATGAGTGGGGGCCTGGTGGAGGATGCCCCTGCACTGCTGGGGGGGTGGGGGTGCAGGGGGACATGAGTGGGGGCCTGGTGGAGGCTGCCCCTGCACTGCTGGGGGTGCAGGGGGACATGAGTGGGGGCCTGGTGGAGGCTGCCCCTGCACTGCTGGGGGGTGGGGGTGGTGGGAAACATGAGTGGGGGCCTGGTGGAGGATGCCCATGGTGGCAGGGGGGTGGGGGTGGTGGGAGACATGAGTGGGGGCCTGGTGGAGGGTGACCCTGGATGCTGGGGGGTGGGGGTGCAGGGGGACATGAGTGGGGGCCTGGTGGAGGGTGACCCTGCACTGCCGGGGGGTGGGGGTGGTGGGAGACATGAGTGGGGGCCTGGTGTAGGGTGACCCTGGATGCTGGGGGGTGGGAGTGCAGGGGGACATGAGTGGGGGCCTGGTGGAGGCTGCCCCTGCACTCCTGGGGTGTGGGGGTGGTGGGAGACATGCATTGTTGATCAGTAGTGCAAAGTGACATGTGGGTTGGCTGGGGGGCATGCCCATGGTGAATGGGCTGCCTGCGGGACATGGGCAGGGGTGCAGGGTAGTCCCCCGTGGTGTGGGCTGCCTGCAGGGGCCGTGGAGGTTGTGGAGCGTACACCTGGGAGGACCCACATGGCCAATTCACGTGTAGTACTCCCCAGAACCCCTGAAATACACATTCCCTGCTGGTATCGCGTGTGCAACTTCCCGCGCACCCCTGAAATACACGTACCCTGCTCGCACTGGGACTATCGCGTGTGTAACTTCCCGCGCACCCCTGAAATACACGTACCCTGCTCGCACTGGGACAATCGCGTGTGCAACTTCCCGCGCACCCCTGAAATACATGTACCCTGCTCGCACTGGGCCAATCGCGTGTGTAACTTCCCGCGCACCCCTGAAATACACGTACCCTGCTCGCACTGGGACTATCACGTGTGTAACTTCCCGCGCACCCCTGAAATACACGTACCCTGCTCGCACTGGGCCATTCGTGTGTGTAACTTCCCGCGCACCCCTGAAATACACGTACCCTGCTCGCACTGGGACAATCGCGTGTGTTACTTCCCGCGCACCCCTGAAATACACGTACCCTGCTCGCACTGGGACTATCGCATGTGTAACTTCCCGCGCACCCCTGAAATACACGTACCCTGCTCGCACTGGGACAATCGCGTGTGCAACTTCCCGCGCACCCCTGAAATACACGTACCCTGTTCGCACTGGGACAATCGCGTGTGCAACTTCCCGCGCACCCCTGAAATACACGTACCCTGCTCGCACTGGGACAATCGCGTGTGCAACTTCCCGCGCACCCCTGAAATACACGTACCCTGCTCGCACTGGGACTATCGCGTGTGGAACTTCCCGTGCACCCCTGAAATACACGTACCCTGCTCGCACTGGGACTATCGTGTGTGTAACTTCCCGCGCACCCCTGAAATACACGTACCCTGCTCGCACTGGGCCAATCGCGTGTGTAACTTCCCGCGCACCCCTGAAATACACGTACCCTGCTCGCACTGGGACAATCGCGTGTGTTACTTCCCGCGCACCCCTGAAATACACGTACCCTGCTCGCACTGGGACTATCGCATGTGTAACTTCCCGCGCACCCCTGAAATACACGTACCCTGCTCGCACTGGGACAATCGCGTGTGCAACTTCCCGCGCACCCCTGAAATACACGTACCCTGCTCGCACTGGGACAATCGCGTGTGCAACTTCCCGCGCACCCCTGAAATACACGTACCCTGCTCGCACTGGGACTATCACGTGTGGAACTTCCCGCGCACCCCTGAAATTCACGTACCCTGCTGAAGTCGCGTATGCAACTTCCCGCACACCCCTGAAATACACGTACCCTGCTGCAATCGCGTATGCAACTTCCCGCGCACCCCTGAAATACACGTTCCCCGCTTGGCGTTTGCTGTTTGGCAGCCCGGTGAACTGGTCCAGGGTTCACGCAGCCCTTTGCGATGATTTAGCGATTTTGATGGCTTTTCCTTGCGCGAGGGCGTTCTTGGGGGCGTTACTGGCGCTGCTGCAGGGTCGCTGCGATTCTCTGCGCCACGGCTGGTTTGGGAGCCTGAAATCCATGAATACGTTGTGCGCAGAAATCGGTTTTAGCGCACGTGCCTGGCGCAGACAATCGCACGCGGACACTCTGCGCCAGCCGCTTGCGACACTTTTCTGCGAATTTCTATGAATTACCCTGTTAGTCTTTTAAAGTTTATGTTTGAAAGGTTGTTTTTCACAACCAAAACAAATACAAAAATTAAAATTATACACATTATACTGATGTTCAAATTCACTAGGCTTCCCATTTTAGGAAGCACTTATCACATGTGCAGGATAGCACAAAAGAGTGGTCTTCAAATCTGTTAATGCAAGAATCTCTCTAATCAGTGCAGTGCTCTGTCTGCAAGGTAATGGTTCTGTAGTATAGAGTTACAACTGTTGGATAACAACATGATCACAGCATTGCATTCCTTGCATGCCAGCCTTGAATGTAAAATTCAAATGGATTGTGTCCTCCCACGTATTCCTCATCTTATGATAATGCATCTCCCGGCTTTGCTGCTTCTGAAAATAAATTTCACCACAGTGCGCTGTATTTGAGGGCGCCGAGTTGTAGTCCCTCGAGGGCCGCCGTCGAGCGTCAATGTCATCCACTGTATAAAGGGCCCGAGCAGTGCCCGTTACCTCAGTTTCGTTTTTACGACGCAAGTGCTTCATGTTACGAACGGCGCATCAGATTTTTCCTCAACGATGTCCTTGTCATCCACTCCAACCACACCCAAGACAGGGTTAAAAAATGTCAGACGTGGGGTAGGAAAATGTCACTAACCAACCCCCATCGGAATTGCCTCTGGTGCCTCAGCCCAGACCATCGGGTTGACGAGTGCAGAGGGAACGTAGAGGTAAGCTGGCGGTGTGGGAGGAAACTTACAAGTCTTCTAAAATACACAAAGACTTGGATGAATCTATTCGAAAATCTCGACATACGTCGAGGAGGTCGAGATCAAAGTCACTCGGGGAAATCTTCCTCATCTTCGACTAAGTCGTCAAAAAAGCGATGTCACAGGTCTTCTTCCTCCTCTTCCTCTTCTGAGAGGAGAGTAACTTACCCATCCAAGCACGATTCCCCCCAAAAATGGGAGGCCTTTAAGGCTTCGATGCATAAAATATTTGAGAAAGCGGCCCAGACCCCCAGGAAGTTGCCGCGTGGTGATCATGCCTCTACCCACTCTAAAATTGACAGACGGAAATCAAAATCAAAATGTAAACACGCGAGAGCCGAAAAAGAGTCGAGTGTGTCATCAAGGGAAAGTTCCCTGATGCCTTGTACTAAGTCAAAACCTCTGGTGCATAAATCGGTGGTAGCGGAATCGATATCGGCGTCAAAGTCGAAACTCGACACAGTCGACGACCACTGCGTTGAAACCGCCGATGAAAATGGCGCTGACCCCTTTGACTGTATCGAAGCCTTCTTTGACAGTATCAAAGCTGTCTTCGAAAACGTCGAAGCCAGCGTCGTCTTTAACGACGCCTTCAACGCCTTTATCGAGGCATTCATTAATCCCGATACCCAAGTCGACGCCATTACCCATGCCTAAGTCGATACCACCCTCTTTACCTGAAAAAGCTTTCCTTCCTCAACCCAGACAGGAATTTTCCAGATCCATGTCATCCATTTTTGAAGAACACTCCTCTGAAGAGGATGTCACTTCAGCTGGAGTTAGGTTTGGAGCCAGAGAGGTCCCTGAAAAGCTAGTGGATCCAAATTCCAAAATAACAGATCTTTATGACTGTCTCCAAAATGCCAGTGGCCTAGTCACTTCACCTGAAGTAGATTTTGAAAGACCAGACCCTACAGATCATGCTGATCCTAGTTATAGGAATCTTATGGGAAGGGTCATTGATTTTATGGGTTGGAAGGCAGCTTCCCCAGATTTCGACCAGGATGACATGACGGACATCCTGAGTGAAGGTCCTCTAAAAGATCCTGTTCTTCCATTCCATAAAGCACTTCAAGAGAGGGTGAAGGTAAATTGGAATACTCCTGATTCTATTTCAGCAGTAAACAAGAAATGAGTACCATCTTTGTCAGATCCAGAATATTTATCTAAACATCCCTCCCCTGAAAGTCTAGTGGTTCAGCCTGCAACCTCCACTAGGCACTCAGCTTACCCATCAATACCACCAGACAGGGATGATAAAAAAGTTGATGCTTGGGCCCGGAAAGTTTTTTCTTCGGGCAGCATGGCCCTTAAATCGACTAATGTCACTTGCACTTTAGCAAGATTTACATATACCCTGTGGGACTGCATGACATCAGTGGCTGAACACATCCCGGAAGGTGAGGAACGGGATGGTTTCCTGGCTATAGTAAAAGATGGTAAAGAGGCTATGGAACAATGCTTTCAGTCAGGACTGGACACTGCAGATAGTGTAAGCAGGTCCATGACACAGTCCTAAGTAGGTTTGCGTGGTTAAGGAAATCTGGAAAAGAGCCTCCAGATGGATTAAGTGCTCATTCAACTAGAGGCATGGCAACTTCCACAGCTCTTCAGAGGGGTGGTCCGTTGAAGGATATTTGTGCTGCAGCCACCTGGTTGTCAATGCACACCTTTGTGAAGCATTACTGCTTGGACTCTACTTCATATCAAGGAGGACTATTTGCAAAAGCTGTCCTTCATTCAGTCCATAATTAAAATTTCTAGTACTCCCACCTCCAAAATTACCATTGCTATGGGAGTCTATCATAAGATGAGGAATACGTGGGAGGACATAATCCATTTGAAGAACAAGTTACTTACCAACTGTAACGTTCTTTCGATTGGATGTTCCTCCCTCGTATTCCTCATCCACCCTTCCAACCTACCCCTCTGTACGGTTTACGCCAGTTGCACTCCAACTTCCTTAAGAGCTTGAGGACTTAAAACCTGATCAGCTGATGCGACCATGAACACCGTAAAAACAGAACTGAGGTAACAGGCGCTGCTCAAGCACTTTATACAGCGGATGATGTCGACGCTCGACGGCGGCCCTCGAGGGACTATGACTCAGCGGCATCGAAACAGCGCCCTCTGGTGAAAAAGAAATTCCGAAGCAGTAAACCTGGAAGATGCTTTATCATAAAATGAGGAATACATGGGCGGAACATCCAATCGAAAGAACGTTACAGTTGGTAAGTAACTTGTTCCTCTCACAATGGGTTCACCCCTTTTTGCCTGATTAAGTAGTACTGTGAGGCTGTGAAAGCTAATACATCATTAAATTACAGCGTGTTTTCAGTTAGTCAAATAAAAGATACCAAAACTGGAACTTTTGGAATATTTATTTTGAAAAGGAACAGACTTTTTTCACTTCACCTGGCTAGGAAAGGATGCTTTAAGTTGTTATGTTTATTTTGCATTATAATGAAGCATATTCCGTAGTACCTTTTGGACCACATTTTCTCTTGCACTTTACTTAACAAATGTTCTATATTTTGCTTGATTGCTTAGAACTGTGCGTAATTGTAAAGTGTTGTGGGGCTATACAGTGCTTCAGTAAGATTTTGAAGTGGGTGTATTTTACTCCCTATTTTTGGAATTTAGGATAAAAAAGGTTTTTTAGAGAGTAAACACATGAATCCCATTCCCAGTGACAGTATTTTATTAGCAGGTAAAAATATGTTCAACATCAAATCAGAAATATTTTGGTGAGAAATACTACTTTGCACAAGTTATTAGTGTATAGTGGATAAATGTGGGCTCTTCCATTATTCTAGTTTCCTCCTGTAGTACTACATGAACTACTGGTCCAAACACATCCATGGATCTGTTTGGGTGAAAGCAGGAGGACAAGCTCCTATGTGTCCATGTCCCATTTTTATATTGGGAGTATTTTTACTCCCTATGTTTATTTTTTGGGAGTATTTGCCTATTTTTAGGGAATACAAGTGGCCGATAAACCCCCTTATATGTAGGGCTGTGGCTATATATATATTTTGCATATATGTGTAGATATCTGCGTGTGTGTGTAGTATTTAGTACCTTACATTTTTATCTCCATGTTTTTTTTTGCCCAACTGTATATTTCTATTCATCTGTGTGGACTTTCTTTACTTGACTAGCTTGAAGTGTTCTTAATTGCACCTATATACCAAATGCCAGATCTCCCAAGTGTAAGCTTTACTTCTTAACTAATGTTATCAAGAGAGTTTGGTTATATCAAGTGTAGAAAACCCCTATCTACTAGGTTGGCCTCTTAGAACCCCAAACCAGTGTAGTCAGGGGTCCACCAATTAGAGCATAATAAAAACCATGTACTCAAAATGTAGAGCAAAAACCGGACAAGAAGCAATGCTGTTTATTTCAGCTGGGTGAGTACAAATCAAGTAGAACAGTGGATAGGCTATGATCGAAAGGCTGACATGTAAATACAAGAAATACAATGGTTGGAACTCTGTCGAAACACTTGCAAGTTGGAGAATTAGCCTTTTCTATTCCCAGGGATTTGATTGGTTCACAGACATCACCTCCTCAAAGTTTAAGTTTATGTTGATTAGTGAAGTGTAATTTGAAGCAAACAGTTTAACAATTTCAAATGAATTGTGTCCTCCCACGTATTCCTCATCTTGGATATATCCTTACTTTCAGCTTTGCTGCTTCGGAAATTTTTTCTCTCTCCACCAAAGGGCGCTCCACTCGAGGCTGCGGCGTCGATGTCCCTCGGCGGCCTCCGTCGAGCGTCGATGTCATCCACTGTATAAATGCCTCAGGCACGCCCGTTGGCTTCAGTTCCGTTTTTCCATTAGCTTCGCTTCTTATCGATAAAACAGTGCTTCATTTCATACGAATAATGTTGTCTTCATGTAATCCTTCCACACCGAAGACTGGATTCAAGAAATGCCAGAAATGTGGGAGAAAGATGTCGCTACCAGATCCCCATCGGAATTGCCTCTGGTTCCTTGGTTCCGACCACCGTATGGATGAGTGCAGTTCCTGTCAGTCGATGACCCATAAGGCCTTAAAAGAACAAAGAGGTAAACTGGGGGTGGGTAAGGAATCCTTGAAGTTTTCTTCAAGAGGGAGAAAAGACTTGGCTGAGTCTTTGACAAAAACGTCATAAAAAATCTAGGTCGAGGAGCAGATCCAGGAAGTCCTCTTCTTCTTCCTCGAAAAAGGCGAAGAAAAGACAACCCTGGTCTCCCTCTTCCTCGAGGTCGTCTGAGGAAGTTATAACATGTCCATCGAGACATGACTCCCCAAGAAAGTGGGAAGCTTTCAGAGCATCTATGTTAAAAAAAGTCTAACGAAGACCATGTCCCTGCTCACAAAAAAAGTGACAGGGGAAGATCTAAGATGAGAAAATCTGACAAAAAAATCACAGAGGGTGTCGTCCAGGGAATCGTCCCAGACACCTCATAGAAAAAGCCTACCGGTGCATAAATCTGAGGCAGAACTCAAGCAAATGGTGTCAGACTCTCATATGTCATCAGAATCCTCATCTAAAACGTCCTCGAAGTCTCCATCGAAGGCGGTCGAGCACAAGGTGTCGATGACCCAACCTAAAAAGATTGTCGACTGCACAGTCGACAGTATTGAAGGCTCCTTCGATGGTGTCGATGGTCTCGACAACTCCTTCGACGGGATTGATGATTCCTTTCTGGGTGTCGAAAACTACATCGACAATATCGTAGGTAATGCCTACAACATTGACGCCATCAATGCTTTTGTCGACGTCTTCATCCATTCCAATGGCTAAATCGACACCACTGTTAAAATCTATGCCACCTGAAAAGGTGTTTCATCCAGAAAGCAGACATAACTTTTTTAGAACCATGTCCTCCATATATGGAGGAGATTCATCAGCAGAAGAAGAGGTTTCACCTGCTGATGATAAATGTGGTGCAAAACAAGTCCCTGAGGAGTTAGGTGACCCTCAATCTAAGATGCAAGACTTGTATGAGTGCTTGTAGTCACCAAGTGGTCTGGATACATCTCCAGAATATGAATTTGAAAAGCCTGACCCAGCTGAACATGCCGATGTAGGTTATAGAAAATTGATGAACAGGGTAACTGAATTCATGGGATGGACTAGAAATTCACCTGTCTATCAGGATGATGACATGACGGACATCCTTTCAGGAGGACCTCAGCAAGACCCCATACTTCCTTTCCATGTAGCCTTACAAAGGAAGGCATGGGAAAACCGAGAAACTATTAGTAAACATTAGTAAATAAGAAGTATGTGTCAAAATATAGACCCTGTCCCTCAGATCCCGAATACTTAAGTAAACACCCATCTCCTGAAAGTCTGGTAGTTCAAGCAGCTACCTCTACTAGAAATGCTGCATACCCAACAGTTCCACCCGATAGGGATGATAAAAAGCTTAATGCATGGTCCAGAAAGATCTTTACGCCAGGGAGCATGGCTTTAAAATCCACAAATGTAACTTGCACCCTTGCAAGATTTACATATACCCTGTGGGACTGCATGTCAGCGGCAGCTGAACACATCCCGGAAGGTGAGGAACATGAGGGGTTCCTATCCATAGTAAGGGATGGAAAGGAGGCTTCAGGGGAATGCCTTCAATCAGGTTTGGACACAGCTGACAGTATCAGTAGGTCCATGGCATCCAGCACAGTGCTATGCAGATTTGTGTGGCTAAGAAAGTCAAGTTTTGCACCAGATGTGCAATCCAGGCTTTTTAATATGCCATTTGATGGCTCGAGGTTGTTTGGCAGCAAGGCAGATGAAAGTTTAGAGAAGCTGCAGACCTCCAAAGCAGCGGCAAAATCACTCAGTGCCGCTATACGACAACCAACGACCCTACACAGGCTCATCTTCCTGGAGGGGCCGTCCCTTTCGATTTTATTCCTCATTTGGGAAAGGAAGGGACGGGCCAGTCAGAGAGGGCAAAGGAAATCTCCTCAGGGGCAAGGAAAAGGTGCTAGATCTGCCCCAGCAGCGGCATCTGTCCCTTCAGACGCTGCTGCAGCTGCCGCAAAACCACTCTGAGGTTTTGACCCACAAGACCCCAGTGGGAGGCAGGATCTCGCAGCATCTTGAAGAATGGCGGGGCATTACTTCAGATGCTTGGGCACTGGAAACAGTGAATCACCCAACGGGATACAACTCTGTCAAAAATCCAGATCCGCTCCTGTTGCAGGAAGTCTTAACCCTGCTACAGAAAGGTGCAATATAACATTTACCTGTAGCGGAGAGGAACAAGGATTGGTATTCCCCATTTTCTCATACCAAAGAAGGACGGAGGACTGAGACCCATCTTGTACTTGAGAAGCTTGAACAAGTTCCTCAGGAAGGATAAGTTCAAGATGGTCACATTTTCTCAGATACTTCAGGCTCTCCAACTCCAAGACTTGTTGGTATCATTGGACCTTCAGGATGCTTACTTTCATGTGCCAATCCATCTCAAGCACAGAAGGTACCTGAGGTTCGCAATTGTCAATTCTCACTATCCGTTTCGAGTTCTGCTATTCGGGTTGACCTCCGCCCGAGAGTTTTCACCAAGTTGATGGCGGTGGTGGCAGCGAGTCTCAGGAGAGGGGGGATTCACATCTACCCTTACCTGGACGATTGGATGATCAGTGCACATTCTCCAGAACAAGCCTAGGAACATCTGTCCAAAACTTGCCACTTCCTTCACAAACAACGATTTTCTCTGAATTTAAAAAAAAGTCAAACATGATACCATCTCAGAAACTCCAGTTTATTGGAGCAGTCCTGGATACTTGTTCGGGCAAAGCCTCGCCTCCCGAAGAGAGAGCTCACCACATTCTGCAAATGGTAATAAAATTCCAGAATGCCCAATATCTACCGGCGTTGGATTTTCTCAGGTTGCTCAGTCTTATGGCATCCTGCATTTTTACAGTGCCAGAAGGGTATCAGGTAATAATATCGCCATATATATGGTCGCCGTAAATAATATTGCCCGGCAAATGTCGTGGCAATATTATTTGGGTGGCCATATATATGGCGACAGGGGGAAAAAAAATAAAAAATTCTTATAAAAAATTTATTTTGAGGGTTGCAGGGGTGTCCCCCGCATGTTCCATGCAATAATGTCGCCACAAAAAACAACAATTTTTCGACGATATTTTTGCATGGCTAGATTATTGTGGCGACATTATTACATGGAACCGCCAGAAGCCAGATTGAGGATGAGATCCCTTCAATTGGCCCTCAGGACTCCATGGTCCCAGTTTTCAGGAGAAATGTCAGATCTGTTGCATGTTCCAGTCGGAGTAACACAGGATCTATAATGGTGGGCTTGCAGGGAACATATCCTCAAGGGAGAATGTTTTTGGCAACCATAGCCAGAGATAACAGTAGTGACGGACGCCTCCCTCACAGGGTGGGGAGCTCACACCAACTAGTTGACAATCAGCGGTCGTTGGTCTCCATCTGAGTCCAAAATACACATCAACCTATTGGAGCTGAGGGCAATCACACTAGCGCTGAAGGCCTTCCTGCCCTTTGTACGGGGAAAGAATGTCCTGATAATGATGGATAACACGGTGGCCATGTACTACCTCAAAAAGAGAGGAGGAGTAGGGTCACTACCACTGTGCAGAGAAGCAATGCAGCTCTGGTTCTGGGCAATACAAGAAGGGATCTCTCTGTTGACAGTTCATCTAGCTGGATAGCAGGCAGAGCACAGTTTCCCACGAGTGGGAAATAGCTCACAAAGTCCTTCAAGAGATCTCCGCCCTTTGGGGAACCCCGCAAGTGGATCTGTTTGGGACCAGTGTCATCAGGAAATGCAAACTGTATTGCTCAAGGGAATTTCCACCCGAGAGGAGTTCTAGGGGACGGTTTGTAGTGGAATGGGAGTTTCCACTTCTATATGCGTTTCCTCCAGTCCCGGTGATCCCTCAGGTAATCAGGAGGTTGAGAAATTTCAGGAAAGCCATGATCCTAATTGCCCCGGATTGGGCTAGGAGAACGTGGTAGCCGGACCTTCTGTACATGTTCATTTGCCCTCCAATATGTCTTCCAAGAAGAGTGGATCTTCTCTCGCAAGAGGAAGGTCAAGTTCTCCATCCAGAGGTCAACGCATTCAACCTTCATGCATGGCTTCTGGGAGGTTGAGATATAAGGATTAGGACCTTCCAGATGACGTCATGGAGATCTTGCTTTCGGCCAGAAGGCCAGCAACAAAATCTCTGTATCTGTGTCATTAGAACAAGTTCAGTAACTGGTGCAGAGATAAGAATGTGGACCCGTTTCAGTGTAATATTCCCACAATATTATCTTTTCTATTACACTTGGCTAATCTGAGGCTCCAGGTTGGCACAATAAAAGGTTACTTAGCAGCGCTATCCATTTTTAAGCACTCCTCAGAAGAAGAATCTTACTTTAAGATACCTTTAATAACTCAATGTTTAATTGATCTAAATAATGTGTTTCCTCCAATACCCTTTCAAGTTCCTGTGTGGGACTTAAACTTGGTACTAAAGTTCCTCACATGCATTCCATTTGAACCTTTGCATTCTTGTCCGTTAAGGCTCCTTACTTGGAGTTGCAGGCACTTTCTAGCGGGCCTCCTCACACCATCTTTTATAAAGATAAAGTGGTCCTTAAAGTAAAACCCTCTTTCTTGCCAAAAATAGTCTGATTTTCACCTGTCACAAAAAAATAACACTGCCTACGTTCTACCCTCCTCCTCATGCAAGTAAGGAAGAGGAATGGCTACATAGGTTACATCCTAGAAGAGCTCTTAGCTTCTATATTTCAAGAATGGCAAAACTACGTCACTGTGACCAACTTTTTGTGGGATACATTGGCCGCAAATGGGACTAGCTGTGACCAAACAAACATTATCTAGATGGATCATTTTGGCTATAACTGAATGTTATATATTGGCTTGGAAAGATCCTCCAGATGGGCTGAGGGCTCATTCAACCAGGGTGATTGCATCTTCAACAGCACTTCAAAGGGTTGTCCATGTGCAAGATATCTGCGCAGCAGCCACATGGTCATCCATGCATACTTTTATAAAACATTATGCTCTAGATTCGACTTCTTCACAAGGAGGTCGGTTCGCTATTCTGTACTTCATTCTGTACATGACTAACATTTCTTTACTCCCACCTCCAATACAAAACTGCTTTGGGAGTCTATCTAAGATGAGGAATATGTGGGAGGACACAGTCCATTCGAAGAACAAGTTACTTACCAACTGTAACGTTCTTTCGATTGTATGATCCGCCCACCTATTCCTCATCGACCCTCCCAGCCTACCCCACTATACAGTTTACATGGTTTACATTCTAAATTCTTTTAAGGCTTGGGTCAAAAGAGACACACCATTAACTACAATACAGTGGCTAAAATATATGAAAAAACAGAACTGAGGCCAAAGGGCGCTCTCGAGGCATTTATACAGCGGATGACGTTGACGCTCGACGGAGGCCGCCGACAGACATTGACGCTGCAGCCTCGAGTGGAGCCCCCTCTTGTGGAGAGAGAAAAAAATTCCGAAGCAGCAAAGCTGAAGGTAAGGATATATCTAAGATGAGGAATAAGTGGGAGGAACATCCAATCGAAAGAATGTTACAGTTGGTAAGTAACTTGTTCTTCTCATTACAATGCCTCCCCATGTGGTACCACATTTATTCACATCCCACCCCAGAACAACTGGTTATTAATAAAGTGACATTTGTGTTGACCGCCGGAAAATTAATACACTGCCATTGGTCAGCACCATTGAGAACGGAACACGAGAAACCCTGCAGCTGGTGGGAAAGGGGACATTCACACAATACCTGTTAGATAATGACCTTTGCGAACTCTGTGATGGATACTTTGGAGGCTGGCACCTCCTTAGAGTTCATGAACTTACTGTCCGATTGGTTCTCCCAGGAACGCCACTCTGTCCAGTGTTACTTTTCCACAGTCACCTGCTGATGGGCATCGGCGGTCATGTGACCGGCACACTGGTACAGAGCCACCCTCCCGCTTCAGTGTAAGGCGGTTAGTTTGGCTGACCGCCCTGTCATTACATCACCTTTTCTAGTTATGTTGTTTTTCCACGTAATGAGTAGCTTAAGCCCCACCCCCATGCAGATCCCTGTCGTGTTGGTCATGTGTTTCAGATCGAGGTTTCCCAGGGCCAGCCTGCCCCAAGGGATTTCCTACTACGTGTGTTTATGATGGTGCTATTTTCATCCTTCCTCTTCTTGGGCCAATCATAGGACAGTATCTTGGACTGTGTGTACACCCACGGCATCATTGCCCCTATCGTTGCCGGTGAATCCCTTGTCTGTGGTTTAGAATACCTGTGTCGTTTTCCCATGTAGCTGCCCCCACCGTCCACCTTCTTTACTCTCGCAGTTGGTTGGTGCGTCCGCACTGTCTGGTGCTGAATTAGCACCTTTAACACACCAGTGTGATTCTGAAAAATCCTTCCTAACACTTTGCTTCTTGTGGCATGCCTTCTGTGACCCTTATCTGTTTCACGGCTTTAACTATGCATTGTTAAAGGTGTCTGTGAGCTTTGCAGGCAGGTGCCTTACTGCGCCTTGCACACAGATAATGAGTTTCCACAGCGGGACCCAACCCCCTCCTACCACGTTTTCCAGTCCAGGTCTTTTCTTAGTCCAGGTCACAGCTATTGCCAAGATTCATGTATGCTATTGCTTTGTTTCTCCTGAAGTCCCATATAAAGATTTTGTGTGGGGGCACACTCTGATCCAGATTTGCTTGTGGGTCCAGACAGGAGTCCTCAAAGTACTGCTCACTTTGTTCCATACTTTCTTCTTTAATCTGTCAGTTATTTCAATCTACTTTCTAGTTTGCAACACCAATCAGATAAAACTTTGGTCCAAAGTGGATTTTGGGGCATGAACCTTCAAAGGTTGTCCTTTTCCATGTGTAGAGACCTTTCCTAAACCCTTTAAGTTTTATGTTGATATTTTAATTCACCATGGCATAATAGGCAAATCCTGATAAATTCAAGAAATCCCTTTTAGGGCAAGTAACCTGAAAAATGTATATATGGAGAAAAAACAAGTAGAGCACATCACTGGCTTAACCCACATTTCACATTAGAGGATTATGAAATCTGTCAAGATTTAATCCAAGGAGCTTTGGAAATAGACATAGAGATGTCTTGTTTGTTGGCTGAGCAAGAGCTTACACCCAGGATCGGAAGCAGAATGTATAAAGTGCTCCATGTCTGCCTTTCCTCAGATGGAAGAGACTCTTTGAAAGGACTCCTGCTTCTCGCTCCAAACATCACCTTGGAGATCTCATACATTCAAGAACACAAGCGCTACAACCCCCACCTCTGTTCTACCTAAATAACCTCCATAGCTATGTCTGCTTTATTTACCACTTCCCTTCTACACCCATTCCGCATCCCATGTTCATCCTTCTGCCCATTTGCCTTTTCACCAACAGGCTCTGGTCTGTTTACCCCAGACTTGGCTCATTGCGAACTCCGGCCAAGTGTCCGCACTGGAAAAACACTATGGCAGGGTTTGAAAATGAGGGGAGCTGGGAGCTTGCAGAACGCTATTCACTAACTCCACTTTCCTCAGTACTAGCTCCTACTCACTGGTTATTTCTGGATACCCAGGAGCTGCTTTTAGCTCCTGAGTATTCAGTCTTAATTTCAATCCCTGCTATAGTGATAGCTGGTATAGTATAAATGACAATCCACTCAGTGGAACTAGCTTCAGATGTAGGGTAGACAAAGGGGAAAGGCTGCAGGATGATCCAAGCTCTAATCTAGAATTTTCCCAGTGCCTCTCCGGGCTTTGGAAAACACACCTGGCATCACAGCGTATATATGTATGGGGTTGACGGGCTACCAATGCAGGAGCTCTGCAGGGTCTGCATCAGCAAATAGTCAGTCATCTAGGCCTAAACACAAGGAATACCCCTTGACAACAGGCCCACCTGCAGGATCTTCTACACCAGGTTCTGCATCAACACACATTGCTAATGATCTAGAGCAGGACTGTCCTCATGGCGCCTGAGGAAAGGTTTCTCCTTTAGCAACTTTCCCCACACTTTTTGCTTTTGTTTTTGAACCTGTTCACTTTGGTGGCCTTTTGCTCATTTTGTCAGGGGGAAACTGATCAGTCGGGAAACTTTGTTTCCCCTTTTCTTTTTACCTTTTTGGTAACTTTTTAACAGTGCACAAATCTTACAATGCAGTGCAGGTGGGATACCTTTTACTTTTGGATCATCCTAGTCTTCGACACTTAGGATTGTTGGTTACTTTTATATGCGCCTTAAGACAAGCTGGTAGATGCAATTACATTTTTACCATGTTGCTTTATTTTTAATGTTCCCATTCTCGTTTACTGCATATGGCAACTAAATCTGGCTAGTGCCCTAAAATGGTTGTGCCACAAGATTTTTTGCTTGTTCTTTGGCCATATTGTTGTTTGTTTATAAACTAAGGGTGCCTGGTAGGCCTTAATCTTCCAGGCTATCATCAACATATACAAAAAAGATGATCAAGGCCTTCATGTCACATATAATGCTCTTCTTTATTTACCCTCTGAACACTTGTAAATTATTTTCCCAAAAATATAATTTTTATTCATGTATTGACAAGTTAAAAAAGATGTTATGTGCACATTGCACATACAACATTTAAACATTTCAACATATTTTCTGTGACTCCAATTTAAACATATTCAGCTTTTCAGACACAAGAAAACCTTTATCAACATAAGACCCAAACAAAAACTAGATCCAATATACATGTGTAATAGGGTAAGTGAGTCCCTGACCTACTCAGGGAACTTTCAAACCTTGGTAGTCCTTTTTGTTGTGACCTGCCCTTCTTTTGCAGTGTTGTGGTCACTTCTTGAAAAGTCAACACGGATTGTTTCTGCCGTCTCTCAAGTGTAATTTGTTACTCCTATCAATTGCGGCATTCATCAAGACGTAGTCAATAATTAAATACAACCAAATGTATTTCTGTGTCTACAATTAGAGAACACATTTGGTCTGTAGATATTAAAACAAGGGAGTATGACCTGTAATTCTAATGAGATGTCTCAATACTTCTAAAGTTATTTAGTTTGTCAGATATGTAATGTTGGGCTACCTACCTTCAGATAGTAGCCCGAACACTAAGGGGTCCTAAGTAACCCAATTCTTCAATTCGGCATTGTACCAGGTACGCCAGTGTTTATAAATAAATATAGAGACTATTATCACTATCAGTATACATCTGTTGTATTTGGAATCTCAAGTCCAGTTGTGAAATGAACTGCTTACCTGCAGGAGAATACTTCTATGCGGAGGGGTCTGTGTTCGCCAAAGGATTCAAGGTAGAGCCGTGATGCTCTTAAATGGGGTGGGCCAAATCTTACCAGGCCGGTTGGTTCTGTGGTGGAAACGATGCAATATTAGTGGACCCTGTACTCTAGCATCTATATTTACAGTATGAATTATTCACAGGCCCCATCAGTCATGTGTCAATGTCTGGCCATATACTGGATATATCAGCCCAAACACAGGGGCTTCTGCTGGTACACCAAACCACCCTACAGGCATTCTACAGATGTAGTTCCGCCATTATAGGACAAATACAACCGGCACTTACCAAACATGTTCCACAAGTAGGAATTGCTGTGCTGCATGCCGCTGATGCTTCTAGTGAGACAACTACTGAACGAGGGCGCCAGCAAGTATGGGAGTGAGTAGGCAGTGTCATACCCTCAGCTTTGTGTACATATATATATTAAAATTATAAACCACTAGCATGTTGTTATTCGCCGGACCGTCAACACTCCCATGGGTAGGATAAATAGTAACCCGTGTGCCTGCAGGACTGAGGGGTTAAACATTGGGTAAAGTCATAGGGATACTCCCAGAGGCATTTTCTACTGCGGTCCGTAACCATGACAAATGTCTGTGCCATTTCAAGAGCCAGTATCCCGCCAATATCTATAGCATTTTTACATAATGGATAAAGTGTGCAACAGATCTGACAGTCTTTTATCTAGGGTCAACACTCACTACTTCAGGGCCAAGTATATTCATCCTCTGGAGCTGCTCAGTGAATGTCAGGACTTCGCGTTGTTGATCGTGGTTTTTATGTAACCCCGGACTAAGTTCCTGATACGCGAGGTAAACAAAGGAATAAAGGAAGCTACGAAAGCGCAGCCATGATGTGAAGGACAGTAGAAGCATGATAGAGCATATATCACTATCTTTCTATTTCCAATACTGACCGTTCAAAAACTATTTTCAGACCACTTGCTATTCTTGATCTTTTTGGGGGCTGTGACATATGAACCCTAGGTCATACATAGTTTGAATCGCTATTCATATTTCAAATTCACATGTAAATGAGGGACTGACAGCAGTGGGAGGTTGTTGAAAGAACAAAACAAATCTAACTCTTTGGCACATTGCATACAGTAGAATTGTACGGTAGTAATTTACAGCCAATAGTGTTAACAGGGTATGTAACAAGGTCATATCAAATGTATTTTCAAATGGATTGTGTCCTTCCACATATTTCTCATCTTTGATATACTCCGATATCCTGCTTCCAGCTCAGAAACTTTTTTCAGCAGAGGGCGCTGTGCGTCGTTGTCGACCTTGTGTCCCTCAAGAGATCCGTCCTCCTTAAGTATGACGTTTGTATATATGGCACGCACTGCGTGCATTGCCTTAGTTCTGTTTTTCCGCACAGCTGCGCGAAACGGTTCTTCGCTTCAGCGTGTTATTTTCTGCCTAATTCCGAGTTTGTTACAAAAATGTCGACAGGTTGTCATCTGTGAAAATCACTGACTGCTCGCCCGAGGGCTCGGACGGTAGGTCAAAGGCTCCGAAGGATCCGAAGGCCTCTAAGGCATCTCGTGCCCCTCTCATGGCCTCAAAGGGATCCACCTTCTCTGACCCATTCGTCGACGTTGAAGGTGTCAAAGTCTAGTCAATCAATGCCAAAACAGTCCTGGTCGAAGCCCTCGAGGACAAGTCCGCCTTAAGGTTTTTAAACCTCGGGGAAAAAGAGACTTTAAGTCCATGGCCTCTATTTATGAGGAAGAGGTGGAGGAAGAACACTCTAGTTATAGTTTTAGTAGGGAATAGGGATATCCCAGGAATAAAAACTGCGAGACTTTGTGGACACCCTGAAGGATGCCAGTGATTTTGGCACTCCTGAAGGTTCAGGTCATGCTGATGCATTTTAAAGATCAGTAATGGATACGGTTATTGAATACCTTGGATAGGGTAGATCATCTGTTGAATATGAACAGGATGCTTTTACAGATATTTTGGACAGCGGACCTCCTAAGGACCCAGTCCTTCCCTTCCATACAGCAGTGAACAATAGAGTTCTAGAGAGCTGGAAAAATCCATATGCCATCCCTGCGGTTCACAAGGATTTTACTAAAAAATACAGACCCGCATCGGTAGATACAGTGTCCATAAAGCCTTGTTGTGCAAGCAGATACTGCTGCACCTAAGGGAGCAGCCTATTCCACAGTCCCCCCAGACAGGGAGGATAAAAGGTTCGATACAATGGGAAAGAAAGTTTTCTCTGCAGGGAATATGGCACTGAAAGCAACAAATGCAACTTGTGCTATAGCAAAGTTCACCTACACTTTGTGGGAAGTGATAGCCATGGCATCTGAGCACATCCCAGAGGGTGAAGAAAGGGATGGCTTTATGAACATTATTCAGTTTGGTAAAGATGCTATGTGCCAATCATTGCAGTCAGGGCTAGACACTGCAGATTGTATTCGCTGTTCTATGGCTGCTGGTACAGTGCTTAGACGATTTGCTTGGCTTTGTAAATTAGGGTTTGCGTCCGACAGGCAATCCAGATTATTGGATATGCCGTTTGAAGTATCTTACTTGGTTGGATATAAAGCAGACTAAAGTCTTGAAAAGTTGCAGTTGTCTAAGGCATCAGCAACATTTTTGAATCAGGCCATTAGGCAGCCACAACAAGGTCGACCAGCTCCATCTTCTGCTTAGGGATGGAGAAATCGTTCATTTCTTTACTATTCCTCAATTAGCAAATGAAGGTCAATTTAACCAGAGGTGACAGAGAAGGCATCCTCGAGACGGTCGTGGACGTATCCACTGCCTTGCCTTCAGCACCAACAGGTGACGTAAAACCACTTTGAAAACTTGAATCCTTCGACAGTGGTGGGAGACAGGTTATCCTATTGAATTGTTTATACTCCTACGTCTCGTCCCCTTCCCTCGATACTTATGGGACATCTCTCCGTCCTGTGGGACCGGACCGGAGCACTTTGTAAAAAGCATCCACATTTTTTTCAAAAATGTGTCCCTCCTCTCTTTCCTGCGCGGGGCCTGGCACGCGGCCGTAACACTGCCCACCTTGGCTCTGCCCCCTGCATCGCCCATCAGTCCTTTTCTCCGCACGATCGGGGCCGGATGCACTTGCATCCTTGGAAGACTTTCTTCCCTTTTTTCCCCTCTCTGGCTCTCGCTAGCGTTCGTTTACTAGTCTATGTCTTTTAAACTAGATTTTCCAGACTGTTCATCGTGTCACCGTCGCTTCGCGAGGGCGGATCCCCATCCTCTTAGTTTAGAGTGTTTGGGTCCGGAACACCGTTGGGACTCCTGTTTTTACTGTGACTCCCTTTCGGTCCGGGCACTTCAACGTCGGTTGGAGCGGTGGGAGGAGGTGTTCGGACGGACTCCTCCTTCGCATTTTCAGGTGTTCATCGACGAGAAAAAAAACGCCCGGTAAGTTCTTTACTTTTCAGAACACCCCGGCCGGGGGATACCTTTCCGGGTTCCTCTCGAGCCAGGAGGGGCGTTGATCGCTCTGTTACCGGGGTTCGCCCTGAGGTGCCTGTCAGGCCTAATAATTCTACCGGAGTTACGCTCCGAGGCCCCTTCTGTGGGGGCTGTTTGTAGACCCAGTTCTACTGAGTCGTGGGGTACAGGAGCTTGCTCTGAGGGCGCTCTTTCGGCTTCCCTCAAAAACAAAACCGGGGTGTGCCCCGAGGTCTTGGCTGGGTTTGAGGTTACCGAACGGATGTTCGAGGCCCGTGCCGGGAAGGCTTCTACCGGGCCTAGGTCTGAGGTCCCTCGTACAGAGGCTAAGGATACCAACAGTTCTGAGGGGCCGAGCAAGGCCCTGTCGGTGACAGCGCACCGTTCCCACTCTTGTGGTGACACCAGATCTGTTGAGGGGGCAAAGAAGAAAGTTTCTTCTTTTACCGGCAGTGCCGAGGCCCTTCCTTCGAAGGCTCAGTTGGCAGTTGGTATGTTGCAGAAACATTCCAGGCCTCACAGTACCGGCTCTGCCGAGGTTCCTTATGTTAAGGCTAAAATCAAGACCCCTCACCCATCGACGGGGACCCCTGCCTCACTTCCTCACGTGCCGCAGTTCCCCTCAGATGAGGACAAAATGGCGGCCGTTCCCGCCACGACCACAGCGGCCATTTTAGGTACTACCCCTACAACTACGCCATCAGCCCCTGGTGTAGGGTTCGGTCCTTCGGGTGAACCTAAGGGGTCTTGTGCGCATCCTTACCGGCCGGTTTATGATTTGAACGCCCGGATGCCTCTTCCGCACTATGTTTCGTTGCCCGCGGGGGCGGCTCCCTTGATTTATGTGGATTCGTCGGTGGAGGGGCCAGAGTGGCACCCTTCCCCGTTACGTCCCTGGATTTGTCCACCTCAGGAGAGGCCTCCTCAGGTTCCGAAACAATCTCCTGAGGACGTTTTTTTTCGGTAAATTTCAAGCGCTTATGCGCACCGACCCCATGAGGGAATATTTCAAAGGGCTTTTCAAAGAGATATGTCCACCCGCGCCTCCGGCTCCACCCGTTCCGATGGTGGTCCCGCCGGCGCCTCCCTTGCCCGTGGTGCCTCCCCCTGCACTTCCGCCTGTGCCACCATTGTCCCTGGTACTGGACCTGATGAGTTTCTTAGATGTTCCGGTGCCCGAGGCACCTGCTCCGCAGGAGGGCGTGCTTTCTGGGGCGTTCACCTTGTCTCCTTTGGAGCGTACCGGCCTGTTCCTGCATAAGGACGTTCTGGCCGAGGTCCGTAGAGTTTGGGAAAAGCCACACTCAGGACTTTTTGTCAATAAAAAGATTGATGCGAGGTACAGGCTGCATTCTTCGGAAGAAGTGGCCTTGTCGTCTTGTCCGCCTCCCTCCTCCACAGTGGTGGCTGCGGCTATGTTTCAATCCAGGCCTGCAGCATCCTCCTCCGCGACGGCTACTCAGGTCTTGGGAAAGGAGGACAAGCTCCTGGACTCCCTAGGGAGGAAAATCTTTGCCAATTCGGCCTTACAGCTCAGGCAGGCCAATGCAGAATTGATTTTGGCGGGAGCTAACATGCGGATGTGGAGAAGTCTGTCGGAGTTTGAGGAGCACATTCCGGTCGAGAAGTTGGAGGATTTCAGAGGAGGCCTTTCCGATGCCAGGGTCTTGGCCCAGGATCTCCTGGAGGCTGCGGCTCATCACGTAGACACCTCGGCTCGGGGACTGATGCTTGGGGTTGATACCTCGCGGCAAGCGTGGCTCCATGCCACTAAGTTCTCGAGGGAGGTGCAAGACAAGGTTCTGGACCTTCCATTTGATGGTAAGGAGCTTTTTCACTCTTCTACTGATGTAGAGCTCACCAAAACCAAAGACAGCACTCAGACGGCTAAATCATTGTCTGTTCTGGTTAAAGCTCCCTTCAAGGCTCAAAGGCTGTTGTCGCAAGGTCGACCTTCCTCTGGTTTTAGGAGCTTCCTCGACCGCAAATCTCACAGAGTGGATACTCCTGAGGGGAATAACCGCCGTAGACAACAGCGTATGCAGTATTTCTCCCGCTCCTCAGCCTCCTCATCAGGTTCAGGTGGCACCGCCACCGATAAGTCTGCCAAATGAGGGTTTTCCGCGCTCGCACGAGACCCCGGTGGGAGGACGCATTGCGTCTCATTGGGAGGCATGGCAGGGCATCACAGAAGACAGATGGGTCTTGTCAGTCACTCAAGCGGGCTTCCGCTTACCTTTACCCTCTACCCCACCCCTCAACCCTCCTTTTCAGCTGTCCGGCTCACCCTCCCCCAAGGCCGAGGTTCTGAAACTTCTGCACCTCAGAGCTGTGGAACCTGTTCCCCTTGGGGAGCGAGGGGAGGGCTTCTACTCCCGGCTGTTTACGGTGCCCAAACCCAACCAGGCTGGCCTGCGCACCATCCTAGACCTTTCCCAGTTCAATTTTTTCCTACCCCAAGAGAAATTCAGGATGATCACGCCCGGCCAGATTCGCTCCTCTTTGCAGATGGGCGATTGGCTCAGCATGGTGGATCTTCAGGATGCGTACATGCATATCCTGATTTGGAATCCACACAGGAGATATCTCCGCTTCTCTTTGGGAGAGGAGCACTTCCAGTTTTGGGTGCTTCCTTTTGGCCTCAGTTCGGCGCTGCGTGTCTTCACGAAGATGATGTCGGTGATTGCGGCCTATCTTCGTCTCCAGGGTATCCATGTGTATCCCTATTTGGACGACTGGCTCCTACGCAGCCCTTGTCCGTTGGCAGCAGCGGACAACCTCCAGTCTCTCCTTCAGCTCCTGTTCCATCTTGGGCTGTCGGTGAACTGGGGGAAATCCTCCATGACGGTCTCACAGGACCTGGGTTTTCGTTGGAACACGATAGACTGCCGAGTGTATCTGACCGGGGACAGAATGGCGGATCTATGGCCACGTGTCAGATGTTTGAGCAGTCGGAGACCATGTCGGCCTGGTGGTTCCAGAGGCTTCTGGGCCTCATGGCCTCGTGTGTACTGGCTCTTCCTCTTGCTCGTCTCAAAATGAGACGGACCCAGATGGCTCTTTTGAGTTCCTGGCGTCAGGCTCTGGACCCGGATTCCAAGCGGATAATGATTGCGGATTCCATTAGAGTGGACCTGGACTGGTGGTCATCTCTCAGCAACCAGGACCCAGCCCCCATGGTGACGATCACAACAGACTCCTCCCTTTTGGGGTGGGGTGCGACGTTCGATCTTCTTCAGGTCTCGGACCTCTGGTCACCTCAGGACAAGCTCCTGCACATAAATCATTTGGAGCTTCTGGCGATTTTTCTGGCGCTCAAGGCGTTCAGACCGCTCATTGTCAACAAGGTGGTCCGCATAAGAACGGACAATGCGGTATCAATGTATTACATAAACAAGCAAGGGGTAATGAAGTCTCCCCCTCTCGTGGACCTGTCCATCCAGATTTGGGAGTGGGCCGTGCTTCATGGGGTCTGGCTGCTTGCAGTGCACATCCCGGGCCAGCTGAATGTCACTGCGGATGCCCTCAGCTGGCGGACAGTGGTCAGCTACGAGTGGGAGTTGAAGGCGGAGATCCTCTCATGGATTTTCTCGCGTTGGGGCACACCGGAGGTGGACCTCTTCGCCACGGTGGTAAATAAGAAGCTTCCTCAGTACGCCTCCAGAGGGGGGCTGGGAGCCTCCTCTCTGGGGGACGCACTCGAGATTCCATGGCACGACATGAGAGCTTACGCCTTCTCTCCTCTTACCCTAGTTCATCGAGCAATTTGGAAGTTGAAGAGCTCTGTCAACTGTTCTCTTCTACTGATAACTCCGTGGTGGCCGGCCAGGTTTTGGTTCTCAGAACTTCAACACCTGTCGGTGTGTCCGCCGATCAGGTTACCAGTAACTCCCGATCTTCTTCACCAAGGGGAACAGCAGATGTGGCACCCCTCCCCACAATCGCTCAACTTGGCGGCATGGTCCCTGAGTTCACGTCTCTAGAACATTTGGGTTTGTCTGCGGATAACATGCGCATTATCCAGGCAGCCAGGAAACCCTCGACCAGATCCCAATACAAGAGTAAATGGCTCAGGTTCTGTCATTGGTGTTTGGAGAAAGTATTGGACCTGAGGGTGGCAATGATTGACACGGTGCTGTCCTTCGTATCCTCCCTAGCAGAGTCAGGGGTTCATGTTCGTCTTGCAGGACTTATCTTTCGGCGATTTCCGCTTACCTCTCTACAGACCGGTGTTCTTATTCTTTAACTAACCCGGTGGTGAAGAGACATTTTGCTTGCTTGACATTTTGCTTGCTCCCTGCCTTGGGACCTAAATGTAGTCCTGACGGCGCTGTGCCATAAACCCTTTGAGCCAATGGCTACGGTTGACCTCAAGTACGTGTCCTGGAAAGTGTCCTTTCTGGTAGCCATTACGTCAGCGAGGAGAGTGAGGTAGCTCCAGGCATTGTCGGTGGAGCATCCTTTCTTGGTCTTTCACAAGGACAAGGTAGTCCTTCGGACAAACCCAGCTTTCCTACCAAAGGTAGTGACCGAATTCCATCTGAATAAGTCAATTTCCCTTCCAGTCTTTTTTCCGAACCCTGCCTCGGAGGCGGAAAGGGTTCTACACTGCCTGGATGTCCGAAGAGCTCTTAAATTCTACCTGGACAGGACTTCCGAGCTTTGGAGCTCTTCCCAACTATTTGTGACCTTCGGTAAACCTCAGGGCAGGCCGGCGTCTAAGGCATCTATTTCCAGATGGATTACTGCCTGTATCACGGAATCTTTCACCGTCCAAAAGCTGAAACCTCCTAAAGGTATCCATGCACACCAGGTGCGAGGCAAGGCAGCCGCGGTTGCTTTTCAGAAGTATGTTCCCTGGGAGTCCATCGCGAAAGCGGCTACTTGGGCCTCCCCATCTGCTTTCTGTAAGCATTACTGCCTCGATATGAGCTCTAGAGCTGACACTCAGTTCTGCGAGGCTGTGCTGAAGAACCTGTTTCAGTAAGGGGTATTTCCATCCACCCATAGTTCCTGTAAGGAGTGCTTGGGAATCTCCCATAAGTATGGAGGAAAGGGGACGGGACGTAGGAGTATTACCAGGTTACTCACCGTAGTGACCACCTTACTCCTAGTCCATAGTCCCCTATCCTCCATACGCCCGCCCGCCGTCCCCTCTAATAAGGTTCCTCTGTTATTGCTAATGGGTCTTGACCCTGCGATAGAAAAGGACTGATGGGCGATGCGTGGGGTGGAGCCAAGGTGGGCGGGGTTTCGACCGCGTGCCGGGCCCCGCGCAGGAAAGAGAGGAGGGAAAAATATTTGAAAAAAATCTGGATGCTTTTTACAAAGTGCTCCGGTCCCGTCCCACAGGACCGAGAGATGTCCCATAAGTATGGAGGAAAGGAGACTATGGACTAGGAGTAAGGTGGTCACTACGGTGAGCAATCTGGTAATTTGTATACACAATGTGTTTCAAAGCGCTTCAAGGAGGGAGGGAACATGGGAGAATACAATTACATTTTAACAAGTCCTTGAAACAATTCAGAAAGTGAAATAGCTATCATAATCAACCTGGCGACATTTCCGATAGTGCAATTGCAAGGAACAATTTAGAGGCAGAGGGGAAGGGAAAAATTAGACAAAACAAGCAGTAACATTACTATGCCTAACAACAATTGATGTAGTGTATAAGTATTACAAGAGCAGGGGGAGGGGTGAAGGAGATGAACAAAACAGATGACTATCATACTAGGTCAGATGATGATTCAGAATAGTTCTGGGGAGAAGTGGGAGGAGAAGACAAGGAGGGAATGGGGGAGACAGACAAGCCGTTATCAAAGGTCACCAGCATCTGAAAGAATGGCAAAGTATTACAACAGATGCTTGGGCACTACAGTCACCCATGGTTACTGCCTCCCTTTTCTAAAGAGACCACCAGACTGTCCCTTGAAAGTACCAGATTCGCTCCTCCTACAGGAAGTTCAGACACTGTTGGAGAAGGGTGCAATCAAATAGGTACCTGTAGCGGAAAGAAATCAAGGCTAGTACTCTCCTTATTTTCTGATCCTGATAAAGGAAGGAGGGTTGCGACCCATCTTGGACTTGAGATGCTTGAACAAGTTCCTCAGGAAGGACAAGTTCAAGATGGGCACTCTGTCAAAGATCCTCCAGGCCTTTCAGCGCCAGAATTGGATAATGTCATTGGACCTTCAGGATGCTTATTACACAGATTAGACCCTAAGAGAGCTCTTAGTTTCTATATATCATGACTGGCTAAATTTCATCAGTGTGACCAGCTTTTTGTGGGATATACTGGCCATAAATTAGGGCTGGCAGTGACAAAACAAACATTGTCCAGATGGATAATGTTAGCTATAGCTGAATGTTATAAATTGGCTGGGAAAGATCCTCCAGATGGGCTGAGAGCTCATTCATCCAGGGACATGGCGACTTCAACAGCTCTTCAAGGAGGTGTCCCGATACAAGATGTTTGTGCAGCAGCCACATGGTCATCCATGCACACATTTGTAAAACACTACTCCCTTGACTCAAGTTCTTCACAGGGACATCTCTTTGCAATTCATTCTGTACATGATTAATATTCATGGTACTCCCTGGTCCTATTAAAGCTGCTTTGGGAGCCTTTCTAAGATGAGGAATATGTGGGAGGACACAATCCATACAAAGAACAAGTTACTTACCAACTGTAACATTCTTTCAATTGGATGTTTCTCCCACGTATTACTCATCGACCCTCCCAACCTACCCCTCCGTGCAGTTTACGTGTTTTACACTCAAAGTTCCTTTAAAGCTTTTGTTCAACACCTTATCTGATCATTATTGACTACAATATACAGAAAAACAGAACTGAGGCCAACGGGTGTGGCTCGAGCCATTTATACTGAGGACGATGTCGACGCTCGGCGGATACCGTCGAGGGACATCGACGCTGCAGACTTGGTGGCGAATTTTTTTTCAGAAGCAGCCAATCTGACGGTAAGGATATATCTAAGATGAGGAATGCGTGGGAGGAACATCCAATTGAAAGAACGTTACAGTTGGTAAGTAACTTGTTCTTCTTAAGGGCCTGCTTCAGATTTCTGCCAGTACTAGCACTGGCTCCTGCTTAACAAAACAAGGCATGGGACATCCTTTTTCAATCTCTACATAGCACAGACATCAAACTCCTTTCTTGGTCTCTATTTCCTCTGCCAGGAGGGTGGTTGACTTCCAGGTGCTATCCGTCTAACCACCTTTTCTGGTTTTCACATGTCTAAGGTCCTGTTGATTTCAATCTCTACGTTTGGAACTACATTACCCTCTTTATTTTCCATCGATTATCCTTTGATGAGCATCATATTGCTATTCCAACCCATTATGAAGGTCTTCACTGATGTTCGTGGTATTTAGACCCACACCCATCTGCAACAGGCTGTGCAGGACCTCCATCTTCCAAGGGGATTTCTGCCTGCTTTCCTTTTTCCTTCACTCGGCCAACTGGCCTCTTTCCAGTCTGTCTAAGGCACTTTCTACTAGAACTGTCTGGTTTACCACAGCTCTCCTTTTCGGAAGCAAGATGGAGGTCCTTTCACACCTTCACCATGTTCTGCTGTGACATCTGTTCACCTAAGGTATGCTTTGTCCTGAAGGTGAGCATTATCCTCCTCCCAGCGTAGCATTCCATGCATGGAGATCTGGGTGTACTGCTATATAATCTATTCAAACAAGCATGTGAATCTTTGAAAGTTCCAATGCTGGAGAAGGTATACGTTACCTGTAACTCATGTTCTCCAGAATTGGTATCTTTCATAAATTCACATGCACCCACCCCTCCTACACCGCAAATGGCTCATCTTGACTCATCTTGACTTGTTTGGGTACTATCACGTGTGTTATGAGAATCTGATGATGACCTCCATGGATGGAGCTATAGGAGGCACTGCCTATTGGCTAAGCTGTAAATGACCCTCTGCAGGGGTATATTAGTTAAGATTCTGAACTACAAAGACAAATAGATGATTTTATGACACACACGACAGGGGGGGGCCGTATCAGCGGGGGTAATGGAAAGGTGACCGTCTTGCCAGATTACACCTGGCAGGTGCTAGCTCATAGTAGATCATACAAAAAGGTGAAGTCTGAGATATGAAGGGCACAGATCCGATACATGCTGCTGTTCCTAGCAAAACGTTGTTATGTTTAAGGGAAAGGCACTGTTCTTTAGGGCCCCAAAGTGTGTGATGGCCTGGCTTCAACAACAGGGTCTATCAGAAAGATGATCCCAAAATCAGGAACGGAGGACGGTTATGGGCAGGGAGGAGGAGGCAGGGAGGAGAGAAGGAAAGAGGAAGGGTGTGAGGGAAGGAATTGAGGGGGAAGAGGCAACAGTGGCTATGATGTCAATACAGGTTAAGTTTATTTCGTGTAATGTACGTGGGGATGAATGACTTTACCAAGCAATGTTGAGTACGGATGTACATAAGGAATCATGGTGTAGGTATAGCGTTTATCAAGGAGATGCACTTGCTTTCCAACAAACTCAGTTTGCTGTTTAAAAAGTGAGGTGAATATGCATGTGGGTCCTCCTATTCTACCTACTCCAGAGGAGTATTGATAAGGGTGGCAGCCGAATTTCTCCAGCAAGGGGTCTGGCATGAATTCACATGCTCATGAATATTCCCCGTCGTCAGGCTGGGAATCCTCGGTAAAGAAAAAATCAGTTTCAGTGTCGTTTCTGAACTGTCTTTCTACTAGTAACCAATCACTGGTCTCTGGGTCATACTGCCCCCAGCCAATGACTGCCCTCTAACTAAGCCCCTCCTCTTGGAGCCATCTTCAGATTTTTACCGCACGGTCTATCGTGCCTCATGCTCCACCGTCTTCACTTCCGATCAATGGAGATATGTTTTCAGAATTTTCTACGCCTCTCAAGGGCATTTTTTCATTGTGTTTCCACTTCTCGGAGGATTCCAGAAGATCTTTGAGGCCTACCCCGCGTGGACATGGCCCAGAACAAGGGAAGCATGACGCCTGTTTGAGCCAAGCTGTTCAGGAGCTGCCCTGGATGCGCGCTTCAGAACGTCTTTAAGGAGGATGAGCACTCTCGGTGCCTCTATTACCTTCACGATGACAAATTGCACGTGGAGAAGGACTGTGCGTTTTGTAAGAACATGTCCGAACGGACGATGAGGTATTGTTGTATTCGACTCGCCAACTGGTTGGAGGGGAAGAGCCCAGCAGCGGGTGGGAAGAGGAAGAAATCCGAGCGGTCTTCTAAGACCTTTGAGGGCGCTCCGGCAACGGGGGCCCAACAAAAGGCTAAGCACTGCAAGTCTGCATGCAGCTGGGAGCGCTCCTGAAGAACCCATCCATGGCTCCTGCTAGGAGGGACCGGTACGAGAAGTAGTAGCGGGTCCCGGACTCCGCCCCTATGTGTCTCAGGGCACAGACGTCCCCGGATTCGGTGGTCTCCGCAGCAGCCAAGAAGAAATCGGCGGGGGTGACAGCGTCAACTTCAACATCCCCACCGGATGGCGAGGGGAAGAAGCTGGATGCCATGGGATGACGGGTCATCTCTGCGGCGACGACGCTCAAAGCGGTCAACACCCTTGTGATTGTGGCTCGTTACGACAGGGAGCTGTGGTTCAAGATCGCTCCCCTGCTAGACCTCCTCCCGGACGACAAGAGGGCTGAGGCCCTGGAGGTCCTACAGGAAGGCGAGGTGGCTTCGGACCATGCCATCACTGTGGCCACGGACATCGGCGACATCGGCTTTCGTCAGATGGGCAGCGGCGTTTGCCTTAACCGGCACGGTTGGCTCAAGGCCACCGACTTCCGTCAGGACGTGCAGACCAGGGTGCTGGACATGCCCTTCAACGGGAACAACCTGTTCGGCAAGACAGTGGACGAGTCGCTGCAGGCCATCAAGGCGGACACTGAGATGGCTCGGGCCTTGGGTGTTCTTCAACAGCGACGGCCATCCTTTCGGAGCTCTGGAAGCAAACAAGGTGCCTCCAAAAGATTTGGTGGCGGTTTCTTGTCATACCGCCAAGCGGGCCGCTCATCGTCGCAGGAGGCCTACAGAGGACGTAGCAAGACAGGAGGATCCCGTTGTCGCCAAGGCGGCAAGGCCGCGGCGAAACAGGACTGAACCGGCCGTGGCATCGGGCCCCCACCAAAGCACCCCGCTGGGAGGCCAGCTGGTGAAATTCGTCAGCGTGTGGGAGTTCATCTCCACTGACGGTTGGGTGCTAGATGCCCTGGCCCGCGGGCACGACCTGGAATTCCAAAAAAGGTGTCCCTGCACTCCACCCATGGCCAGAAAGGAAAATCACGTCCCACAACTACTTCAAGGCTCCGGAGTGTACTTGCGATACTTCCTCTTCCGAAAGAAGACCGGCGGGTGGCGACCCATCCTGGACCTTTGTCGTCTAAACAAGTACATCAAGTCCCAGAAGTTCCGGATGGTCACCCTCCAGCACGTGCTGGGACAGCTGGAGGAAGGCGACTTCCTATCGTCGCTTTACTTGGAGGATTCCTACTTCCACATCCTAATCCTAAAGGGACATCGAAAATTTCCGCGATTTGTGGTCCAAGGACGACACTATCAATTCAAGGCCCTTCCCTTCGAATTGAAGTCTGTGCCCAGGGTGTTTACCAATTGCCTAGCACCAGTGGCAGCGCGGCTGCGCCTGCAGGGGATCCACGTCTACCCCTACCTGGACGATTGGCTCATCTGAGCAAGGTCAAGAGAACTTGCCATCGATCACACAGCGAAGAACATCCAACTTCTCACGGATTTGGGATTCTCGATCAACTTCGCAAAATCCCACCTGGTACCGTTGCAAGTGGCCCTGTTCCTGGGAGCCAAGCTCGAGCTCGACACAGTGGCGCGATTGGCTTCACCGTCGGAGGAGAGGACGAAAGCCATCTTGGGCAAAGTACAACGGATGTTGACCATAGCCATGGCCAGGGTGAGGTCCATCAAGTCCCTACTCTACATGATGTCCTCGTGCATCTACCTCGTGCGCCTATGCAGGATGCGGATGCGACCCCTACAGGAGTTCCTCGACACCCGTTGGAGGCAAGCAGCGGGCAGCTTCGAAGACAGGATCTCTCTCAACAAGACTTTCCGACAAGCAATCCGGTGGTGGGGCAACCTCGTGCACCTAGCGGTGGGCATGGACTTCCAGACCCCGGCGCATCAGGAAACGGTGACGACGGGTGCCTCCCTGGAGCGATGGGGAGCGCACTCCGGCCATCTCCACGCAAGAGGCCTCTGGCTCCAGGAGGAGAGATCTCTACACATCAAAGTCCTGGAGTTCCAAGCTGTGTTCTGAGCCCTCAGGTCATTCCTCCCGTCCCTCAAGGGCAAGGTGGTAAGGATCTTCACCGACAACAACACCACGATGTTCTAAATCCGGAAGCAAGGGGGCACCAGATCCCAAGCCCTATCCAAGGAAGCGCAGGACCTGCGGCACTGGACCATCACCCAAAGGATGTTCGTGGTACCCTTCCATCTGGCAGGAATAAAGAACACCATCACCGACTCGCTCAGCAGGGAGCTACGCTCGTGCCACGAGTGGGAACTTCGACAGGATCGGGTGGATCTCCTATTCTGACGATGGGGCAACACCCAGATAGACATATTCGCGACGGCGACGAACGCCAAGTGCCAGAGATTCACCAGCAGGTTTCTCCAGCCGGGGAGCATGGGCGATGCCTTCTCATTTCCCTGGGACGGCCTGTTCCTGTACGCGTTTCCCCTGTTGCCATTGCTGCTACGACTCATCAGTCAACTCAGACGGTCCCGGTGCAGGATGATCCATTTCGCCACCGGCATGGCCGAGGCAGATCTGGTTCCCGGACCTTCTGGACAGGTCAGCGTCCCCTCTGGTCAAACTTCCGGTGGACGTAGATCTTCTCACAAGGGAAGGAGGCTCCATCCTCCATCACGACCCAGGATCACTGAACCTGCAGGCCTGGCTCCTGCAGCACTAGAGTTTGGAGGGTACGATATCCCGGCGGACTGCAAGTGTCATGAACCATCGGACGCGTCCTTTCTGGACTTCCTGGTCCCTGACCCATAGGGGCTTGCACTCAGCAGTACTCCCAACATGGCCACCGAACGCAGAACGCTGTTTACCAGAGTCCGCGTCGTACGCACTACGTTCTATAAAGCTGACACGCCCCCGCGGCCCTGCACGTCTCAACGCGTCTCAACGCTACTGCTTGCAGTGGCTAGACGTGTGCTGCCGTAGTTCGTACTGCGAATTCTTTTGATTCCTGGTTCCTGGTCCCCTCCTCCTCCTTCATTCTTTCCCTTCTTCTCCTCTGTTGCTTCCCGGTTCTCCTTGCACTCGTTCCCCGAGTGCACTCCTCGCCGTTTCCTGGACTTTTCCCAGACATCTGAACGTTCCCAGGAGACGGGACGCTGAACGCACGCTGGAACCCGAGGACCTACGCACAGTGTTATACAAGACCCGAACTGTGCAAAAGAAGATTCCATCGAAGAACTCCAACAAACAACACAGACAGGTGAAAAGGAGGAAACATGTGACAGCAAGGAGGTACTTGCAAAGGCCAGGGCGTCCTCGACTCTCAAGTGCTATGGACACAAATGGAAGAGGTTCTCTGTCTGGTGCCGTGCACAGAAGATTAACCCTCTACGGATTATGACCCCTCGAGTGCTGCCGTACTTACTATCGCTGGCCAAGGCAGGGCTGGCACATGCCTCCATCAAGATCCATCTGGCGGCTATCTCCCTCTACACCAGAACATGGGACGATCATCTCTGTGGTCCCATCTCCTGGAGAAGGAATTCATGAAAGGACCGTTCCGATCGTTCCCGCCGGTGAAGGCCGCAGCATGGGAGCTCAACGTAGTGCTGGCTAGACTCATGGGGCCGACCATCGAGCCTCTGCATGCGGCACTGTTGAAGTTCTTGTCGTGGAAGACAGCGTTTCTTGTGGCCATCACCTCTGCATGGTGAGTGGGAGAGATACAGGCCCTCTCGTGTAAACCGCCGTACCTGACATTCCATCAGACGAGGGTAG
Organism: Ambystoma mexicanum; assembly: GCF_040938575.1. Classification (NCBI taxonomy): domain Eukaryota; kingdom Metazoa; phylum Chordata; class Amphibia; order Caudata; family Ambystomatidae; genus Ambystoma; species Ambystoma mexicanum. Next base: position 314,864,449 of record NC_090925.1, read on the forward strand.
TGCTGAGGACGCACCCCTCCTTAATGCCCAAGGTGCCGTCGGACTTCCAGCTCAACGAGCCCTTGGTGCTACCTGTTTTCTTCCCGTCGCCGGCTGCAAGGACTTTGCACTCGCTGGATGTGGCTAGAGCGCTAAAGTTCTACATGGACCGCACGAAGGACCTTCGGAAGACATCACAGCTGTTTGTAAATTTTGGACCTGTGAACCAAGGGAAGGCCCTCTCGAAGGCTTCCATTCCCAGATGGCTCTCCGGCTGCATCATGCACTGTCACCGGTTGGCAAACTGACCATTGCCCGGCTGTCCGAGAGCCCATTCAACCAGAGTGATCGCTGCTACCGGGATGCTATGTGGAGGTCGACGCACACCTTCACAAGATTTTACTGTGTCGACCGGGATTCCAGGGAGGAGTCCAGAGTCGGCCAAGCAGTGCTGCGCAACCTGTTTGCCTGAAGGAGGGCCTGGTGAGGTGGTAAGAGATGCTTAATGTTGAGTTGTTGATATGCTTAATGTTGAGCCTTGCTTCCTTCCATGGTTGTGCATGTATGTACTGCTATGTATTCTTGTATTCATGAGCATGTGAATCCATGCCAGACCCCATGCTGGAGAAGGAACACGTTACGTACCTGTAACTGTTGTTCTCCAGCATGGGTCTGGCATGGATTCACATGCAAACCCTCCCTCCTACCCCTCTGCGTCTCTTCTCTTGGTCCTACTGCCACTTTATGTGCTACCAAATCTGAAGATGGCTGCCAGAGGAGGGCTTAGGTAAAGGGCAGTCATTGGCTGATGGCAGTATGACCCAGAGACCAGTGATTGGTCACTAGTAGAAAGACAGTTCAGAAACGAAACTGAAACTGATTTTTTCTTTACCGAGGATTCCCAGCCTGACGACGGGGAATATTCATGAGCATGTGAATGAATCCATGCCAGACCCATGCTGGAGAACAACAGTTACAGTTAAGTAACTTGTTCCTTCCCTTTAGAGTTATGTCCTGTAAGGAACTCATGGTGGCAACAGTAAAGACAGACACAAGTGATCACAGTTCAAGGGTGTTTATTAAACTGTATAATGGGTCAGATAAACGCCTAATCTAAGAAGTGGGTATCCCGATGGAGGATGGGATGTGGGAACGAGTCCAAGGGTATCACAAGAAGGTGTCAAGGAACACAAGACTCAAACAGATGCAATTGTATATTACACATAGGGCGTATCTGACAAAGGATAGCCAAGTTCAAAAACGCAGGACGGCAGGCATGCCCTAAGTGTGATGAGGAGAATGCGGGCATGGTGCATATGTTTTGGTCATGCTCGTTTATTGAGCGCTTCTGGGGTGAGGTCGCACATAAATTAGCAGAAAAGGGTATTAAGATCGTGGTGGATACTGTGTGGGCCTGCCTGGTAGGGGGGTTCCCTAGGCCACGGAAACTTAGGCATGTAAGCAAACTGAAGGATCTGGCATATGCGCTTGCAAAGAGGAGAATTGCTATGGGGTGGAAGACATGCCACAAACCTCGATTGGAGGTATGGTGAAAGATCTGCAGAAATGGGCGGAGGCGGAAACCATGGTATGGCAAGAAACTAGCAATGCTGGGGGGGGGGGAGGAAACTGAGACCCTGATGGCCTGGAAACTGCTAATAGCAGGACTATTTGGGTCAGTAGAAGACTCGTCGGATCCCACGGAAAGGAATACCCCATCACAAGATGCAGGAATAGAACATTAGTGGAAGTAGGCTCGTAACGGGGGGTGCGAAAAGGGGAGCAGTGAACGCGATTGAATGATGTATAATAGAAATGTTATTGTATACACTGAAAGTTTGGTTTGTATTGTTTGTTTAAATACTCAATAAAAATGTTTTAAAAATAAAAATAAATAAATAAAAAGGACCTATACTAAAAAAACTATTGCCAGTCCTACGTTACAAAATAGTGTGGGATAATGTTCACAAGAAAAGAAAGAAGTGTTCACAAAATGAAAGTCAGGATGGTATGGCTGGGGTCTCCCTTTTGTACGTTTTTAGCGTGGGACAAGGTGGGACTCTTCAGCACGGCACACTCCTGGGCCTCGCCAGCATGAGGTTTACAGTTCCTTTCAAAGATTGCAGCACCTTCTGGGGCCAAGTCTCTCTTCTGCAAAGTCTCTTTCCTTAGAAGGCCTGCTGGACCATAAACAAGAAACAAACAAAAGTTCCTTCTGTAATATTTCCGGTTTGTCGATTGCTATTCGCCTCTTGGATCAACCACTGCCAGGCTCTGATCCATTGTGCAATGTGGGCCTCCCTCGGTCGGGTTCACTACAGCCTTTCGCTCACAATATCAGCAACTTGTAACATTCAAGAATCTTAATGTCTTTTTAAACAATTGTTCACTCTTGTTCACTCTTGTCAAAACAATGTTCTCAGGTGTATTATACTTCACCCTGATTCACAGACATCCCTCAGCCGGGTTCACATTTGCCAACATATTACAGTTCGCTTAGTTTTTCACAATGCAGGACTCACTTCCCTTAGCCTTGCTCCTGGCATCCGTGCATCGGGTTCACACAGCCATTTTAACACAGTTCACAATTTTATCATCTCATCAGAAAGCAGGGTTTCCTTCCCCTAGCTTTCTTTTGGCATCCCTCTGTCAGCTTCACACTTGCCACAGTCTCTTTAGACCCCTTAGGTTCTTCCCTTTTGCCAAGTCTGGGTCTTAGCCCCCAGTCAGGCTTTCCTTAAAGCCCCCAGCCAGGCTACACACAATTTTATTTACACAATTCACTTTGTTTTCCTCCATTTGTCAAAGGCTTTCGAGTGCACAAGGGGTTTTCCTTAACTCTTGTATGACCACCTTGACACTGAACGCCAGCCTTTCCCCAAGGCCTCTTGGTTCTTGTAGTTTCAACAAAGGGGGCCACCCAGAGTCCTTCAAATGGGCGCATGACCACTCTGCAGCTGGTCCTTCACTGGGCTTTCCCAAAAGGTCAACCATACACAAGTTCATATGGTTCCATGTGTTAATATCCCCGCAAAAATATCGCCATACAAAAATATCGCCATATTTTTGCAGCAATATTAAGGCATGGAACTAGCGGGGGACACCCCCGCAACCCCCGCTCCCAAAAATCCCAACAATTATCCCCCTAGTAGATATCGCCTATGGCCGTTCCTGACGACCATATATATGGCGATAATTTTGTTGGGGATAATATGTAGTGATACCGTTCATATCATGTTACCGTTTCCAACCTTGCGATGAACACAGCTCTCTCACCGACTTACCGGCTGTGCTCAACCAGTTGGCTTGTCTTGCTTCTGGACAATACCACAGTAGCAGGCACGTCTTCCCGCCTTGGCCATCAGCGCAGGGGGGCCGGAGGCACCAGCGACATCTATTATACCACATGCCAGCTGTCAGCCCCGGTCTATTGATTTCTTTCACAGAGGCTTTGCGGGTCTGTGTCGAAAAGGGCAAGGGCACTTCCCTCCCTGTTGTCCCCTCAGGCCTCGCCACCCTTCTTCTCCACTTGAACTGCTGATAGCAATAGCTGCTTCCACATGCGGTTGGCGTTGCTCTTAGTGTGCTCTTGTGCTTCGCCTTTTATCCCTGTGGGAAAGGAAAGGGCCGTCAGTTGTGTGTAGTTGTCAATTGCCTGACCCTTGTGTTGGGACATGGCAGGTAAACGGCTCTGGTGTTAGTCCGTTGTCTTTTAGGGTGTAGAAAGTGTTGGTGTCGGAAAAGGGGGTCGGACTTTTGGCTTTTGGGTATCCTATGGGGTAGGATGGGGAAATGGTGTCATAAAGGAACGGGATATTAATATTTTATTTTTATCGCGCTCGTACACAAGTGTTTCAGAGCGCGACAAGGCAAGGGAGGGGAACAGGGGAGAACAAAACAGCAATCTTACTAGGGCCAGCGACATTGAGAACGCGCAAGTGCATGGGAGAGGGCAAAAGTGCATGGAAGGAGGGGAGAAGTGGAAAGTGCGAAGCAGAGGAGAAACAGATAAATAACAATAAATAAATAATAAAGGTAACAAACAGTGGTAGTGCAGCCAGCAATTTGCAAGTGCTAGGTTTAAGGCAGTGCTGCGTCTCAACCTTCGGTGTCCCACTTCTACTCCCCGAAGACCTCTCATCCAGGTGATACTCCCCCTCCGGTCCACCCACAGGAACTGTATCCAATATTGATGGCCGTGTCCTGGCTCCTGGATGACAGACCTCCGGGGACTAGCGAGTGAGACACCTTCAGGTTTCTCAAAGTCCTTACATGTGGACCCAGAAGAAGATTTGTGATTGTTTGACGGTCTAGCGTGGATAGAGCTTTGTCTTATAAATTTGTATTCCCCAAATGTTGAGACTGAGGAATCTTTTCCTGAGTTACTGGCAAAATGGGCAAGGTATAGACATGTTGCATGGTTGTGGAGATAGTGACTGGCCTCATTTACCTCAAAATAGTCTGTAATATGAATGCCTAATTCATCCCTATATGTGGGGTCGCTTAAGCCTTCCACTCTCATTCTATAGGTAGGGATTCTAGTATTACTAGGGAGGACCCATGTTTCAAGCAGGGAATGATCAGACAACGTTCTCCCCAAGTACCTTGTACCCACCCCTAAATAAACATGTTCATCCTCCATAAAGAAATGATCTATCCAAGTGTATAACCTGTGTGGGGCTGCGTAGAAAGAATATCTATTCAGATGTACATGCCTTCACATCTCCTGCAATCTCCAGGAGTTTAGATACTCAATAAGCGATCTAGCAGTCCTGGGTTTATGTTATGTTATGTTACTTGGCATTTATATAGCCCCTTATGTATCATTGGTATGATCTCAAAGCGCTGGTAGGTTGAACGCCCTCGGGAACCGTAGTTCAAGTCAGTAGAGAGAGAGAGAGGGTGTCATAAGGTGCGTGCGTGCACCGGATATTTGTGCAGCCTGTGCCTCACGGATATGTGTGCAGCCTTATGCGGAGCATTCAGACTTGTCCTGATCCGGGTATATACAGTGGGAAATGTGGGTATTTAATGGGATGCCTTTTAAAGTAGTGGTGAGAGGCATATGTATATCGTACGCACACCGGGTGAGGTCCAGGTTAAAAGAGAAATGGGCTAGCAGTGAAAAAGAAATATATTCAATTGAACATGGGGAATTGAGACAATGTATACAGCATTGTGGAATCTGGGAACCATGATTCTCCAGCATGGGGTCTGGCATGGATTCACATGCTCATCAATATTCCCCGTCGTCAGGCTGGGAATCCTCGGTAAAGAAAAAACCAGTATCAGTTTCGTTTCTGATCTGTCTTTCGTAGTAACAACCAATCACTGGTCTCTGCGTCATACTGACCACAGCCAATGACTGCCCTCTACCTAAGCACCGCCTCTGGCATCCATCTTCAGATTTTTACCGCACGTTCATGTGTTGGGATCCTCGTGCTATTGCTCTCGAGCGTTAGTGCTATTTTTTCACGTTTTTTCTCAAAAACTTCATTTTTTCGGTCAAAAGAGCCTCAAGCTCCACCGACTTTCCATCCGATCAACGGGGACCCGTGTCGGATTCGTCTGCGCCCCTCAAGGGTGAAGATTTCGTCGAGCTACGCTTTTGTAGGACTCCAGAAGCTTCTCAGGCCCGGACATGGCCCAGGAGAAGGGAAGCTCGACGCCCGGAAAGCTGTTCAGGATCTGCCCTGGATGCCAGCTGCAGAACGTCTTTAAGGAGGACGAACACTCCTTTTGTCTCTACTGCTTACATGAGGACAAGACGCACGTGGAGAAGGACTGTGCGTTTGGCGGCAATATGTCGGAGCGGACCATGAAGGACCGCCATCAGCGTCTCGCCAACTGGCTGGAAGGGAAGAGCCCGTCAGGCGAGAAGAAGAGGAAGAAATCCGAGCGGTCTTCTAAGACCTTTGAGGACGCCCCGGCGACGGGGGTCCAACACAAGGCCAAGAACCGCGAGTCCGCTGGCACCGGGAGCGCCGAACGGTCGGGCTCTACGGGCGCCAGGCAGGGCGCACCCTCCCCGGCACCTTCAGCCACGAGCCAACGCTCTGGATCGGGTAAGAGGAAGGGCGAGCACCCTGCGAAGCTCCTGGAGAGGCCCCGGTCGAGCTCGAAGGCCCCATCGGAGGGGGAGCGAGGCAGTGTCCCCCCCCTCAAGGATAAGGCGGTGAGCGCACCTAAGGTGGTGAAGGCCTTAATCCATCCGGCCAAGCCCTCTATCGATACTGTCGCGGCGGCCCTGGCTCAGCCTGTGGAGGCTACACCAGTGGTGGCGACCTCGGGGCTCAGAGTCTCCCTGCCACCTCGGAGGGAGTCCTCTTTTGTGCCCATCGATAGGACCCCCGTGAAATCCCCGGCGAGGAAGAAAAAGGGGGGGCAGGGCGTCGTCGTAGATTCGGCCTCAACCTCGGAGGAAGAGCTGATTGAGGTCTTAAGCCACGGCCTTGGCGTGGAAGAAGACCGGCCCGTCGGGATGGATCCTGACGCAGGTGACGCCGACATCGTCGAGGGTGCCGACGGGGCCCCTGATCGCCCGTCGGATTCCCCTCTGCCAGCGCCGCAAGACAACTCGGCGGCCATTTTGTTGGCTATACAGTCCTTATGTTCAGAGATAAGGACGAGACTACCGTTGCCGACGGAGGAACCTGTCCCGTCGGGGGATCCTGAACCGGGACCTTCTGGTGTTCCCCCGCCCAAGAAAAGAAGGATTCACCCTCCACCTCCTTTTCAGCCGTCGCGCCCCGTCCAGCCCTCCTCCCCGTCCACCCGAGGGGATGATACGGGGACTGACACGGCAGCGACGGGTACGGACGACGAGGATCTACCGTCGTCACCTCCCACCAGGGCTTCTCCGCCCGACGAGATTGGATCGTTCCACTCCATGATTGCCAGGGCATCCGAGCTTTTCCAACTCTGCCCTGAGGAGAAGAAAAAGGAAGGATTCCTTTATCAACGGCGCGAGGCCAAGAGGAAGACGGTCTTCGCGGTGCCTCTACTGGACGACATTTGGGATGAGGGCCTCGCCCTCCTCAAGAACCCTTCCACGACGCCAGCTAGAAGAGACCGGTACGAGAAGAAGTACCGGGTCCCGGACGAGGCCCCCTGTGCCTCCGTGCGCAGCCTACCCCGGACTCCGTCGTCTCCGCGGCGGCCAGGAAGAAAGCGGGGGGGGTGCGGCCTCCACATCGACTTCCCCACTGGACGGCGAGGGAAAGAAATTGGACGCTATGGGACGCAGGGTCATCTCGTCTGCAGCGACGACGATTAAAGCGGCCTACGCCTTGGCTATCGTGGCCCGCTACGACACGGAGCTATGGTACAAACTGGCTCCCCTGCTGGACTTCCTACCCGACGACAAGAGGGCGGATGCCCTGGAGATCCTACAGGAAGGTGAGGTGGCGTCGGACCACGCCATCACTATTGCGAGGGACATCGCCGACACTGGGTTTCGCCAGTTGGGCAACGGCGTGTGCCTTAGGCGGCGTGGATGGCTCAAGGCTACGGACTTCCGTCAAGACGTACAGACCAGAGTCCTGGACATGCCGTTCGATGGGAACAACCTGTTTGGGAAAACAGTGGACGATTCCCTTCAGGCCATTAAAGCGGACACTGAGACGGCCCGGGCCCTTGGGGTTCTGCAGCAACGACGGACGCCCTTTCGGAGCAGCGGAGGCAAGGGCGCCTCCAAAGGTTCCGGCGGCGGTTTCTCCACCTACCGTCAAGCGGCCCACTCGTCGTCTCAGGAGGCCTACAGAGGACGAGGCAAGTCTGGCGGACCCCGCCGTCGTCGCCAAGGAGGTCAAGGCGGCAAAGCCTGGTCGAAACAGGATTGAACCGGCCGTGGGGTCGGGCCCCCACCGAAGCACCCCGGTGGGAGGCCGGCTGGCGAGCTTCGTCAGCGTGTGGGAGTCCATCTCCATCGACCGTTGGGTGCTGGACGCCTTAGCCCGGGGCCACGCGCTCGAGTTTCAAAGAAGGTGCCCGCACGTCCCCCCCGTGGCCAGGAAAGAGCTTCACGTCCCTCAGCTTCTCCTGGAGGTAAAGGCGATGCTCAGGAAGGGCGCCATCGAACTCGTCCCAAAGAGGCTTCGGGGCTCCGGAGTTTACTCGAGATACTTCCTCGTGAGGAAGAAGACGGGAGGATGGCGCCCCATCCTAGACCTGCGACGTCTGAACAAGTTCATCAAGGCGCAGAAGTTCCGGATGGTCACCCTCCAGCACGTCCTGGGTCAGCTGGAGGAAGGAGACTTCCTGTCGTCGTTGGATTTGGAGGATACCTACTTCCATATTCCCATCCTAAAGGGGCACCGAAAATTCCTCAGGTTTGTGGTCCAAGGGCGTCACTACCAGTTCAAAGCCCTCCCCTTCGGACTACGGTCGGCACCCAGGGTATTCACCAAGTGCCATGCACCGGTGGCGGCGCAGCTGCGCCGCGAGGGGATCCACGTCTACCCCTACCTGGACGACTGGCTCATCCGAGCCAAGACGAGGGAGCTCGCCGTGGAGCACACGGCAAGGACCGTCCAACTTCTCACGGACCTGGGATTCTCCGTGAACTACGCCAAGTCCCACCTGGTACCTGCGCAAAACGCACTGTTTCTGGGAGCGAAGCTCGACACAGTGTCCCTTGTGGCCTCCCCGTCGGAGGAAAGGACCAGGTCCATCCTGGGCAAGGTACAGCGGATGTTGGTTTCCGACGCGGCCAAGGTGAGGTCCATCAAGTCCCTCCTCGGAATGATGTCTTCTTGCATCTACCTCATTCCCATGTGCAGGCTCCGGATGCGCCCGTTGCAGGAGTTCCTGGACGCGCACTGGATCCAAACGACGGGCGGCTTCGAGGAGAGGATCACACCCGACGAGAGTTTCCGGCGAGCGTTCCGGTGGTGGGGCAACCGCGCGCATCTGACGGCGGGCATGGACTTCCAGACCCCAGACCACCAGGAGACAGTGACCACGGATGCCTCCCTGGAAGGGTGGGGAGCGCACACCGAAAATCTGCACGCGAGAGGCCTTTGGCTCCCGACGGAGAAGTCCCTCCATATCAACGTCCTGGAGCTCCGTGCAGTGTTCTGGGCCGTCAGGTCCTTCCTTCCGTCCCTCAAGGGCAAGGTGGTGAGGATCTTCACCGACAACACCACCACCATGTTTTACATCAGGAAACAGGGTGGAACCAGGTCCCCAGCACTGTCCAAGGAGGCGCAGGACCTGTGGCATTGGGCCGTCGCCCAAAGGATGTTTCTGGTGCCGTTTCATCTGGCAGGGATAAAAAACACCATCGCCGACTCACTCAGCAGGGAGCTGCGCTCGTGCCACGAGTGGGAACTACGGCAGGATCTAGTGGATCGCCTCTTCCGACGGTGGGGCACACCCCAGATCGACCTGTTCGCGACGGCGACGAACTCCAAGTGCCGGAGGTTCGCCAGCAGGTTTCCCCAGGCGAGGAGCATGGGCGATACTTTCTCGTTCCCCTGGGAGGGCCTGTTCCTCTACGTGTTCCCTCCTTTGCCACTGCTAATCCGGCTCGTCAACCAGCTCAAGAGGTCACGGTGCAGGATGATCCTCGTCGCACCTGCGTGGCCGAGGCAGATATGGTTCCCGGACCTTCTGGACTTGTCAGCGTCCCCGCCAATCAAGCTGCCGGTGGACGCGGATCTACTCTCCAGGGAAGGAGGCGCCATCCTCCACCACGACCCGAAATCGCTGAACTTGCAGGCCTGGCTCCTGCAGCGCTAGAGTTTGGAGGATACGACATACCGGCCGACTGCAGAGAGGTTCTTGCAAAGGCCAGGGCGTCCTCGACTCTTAAATGCTACGGACACAAATGGAAGAGGTTCTCTGTCTGGTGCCACGTACAGAAGATTAACCCTCTACGGATTACGGCTCCCCAGGTACTGCCGTACCTGCTGACGCTGGCCAAAGCTGGACTGGCACACACGTCCATCAAGATTCATCTTGCTGCAATCTCCCGATACACCAGAACCACGGGCCGGACGTCCTTGTGGTCTCATCGTCTGGTGAAAGAGTTCATGAAGGGACTGTTCAGATCGTTCCCGCCGGTGAAGGCTCCGGCCCCGGCGTGGGAGCTCAACGTGGTGCTGACCAGGCTCATAGGACCTCCGTTCGAGCCTCTGCATTCGGCCCCGTTGAAGTTTCTGTCGTGGAAAACAGCGTTTCTTGTGGCCATCACCTCCGCACGACGGGTGGGAGAGATCCAGGCCCTTTCCTGCAAGGCCCCGTACTTGACTTTTCACGACACGAGGGTAGTGCTCAGGACACACCCCTCCTTCATGCCCAAGGTACCGTCGGACTTCCATCTCAACGAACCCTTGGTGTTGCCTGTGTTCTTCCCGTCGCCTTCGTCGCCGGCTGAGAGGACTTTGCACTCGCTGGATGTGGCTAGAGCGCTGAAGTTCTACGTGGACCGCACAAAGTGTTTTCGGAAGACGTCACAACTCTTTGTGAACTTTGGACCTGTCAATCAGGGGAAGGCTCTCTCGAAGGCTTCCATTTCCAGATGGCTCTCCGGCTGTATCATGTACTGTCATCGGTTGGCAAACCGACCGCTGCCTGGCCGTCCGCGAGCCCATTCCACCAGAGCGATCGCAGCTACCACGGTGTTCCTTTCTGGTGTGCCCCTGCTGGACATATGCAGGGCTGCTACGTGGAGGTCGACGCACACCTTCACGAAATTCTACTGCGTCGATCGGGATTCCAGGGAGGAGTCCAGGGTCGGCCAAGCAGTGCTGCGCAACCTGTTTGCCTGAGGTGAGCCTGGTGAGGAGGTAAGATGCTTAATGTTGAGTTTGATGTACTGCTTAATGTTGAGCCTTTGCCACCTCCCGTGGTTGTGCATGTGTGTACTGCTATGTATTCTTTATTCATGAGCATGTGAATCCATGCCAGACCCCATGCTGGAGAAGGAACAAGTTACTTACCTGTAACTGTTGTTCTCCAGCATGGGTCTGGCATGGATTCACATGCGAACCCTCCCGCCTACCCCTCTGCGGCTCTTCACTTGGTCATACTGCCACTTCACGTGCTTCCAAATCTGAAGATGGCTGCCAGAGGCGGTGCTTAGGTAGAGGGCAGTCATTGGCTGTGGTCAGTATGACGCAGAGACCAGTGATTGGTTGTTACTACGAAAGACAAATCAGAAACGAAACTGATACTGGTTTTTTCTTTACCGAGGATTCCCAGCCTGACAACGGGGAATATTCATGAGCATGTGAATCCATGCCAGACCCATGCTGGAGAACAACAGTTACAGGTAAGTAACTTGTTCCTTATAACTCTTATATTAATAACGTACATAGAGACGACGATAAGGCAGGGAGACTTTTGGTATGGCTGACCAGGTCAGGAAGGCAGTTCCACACTATACTGAGGGTCTGGGACCTGGAGGGGCAGTTGGTGCACAGACAAAATGACATAAATGATTCTTCTGCACAATACTGTAAGACATTGTACTCCGACACGGCCACTGTCTTGGAAGTGGAGATACGCTGGGATTGATGGACATTCTTAGGCTAAATGTGGGGTTAATTGCTGAATTAGACAAACCAATCACATTACAGGAAATAAAGGAGGTTATTCAGTCACTTAGTTCTGGTAAGGCTCTAGGACCGGATGGTCTCTCAGCAGAATCTTTTAAAGCTTAGAGTGAGGAAATAAGCCCTAAACTTCTGAGGGTTTTTCAGCATGCCTCTGACAAAAGGTATTCTCCCAATCAATGAGGGAACCAGTGTTAATTACAATGCCCAAGCCGGGCACCTTGCCCAAGCCGGGAAAGGTGCATACTGATCTGGCCATTATCCCTTCTTAATTTGGATATCAACATATTGAGTGACTTAATAGCTTAAAGACTACAAAGGGTGAGGACTGGCTTTGTGCACCCTGGTCAGGCTGGGTTTATGCCTGGTCATAACACCTCACATAACTTAAGCCGCCTACATCATGCCCTAGCACAAGCTAGCGTGCTCGCACTACTGGCTGAGGTTATATCGCTATATGCTGAAAAAGCATTTGGCTCAGTAAGATGGGAGTGGATGTGGGCAGTATTAGATACGTTTAACGTGGGCCCATCAATGTCCCGCCTAATCAAATTATTATAAAAAAGGCAAAAGATTTATTCGGTTTGAAGAGAAACCAGAGTATGCTTCAAATTATTATATACTTTGATCACGGCAAGGGGCAAAACCTGGAAAGTGGCGTCAATGTTGGGCTGTGGAGAAAGGGACATGCCCCCTGTCCCCGGTTTTATTTGCATTGGCCCTTGAGACTTTGGCTTGTGCGTTGCAGAGAGATGCGGTTGATGTGGGAATAATAGTGAATGGGGTGACGCACGCGGTCTCACTATACGTGGATTGGCATGCTATTGAATACTACGGGCCCAGAGAAGACTGTTTCCAATATTGATGGTGATCCAATAAGCCTTTGGGAGACTGTCAGGGATATGTATAAATAAGGACAAATCCTGTATATTCCCCCTTGCATCATTAGCAGAGATTTCGGCCAGGGAGCCGATCAAATGGGTAAGGGACACCTTGACTTATTTGAGTATTAGGGTGTGGCACAATTTTCAAGATACCTTTTTAAGGATAACCCAATGAGAGCAGTTGCAAAGGTAGAACAATAAATGGCATTTTGGAACGGGTTACCCTTATCATTGAAAGGTAGAGTGCCATTGATTGACATGGTAGTGCTGCTTCGACTTGTATTATTTTACTAACTTACCTTTTTTGATACCTAATCACTCATTTCAGAAATTGGACACTCTTATACGTGAGTTATTGTGGTTAAAGGGTCTTAAGAAGGTTGTGCTATCAATGTTACGGGGGACTTATCACAACGGGGGATTACAGGTGCTGGATTTTGATTTGTATTATATAGCAGTGCAGCTGCAATTTGTGGCACAATGGTTGTCCTTTGAAGAAACACCGGAGTGGAGAAGTCTGGCGGGCGCAGTCACCCCTTGTTACCTTAAGGAACTGCTTTGTTTGAAAAATGGGAATGCCATAGGGAACTGCTTACTAGAATTGTATTGTATTGTATTGTATTGTATTTGGTTATTTATATAGCGCTCTTTCCCACTTGTGTGGCCTCAATGCTCTTTTGGTTGGAATTCCATTGGTGACCATAGTCAATGTGGTTGGAGATTCTAGTGAGGTTAGCTTAGATGCATGTGTGCATGTTGCCGTTCTAAGGCTTGGGTGGCTGGCAAAGCTCGACCAAGCAGCCCAGTAGAGGTCAGACATGTGGGTGGGTGGGTGCTCTTGAGGGTTGGAGATAGATTGCTATTGTTGAAGAGAGTCTATGCAAGGCCAGCAATACCAGGTTCCTTTTGGGTGGCGTTCACTGTATGCTAGTGGCAGAAGTGTTGGGGTACATCAGGTGTTTGTCTGAATGGCTATGTGTGAAACTAGGCCGGATGTGCTCAGCCTTATTTGTGTTCTATCGTGCAGGGATGATTGGCCGTGCCTGCGGCCTGTGTCCACACAAGTGGTGTGAGTTATATGTACCGTAGGCTGCAAGATTGCTTATTTGTCCAGGTCTAGAATTGAGAGTCCTGTAGCGATGGGCCTAGGTTTCATACTGTAGCCGGTATCGGCGTATAATAAACAGAGAGGGAGTCAAAACCCAAATTAGAGGATCCTGCACAGTCGGAGAAAGGCCTATGTTTCTCAGTGTCGTAGGTTTAAGCATATGGCAAACCTAGATCGAGGCTACACCTAGATTTGAGGATTCTACATAGTGGGAGAGAGGCCTAGGTATCACCCTGCAGTATGATTTGTCATATAGTAAGCCAAGGTGGAGGCTGCACCTATAATTGAGAATCCTGTATGGTGGGCAGGCGGCCCAGGTTTCACAGTGCAGGTGGTCTCAACATATAATGAACTAACGGAGGGTTCTACACCTAGATTACTGTAGGTGGAGAGGGGCCTAGGCTTCAGAGGCCGTAGGTTTCAGCCTATTGTATAGTGGTATCCGTAATGTAACAGTCATCAATGGTTTGTTGTACAAAGCTTGGGGGATAGGTTTGTGGTGGGGGATTGCTAGTGTTGGGAGCTTGCCTGAATGAGTGATGTGGGTTAACAGTGGCAGTGAATAGTTAATGATGTGCGTGTGCTAACCTTGGCCACTTATCTCATTGTTAGTCGTCTCTCATGTGGACCGGTGGGCAGGGGCGCGGTGAATATGATGCGAGTGTAGCCACAGCGAAGGCTGCTGGCTTAGCTCTGGTGCTTGTCGGGTGAGAATGTTGATGTTGGTGGGTTGATGGTAGATCAGGAATGCCACACTGAAAGCTGCTGGCTTACCTGGAGTACTAGTCAGCAGGCCGTGTTATAGAGCGGTATGTGGTGATGTGTCCAGTGAAAAGGCTGCGAGAGCTGCCGGCCCCTGCGTTGTGATTGAAAGCGGTTGAGTTTATTAGTGGTGTATTCACAGGTGCAGTGGATTAGGAGAGTATTGGAAGAGGCAGGTTTTAAGGGCTTTCCTGAATTTCAGGTGGTTTTCAATGTTGTGAATGTGTAATGGGATGGAATTCCAGATGATTGGTGGTTGGATGGAGGAGGAGGAGCCGCCAGGCCTTATGGAGCTATGCAGTGGGATCACTAGGCAAAATGCAGAGCGAGATCTGAGGTTCCTGGAAGGTTGGTATGGGCCAATGTTGTCTCGCAGGAATTCGAGCCAGGGGAGGACTCTCAGGGTAGGGCTGATGTGTTCTCTGGCGGGAAGGTTAAAGAGCAAGCGCGCCGCCGCATTTTGGATTGTTTGGAGTTTCCACAGTTGGGATGCGGGGGCTACGAGGTAGAGGCAGTTTGCATAGTCAAGGCGGGAGAGGGTGATGGAGTTGATAGCCGAGACGCGGTGGGTATAGGTGAGGTAGGGGAAAATCCACTTAAGGATACGTAAGTGAAAGAAACAGGTTTTGGATACCCTGGTGGTGTTTTGGGTGAGGGATAAATCTGAGTCGAATTCGCATGCAAGATTTTTAACCACCTTTGAAGGTGCCGGTGCTTGTCCTAGTGATTCTGGCCAAGGGATTGGTTGGGGGATGAGTGATGTTTTGCTGCACAGTAGGATTTTGATTTTCCAAGTGTTGAAGATGAGGTGGTTGGTCGTCATCCAGTGATCAATATCAGAGATGCATGATGACAGGTCCGGGCTGCCGGATCCTTCGGAATTTGGGATTTTGAGGATGATCTCAGTATCATCTGCATAGTTGTAGCAGGTAAGGTTGTACGAACGGATGATTGCGGAAATGGGTTGTATGTAGAAGTTGAAGATTAACAGTGACGTGGATGCTCCTTGGGGAACACCTTTGCAAACTGGACGTGATATGGATGTGAATTGGCCGAGGTGCATGATTTGCGACCGGTTAGAGATGAAGGAAGAGGTCCATGAAAGGGCTGTGCTTTAGATTCCTAGTGCTTGTAGTCTGTCTAAAAGAATCATGTGTATCGAAAGCTGCAAAAAGGTTTAGAAGGATGAGAACCGCGCAGCCGTCTGCGTCGGCTGTTCTTTTTAGGTCGCCCCAGGTGGAGACTAGGGAGGCTTCTGTTCCTCTTAGTGGTCTGAAAGCTGATTGTGCTGGGTCTAGGAGGTTATTGGCTTCTGCAAATTGGCCAAGCTGTTTGTAAGCCGCGTGGTCAATCAGATTGGCAATATAACACGTATTGGAGATAGGTCATTCGTTTTGGGGAAGGAGTGGGTCAAGCATCAGTTTTTTGAGAATGGGTTTGGTGTAGGATATTTTTATGGCTTTTGGGAAGGATCCTGAGGTGAGTGAGTAGTTAGGGATTGCGCAAGTGACGTTACCTGCACAGGTGGCGGTTAGTATTTTCTTGAGCATTGTGGGTGGGCACTGGTCTTCCGGAGAGCCTGATGAGCGGCTGACCGTTACAGCGACAGGAATTCTTGGTGCGTGATGGGAGAGAAAGAATCGAAAGAAGATTGTGTGTGAGGTGTTGTGGGCGTTGGTGGTACGATTTTTAATTTGGCGATGATGGTGTTGTCTTTCGTTGGCAGCGTTGTAGAAGTGGAGCGAGAGTGTGTCACATAAGGCTTGGGAGCATGGGAGGTCAGGCGAGAACATGAGGGTGATTTGAATTTTGCTATGATTTTATGTAGTTTCTTACTTGGGTTGTGTGCATTTTGGATTTGGTTCCCATAGAATGATTTCTTGCATTTTCTGATTTCTGATCTGTAGATTCTGGTTTTCCACGCTAGGGTGGTTTTGTTTTGGGCTGAAGGGTCGGCTCTCCAGACCCGTTCCAGATGGTGCATGAGGATTTAGAGGGGTTTGAGATTGGGGGTGAACCACCTCGGCGATGGTCCACATCTCTGTGGGGAACGTTTTGACAGGGTGAGGGGTTTGAGGGCATTGGTAAGCCAGAGGTCGAAGGAATCAATTGCCAGTGGTCCTTCCGCTAGGAAGAGTGATTTGAGGAAGTTGCAGAGTGTGAATTCAAGATCTGGGTTCATAATCACTTAGTTCCATAATGGGGAAAGTAGAGGGAGCAGTTTGTGGTGGACGTGTTGGCCGTTGACCACAGTGTTGAGCGGTATGGTGAAACAGAGTGCTGAGTGATCAGACTATGACATTGGGCGCGGAGTTGCGTGGATATGTTTGTGGTGCTGAATATTGCAATGAGGGTGTGGGTGGAGGCGGATGTGTTCTGTTGCAGATTGAGTGGATCTAGACCATCTGTGAGTGATCTGGTCATGGGATTTGATGGCGAGTCGAACCATATAAGTCGCCTAGGATGGTGAGAGTTGGTTGTTGGATGGGGTTTGCGGTCAGAGCTTCACCAAATGTGTCTGCAAAGTTTTTGTTATAGCTGGGGGGTCTATGGATGAGTAGGAAGCTGTGTGAGGTGGATGGTGTGAGTTGGAGTTTTACCAGGAGGGATTTGTAGTCTGTGGTGCTGGTGGAGGTGTCCTTGGTTAAACGCTTGACTTGGTCTTTGTGTAATGTCGCAAGTCCACCTCCCCTACGAGATCTGTTCTGAACGGTTAGAGTGTAACCCGTTGGGAAGGTCTTGTGCGGGAGCGGATCGTAATCACCCGAGAACCAGGTCTCAGTAATGAAAAGGATGTCTAGGTTTTCTTGTGTGATGATGTCGTAGATGTGGAGTTTGTTTTTGGATACAGGCCTGACATTGATGAGGGTGCAGGATATTTGGAGGGAGGCCTTTGTGGGTGGAGGTGGGTGGTGTTCTGGTGGAGAGCAGGGTCTGCTGTGGGGGAAGGCAGTGAGGGAGGGAATGGAAGGGGGGAAGGTGGAGAGTGGGGATGATGGAGTAGTTGGAGTGGGTGGACAGGGGGCAGAGGGTGGACTGGGTTGGGTGCAGGCGGTGAGGTTTCGCTCCTATATTGCGGTGGCAATGGTTGCAAACTGTCAGAGAATGGGTGATGCTAGGGGAGGCATTACGTGACTGCGGTCTCTGCTTTTCCTTGACAGGGGGCAGTGGGTGGACAGGGGGCAGAGAGCTAGGACTGGGTTGGGTGCAGGCGGTGAGGTTTCGCTCCTATATTGCGGTGGCAGTGGTTGCAAACTGTCAGAGAATGGGTGATGCTAGGGGAGGCATTACGTGACTGCGGTCTCTGCTTTTCCTTGCATTATGTGCGGTCCTGGGTGTATGGGAGAGAGTGGGTGGTTCGTTGGTGGGTGGAGTATTGGCTAGCGCTTCTCTTGCCACGCCAAGTGAGGGGAAGTGGGAGTTGGGAGTGGTCTGCAGTTGGGTGGGGGAATGTGAGTGGGCGGTGTCGGGATTGGGTGTTCCTTGGGGGGGTGCTATCTAATCCGTCTCTCCACCTTGCCACTCTTAATTGTGCAGAGCGGGATCTATGGGTGGGGGAAGAGTGTGACAGTTTGAGGCGGGAGGGTATGGTTGAGTCGGGGGGGACAAGGGTGGGATGCCGGTTGGAAGTGCGCTTTGGAAGAGGGGTGGGCTGCGTGATAGTGGGCGTGATGAGAGACTGCAGTGAGTCCCATTGGGGCTAGAGGTGCGCCTGGGAGTTGCACGGTTAGGGCCAGTGAGTTACATGGCACCTAGATGACAGTGTTACGGATTGAGGCCTAACTTTCTTGATGCAGGTTGAGTGCAAAGTAGGACAGAACTACCTTTGTGTACAAGTCTGAACACAGCTAGCTTTGAGGATCCTCTATAGTGGGAGAGAGGCCTATACCTATCAATGCAATTTGTGTAGAAGACTAAACACAGCTACCTAATAATGCAATTTGTGTACAAGGCTAAACACAGCTTTGAGAGTCCTGTATAGTGGGAGAGAGGCATACACCTAACAATGGAATGTTTGTACAATACTAAACACAGCTAGCTTTGAGGAGCCTGTATAGTGGGAGAGAGGCCTGTACCTAACAATGAAATTTGTGTACAAGGTTAAGCAAGCACGTAACAATGCAATTTGTGTACAAGACTAAACACAGTTAGCTTTGAGAGTCCTGTATAGTGGGAGAGAGGCCTACACCTATCAATGCAATTGGGCAAAGGAATATGGTAAAGGGCTTGTAGGATTACGAGAAGACTACAGCCGTACTCCCCTAATATACTACTTAATATGTCAATACATGACAGAGGACATTTCGAACAGGAAAAGGTTGATTAAGTGGGAACAGAGGGGCCTGGCTATTTGGGGGGACCTCTTTGTTAATGGACGGTTGCTTCCATATTCTGGGCTCTGTGAAACTTGGGGAATAGGAGGGGGGTACTTTCTCCTCTACACAAGGATGACAAATAGAGGGTGCAAGTACTGGGCTGAACTACCTCAGGATCCTCTGAACAGCCTCTTTTTATCTCGTTTTTTATGAGGTTGCAGAGGGGCAAAGGCCAGCCTCGACTATATGTAGACTATTATGAGAGAACAAACAGAAATATGTACCTAAAATCAAAGAGGACTGGGAAAATCACTGGGGGATAAGGGGACGGGAGTATTGACGAACCCATGTGCGAAGAGATTTTACATACAAAAACAGTTTTGCATAATGCAAGGCTGCAATTAGTGCAATATAATATTTTGCATAGGGCTTACCTAACTCTGATAAGATTGCAGAGGATGCACCCAACTAGATCTGCCGATTGCCCACGTTGTGGAGGGGGAGAAGCTTCCTTCCTTCCTTCCAACATACGATATGGTCGTGTTCACGCCTGCGCAATTTCTGGCATACAGTGGTGGAAAATGTGCAATGGGTGCCACGTGGGTCGTGGAAACACAACTAGTGTGCCATGTAGGCACATTCCCTTCGAAAAAGTAACATAAACAATTGAACAAAATGGTGGACTTGCCATTGATATTAAGGGACATAGCTATGACCTGGTATAATCCTGCAGGCCTGAAACTTGTGGAATGGGAGAAAAATATGACTAAGTGGAGCAGTGTGGAACTAGCTGCATTAATTAGGATAGAAGCAACATACTGTAATGCAAATATGTCAACTAGGACAGAACAGGAAATATTGCTAAATGACCTACTGTATCCTTCTGATGACAAACCACCATGAATTGAATGTATATGCTGTAACAGAAGTATTGTGTGATGCTGTTACTGGTTGGGGTGCAATCAGAAATTTAGTTATGGTGTTAGTACACTGCCCTATGACATTAAGATATATATATTTCTGATGTTTGTTAATCTGCTTAGAATCACATGCTGTGCATAGGTCTGACATCCAGTGGTCACTGCGGAGTATTGCATTTTGTTTTTCTTAGTCAAAAAGGGGATGTCGACAAGGCGTGTCTGTAACACTATCCCTATAGTGACGTGCGTTGTACCCACAATCCCTCACGCGTCGAGGTCCCTCAGATTGTTTTTTTCCGCCCAGCTTCTGGTCGCCTTACGCGGAGCTCCTAGAGAGACATTGCTAATACTTACTACGGACCTCGGTCCTTAATTATACTTATTATATTGTTAAAGATCCCTCCCCTCGACGTTAGCTGTGAAGCTGTTTCTCTGCAGAGCAAGTTTTCGACGGAGGGGAAGAGGCGGAGGAGATCCTTCGGCGCTGCCGAACACGTGGCCTGGCCTCGCCGGCCAACATACAGTAGGGAGAGTGGGGGTTCGAACTTTTATCTTCTCTTTGAGAATGTCTTTCTTTCTCCCCTATCTTTCCCTTGGGGTTGTTATCACCAGTTATTATTGCCTCAGCTATGGAGAGGACACCTTTTAAGTTTTGCCCACGCTGTAGGGGCAAATACACTTGGAAGGATAAACACAAGCTCTGTAATCGTTGCTTGCCCCTCGATCATAAAGAGGACAGCTGCGCGGCCTGTAAGCTCTTGAAACCAAGAACTCTTAAAGAACGAAAAGTTAAGAGGTGGGCGGACTACGCTATGTCGAAGTCAGTTTCCTCACCCGCCGCCGCTGTTACAGAAAGTGACGAGGAGGGTGATAACTCGACGTCCGTCATGGAAGTCATTAACCCCCAGAAGGAGCGCTCGCGCTCCTCGACGTCCGTCCCCGGCCCCGACGGGCTCGACTCACGCCCTACTTATGGGGATGAACACCCCGGCGACAAGGACGCACATAGACCCCATAAGACTAAACACACAACCCACGGCTCTTCTTCGTCGAGGACGAAGGATCCATCAGCGCCGAAGGGGACGCAGGGCACTCCGGCGTCTACTTCAGACCCTAAAGGTCTCAAGCCCCACCCGCAAACGCAGCCGCCACCAGCGATTGGGCTTTCATCAAACACGGGCGCTACCTCAAAATCATCCGACGTAACGCTCCATAGAGCGGCCGTCGAGGAACAACGCGCAACGCAGGCAACGTCGACACCAGAGCCCTCGACTGACAAACTCCGTTGTGCGAGAGCCTGGCGAGAATTGTTTCCGAAGACAAACGTACGCGGACGACGAAACAAACGTCGAATACCGCGCCGAAAAAGCACAAAAGTAGCCAGGAACAGCCCCCTTCATCTAAGGGCACTTCTGAACTACCGGAGGACTTTTCAGACGGAGTCGGAAACCTCTCCTCGACGTTGTGGGAGCGTTCTAAGCGTTTTGAAGCTGAAAACACTGATTTCCCCCCTCTAGACTATTCAGGGGTACCCCATGAGACCCTTGAAAGACTCCATTCTTGTATGGAGAAAATGGAAAGATTTCTGGGAAGCCAAGATCCACCCACACACAAAAGACAAAGAGAATGGCCCCAGGATGACCCTAGGATCAAGATTCCTAGGCTGTTTCCCCCTTCCACAGACGTATATGACCTCACTGAAGAGGAGCAATACCTCCAGGAAGATGAGGAGTGTTTGGGTGGAGAGGAAGAACATGAGGAAGAGGGGTTTGAAGAAGATCCTTACACTACTGCAGGAGCTTTTGAAGAAGATACAGCTACCTCGCAGCCCTGGCAATCCCCATCAGTGCACTCAGACCCTGATGTCTTTCACCCTTCTCCTCTCAAGGATTCACATATTGGGAACACCTCTCCCATAGATGACCAAACTTCACTCAATGCACTATTGCACAAGGCAGCAGCGCATTTTGAGATAGACACAGGGGAAACTCTTCCTGACATAGACTTTGTAGAGAAAGTTATTAAAGAAAAAGCCCCTGTTAGCCAGTCTATTCCGCTCCTGGCTTCTATAAAGAGAAGAATATCTCCTTCCCTTTCCAATCCTGCCTTAGTAAGAGGGGTCAACCCTCGAATAGAAAAGCTCTTCAGCCCTTCATCCTCTGACCCTTTGTACATCAGAGGACATTCTATTCCGGACTCCCTCGTAGTTACTAATACAAGAAAAAGAGCGGGGGTACCACTATCCACTAGTGAGGCACCACCTGACAAAGAGGGCAAGAAGCTCTATGCACTTGGAAAGAGAATCACGACCTCCGCCGCCTTCTCAACTAGGATTGCAAATAACAATTCCCTACTAGCTAGCTACGCGGATGCACAGTGGAGCAAGCTGCGCAGCGAAGCAGAGGACGCACCAGAACCCCTGCGTTCACGCCTGTTAGCTATAATATCAGAGGGAACTCTTGTAAACCAGGGCATCGTAAAGAACTCCTTAGATGCCGCAGAGACGGCTGGCCGTTCCCTGGTTCAGGGAATACTTCTCAAACGCCATGTCTGGCTACGCAATTCAGGATTTAAGCCGGAAACCCAAGCGTCCCTGATAAATAAGCCCATAGAACAAACACATCTGTTTGGGAAAGCAGTTGATGAGGCCCTAGAACATGCGAAGAAAGAGTTTGATACCATCAAGACTCTTGACCAAATTTCTAGGCCCCCTAACAGACGCGGCTATGGCAATAGACGCTCCTTTCGTGGCCTACGCCAGCAGCAAAACCAACAGCAATTTTACTCTGCTACCAACTGGCCCTCTAACCAGGGTAACAACACCCAGTTCAGTCAAAGAGGCCAACGGCGTGGCAAAGGAAGAGGTCGCGGCTCCAGCCCCAAAGGTTCCACGCCCAATACCAACAAATGACCCGAAGATTCGGGTCCCCTCCCATGCATCACCGGTCGGGGGCCGGCTAACATCGTTCCTATCAGCATGGGAGGGAATATCGTCAGACCACAGGGTATTATCCACCATAGCCCACAGATACTGCATCGAATTCATTGGTTCCCCGAAGTACAGACCCCCACGGAACTGACGCATAACACCGGAACACCTCACCATTCTTCTTCAAGAAGTAGAAGAGCTATTGAAAAAAGAAGCTATAGAGACTGTTCCCCTATCTCAGGTAACAGAAGGTATTTATTCAGTGTACTTCCTTGTACCCAAAAAGGACTTAACCATGCGCCCTGTATTAGATCTGCGCCCAGCGAACAACTTTGTCAAACCCCAAAAGTTTCGTATGGTGACCTTGCAGGAAGTAATCCCACTGTTATCACAAGGGGATTACATGAAAACGCTAGACATGAAAGATGCATACTTTCATATTTTAATGTTGCCAGCACACAGAAAATACCTCAGGTTCAAGATAGAGAACAAACACTACCAGTTCAGAGTACTACCCTTCGGGATAGCTTCTGCACCAAGGGTATTCACAAAAGTACTGGCAGTAGCAGCGGCCCACCTGCGCAGGTTATCCATCCCGGTATACCCTTACCTCGACGACTGGCTCATAACAGGGGATTCTTACGAAACATGCTTCTCCAATACCCAAAAGACGGTAGACCTTTTGTACCAACTGGGCTTCTCCATCAACGACAAGAAGTCCAGCTTAGACCCCAGCCAAGTCAAACAATTTTTAGCGGCTCTAATTTGAACAAAGGACGGCCTCGTCTTCCCCTCCAACGAGAGGGTCCAAAACATGCTGTTTCAGATCCCCCATTATGTGGCAGGTCGAGAGGTGACGGTACGCAAAGCAATGCGCTTGCTAGGGATGATGGCGTCATGTATTTATTTGGTACCTCACGCGTGCCTGCGCATGCGCCCAATGCAAGAGTGGCTCAACAGCCAGTGGTGTCAGGCCAGCGGACAATGGGACGATCTAGTGGTGGTCTCGCAGGCCTTAGTTCGATCGCTACGGTGGTGGACAAAAGAGAACCTGTTATTAGGGAAAACTTTTGCCACACCCGCAGTGGAAGCCACTCTAACCAAAGACGCATCCCTCACAGGATGGGGGGCTCACCTATCCTATCAGACTGCTCACGGAGCGTGGACTCCGAGCTTAGCATCCAAGCATATGAACCTGCTGGAACTTCTAGCGGTGTTCAAAGCACTGAAAGCCTTTCAGGAACACCTACAAGGAAAGACAGTGATGGTCCTCACAGACAGCACCACAGCCATGTACTACCTCAACAAGCAAGGGGGCACTCACTCTCCAGGACTGTCCAAGCTGTCCCAGAATATATGGAAGTGGGCTCTCAAACACAACATGTTCCTACTATCACAACATGTACCAGGGGAACTCAATCTGCTAGCAGACAAACTCAGCAGAGACTTCCCCCTGCCCGAAGAGTACGAATGGCAATTGCATGAAGACATCGTCTTAGACGTCTTCACGCAATGGGGATTCCCGGAAATAGACCTGTTCGCAACTATGGAAAACTCACAATGCCAAAGTTACGCCTCCAGGTACCCCCAGAACCAGTCCAAGGGGAACGGTCTGTCGATTCAATGGTCAGGGAAATTTGTTTACGCCTTTCCCCCAACTCCCCTTCTCAACAAAGTGGTGCACAAGATGCACCAGGAGCAGGTTACCATGATACTAGTGGCCCCAATGTGGGCCCGGCAGCCATGGTTCGCTCACTTGATGGAGATGTCCCTATCTCCCCCAGTGAAACTTCCCTGCCCGTACAACATGACACTGCATCCATGCCCTCAGACCATGAACTTAGCAGCCTGGCTCCTGAGATCGTAGAATTTGGACATTTACAACTCCCGCAGAGATGTATGGACATCCTCAGGGAAGCCAGAAAACCTAATACTCGCCACTGCTATTCTAGCAAGTGGAAAAGATCTGTCATCTGGTGTAGAATTAAGAGCATCAACCCAGTTGACTGCTCTCCCACTAACATTGTTCTGTACTTGACCCATTTACTGGATTCAGGTCTAGTCTTCAATTCCATTAAAGTCCACCTAGCAGCACTTTCTGCATACACCACTTCCCAACTTAAAGTGTCGTGGTGGAAGATACCAGTTATCAAGGCCTTCATGGAGGGGGTAAAGAGAATACACCCTCCGATAGCTAACCCAGCTCCCGGATGGGACTTAAATGTGGTACTTTCTAGACTCATGGGCCCGCCTTTCGAACCCATGCACAAGGCAACTCTTAAAGACCTCACTCTTAAGACTGCTTTCCTAATAGCTATCACCTCCATTAGGAGAGTAAGTGAACTACAGGCTCTTTCTGTACTAGACCCCTTCGTAACAGTTCACAAGGATAAGGTGGTTCTACGCACACACCCAAGGTTTGCACCAAAATTCATATCGAAATTTCATGTAAACCAGTCAATAGAACTACCAACGTTCTTTCAAAACCCTTCCAGCTTGGGAGAAAAAAGTCTGCATACACTGGATGTACGCAGAGCTGTCATGTTCTACATGGAAAGAACCAGACCACTAAGAAAGACTAATCAGTTCTTTGCCTCGGTGGCAGCAGGAAGAGAAGGAGATGCAGTTTCAAAGTCCACTATATCTAGATGGATTGTTCAATGCATCACTCTCTGTTACACTCTTGCTAAGAGAGAACTACCCTTCAAGCCAAGAGCACATTCCACTCGAGGCACTGGGGCTTCCATAGCATTCATTGCAAATGTTCCCCTTGAGTCCATTTGCAAAGCGGCTACCTGGAGTTCTGTGCACACCTTTACAAAACACTACTGTCTAGATGCACACTCTAAATCTGACTCCCAGGTGGGACAGGCAGTATTAAGACATCTTTTCTCTACTGTTCCTTCTCATAACCCACCGCCAACTCCGGGTACTGCTCGCTAGTCTATGCACAGCATGTGATTCTAAGCAGATTAACAAACATAAGAAGACAATGCATTACTTACCGTAAAAGCATTTCTGATGGTTGTATCTGCTTAGATTCACATGCGCCCACCCTTCCTCCCCGCTCGGATGGAAGGAACATAGACATCCTTTTCTATATTTCTCTCTTTTCTGTACTCACTCACGTCTAGAAGGCTCCCTCAGGGCAGAAAAATACAAACAGAGGGACCTCGACGCGTGAGGGATTGTGGGTACAACGCACGTCACTATAGGGATAGTGTTACAGACACGCCTTGTCGACGTCCCCTTTTCGACTACGAAATACAAAATGCAATACTCCGCAGTGACCACTGGATGTCGGACCTATGCACAGCATGTGAATCTAAGCAGATACAACCATCAGAAATGCTTTTATGGTAAGTAATGCACTGTCATATCTATAAGAGTGTTGAAGGTGAATCTGCTGGCTAGTGGGGGGGCGTGTGTGGGTGGAGGAGTGGAGTTGTGAAGTGGGATTTTGGCTTTTTTGTTTGGTCATTTTCTTTGTTTCATTTGAAATCGGGTATATTGTACTGTCGTAAGGTGACTTTACTAAACACCAATAAAGACATTTAAAAAAATGGAATGGTGACAAGGCACCTCAAAAGTGCTGAAAATGATATTCAAAATAGGAAAAGGAAGGGAATGGTACTAAAGAAGGGTTTGTAGTCGGCTGAGGATGAAATAGTGTTTGAGTTAAAAAGCATGTATATTGATTCTTTATGCATGTGTTTATCAGAGCTGTACTGCAAGTGTGACAGACATTATTAGATTGCGTTCAGTTTTGAGCAATAGGAATTGAAAGCACAATAATAAATGCCTTTGAAAAAAAAGGTCTTCTCAGCCCAAAAAAGCAATAATGTATTCTATGACTAGCACATCCCACCTTGGCAATCCCAAAAAATGTAGGTGGGGGACACTGGAATATTGAGGACCACACTCCCCTCTTGGGAAAGTTTCAAAGTCCAAGGTGAGGTTATATTAATTGCAAAAGCCATCTGCCTGAGCTCTAATGAAGTTTTGTCTCATGGCATTTCTTTTCAGTTTGGCTAAAACCAGCTTTCTTTGTTCTGCCCTAGACGTTCAGGGAGCTCCATTTTCTTCACCAAACGCACCAAGCAAGCAAAAATAGAAAGGCTAGCTTCCCAACGACATCCTGAAAATGGAGAGTTTGCATCTGATATCAGAGGGAGCAAGGAGTCTGGAATTACTTTGGCAGGCTTGGAAGCAATGAGGGCGGAGAGCCTCAGGGAGCTCAAGCAAGAAGGAGATAGCCTGTCACCGGAGGAGGAGGTGGAGGAGGAGGAAGAGGAGGAAGAGGACCCAGAGAGAATGCGGCACAGTAAGTTGGAAAAGTGGAGTCCAGGGGATAGGTTTTACATTATATTGAAGTCTGGTAAAGGTGTTTCAACATAGACAATGTGAAGAAGAACAGGGAGAAGATTGCCGTTATATGTTTGTGTTTGTCCTCTTATCAGATTCACACGCTTGTTCAACTTTTAGTGGATTTCCCTGTATTTTTTAAAAGGATATTGGCATTAGATCTAAGTATTTGCAAATAATTTGAGCCATATGGGTGTAATAGATTCAGGTTATTGGTTTCTCAAACTACAATGTGTTTGCTTTCTAAAAACTATTTATCCATTTTCCTTTTCTTGAGTTAGGAAGGAAACAGAAAACTCCGAAGAAGTTTACTGGGGAGCAGCCGTCCATCTCTGGAACCTTTGGCTTGAAAGGTAATGATTGAGTGGAATGTCAGGGGGCGGTACTTTGTCCCTTTGTTAGTAACCTACATGAGAAGAAAGTGTACACTTGTGCCAGCTGTCTCCTCCTTGGAGAATGAACAAAGCCCAGTCATTGCCAGATTTTGATGTTGATGATCGAGATGACTGATTAGTTTCGACATGCATCCTTTCGCTCCCTCGGTTTGCTGGGTACAGGAAAACGTTGAGCCCTGTATGTGATACAAGTGGGGCGATGAAGAAATCAAAGTCCTTGTATTTAGCTGTGTATTTAAGTTTAATTCTTTGTTTTGGTTTTTATTTATATAATGCAATTTGGACAGCAAGTCAAAATTGCATTATTATTATTTATTATTTATTAATAATTATTATTATCATTATTATTATTATTTATATAATGCATTTGGACCTTGGCGCGCGCGAGAGAGAGAGAGAGAGAGAGAGAGAGAGAGAAAAAAAAAAAAAAACACTCCAAAGACAAGATCTGGCATTGGAAGAGTGAAATATTAAGTGTGCATTATTCCATGGTGCAAAGAAGCTATACAGATATCGCCCCATAATTTCGCGACAAAATAAACTGAATTCCAAAATGCCCCATTTCCCTTCCATATATATGGGGGGAGGGGGGATGAGTAGTAAAGTTCATACAAAATGGGGGGAGGGGGGATGCTGCTTTTCCCCGCCCCCCTCTCCCCCAACCCCTGCATATATATGTTTTGAAATGTAAGAAAAAAGAATCTATATTTTGGAATTCGGTATTTTAGTTTCGAAAATATCACACGATCTGCTATACAGCAAACAAACAGTGCACTCCACCCACAATGGCTTCATCGGGTTTAGTGATAAAAAATAATCTCATAATTATAAACAAACAGACAAGCATTTAGTCCATTGTTGATTTCCACAATCTTATAGCTGTTAACCATTCTAATGGTTAAAACAGAGTGCCATCTTGGAATGTCGGGTACACTTCTCACTCAACCACTACTGGAGAAACACTTCTAAAGCTGTGTAGCACTTTAAATAAAGCTATGTGTTATATTTTGAACACTGTACAATATTCTTCATAAGAGGATACAAATGGCTAATAAAATGAAAATACATACATGGGTGCAATTAAAATGTAATGAAAAAATAAAATGAAAACGATGACAAGGCAATGAACAGCTTAGAAAAACATTGAATGATTCTATTCACAAGGAATACAGTGCTAGTGCGTAAATACCTATTTCATTATATAAAAAGCATAGCAACAAATGCCATATTTATATGTCAATATAAGGTGTGCACATAGCAGATATAGTAATATTGACCAGTCATGTATCTTTATATATGTATGTGGAATGGATATCGCCATATACCAATAGGAGCTAAACAATAAATAGCATAATATGTCCCTGCATGTGTCTGAGACATAAGCAACGGGAGTGATAGATGGAAAAACTAGGGTAAAGTGCAAATGCATATGGAAGGTGCGTGGTTAATATGTAAAGTGCCTCTTGGAGTACAGTGGCAATAACGCCAGTACTTTAGCCGTAATAAGCTTAAAATACCCCTACTGACTACTCATCTAGCAAACACTGCATAAAGTACTGCGGTTCATCTCCCCATTGAACACACTGTTACACTGTAAAATATAGTGCAATCGAAATCCTGAAAGAACTATAGGAGTGTTTTGTAGTGCATAGTATACTTAGGTTATACCTGCAAGCATTTTTAATGCCTAATATATAGTATGTTTTTGGATTTGCTTCATTGCATGTTTCTACTGTTCACTGTACTTAAACACCAGCCCCGATCTCCCAAAGTCTGCTTTGCTATTTTGCTTATATTACCAATGAGTTTGGCTGGATTAATTTTCGATGACCTTGCTCACCAACTAGGTTGACCTCTCAGAACCCTCCCACAGGGCTCTGTGATTAAAGGAAAGAGTCTCCTACACAGTTTCAGGTTGGGGTTGGTCCTTGCCCCACTTTCAAAATCGAGGAGGTAACCTGTGCCTATGTTTTCTGTTTTTTCAGTACTGATGAGTCTGGAGTTATAGGCCATCCAGACTCACAGCTTTTGGACAGGGAGTAGGCTGATGGTGTCCTCCAAGAGATCAAGATACAGGTCTAGTTTTTCCCCCAGAGATACGCGCCTCCAAGTTCTGGGCACAGGGTTCTGGTTCCCTATACTTTTCTTTTGACCTTACAGCTCTTGGGTCTTAGCACTATGGACACTCTCTGCTTGACTGTCCTTGCAATAAGCTCCCTGATCCCAAATGAGCATGTACTATATCATACGTCCTCCATTTCTGAAGTTGGCCCTAGATTGATGAAGTCTGCTGGAATTACCCTGTGCTTTCCTACCTAGATGACCGTGTCTCTTTTCCTTCATTCCCCTCTCCTTTTTCACTCTATATGTTCCTTCGCCTCCAACCTTCACAAACCCTCTCTGCCTTCAAATGGTACCAAGTCCCCCTCCAACCTACTCTCCTTCCAATTTTCTTTTCTTCTCCAGATTGAACCCTGTGTGACGAATCCAAGGAAGTTGTCCACGGGTCAGGACAAGAGGGATCCTTCTGAGGGTGACCAATTTTCCTCCTCCCCACCCTCCATGTCTTGAGACAATGAATGCCCAAGGCAGGGATCCACCCCCCAATACAGCCTTCCCAGATTCAAGTTTATTGTTTATATTGGAATTGAAGATGTTGCAAATGTGCAGGGCCCCTTTAAGATGCATAGCTTGGTTACTGACCTTTACCAGTTGGAGGCCCGTGACCAGTACACTTCTCGTCTTCATACCAGGGAGGAAGTTAAAGTCTGCAAGAAGTCATCTGATTAGAAGAGGCTCTGCCGGATACCGTGGAACACCGGCCTATGCAAAGGAGGGAGCCTGTACTTCTGCCGGAGAGTGAAGAACTTCACCAAAGACTGTTTTGGCGGAGACAGAGGTCTATGTGAGATAAGCTGGCGCTTTGGAGGTGGGGAGCCCAAGCCGACTGAGGGCGCGGAGGCAGAAAGCGATCAGAGAAGCACCGTGAGGTACCGGCTTCCCAACGTCGCTCAAACACTGAATTCCCAAACAGGAGAATGAGAAGCCGAAACGCAGGCCTTGCATCTCGAAGAAGATGCAGGGGCGCAGAACTGCAGGCACCACATGTGCTGTGCCAAGACTGAGTCCCGCCGCCGGAGAGAAGGCACACCGCTATCGTGGGGGACTGGTTGGTGGGTGGAGGAAACGACACAAAACCGGGCTTACTGAGTCTATAGCCCACATGGGGCTGAGAAACCAAGGATCTCATAAGGGGACTGAAAAGAGAGACAGAACTGGACTGAAGTAGCCCATAGCCCACCTGGTGCTGAGAAACCAAAGAGCCTGCGAGGGGGTGGAAAGAAGATACCAAGCTGGGCTGAATAAACCCATTGCCTGACTGGAGCCATTCTGTCAGATGCTGTGACAACCTGCCTCCTACTGCAGTCTTGTGTATAAAAACCTGAGAGGTTTTGGAGCAGCTGACACAGTGGCTGAAGGTAAGGCAGCCGCTGCTGTTGCAGTCTTAGTACCTCTGCCCCTTCCACCACGGGGGAATCTTTTATGTCCTCTTTGAGCTGGCTGTCCTCTGTTCCTTCCGTATGTGGAATAATAGCGAAAGGACCTACCCCTCCAGGGCGCACCTTTGGGGCAGTGTGAAGTTGGTCTTATTGCAGCTCCAAGGGATTTGGCCGCCGGCTTGGAAGTTTGCAGCTTCTCCAAAATCTCATCAGCTTTATTTCCAAATAAATGCGTGCCGTCAAAGGGCATGTTGAGAATCCTGGATTGTACGCCTGGGGCAAATCCTGACTTTCGCAACCAAGCAAATCTGCGAATCACTGTACTAGCCGCCATTGCTCTGCTGATATTGTCAACAGAGTCGAGACTAGTTTGGAGGGATTGGCACATAGCGTCCTTCCCATCCTTGACAATGTTAAGGAAACCGTCTTGTTCCTCCCCCCTCAGATATATGGTCAGCCTCCATAGAAATGCACTCTCAAAGGGTATGTGTAAATCCCGCTAGCGTGCACGTAGCATTGGCCATTGGTACCATCAAGGGTTACCTGCAGCGATTTCTATTTTTAAGCGCACTTCAGAGGAAGTCTCCTACTTTAAGATTCCTCTAGTAGTACCATTTTTAAAGGGACTAGCTAATGTTTACCCTCCGACCCTGTTTCAAGTCCCACTATGGGATCTCAACTTGGTGTTAAACTAATGATGGGAGCTCCTTTTTGAGCCTCTACATTCTTGTCTATTGAGACTTCTAACTTTGAAAACTGTATTCTTAGTGGCAATTACATCAGCCCGAAGGGTGAGCACTAAAAGTGAAGCCTACTTTTCTCCCCAAAATTGTTTGAGTTTCATATTACTCAGAAGATAACATTAGCATCTTTTTACCCTCCACCACATTTGGGGAAGGAGGAAGAAAGACTTCAGACTTGACCCTAGACGTGCACTGAGCTTTTACATCTCCAGATTGGCAAAATTGCGGCAGAAAGACCAGTTATTTGTGGGCTATTAGGGTCACAAATTGGGACTAGCAATCACCAAGCAAACTATCTCCAGATGGATTATACTAACTATATCGGAATGTTAAAGTCTGGCAGGTAAAGACCCTCCAGAACATCTAAGAGCTTATTTGATCAGGGGTGTTGCAACTTCGTCTGCATTGCAGAGGGGAGGTCCGATAAAAGATATATGTACAGCTGCCACATGGTCGTCTGTGCTACAGTTTAGACTCCTCCATGGGCCAAGATCTGCTTTTTGAAAAGCAGTGATGCACTCTGTGCATACATAATCATATTCATTTCTACTCCCTCCTCCACATTATGTAAACTGCTTTGGGAGTGTATCAAAGATAAGGAATACATGGGGAGGACACAATCCATTCGAAGAACACTTTACTTATCCATGGTAACGTTCTTTCTACTGGATGTTCCTCCCACATATTCCTTATCGCCCCTACCAACCTACCCTGCAGTAGAACGTCTGTTGCGGTAGCAGTCTATGCTCTCTCAAGGGGAATAACCGCCGAACACAAGGTAATGCTCCACTCGTCAAAACGGAACTGAGGCCAACAGGGGCTGCGCGTGCTACATATACCCGCAGTGACGTCGACGTCGAGACGGAAGCTTCCCAAGGACATCGACTCGACCAGGCATCGACGCACAACTCCCTCTGCTGAAAAAATTATTCTGAGGCAGCAACCTGTATATTGGAAATATCAAAGATAAGGATATGTGGGAGGAACATCCAGTCGAAAGAACGTTACCATGGTTAAGTAACTTGTTCTTCTATTAAAGTTGAACTTTTGTCTTGAGCCATTTATGAGGTACGAGGCCAGGAACTTGAAGAGACTGTAAGAACACTGAGGAGGGGGGGTGTCAGAAAACCAGCTACCACTATTTTTCCAAGGTGGAGTAACCCTTAGACTAAGCTGCGTTTCTTGTTTTTATTTCCTCTTTTTCTTTCTCTCACTTTCTTTCTCTTTCTTTCTCTAAATGGATTGTATTCTCCTGCAGATTCCTCATAGGATAAATATCCATTCTAGCGTCCGCTGCTTGGAAACCTTTTCGACAGGGGCGGCATAGTAAGACTGTCAGGGCCAAGGAGTATCTCACAACTCCTTCCTGACCACGGAAGCTGATTGGAAGTCGACCCTCCCACCTTGGTTGGCACAGGTTTGTGATTATTTGATAACAGGTCACCGTGAGGTAGCCTGTGGGTGGAAGAGGGTTAGAGAGAAGTTGTGGAGAGGGAAGTGGAGTTTAGGAAAACCTGATAGAGGATTAGGGAAGTTGCTTTTGGATAGGTGGTGGGGAGTTGAGGAAAGAGACATACAAACATGCACCTTGTTGAACCATATCCTGCTTAGGTCCCTTGCACCATTACTCCCTTATTCTGGAGGAAGTGTCTTGACATACAAAACCTTTACCTAATGTGCCCCTTCTTGGTTCAGGACACCACACACCCGTAAGCACACCCTTTCTTATTTAAGAGTGTGTAAGTTAGTTTCCTATCTATGACTTATAATGCACAGCAAAAAAACAGTAGCACATAAAGCAGCCACATTGAAAAAAGCATTGCGTGTGGCCCGAATTACAATGAAGTCACTTGTTTGTCTGAGAACCTTATAACAGACACAGATAGATATAACTGAAAAGGAGCCATCAGCCCCTAGAGGCATTTGTCATGAAGAACGTACATGTAGCAGACAAAACGTAAGCGCAAACACTGAAAGCATGTGCATAATCAAACATTCAACGTTCCTTTCCTAATGCGCTTTGAATTCCACGTGCGCCTCTTTGAAACATTCAAGTACACTTAGTTGATGCCTGAGGGAGGTCCTTCCGGAACTACCCCAGGTGAAGTTATGCAAGCGATGTATCACTGCGGCCACATCTCGCTCTCTGCTTCTGAATGCCGGTAAGTGCAGCGTAAGGCAGAAAACACCAGAGCCGATGCTCCAAGTCTCTGTTGCCGCCACTCCCCTGGTCCCAGGTCTGCCTCTGCACAACGTTGCTCCTACATCCTCTGGCACATGGACTCATCCACCAAAAATCACCATCAAGCAGCACGGAGCGGGAGGAGCTTTTCAATGCCTCCCGGACCTTGTGTGCGTGACGCACGCGCTTCCTCCACAAGTTCTCATGCAAGTTGTAGTTCAACGCGGTCCAGGGTCCGAACACACCACACCTACAGGGCTTATTAGCCCTTGTGTTGTGACTTCGGCTGCAACTTTCCCCATGGCGTACTCCAGCTGCCCAATTCCTCACAGACTCAACCGTCTATCTATCTTGACTTGACCGTGCCACTCGTCAGTTGCAGATGTGATGTCGGACGCGATATATACTATGTCACTACTCGTATCTCCGTTCCTTTTTTCCGTGCACTCAGCACGCTGCTTTTCAGAACAATTCTCAAAGAGATATTTCAGATGCACAAAGAATTGTCAAATTCAAACAAACTTGTCAATATGTCTGCTTCTAAGACATCTGGGTTCAAACGTTGTCAAGACTGCAATTCTAAGATGTTGACCAAAGACCTGCATGACATATGTGTGTGGTGCCTCAGTAAAAGATCATGAGACCAAGGATTGTGGCTCTTGCCTGCTGATGAATCCCAAGTCGTTGAGGGAGCGATTAGCGAAGCTAGCACTCGGGCGAACCCTGGCAAAATCCACAGCTCGTCCGACCTCCAGGTGTTGAGTCAGGACACTCAGGGCCCCACACCTGAAAAAGTGGACAGTGTAAGGGTGCAGAAGGAGGCGACGGACACACAGGTGGCATTGTGGTTTCTATAGACTTTTATTCACCAAGAAAATAAAGAGAATACCTAACTTTCCCTACTTCTATGGTGAGTTTCCATGCCTCAACTAAAATGCTCAAGGGGTCTGTCAGAATGTCCTTGTAAACCAAAGAGTACACAGTCTGGTGTCAAAATCTGTAAGTCTGTCCCTTGCACTTAAACTAGATGGTTGCATCAATGTTGTTGGTCCAGAAGAATGGCTCCCTCCTCCTGGACTGGGTGGCACAGTTCTGGTTGCAAGTACCTAGCCAGAGGGATTGACTCCCTTCCCTTAGAAATAATTGTCCTCTAACACAAAAAACATAGTTCAAGCCCTTCTCTTTGACAGGCACATTGCTTATCTTTTAACACTTTGCATCAGAAAGTCTTTTCTGCTTTGCTTACCAAGAGAATTACTCAATTCCCGTGGTCTCTTTTCGCTTGGTTGTACAGTTCACAGCACTAGGGGTAATGACTCCCTTCCGCTGGCCTCTCTTTCACTTTGATTTCACTATTCAACACTTTCAGACTTTGTTTTAGGATCCTGGACCCAGGCTCCCCAGTGTTCAGACGTGGGCAGACTTGGTTCACTCTCCTGTCAAGTACTGCCACGAGGAAGATGATTTGTACTTCTCTTCTCTTGTGGCTGTGGGTCCCAGACCTGTATTACTCTATTACTTTGATTTGGGAGACCTGTTTCACCCTCCTGCAGGTACTGTTATGAAGAAGATGATATGAAACTTCCTGCATCTCTTTTGAAAAGCTTGGGGCTTGATGATAACCCCTAACTGGGAACTCCTCCCCACTATGGCTCTCAGAGCTTCTCTTTATACATGTGGGTTTTTTGCTCCCCCAGCTCGTATGATTTATTCCTCTGTTACTTTCATGCACTACCAAAAACTCTCTTGTGTTCCCACCAGCCGGCCTGTGTGCTTCCGTACCTTCAGGGATCTTCTTGGTGGGCTCCGGTCTGTCTTGGGGTCCGAGGTCAGGTTGCTTGTGTCTTCCACGCCCTTCAGCTTTGCTACAGCAACTCTGCAGCCTCTGTCTGTCTGCAGTTCTTGCGCTCGCTTTCGGATCATATGGTCTGCCCTCTTCCTTCTGCCAGGCTTCTGCTTTGCCAGTTTCTAGAGGAGTCCTTCAGTGTCGGGCTCCTTAGAGACGCTCTGGTTCTCCTGATTGCGTCCCGCTTTGCAGCCTCTTAGCGCTCCCGTGCCGAGCTGCTTTCCAGCTCGATGTTCCGCCAGGGATGGCTTGACTCCACACTGAGCCAGCCCCTCTTCGCTTTTTTATGTTGTAATCGTTCTTATTCTCTCTATTTTGAGTAGAATGCTCACCTGTGTTCCACAGGGTGTTTCATTGCTCCGCACCTCTTCCATGTCTCAGTACTTAGACTAGTCTTCCTAAGGCAGTCTGTTCTTCTTAATCTGAGTTTAACCCTAAAGCCCTACACATGTACATGGGTTGGTTAGGGATGATATTGGGGTGAACGGGGTAGGGGATTTTAGGAGATGTTGAGTTAATCTGAACATA
Organism: Ambystoma mexicanum; assembly: GCF_040938575.1. Taxonomy (NCBI): domain Eukaryota; kingdom Metazoa; phylum Chordata; class Amphibia; order Caudata; family Ambystomatidae; genus Ambystoma; species Ambystoma mexicanum. Next base: position 314,900,464 of record NC_090925.1, read on the forward strand.
CCATGTTCTCCCTAGATGTTGGCTCCTGTCCCCTGATGGGTAGTCTCCCCATGAGACCCTCCCACTGTGCACCACCCCCAGGGGAGACTGTTAGGTAGCAGCCTCACCTCCCTGGCCTCATAAAAAAAAAGGGGCTTCCCTTTGGAAAGAAGTGACCACATCTAGGGATTCGTCACAACAGGCATCACAAGAAGAAAAAAAAAGTCACATTTCCGAAGCCATTTGACGTCCTTGTCTTTCGATAAAAAGAAGCAATGCCATCGACACAGGCACAACTCAAGAGTCGTCTGTCGAAGGAACGTGGGAAGACCCGCCCTAACCCGGGTGCATCGAATGCAGAGTGGGAGGATTTCAAGGAGCAAATGCTTCTAATGTTTAAGACAACTGCAGCTGGGATGACTCCGGTCTCAACGCTGCAGGCTCCCGCGGAACCAGTTGCGGCCAGAGGTTAGGGTACCAGGATGGCCAAGTCAGGTCCGTCGCCCTCATACTCTACCATGACTACCAGCCGTAGTGCCGAAGAGCCCTGAGTTGCTGGCTCTGTTAGGCCTCATCGAACCATAGGCACTGACAATAGATCGCTCCTTTGTTCCCGATCCTCGCTCGATGTTTTTCAACACTATGCAGTCGATTTCCGATGAGTAGTGGGACCATGTGCCTTTCGGCTTTGAGCGTATGGACCAAGGAGCTAGTGGGGATGACTATTTTGTCGACCAAGCGGATATGGTTGCCCTTCCTAAAGGGCTCCATGATGCAAGTGGTTTTGACACATCCCCTGATCTGGATATGCAACAGGCTGCTCCATATGGGCAACCTAATACTGTAGGATGGTTGAGGCCCTAGGTCTGAGTGGCCCTGCAAAGCCCCTGTTGACATATGACCTCACAGACTTCCTTGACAAAGGCCCACAGCCGTGAAGGAACTTCCCTTTAATGCTGCCATTGGGGTGTAGGGGGCCTACTTTTTTTTCCCCCTACCCAATACCAGATGGCTTAGTGGTGCAAGCCACCACAGTGAGTTCCAGGCCAGCCACATCTACCTCAAACTTGCCAACGGTTTGGGAATGTAAGAAAACGAATGCTCTAGCCAAGAAAATGTTTGCCTCAGGCAGTATGGCCCTGAAGGCAGTGAAGGCATCATGTGCTTTCGCAAAGTATTGCCACGGGCTGTGAAGACTCATTGCAGAGGGAGCAGAGCACATTCCAGCTGGTGAGTTGAGGGATGGGTTTTTGCGAATCTTTTATGATGGCAAAGAGGTGGCTTGCCAAGCTCTGCAGTTGGGCCTGGACACCGCAGATTGTGCGGGCAGGGCAGGGGGGTCATCCAGTGTGCTGAGGAGGTCTGTCTATCGGTACAATTCAGATTTCTCGCCAACTGCCCAGGCTAAGTGTTGTGTATGGCTTGGCTTTGCAGAAGGAATGTTGTGATGTCATGTGGAGTGTTTATGCCTGAATGATGGAATGCATGGGTGAATGTTCTAACCTGGTCAGTTGGTCAGCCAGAGGCCTGGGCTGCCAGTGTTTTTATATGTCCTACCTGAAACTTATATGTAACCTGATTGACTGCTTGTAAAGATACCAATAAACCTAGCAAGTCAACCTAAGAAGGCTGGGAGTCACTTCACTACAATGGCGACGAGTTGGTCTTTTAAAAGAAGAATCTACGCATGAAACAGATGTAAAGCTGGTGCCCTGCTGCGGGGGGTGCAGGAAGGAAGAAGAGGACAACACTGCCCCCAAATGAAGTAAGGCCCATCACCCAGGGTGGCAAGGTACTGTAGGGCTGAAAAAGGGAAGCCAACTCTTAAGTTGAAGAAAGGGGAGTTGTTTCCATCAGCAGGAGAGAGAGGCAGAGCTGGGTCCCATAAGCAGGAGAGAGAACAACAGATTGGTTATTAGCCGGATTATTATGATCCAGGGACATCTTTATGGAGTCATCTTCCCAGTTTTGGGGAGCCATTCAATGGAAGATGCATAGCGCTTGGATGCTGGGCATGAATTGCATGGCAGGTGAAGCGAGTCTCATGTGCAGGAGAGAGGAGTCTGATGGTCTGGAGAATAACTGCTGTGGTTATGTGCACTAGAGACTGCTGCTCCGGTTATGTACACTGAAGTCTAACATCATAGCTGGGCTTATGTGCATGTCATTACTGCACTTACAACTACGGGAAACTTTCCCATCTGTGCATTGGAGAGTTCGAGCTGATGATGGAGCTTGTCCATAGCCCATAAGGGAAGACAGTGGTACATAGGTCTGGTGGTCAAAGGATTGGAGTGGTTGGACAAACCTGCAATGAGTACTAATGCAGGGGATCGGAATACATTATGGAGGTTGGTAAAAGCTGCGCAGTTTGGCAACATTGTGGACACATCTGCACGATGGAGGTGTTTGGACATGGTACGGCGTGGGACAGATCCATGAAGCCTGGATTTGGGTAAAACACAGGACATGGTACGGCGTGGGACAGATCCATGGAGCCTGGATTTGGGTAAAACTATGTATGCTTTAAGCTATGGAGCTATGGACTTGGGTAAAATGGTTGAAGTTGCTTGCTCTATGGATTGAAGGAAAATGTACTATGTGGAGCATCCTAGGGTGTATTTTGCTTATGTGCTTATCTGTGTTTCATTTACTTTGATGCACATAGATGGATTGCAGGCTGGTATCTGGTGTTTTGTTTTTAAGTATGGATGGGTATGGTTTGGATGTGATGAGTGTGTTTTAGATTTAACACTCTTGAGGATTTGCAGTTTAGGGTCGCAGCAAGCGACATGGACTTTTAGTATGGAGTAAAGTGTATGGTATGGTCCAAAACTAGTATGGAAGTCAGGGTTTTCCTGAATGTTTAGTTTTTTACTTCTTTGAGAATTTTCAGCATTTACGTTGTCCCATGACAACATGGACTTTTATGTGACAACATGGACTTTTAGGATTGGATTTGGGTCGGGTTCATGACAGATATAGTGTTTTTCTAAGAAATGCATCCAAACTAATGCTGAAAATATTGCAATGTGAACTACATATTGTGTAATATGTGATTTATGAAGTAGGGTATGGAAGATCTGTATGGATCCGGGCAGTTTAGTCTTTTTGGGGGTAGCGCCTTCAATTATCCCTTGTATGGGTGTTGATATGGTTGTCTGGTGATTGAGGGGGTAGCGCCTCCCATGTTTTTGGTTTTGGGTGAAGCTTATATGAAATTTATAGGTATGGTTGATGATGGTGTGCGTGCCAGGTCAGCACGTCTTACCTCTCAATGTGATTGCTGCGGGTAGCGCCTTCAGCCTAACATTCAATATGGATGTGGATGGGTATGCCACAAGGGTATTTGAGAGGTAGTGCCACATGGTATGGTATCTGGGGGTAGTGCCTCCAGTTTGGTGTGGGCATGATTGTGATGAGTCGTGCATGGTTAAACAGTGTACGTGTGTTTCTGGTGGTAGCGCCACCAGTTCCGTCGGGGCGTGACAATAATAGGTTATGCATGGTTATTCCACGTTTGGCTGTGTGAGGTGGTAGCGCCACCAATTGTAGGGGTGTGACTAGAGTTAGTCATGCAAGGTGATTGGTTTGGTATCTGGGTGGTTGCGCCCCCAGTAGGTTAGTGGTATGTGTGTACGGGTGGTAGCGCCCCCGACTTTGGTATGCGCATGTCTATGGTATTAGGCATTGAATGGTCAAACACTACCCCGACGTTGTGGTTTATTTACCACAAATACGTGTGGTATTTTTTTTTTCTCTGTGCATATGCAGTGCGGCTGTTTTTAGCTGTACTGTGTGCGCTTCCATGACTCCTTCGACCCTCATCAGGGTCCAAAGTGTGACAGGGATATTGGTTGTTGGTCCTGGTGTGCCTGTGCATTGGGTATGAGGTGAGTTGTATAGTGTCAGAGCACGAGTTGTGTGCTAGCCCTGATGATGCAAGTCTGTGTGAATGGCTTATGTTGGTGTGTGTAGAGATGTGTTGTGTAACGTCTTGCGCTGTTGTCGGAAGAGGGGAGATGTGTTGTGTAACGCTTTGCTGTGTGTGATGTGCAATGCAAAGGGAGGAGATGTGTTGTGTATGGCTTGGCTTTGCAGAAGGAATGTTGTGATGTCATGTGGAGTGTTTATGCCTGAGTGATGCAATGCATGGGTGAATATTCTAACCTGGTCAGTTGTTCAGCCAGAGGCCTGGGTGATGGGCTGCCAGTGTTTTTATATGTCCTACCTGTAACTTATATGTAACCTGATTGACTGCTTGTAAAGATACCAATAAACCTAGCAAGTCAACCTAAGAAGGCTGGGAGTCACTTCACTACACTAAGCTGTCTGGCATAGCTTTCGGCGGCGAGCACCTCTTTGGCCCAAAGGCTGATGAGTCCTTGGAAAAATTCAAGGATTCTAAGTTAGCTGCCAAATCGCTGGGCTTGGCTGTGCAACAACCTGCTGAGCAATCTTTTGGCTTCTTTGCTGGGTGAGGAGGCTACAGACTGTACATTCCATTTGGGAAGAGGGCATATCCCCTGCAATCCAGGCAAGGGCAGAGGCGTTTCTCGCATCCCGGACGGGGCAGAGGGTCCTCTATAGGCCAGCAAACAACGGCAGCTGCACCTGCACCTGCACCCACTAAGCCACTTTGAGTTCTCCCCTCATGTTTCCCCAATTTGAGGGCGAATTTCAGAGCACTTGCGCCAGTGGAAGGGGATAACCTCTGACACCTGGGCATTGCAGCTAGTCAAATGGGGGCATTGTCTACTGTTTTTGCACAAACCACCAGTCGGACCGTCCGCCCCTCCCCCCAACAACAACCAGAACAGGCGCTCCAAGAAGAACTGAGAGCCCTGTTATTGAAGGATGCCGAGCATGAAGAATCGAGCTAGTAGTCCTGTTATTTTCTAGTGCCCAAGAAAGGAGGACGACTCCAGCCCATTTTGGACCTCAGGGCCTTGAACAAGCTCCTGAGGAAAGAAATGTTCAAGATGGTGATGTTGAAGGAAATTCTCCAGGCTGTACAGCTTCAGGACTGGTTGATGTAGATGGGTCTTCAGGATGCTTATTTTCATGTGCCTATCCACCGGAAGCACAGGCATTTCCTGAGAATCGTCATCAGGGAATCTCAATACCAATTCAGGGTTCTCCCTTTTGGGCTAACCGCCGCACCCAGGGTCTTCACCAAGCTGATGGCAGTGGTGGCGGCGCACCTCAAGAGATCTGGTGTTCATGTATTCCCATACCTGGGAGAAGTCAGTGCAGCAGGTATCGAGTCAGCTCAAGGAAACCTGCTTGCTGCTTCACAAGTTGGGCATTCTCCCTAAACTTCCAGAAGTCCCACGTCACACCAACGCTGAAGTCCCAGTTCATCAGAGCAGTCCTGGACACACGGGTGGGGAAGGCTTTTCATCCCTGAAGTAAGAGACGCCAGGGTCAGGCAAATGGCCAAGCTCTTCCAGGGCAATGACGGCCTACCAGTGGCTTTCTTCCTCCGCCTCTTTTTTTTTTTTTTTTTGTAAAATATTTCTATTTTATTTTGAAGTCAAACAAACACACTACAACTGTTTCAAAGCATAGAAAGCATCATAGTCCAACACATTTTCATTAGAACTCCCCAACTACCCTCCCCCCACCCCCTTAAACTAGAGCCGGTTCTCACATGTCATTTACAGGAGCATCATTGGGTAGCACAGTACTTAGGCAGTCATCATCCGGGTCCTCTGTACCGTTGTTACCCTGATGAGAGTTTGCCATAGATGCCACCAATTGCCGCCAGGCCAGCAAGGGCCCTACTTCCTCCTAGCCCCACCTAGTGACCGCTTCAAACCAGACTACAGATTCAGCTTCCGCCCACCTCAAGAGGTCCGCCCACCATAGCTCCACCCTGGGTCTGTGGGCCGCCTTCCAGCCCATGGCAATCCTGCGCTTGGTCAAAACACAAGCCAGGTCCTTCATCTTGCTTATGTGTTTTGAATGCCAGGGTCTCGGAAAAAGCCCAAGCATGCATGACCAGGCCGATTCCACATCCAGCACCACCCCCCACCAGCCAGTTTCGTCTTAACCTCGTCCCAAAATCTGTGCACTTCCAGGCAAGCCCAAAAGATGTGTAGCAGTCCCGCATTCACCTCCCCACACTTGGGGCATTGCTGCGTAGCTGGTCCCCCAAACTTTGCAATCTTCCCGGAAGTTAAATAAGCCCTGTAGGTAACGTACAATTGAAGCTGTTGGAATCTCGCGTTCCGGGACACCTTTTTATGGTACCTCTGGGCCCATTCCCATTGCCCGTCTGTCATGGGTCCTCCCACCTCTTCCTCCCAATCTTGTCTCAATTGAAGCAACTCCTTCCCTGCCCTTACTCGCAGGAGCTCGTATTTCCTCGATATTTCGGGCCCGCCCTCCGATACATCATACATAGTTTCCAGGGAGGCGTCAGGGTCTTCCGCTAGCACTGTCTCGGGCCATCTTTCTCTAGTCTTTTTCACAAGCCTAGTGTAGGTTATATATTGGCCACCATGTACCCCCGTCTCTTCCTGCAACCTCTGAAAGTCCAATGCTTCCCCTTCCTGCCATATGTCCCCAAGGGTGGCCAGGCCTACCTGTTCCCAGTATCTACGGACCGATTCGAGTAGTTGAGAGTCGCTCCCACACAGCGCCGACAAAGGGGCCTGCTGGGAGTACGGCTCCGAATCCCCCCAATCTTCCATGTCCTGTGCCAGATCTCCCAGCACCTCAGTAGCCGCCCCCTGCCCACCAGTTTGTCTCTGCACAACCACACCACTTCCATCAGAAAGTATGGGGCTGAGTCTCCACCCAGGCCTATCCTCCCCCTGTCACATGGGTTCTGGAGCTTCCACAGAGCAACCCTATTCCTAGAGCTGCCCCACGCGAAACCCCTACACACGCTGTGAAGTTTAGCAAATAGGCTCCTAGGTATCAAAAACTGGACATTCACGAAAAAGTGCAAGAGTCTAGGCAGGACCTCCATCTTGAGCAAGGCCGCCCTCCCCATCATGGTCAGGGGCAATCTAGACCAAAATACCATGCTGTTCTTGACCCCCTCTATTGCCTTTTCCGTGTTATGCTTGTGTTCTGCCTCGACCTTCTGGTAAATATTTATTCTCAAATACCTAAATGTCACGGGCTGCCATGGTTTTGGCAGGACAGGCAGCCTCTGTACCGGGACATTCCTGTATCTGCCCAAAGGTAACAGACTAGACTTTCTAGGGTTCACTGATATGCCCGAAAGGGTGGCGTATCGTTCTATTACCTCCAGCACATAATGCAGGTTTTCTTCTGGATAACGCAAATAAAGGAGCATATCATCCGCATATAGTGATATCAGGTGCCCTCCACTGACAGTGCTTATGCCCACCTCCCCATATTATTGTTGCAGGCATATTGCCAGCGGCTCTAATGCCAGTATATATAGCATGGGTGACCAGGGGCATTCCTGTCTGGTCCCCCTGCAAAGTTGCCAGGTATCTGAGATTGTGGACCCTGTTTTGACTCTCGCCATCGGGGTGCTGTAAAACAACTGGACCCATCTGAGGTATCCAGGTCCCATTCCGTACCCCTTCAGGACCGCTTTCAGCCAGGGCCATCGTACCGAGTCGAAGGCCTTCACCGCGTCTAATGACACTATAGCCAACTCGCCCGTGTTCTCCTCGGTTTGGTCAATGATATGGTGTAGCCTCCTGTGGTTATCGGTGATGTTCCTGCCTGGAACATATCCCATCTGATCTGGGTGTATCAGTTTCCTAATCACCTTCTTCAGTCTATTGGCCAGCACAGCCGTAAGAATTTTGATGTCCTTGTTAAGCATGGACAACGGTCTGTAAGACCCGCACTCCGCGGCCGGCTTGCCTGGTTTCAAGAGTGGGATGATCACAGCCTCGTGGAGGGACAATGGGAGTTCCCCCTGCTCATAGGCCTCGTTGAAAGTGGCAAGCAATGGCTGAAGCAGCTCTTGCTTGTACGTTTTGTAGAACTCACTAGGCAGCCCATCCGAACCAGGCGCCTTGCAAGTGGCCAAATTCTGAATCACTACCTCCAGCTCATCCGAGGTGACGGGTGCGTCTGACTCCGCGCGTTCTAAGTCATCCAGGGTGGGCAGTTCTATGTCCTCCAATGTGTCCAGTATGTCTTGACACATGTCCTCTCCCGTGTCCTCATACAAGTGTGTAAAACTTAAGGAACTCCTCATTTACCTCTTTCTGAGTGTTGCATATGCAACCTCTCTCATCCTTGATCTCACTGATCACCGAGCGGGGGGGTCTCACTCTTATACAGCCAGGCCAGCAGTCTGCCCGGCTTGTCGCCCCCTGCGTGTATCCTCTCTGTATATTTCCTGTAATTGAGTCTGCATAGCCTATCCCAGAGTGCGCTGCAGGACAACTGTAGCTCCTTTACTTTGGTTCTGTTATCATGAGCGGTGCTCTCGCAATGCGCAAGATCCTCTAGCTCCCTTTCCGCCTCTTGAAGTTCCCTTTCGATACCCCCCTGTAGCCCCTTAGCTTGGCAATGGCTACCCCGCATACCACCACCTTAAACGCTTCCCAGAGTGTGCCCACAGAGCTGACGCTTCCCGTATTTATATCAAAGTATTCTTCGATGGCATCCCTCAGGCCCTCCCGAAACCCCTCGTCCTGCAGAGCCTCGGTCCTGAGGCTCCATGTAGGGATCCGCGGTCTCGGGGGGGCTGGTGTCTCCAGTCCACCACCAATGGCGAGTGGTCAGATAGTACTCGGGCCTTGTATTTCGCTCCCTCTATGTCTCTCACTATCTCGGCTGACACAAACATGTAGTCCAACCTTGTGTGCAAGTCATGTGGCGCTGCGAAGTGTGAATACTACCTAATCGTGGGATGCAGCCTTCTCCACGCATCCTCTAGGCCTAGATCTTTCAGTAAGGTACCCAGCGCTTTGGCCGCCGGTGCCGTTTTCCCTACCCTGGCCTTGGACCTGTCCATTCTGGGATTCACGGTACAGTTAAAGTCCCCCCCCACACTACCGTGCCCCCTGCCAGGGGGCCAAGTTTACTGTAGAGAGTCCTAAAGTAAGCCGCTGTGTCGTTATTGGGGGCGTACAAATTTATTATATGTACTTCCCTGTTTTCCAGGAGACCCGTCACCACCACCATTCTACCCTCCGGGTCCACCGTAGAATCAAGCACCCGAAACGGCACATGAGGCGCCACCCAAGTAATGACCCCTCTAGCGTACGCCGAGTACGCCGCCCCCACAACATTGCCCTTCCATTTTCTCCTGACCACCTCCAGCCTTTCCCTAGTAAGGTGGGTCTCCTGCAGCAGGGCTATGTCTGCAGGGCTATGTCTACACGCATCCTCTTTAAACATCACTTTATTACGTTTCAGGTACCTGTTAAGGCCCCGTACATTCCAGGGCACAATTCTGATATTACCCGATGCCATCTGGTCGTGCTATCCCGATCCCATCCCTTCCTATAATGGTCCCCGTGCTAGTTCTTTTCCTGGCTCTCTCCCTTCAATAGCCTAGCTCCATCCCTGGATCTCAGGCCTACCCACGTCTGGACCTGTCTCGTATCCGAGGACAAGGACCCCGTGGGGTGTCACCTATCTAACAGTGACCTAACTAAGTGTACTACTATTGCGTACAGAGGGTGCTCCCCAGGAGCTCCCAGTCATCTATTTAGGAGAAGTGCATTCAACAGGACCCGCCGGCAGATACCATGACTTCCTCCCCACAAGCACAATATCGTACTATATTCCAGTCCCAATGTCATAACTATGGCCTCACTGGTGCCTCTGCAGCGTGCTACTTATCTCCAGCCACTTCTGTCTGGGCATCCGATTCCTGAGGTCGACCCTGCATATCCAGCTACTCCATCGCTTCGGTCGGCGTCTCAAAGAAGAGGGATCTATTCTTATAAAACACCTTTAACCTAGCGGGGTAGAGCAACATGTAGCGATGGCCTGCTTCTCTAAGCCTCCTTTTCACCGTTCCAAAGTTCTTTTCGCGGTCACGATAGTTCAAGATCTTCACGATCAACGACCGCGGGGGGGCTCCTGGGGCCGGTCTCCTGGTCAGGGCCCTATGCGCCATTTCAACCGTGAGCCCCTGGGTCAGCTCCCCGCCTGTAATCTCCTGCAAGAGCATGGTTTCAACGTACTCCGTGGGGTTCGATCCTTCCATTCCCTCCGGAACACCCACTATGCGAATGTTGTTGCGCCTGGCCTCCAGATTGCCCACTCGTTGCACAAGGGCATGAAGCTCCTTAGCATGTGCATTGCACGCCTCCGTGGTCGGGGCCAACTCCTTCTCCAGTTCCCCAGTGCGCTCCGCGATGGTTCGCACGTCCTGACGCAACAGGTTCACCTCTTCTTGGACCTCTCCAATCTTAAGGTCTAGGCCCTCCTGCAGCTCTTTCATGGCCAGGCCCAACTTCGTCTCCCAAGCCACCTTCAAGTCGGCAATTGCTGCCAGCACCTCCTGGATAGTACCCGGTGGGTCCGTCGCCGCCGCAGGGGCTTCTTTGCTCTTGCCCCCTTCCGCGCCCCGGGGGTGACCTAGCATAGGCCTCCATCGTGGGCTGCTTGATCTGGGGTCACACCACCTTGGAGGACATCCTGCTGCGTCGGTTGGGCACACACGCCCAGCTGTGTCTCCGGCGCTGCAACCCCTTCACAGCAAGGCTCCGCTAAACTCGGGTTCGCTCTGCTGGCACTCCATGATCCAGGGCCTCCTCAGTGGGGGCCCGCACTTATGTTCTTGCCACCGGCCAGAGACGCATGCGACGCGTCCCTCTGGTTGGGCTCGCCCCCGCTCCGGCCGGCTTTGTCTTCCTCAGCTCCATGGACCATTTATGGCCCTTTGTCCACGGGCGGCCATCTTGGGTGCTGCCCTTCCAGTGCACGACCGCCACCTTCTTCGAAGTCTAGTTCTGTGGACATGCAGTCTCGCTGACGGGTAGGGCACTCACCATGTGCCCCCCACTTTCATCCACCCTTGGATGCACCTTGGGCTCGAAAGTCCGCCGAAAACCATCACTTCTTCCCAGGATCAAAATCGGATCATCGGGAGCTCCTCCAAGGAGCGTCCTCTCACGTAGCCATCAAGCGACGCCCCCTTCCTCCGCCTCTTAGGTCTCATGGCTTCTTGCATACTTTTTCTGGTGCCAGAGGTCAGACTGCGAATGCAATCTCTTCAGTGGCTGTTGAGAGATCAGTGGTCCCAGTACTTCCATGCCATAAAGGGCATTCTCAGTGTCGAGGTCAGTGGCTAATGAACTATCCTGGTGGTTGTTTCCTAGTGTGACGACATGGCGAACAGGGACTTTAGGTATTTTTTAATGAAATTACTTTATTAAGCAGGTGTAACCAAAACAGGGTTTAAAGAATAAAGCAAAAAGTTCAAACGTAAATGCTTTAGAAATCCAAACCTGAGTGATTAACAAAAACTGAAGGTGTACTTCACCTATGAAGTAAAAAGGTGCCCCAAAGTACTAAAACCCTTAAAGAATACTCACCTGTCACAACTAATCCTTTAATGTAAAATAAAGGTTTCCTGAATCAAAAGTTCCTTGAAAGTGAGTTGTCAGAATAGCTAAATCAAATTGGGCAATGTAGAATATAAACGTAAAGTCCTTCCCTTGGGTGAAAAGTATGGAGGGTAGACTATCGAATTTGAAGTCCTTCCCTAAATTACAAAAGTCAACAGTTCAAAAGGTCTTCTCTTACGGTTTACTCAGTGTGAAGGCATCATGAGCCAAGACAAACAGCACATTCAAAGTTCAAACAAAAATAGTTTATTAACTTGAATGTCAGGATGGTTGAAGGCCTAACTTGCCCTATGCTAAGGTGGGATTTCCCTACCTTAAGAAACTAAGGAAAGTCTGAGTCAATAGGTTTAACTTAAGTCTCTCTGTGTCCCACAACCTATACTTGCCCTCACAACTAAAGCTAAACAATGTCTACGAATGTCAGCAACAAAAGAATGTGTGCCAAATAAAGTTCTGAGCTTCTTCCAGCTCCAGGCTTACTTTCCAGCTTCCCTTTCACAAGTGCAAGACAGTTTCCCAAAGTCTCGGGGTACCCTTACCCAAGTTCAAACCAGTTCCGCACAGGCTCAGGGTTCCTTTCCCCAAGGCAACAACAAAGTTCATAAGGACTAGAGATGTCCTTCCCTATGAAGACAACACAATCCACAGGAGGATCTTGGGGTTCCCTTCCCCAAGCAGACAATACAGTTCCCAAAAAAGGGGCCTCTAGGTTCCCTTCCTCAAGGCAGCAACAACATTCATAAAGTCTCAGGTGTTCCCTTCACCAAGACCTCAGCCTTCTCCAGCTTGCCAACTTATACTCAGTGTCAGTTTCTCAATATTCAAAACCCAGTGCCAGGTCAACTTTACACTCCTTTTAGCCTCTAGAGAGCTCATATAGATTGCTTTCCTCTGCTCCACTTCAATTTCTTTCATACATTTGGCTTTGCTCTCTGTATGTTTCCTTGACTTTCACAGATTGGGTACACAGATCTGGGGGCAGCTGTTGGACCACACGGTCCACCCATTACAGGTCCCGCAACTGGTTAACCCTAGGATTTCTTGCCCACACAAGTTCTGTTGCAACTACACCGTTGTTCTGGTTCCATTAAACGTGGCTTTCTCCTGGCCAGCCTTTTGGATTAATCACAATGTTTTTTCCGCTTTGGCAGTCTCTTGGCTTTGCCACAGTGAGTTCTTTCATACAGTTCACTCCTTGGTGTTCTCTTTCTTTCACAACATTGCTTTCACACTCTTCCGTAGTATTCGTTACTTGCTTATCATTGCATTTAGCAAGATTTGTTCTTTGCTTTTCATTGTATTTCACACAAGTTTGCCTTGCATTCATGGGCTAGGCTTGTCAAGGGCTTTCCCTTGGTTTGGTATTCAATAGTTCACAATTCTTATTCTTTCACTTACAGTTAATCTTGTTTGTTTTAATCACTATAGCCCTTCACTTTGGGTTCTCTTTATCTTGTACATCTCATTTCGTTAGTTCAGCAATTGCTTTTGTCCTTTTCCAGCCCCCAGGGGCAGCCCGGTACAAGTGTTCCTTGATGTTCACTCACCGGTCCCTGACAACTCCTCTGGTGGCTACTTTCCTCTTCTTCTGCTCCGCAAACATGTTTTTGTAGCTTTGCAAGCACTGCTCGCATTCCGGTCTTCTTTCTGTGAGTTTCCGGCAGCTGCGCTCACCTTCAGCAGACGCTGCCGGTAGCTTGCAGCAACTAGCTTTCCTTTGTGACCTGCATCTCCTGCGGCGAGCACCTGACCAGGGAGACTCCCAGCACTGTGAACTTTCCACGCCCCGCCCAGGCCTCGGCACCACAGTTGCTCCTGGGTACTTGCCGGCATCCTGGTTTCCCGAGAGAACCCTCCTCAGTGGCCTCCTTCTCTACAAGTTTTCTCTCCCTCCAGGCTCGCAACGCTCAGCTAAGCGTCTCTCCTGCTGGTCTCTGCATTGCTGGTCTCTCTACCTTTTATGCATCTGCAACCATTTAGCAGGTTGCAGGATTGAATCCTCAAGTTCAATTGCCTGACCATAGGGGAATTCTCTAGACATGCCTGGCCCTCACAACAGTCTGCATGTCTCTTCCTCGCCTCAGTACTAAAGTGGTGAAATTACATGTTAGTGTCTACCACTCTGTGTTGCCTTTTCCTTGTCCCAGTACTATAGTGGTATGAATGAGGGGAAAGGATTGACAACAGCCTATGAAAAGCAAGGGTATGGGGTGGTTGATTATTACAAGGAAAGAGGGGTACCATGTCTCGCCTGTGGACATCCAGGTGATCCTCCCTCGCATCTCCACCCTGAGGGTCAGGTTCTAGTAACAATGGCCTTTCCTTGGCCACTGGAGAGGAGGAAGTTGGGGAGAAGGAAATGAGAACATCCTCAGGTTTCTCCCATCAGATAGCCAAACGGGTTAGCTTACTCGAAGCACTCAAACTAGTACTTGTAGTTGCCTTTTAGGTGCAGGGCCTCTTAGGCAAGAGGATCAGCTGCACTTTGGTTATCTATCTCTGTCCTTCGAGTGGTTCATCCCTCTCTCTTGACGTGACTCCCCTTTACTTCATTACTTTCCTTCCCTCTTTCTTCTTTGCCCCGCACGTCTTCCGGGGACCTGTATTGTCGCCCCACTCCTCTTCAGGAGATCTTTGCTTTTTGCCCCTCTTCTCCTCGGATCCTGCTTCGTCCTGTTCTCTCTTTAACCGGATCATAGCAAGGTTTTGCCTTAGCCTCTCCCCAGAATTCTCAGGCAAGTCAGGTCTTTCACCTTTTTGGCTGTAGGGGTACTCTGCTTCTTCCCCCTACTTCCTCCTGGGACAATCTGCTTCACTAGCCTCGCCTTAGGCTCCTTCAGGTAGTTCAGCCCTCCACCCTTTTGGCTTAGGGGGGCTTCATGGGGATTCTCCTTCTTCCCCATGGGGTCAGCTTGTCTCCATAGCCTCTTCTTAGGCTTCTCAGACAGTTCAACTTTTCCACCCTTTCTGGCTTAGGTGGGAATTCAGGGGTACTCTCCTTCTTCCCCCTGGGTCATTCTGTTTCTTTCAGGCTATTAAGGCAGCTTCCAGGCAGGCAGTGCTCCAGGAAAGTCCAGTTTCCTTCACCCAGGCAGCAACGTCTGCTTCAGGATACAGCTCCTCCTCATGCAGCAGAATCTGGAGAGATGTACAAGGACACTGTCCCTGACTGAGACAAGTTCAGAATGAGCTGGCTCTGCTTTTATAGCTAGACTCCATATAGTGTTGGTTGCTGATTGGTGGAAAGCCCTGCTTACAGGATCAGCTGGCAAGGTGTTTCCACTCTGGTCCTCCTGTGTTTAGGCTCTTTCTCTTGGCTAGCTGGGCTTCTATTACTTCAATTGCAAATCCCCTTTATTTGCTTTTTGTATTCTTGTTTTATCCTGGGCTCTTGTGTGGATTGTGGCACTGTGATTCATCATATGGAACAGCAGAGAAAACAGGAGAGCAGGGAAACCTTTTTGGCCCCTGTGGCCCTAGGCCTAAGTGGTCACGGATGCATCTGTGAAGGGTTGGGGTGCTCACTGCTGGGACCTGCAGTTGAGCGGCATCACCAATGGAATGCCGTTGGCATTTCAACAGGCTGGAGATTTGGGGCCGATCAGATTAATTCTGATGGCCTTTGCACTCTCCCTCCAGTGGAGGCACGTCCTTATTCTAACGGACAACACAGAGGCCATGCACAACAAACAAGGGTGTGTTCGGTCTCTGCCCCTATGCAAGGAGGCGCTGCAACTATGGTTTTGGTTGCTGGAGAATCAAATCTCTGCTCACTTTGTTCATGTAGCAGGAACGGAGATGGACTGGCGGACGCTCTGAACAGGCAAAGCACAGTCTCACATGACTGGGAAGTGTTCCAAGAAGTTCTCAAGGAGATCTCTGCTCAGTGGAGTACCCAGATAGAGGATCTGTTTGCCACCAAGTCCAACAATAAGTGCGGACAGTTTTGCTTGAGGGAATTCCCAGCAAAAGGTGCACTAGAGGACACATTCTTGGTGCAGTGGGTCTTCAACCTCCACTATGCCTTCTGTGAAAAACCTAAAGGTCTTTCCCAACCTACTCCCCAGGGATATTCTACAAAGATGACCAGGGGCGGGCCATCACATTTGCATCCCGACCCTGGGGGCGGACAAGCGAGGGAGTATCATCTGGGTAGGGGGTCCTTAGGGATTGGGGAGGGAATACCCGAGGGCGCGACATGGTACCCTCCCCCTTCTTGGTAGTGACCTTTCCAACCCTCCTCAGCCTTTATAGGGTACATTCAAGCACACTCCTCCTTTCCCGAAACACTATTCAAAATACTGAGACGAAGAAGAGGAAATCAAGAGGAGCACAGATTTCCCATGAGAAACACCACTATTGTACTGGGACAAGGAAGATGCAGATCAAGTGATACGATATGGCATTCATAAGGCGCCTATACACAAGTGTTTCAAGGCGAGACAAGGCAAGGGAGAGGGAACAGAGGGAAAACAGACAATGATCTTACTAGGCCAAGTGACATTGAGATTGCGGCGGCGGAAGTGGAAGGGGAAAAGTGCATAAGTGACACCAACTTCCCCAATGGACTTGTCTCACTAACAATGTCATGCAATTGACTTCAACTATGCCCACCTGCAGGCTGTTAACTATTTAGATGAATGTAAAAGGAACACGCATGCTTGGCAAAGAGAGCAAGTTGGAGGGTGGATCACAGCAGAACCAGGAACCAAACCAAAGAGAACAGGATGCTGAGGAGCTGTCGAAAGCGTGGCAAGGGTGCCGTGTCTCCAGGGAGCCGGAGGTGTCTGCAGGGGGAAGCAGAAGGGCGTTCTTATCCCGTGTTGCATGCTGCCCAGTCCATGCTCGTTCCCCTGGGTAAGAACAAGAGCCTTTGATGGTAAAGAAATGATGGTATACATTGTATTGGAATGACCATGAGTGAAAGCACTAATTATTGAAAGTCTTCGGTAGCCAGTTTAACAAATGAGGAATGCGAAAAGGATACTGATAACAAGAGGACAATGGTAAAACCATTTTGGAAGGAAACAGTACCACAGAGTGGTCATGTATACAAATATACACATTCAAAAGTCTTTGTGAAAGTAAAGGAAAGCACCACTATGGCAGGGGAGCTTTGCGTGACTGAAAACTGAGCAAAATAAGATCCTGGCAGGAGCTATTCATCGGAAGGGGAGCTGAAAGAAAGTGGAAGTACAGAGCAAAGTGGAAGTAGAAAAAAAGAAGGCTATATGAAAATTAAAGTAAGAACAAATATGTGAAAATATGAACATTGAAGTAAGAGCAAATATACTTTTGTGTTTGAAAACAAAATTAAGAAGGACTTGTTTGAGATAATGAAGTTGCAGGTCAGACGGACTTGGTTTTGCATGGGGAAAGGATTCCCGCAAGCAATAAGTGAAGAGTGATATTTTCCGAAGGAATTGTTGTGAATTATACTTTTGAGTTTCAAAACAAAGTAACCTTGAACATTGGCACTTTGAAGGATAACTAGGAGGGTCTAAGTTCCAGACAACGGGAGCCTGAGAGACCCTCTGAAGAAGTGAATCCAGATAAGGAAAGGTACTGTGAATTTTGCCTAGTGAATCCTAGGAACTTGTGGATCTTTCTTACCCCGAGTGTCTTGAACTTTGTAAGGGAGCGGTGTAAGAGCTCCATTTTCACATTGACTTTGCTTTGAACACTGTTAAGTTGGCCAAATCCTGCAAACCCTATTACTGTGTAGAAGTGAGGGCAACCATAGGTTTTGACACCGACAGTAGTTTACTTTCGAGGGGATTGGGTCCTCCGACGTATTCCATATCTATGACAGGTAATGTTCACAGCTGTGCTGCTTTGGAAAATCTTTGGCTCCTGCGTCGATGACGTCGATGCGCCGTCCCCGAGGACCTCCTCCGACGGCCGACGTCACCTGATGTGATAAGTAGGACGCACGACGCCCATAGCCTCAGTTCCGTTTTTTCTGCGAACGTGTTCGCTTCGTGAATCTCTGTACGCCTCGACTCGTTGGAGTTGCTGTTTTCTATTCTCGGTTCGTTGAACCTGTTCGGTTGGTTGTGAAGACCTGTTTGTGGCGATGTCTTTCTCATCTTCGACCCCGCGTCCGGGCTTCAAGAACTGCGGGGACTGTGGGTCCAAGATGTCGGTCACGGACTTGCACGACGCCTGCCTCCGGTGCTTTGGGGAGGCCCACGATACGGACGACTGTGTCGACTGCCAGTCGCTCACTGCGAAGGCCTTGCGGGAACGCAAGTAGAAGCTGTCGGTAGGCTGGGTGTCTAAGCCCCGGAAGTCGAGGTCTGCGGGGCTTTCGACCGATGACTCGAGGGGTGACTATCCACGTCGTCGTCGGAAGTCCGGTGGGTCTCCTTCCAGGAGTCGGTCTCGCCACTCCTCCGCCTCTTCTAGGCATTCCAGGAAGCGCCAGCATAGGTCGCCTTCCCCGTCCTCTTCCTTATCCCTCCATGCAAGCGACACCGGAGGAATGGGCTTCCTTCGGGAAGCAGATGCTAGCGATTCTGGAATCGCAGGGCACCGGTCCGTCTGCGCCTCCGAGTGGGGTCGGTTGGCACTGGTCGAGAGACACCACCCGTACGCCTTCGGGCTCGGGTGGTCGGCACGGCTCGCGGGAGAGGTCCCGCTCGGACAAGGGTATCCGTTCTCGCCATGCCCGTTCCAGGTCCCGGTCCTCGACGCGCTCGAGACCGCGTGATCCTGTGCCGTCTTCGAAGAGGACGTCGACGCATGTGGCGCCGAGGTCGTCGACGATTTCTCTCGAGGTTCCGTCTTCGAGGGGGTCGTCGACACCGTCGGCGCCCAGGTTGTCGAGAGACACTCTCGGAGCTCCGGCTTCGAGGACTGTGTCGACGCCGCAGATGCTGGAGGTGTTGCAGCTGACGTCTGTGATGCTGGAAATGCATCAGAGGGACAGGGCCTCTGAATCCTTGTCCTTTACTGCTTTTTATCGTGTGTTCTGTCATGTTTTCTGCCCAGGAGTCCATGTGGGACTCCTGGCAGTGCAGCTCTCTCTTTTGGTTTGGTGAACAGACCCATGGGATACCCTTATGGCACCCATGGGTAGGGGTACAACCCTGTGCCCCTAGTGTATGTTTTTGGGCACCTGTGGGTGGCCCACAGAGCAGGGTATGGGCTGGTGGCAGCTCCATGCTGAATTTGACAGGTGCTCTGGGTGTCCTCCATTTTGGGATACCCAGGCCCTGCCATTGGGATCAGTTGATTCCTGATAGGAAACAAGATGGCCCCTGTGGCCTCTTGCTTTCTATTGCCTGTTACCTTGTTTTCCCAAAGTCCTGGGAAGCCCTGACTCTGTCCCTTCCCCTGACTGGCTGTTGGGTGGAAGTTCCATATATGGTGTTGTTGTGAAGGCCCAGCTAGACTGACTGGAGCCTTCCCAGTGACTGTATGTTGTGGGTACCTCCTGTGGGTGGGACCTGGGTGAATGGAGTGTGTGAACAATATACACTCCTTGTTGTGGTTATCTGGTTTCTGGCATGAGAGACAAAGACTGAGACAGCCCTGCCCGAAAATGGCCTGAATGCATTGTGTAGTGTTGAATGGCTGGGTACTTGTCCCAATCCACATTCCTTGTTGTGAGTGTCTGAAAGGGAGGAGTGTGGCCTGAATGCACTGTGTGCCTGATTGGCTGACTGACTGCATGAATGCCCTTCTGTATGATTGGCTGCTGAGTGTGTGCCAGCAGTGTGGATGAGAGACAGAATAGTATATCTGGGGACCTCTCACCACTGGTAATTGGTTCAGGGAACGTTCAGAAGCGTTCAGATGCTTTCTGGAGCTGAGTCTCCACTCTAAGAGTAACTGGAACTGCTGATCCTCGACGTCCAGCTGGAAGAAGAAGACTTGCTGTTGCATTTGCTTCGACTGATCCGAAGGCTGCCGAAATCGTCGAGGACTGACCCGGGAGAGGACCTGGTAAGGCGCCCTCTTCCCGTGCTCCGAGGGACCATCGAGCACCGCTCCATCTTCGCCGAAGCGCACCTGGAAGACAGACCCTCGAAAGGCTGCCGACTCGAGACGGGACCGCCGAGGAGATCGAAGTGAAGCACCCGGACATCGCCGCCGTCGAAGTCGTCGACCAGGGTTCGCAGGTTTGTGTAACCGCTGGAGGCCCGTCGAAGTTGTGTTGCCCAGCCGTGGGAAGCACTTGACGCCGTGCCGCCGACGACCGGAGCCGTCCGCTCCTTTGCCTAAGAACATTCGAATCGAAGGACTCCCTCGTCCGCACCGTCGACCGCTTTATCCTGCCGGAGAAAGTCGAGAACGACCAACGCGCTGAGGAGAAACCTGCCGGTGGGTTTCCCGCCACCCGAAGACCACAAAGACTCGAACGACTCGACGCCCTTGCTGGGCCTCCGTCTCCACAATCTTTGCGGTCCAGAACTATTGTCAGCGAGGTGCCCCGCACGCCTCTGCCTTGCAGGACGCCGACGCTCCGACGCCGACGAGCACCGCTCGGACGAAGCTGCCGCCTCATCGACGCCGTTCTACCCTGTTTGTCAACGGACGTTCGACGCCCCGTGTCTCCCGCTTGAAAGGGAAGGCATTCAAGAAGGGCCGTCGAATCCCCGTCGCCGAACACCGAGTTCCTCGACGCTTCTCGACGCCTCTCGACGATCCGTGACTCCCGCTTGAAAGGGGGTCGCTCAAGAAGGATCTGTCGACGCCTCTTCGAAGAACTCGACTCCACCAGGTACATTGGGGGGGTAAAAACATTATAGGAGGGAATAAGACTTGCAGAAAAATATATGGACTGGGCTTGTGCTATATCTTATTTTACAGGTTGCCCAGGTGGGGGGATCTCCACACAGAACTGTGTCTAGTGGTAGGGGCCAGTATTCTGCCTATTGCTCAACCATCTTATTTTCTCTCCTCTCTCTATTGTTGGTTTCACTCTATTGATCTGTGTGACATTGTTACAGTATTGTTGATGCACTTTAATGAGATCTAATACAAAGGGTGGTACCACTTTAGAATTGTATATATTTGCCATTGTTGATTTTCCTAAGTACAAAGTGAGTTATTATGATAAGTGTACATAACCTTGAATATTGATTATATAAAGACTGTGTTCTAACCAATACAGTGTGTGGACATTCCTTTGTGGGGGCTTGGGGACTACACTGTACTTAAGAACCAGCCTGCATCACCTCCTGAGAAGCTAGGCCTTGATTGCTCGTCCATTGCTATCGTAAAAGAGAATCTTGGCTAGAGTCCTCTCTGCCCTTCTTCTACCATATAGAGAGCAGAAGTACAGACACCCCCCACCGGTCTTCTTTACAACGTCGACGCCTTTTCTGTCGACGCCGGCGCCCTCGACGCCTTTTCTGTCGACGCCGGCGCCGACTCATTCGGCGCCCTCGACGCCTTTCGAGGCGATGGTGTCGGAGGGGCCCCGTGGTACGGGGTTTGCCCCTAAAAAGGCTATGGCTAAGGTCCGGCACTGCTTTGGTCCGCAGAGGTCTTCCTCTCCCCGCCTGGAGTACATTTCAGAGGGTGATGAAGGCTCTGATGGCGGCCTGGTTCCAATTACGGTTCCAGATGACCTTATCTTGGGCCATAGTCAGTTTGATGACCTGAGGCAGTCACTGCATGATGCCAGTGGACTGGACACCTCTCCGGAGGTGGAGTTTTGTCGGCTGGAGCCTGGCACTCATGCTGATTCGTCATATCGGCGCCTTATGTCTCGGGTTACCGAGTACTTGGGTTGGTCAGCTCCCCCAGGGGAGTTAGTTCAGGATGATCTCACGGACATCCTTGATCTCGGTCCACCCACTGACCCGGTTTTGCCTTTTCATATGGCTCTGCAGCGAAGGTTGGCGGCGGCTTGGACTGCTCCGGAGAGTCTCCCGGCAGTGGGCAAGTCTTTGTTGCGAAAATACCGTCCAGCCAGTAGCGACCCCTGCTACTTGTCTAGGCACCCCACCACTGAGAGTTTGGTGGTGTAGGCGGCTACGGCCCCGGCAAAGCAGGCGTTGTATCCTACCATTCCTCCGGATAGGGACGACAAACGTTTTGACGGCTGGGCGAAGAAAGTGTTTTCTTCGGGGGGTATGGCACTTCAGGCGGCCAACTCCATATGTGCCTTGTCTCGTTTCACACACACACTGTGGAACTGTGTTGCATTAGCGGCTGATCATATTCCCGAAGGGGACGAACGGGATGGTTTCCTTGCTATGGTTCAGGATGGCAAGGATGCTATGTGTGAGGCCGTTCAGTCGGGTTTGGACTTGGCGGATTGTGTCAGCCGGTCCATGGCGGCGAGCACCGTAATGCGCAGGTTTGCGTGGTTGCGGAAGTCTGGGTTCGCTCCTGATGTGCAGTCCCGCCTCCTCAACATGCCTTTTGACGGTGAACACCTTTTTGGCAGCAAGGCTGACGAGAGCCTTGAGAGGTTGCAGACCTCCAAAGCTGCAGCGAAATCGTTGGGTGCTGCAGTTCGCCAACCTCTGCCTTTTCGTCCTAGGGGACAGCAATGGAGGGGAGGTTCCTTTTGCTATTACTCGTCCTTCAGTAAAGCAAGAGGAGCTAGTAGTCAAAGAGGCCATTGTAAGAGTGCCAGAGGTGGAAACAGAGGTACTCAAGGTGCCAAGGCCGCTCGGGCAGTTGCCTCTTTGCCCTCAGGCAACGCCGCAGCTGCTACCACTCGGTCATGAGGCCAGGTCCCATGGTTTGCCGGTTGGGGGAAGGCTGGCGCAGCATCTTGTAGAATGGCAAGCCATTGCTTCGGATGTGCGGGTTCTGGAGATCATAACCCACGGCTACTGTCTTCCTTTTCGGCAGAGGCCTCACGACAATCCACCCGGGAACCTCTCTTTGAAGAGTCCGGATCCGCAGGAAATTCAAGCCCTGCTGGAGAAAGGCGCCATAGAACTGGTGCCTGTAGTGGAGAGGAACAAGGGATGGTATTCCCCTTATTTTTTGATTTCAAAGAAAGACGGGGGATTGAGACCCATCATGGACTTGCACGGTTTGAACAAACTCCTCAGGAAGGACAAGTTCAAGATGGTGACTCTTTCTCAAGTCCTCCAGGCCTTTCAACTTCAGGACTGGTTGGTGTCTCTCGACCTCAAGGATGCTTACTTCCGTGTGCCGATCCATCCCAAGCACAAGAAGTACCTGAGGTTCGCGGTTGGCGACTCGCACTTTCAGTTTCGGGTCCTGCCGTTCGGATTGACCTCCGTCCCGAGGGTTTTCACCAAGCTCATGGTGGTGGTGGCAGCGCATCTCAGGAAAGGGGGGATTCACGTCTACCCCTACCTGGACGATTGGTTGATCAGGGGGTGCTCTCCCGAGCAAGTCCTGGATCATCTGTCCGTCACCTGCCACTCCCTTCACAGGCTGGGCTTCTCCCTCAATTTAAAGAAGTCCCATTTGACACCAACGCAGCGGCTCCAGTACATCGGAGCAGTGCTCGACACGTCCCTGGGGCAGTGTTTTCCTCCTCAGGTGAGGGCTCTTCACATTCAGCAGATGGTGCACAAGTTTCAGTTTGCCCAGAATCTCCCAGCGTCCGAGTTCTTGAGACTGCTCGGCCTCATGGCATCCTGCATTCTTCTGGTCCCAGAGGCTCGTCTGCGGATGAGATCTTTGCATTGGGCACTCAAGCTCCAGTGGTCTCAGTCCTCCGGCAGGCTGTCGAACCCTGTTCAGATGCCGCCCTTGGTAGCCCGGGACCTTCTGTGGTGGGCCGTCGAGGGCAATCTGATGAAGGGGGCCCCATTTTGGCTGCCCTGGTCAGAGGTGACGATCGTGACGGACGCATCCCTCACGGGATGGGGAGCTCATGCCAACGACAGTCAGCGGTCGTTGGTCTCCGTCGGAGTCCAGACTCCATATCAATCTGTTGGAGCTGAGGGCCGTCAGGCTAGCCCTGAAGGCTTTTCTGCCGACTGTGCGCGGGAAGAGTGTCCTGATTCTGACGGACAACACGGTGGCCATGCACTACATCAACAAAAAGGGGGGGGCAGGGTCACTTCCGCTGTGCAGGGAGGCGATGCAGCTCGAGTTCTGGGCCATCCAGCAGGAAATTTCGATCTCGGCAGTTCATCTGGCCGGAGACGACAACGAGACAGCGGACGCTCTGAGCAGGCAGAGCACGATCTCTCAGGAGTGGGAGTTGGCTCAGGAGATTCTCCTGGAGATCTTCGTCCTTTGGGGGACCCCTCAAGTGGATCTCTTCGCCTCCAGTGTCAACCGGAAGTGCGAAAGGTTTTGCTCGCAGGAATTTCCTCCAAAAGGAGCCTTAGGAGACGCGTTCATGGTGGAGTGGTCATTCCCACTGCTGTACGCGTTTCCTCCAGTCCCCGTCATCCCGCAAGTGTTGCAGAGGTTACGGAGGTTCGGTTCCCGGATGATCCTCATTGCTCCGGCGTGGGCCCGGAGGACGTGGTACCCGGACCTTCTAGACTTGTCCATCTGCCCTCCATGTCGTCTTCCCTACCGAGACGATTTGCTCTCACGGGAGGGGGGTCAGGTTCTCCATCCAAAGGTCAGATCCCTCAATCTTCACGCTTGACTTCTGAAAGGTTGAGGTATAAGGATTGGGACCTCCCTGAAGACGTGATGGAGGTGTTGCTCTCGTCCAGGCGGCCGGCAACAAAGTCTCTGTACCGTTGCCGTTGGAGAAAGTTCTGCGACTGGTGCAGAGTTCAGCATGTGGATCCTTTTGAATGCGACATTCCCATGGTTTTGTCTTTTTTGCTTTCTTTGGCCCACAGGGGCTTGCAAGTGGGGACCATTAAAGGTTACCTGGCGGCGCTGTCCATATTTAAGCGCTCGTCTGAAGAGTGTTCCTATTTTAAGATTCCTTTAATTTCGCAGTTTTTGAAAGTGCTCACTAATGTGTTCCCTCAGTCACCTTTTTTCGTGCCAGGTTGGGATTTGAACCTTGTTCTTAGGTTTCTTATGGGTGCTCCGTTTGAGCCTTTATATTCTTGCCCTTTGAGGCTGTTGACTCTGAAAACTGTGTTTTTGGTTGCGGTTACTTCCGCTCGCAGAGTGAGTGAGTTACAGGCACTTTCAGTTAAGCCACCCTTCACTGTGTTTCACAAGGACAGGGTTGTCCTTAGAGTTCGTCCTTCTTTTCTTCCGAAGGTGGTTTCGGATTTTCATTTGAGCCAGAAGGTTGTTCTTCCGGCGTTCTATCCTCCTCCACATCCTGGTAAGGAAGAAGAGAGGCTCCATAGGCTTGATCCTCGGAGAGCGTTGAGCTTTTATATTTCGCGCATGTCCCGGGTCAGAGTGGACGATCAACTTTTCATTGGTTACGCTGGGAAGCGTTTGGGACAAGCTGTGACGAAACAGACTTTGTCTCGTTGGATTATTTTAGCTATCTCCGAGTGTTACCGCCTGGCGGGTAAGGACCCTCTGGCTGGCTTGCGGGACCATTCTACCAGAGGAGTGGCTCCGTCTACTGCCCTGCAGAGGGGTGTTCCTATTCGTCACATCTGTGATGCAGCCACCTGGGCTTCAGTACATGCTTTTGTACGTCACTATTCCCTTGATTCCATCAGAGGGCAAGATCTGGCCTTTGGCAAGGCAGTTCTCTATTCCGCAATTTGATTGGGCATGCTAATTTTGTATTTTAAATTCTTTCCCACCTCCTTGCTTGGTACTGCTTTGGGAGTCTGTCATAGATATCGCTCCCTCCCTCCTTCCCTGCGTTCCGCAAGGCCTTGTGTGTCTGACTGGCAGAAAACTGGTGGCACACGTTCTGGGAAAAAACTATAACTGAGGCTATGGGCGTCGTGCGTCCTACTTATCACATCGGGTGACGTCGGCTGTCGGAGAAGGTCCTCGGGGACGGCGCATCGACGTCATCGACGCAGGACGCAGACGTCAAAGATTTTCCGAAGCAGCACAGCTGTGGACATTACCTGTCATAGATATGGAATACGTCGTCGGACCATCCCATCGAAAGAACGTTACCAGGTAAGAAAGTAACTTGTTCTTTGACTGACAGACTTAGACTTCCCTTACTTTTCTTTTCACTAGGGAGCATACCCAACTTAGAGTTAGGGCAATATAGGTATTTTTCCATCCTGCCCACCAAAAATAAATGCTTTCCAAATCTATCCATGTTTCTGTTTCATCTCTTTATACCATGCGTGCCTCACAGTTCACTCCCATACCTGTCCTGCCATGGGTTCTCAGGAAGTTGAGGAGGTTTCGAACAACCATGATCTTGATTGCCCCGGATTGGTTGAGGAGAACATGGTACTCCGAATTCCTGGACTTTACCATCTGCCCACCTCTCTGGTTGCCTCTACGGCCAGAACGCCTATCCCTGTCGGAAGGTAGAGTATATCACCCGAACCCAGAATCCCTCAGCCTACATGCGTGGTTCTTGAGAGGATGCGATATGAGGACTGGGTCCTCTCAGAAGAGGTACTTGAGGTGCTACTGGCTGCACACAGACAATCTACAAGATCTCTGTAGTTGTGCAGGAGAAGATTCAAGGTGTGGCACATGGAACGGAGGGTAGACCCAATCGCTTGTCACAAGGTGCATCCTGAATTCCTATCTAAAGTAGTCTCTGAATTCCACTTGTCCCAGAGCATTGACTTGGCCTGTCTTTTATTCACCTCTACATCTGCCTAAAGATGAAGAGAGGCTGCGCAGACTGACCCCAAGAGATCTCGCAGTTTTTATTATATGAAATGGCATTTATAACACGCCTATACACAAGTGTTTCATGTGGATAGAATTTCAGAATTCAGGCATGATGACCAACTCTTTCTGGCTTCTCTTTATCCAGAATGGGTCTGGCTGTGTCAAAACAGACAAAATCTCGATGGATGAAACTCTGCATTACAAAATGTTATCAGACAGCAGGTAAATACCTGCCACCAAGCATCAGGGTGCCTTCCACCAGGGGTGTGACAGCATCCTCTGTATTGCAGAGGTGTGTAGCAGTAAGGGAAATATGTCGAGCAGCGACCTGGTCGTCAATCCACACGTTCACCAAACATTACTACCTGGATGTAGCACCTGGGTCACCCGCTCCTTTCGGCAAAGATCTTTTGCAGAGATTTATTGTCTAAGGGCTTTCAATCCACACTCTGCACTGCTTTGGGAGTTGTGATGAATCTGATGATGTCATCACTCCTTCTCCTGAGGAAACCTCTCCACATGTGACCAGGGGGTGGCAGCTGCTTCCTGACCCTAGGGGTGGCTATATGAGGGAGGATCACATGGGGGAGGTGACCCTCAGAGGGGTGATACATCATCGGATGAGACCTGGTATCCCCCTTTCCCTTCTAGAGATACCCCTTCCATTTCCCATGCCTTGATGACATGCTGTGCTGATTCCCTTCAACCATCCATAAGCCCTACTGGTGACAGCTTCCAATACTCCATACACAGGACACCAAGAACTGCCTAAAACTCCCATTGATCTAAAAATACTGGAACGAGGAGGCTGCATAGAGTAATGCAGATCACCAAGGACTAGAAGCACCAGAAACGTTCTAGTGTTTGTGAGTGTGGGATAGGTGCTGGCATATTTAAAAGCTTTACCCAGCATGGAGTGAGAGACCGCTCCCTGGGGAAGTTGAGTCCTCTCGCTGTTGACCGAGGGACTGAGGACCTCAAGACGATTGTGGACCCGGCAGGCTTGGGAGTAAGACAAGAGACAGAGGACTGCAGAGGCCAGTTCGTCATGCGGCGAAAGCGAGAGGGAAGGAAGAAGAAACTTCCTAGCGGTCACTGGAAACGGGAACCTGGACGCAATCTCACTGCCACCCAAACACAGTATGAGAGCCCAGAGGGAAATGGGATCCACGAAGGAGGTGGAAACTGTACGGTGAAGCCGGAGAGCCCGCAAGGTGGAGGTGGGACACCGGAGTGCTGCCTCCTGTCTACCGTGAAGGAACCGAAGGATGCCACAAGACACCGGTGAGTCCTAGAGAGAGAGAGAATGGGACACCGGGGCATTTCGGCAACGCTGCCAGAGAAAGACAAACATGTATGAAGTGAATGAGAAGGAATATGAAATCCAATTTTACCCGAAAAGGGTTTACTGAATGAATGTGAGGGAAAAGCAATTTTGCAACTGTATAAAGTAAATCAGATGCATACGAAAGAACAGCAAGTTCTCAATTGTATAAAGTTAATCAGATTAAAAGGCCTAGCAGGAGAGTAAACCAGGCAAAAGCAAGTTTGCAAGTAAAGCCCTGGCAGGAGGGTGAACCAGGCAAAGGCAAGTTTGCAATTGTATGAAGTAAATCGCATGAAAAAGCCCTGCCCAGAAAGTACACCAGACCAAAGTCAAGTTTGCAAGTGTGCAAAACAAATCACACAGTCGTCCTGGCACGAGAATACACCAGGCAAAATCAAGCCTGAAAGCAAAGTTGTTTTTTGTATACAAGTATTTTGTTGAACAAAGAGTCCTAAGGAAGATTCATGCCCTTAGGAATTTAAAGTGTCTGGAAGAGAAACCTGGGAAAGGAGTTGTTCCTTGGCACTGTTACTTTTTATTTAATAGAAACCTGGGGAAACGAGTTGTCCCCTGGCACTGTTACTTTTTATTTAAGAGAAACCTGGAGAAAGGAGTTGTCCCCTGGAAACTGTGACCTTTTTCCATTGGGAACTTTTGTGTTGGAGTTTACATTTCATTTGAACTTTAACGTTTGGGCACTTACCAGGCCAAATACATTACCCTTCACGCATTAGAGTTGTTTTATATAATGTGAGGGCAAGGATAGGATTTCAGACACAGGACATTTTACTTGACAGACCTTTAGTTTTGATTGAGCTACGGAAATACCTCCTAGAGTAGGGATAACCTAGCCTGATTTGCATATGGTCTTTCCCCTTCTGTAATGGCTTGGCAGGCTGAAGAACAATGGTCTGGAGGGTTCCCCGGAGCAATGCCAGTGGTTAGGATTAATTCCAAGCCTTCCAGCCATCACTTCTTTTGTTTTACATAAATTACCTCGAGTGGGATGGGTAGGGTATGCCCTAGACTTGGCTTCCGAGCCTGCTGGGCCTATCGGCCCACGCTTCTCCTCACTGATGACACCCAATGAGGCTGAAACATGTCTAGGGATGCTTGTGGTCTTGCGCAGAAGGGATGTGACCTAGCAGTTTGGGCTGGTCTGCCCCCCTTTGGGGTGGGGCCAGGCCTGTATTGCATCTGGTTTTTCACCTTCTGTAATGGCTTGGTAGGCTGAAGAATGATAGTCTGGAGGGTTGCCCAGAGCAATGCCAGAGGTTAGGATTAATTCCAAACCCTCCAGCCATCACCTCTTTTTGTTTTACCTGAGGAAGGAAGGCTTATTTAAAAGCCATGACCACAGGGCTTAAGGGCATTCTCCCTATCCTAAAACCTCGGTGGCTCTGGAAAAGTTTACCCCAAAACTATAACCAGTGTCCCACTTGGTAACGAGGCTGATAAGGTTTACAGTAAAATACGATTAGCACACAGAAGTGATTAGCAAGCAATCGATTGTCCACTCTGCTAGGCACAGAAATACCCTATTTAGCAAATATATGCATTAAGTCAATGTTGCGCGTGTTTTCCTGAAGTCCTACTGGCATTAAGACTTTAGTAAGCTATCCCAGTGGTTTGTAGATCCCCAACTCTTAGTATCATTTTGTACTAGCTCAGGGCCTTGGTAGTGTGGCAGAGCAGTCAGGCTTAATTTCAGAGGAAGATGTGAGCTGTAGGTAAGTACTCTGACTCTTAGCTAGACAGGCAGAACAAAGAAGCACTTACACAGATTTTTTTTATATAAAAGATATATATTTATTATATTCACACCAGAATCACTTTAAATGCTTCATACGTTTACAGTATAACACTTAGGAATACTAGTTAATACACTTCAAAGGGAACTTTCATTTTTGTGTTTGTTCGCGGTTACATTTATAGCAAAGTTAGAAAGGGAAAAAGACAGGGGCGTGGCTTGGCACTGAGCGCGATGACAGCCTAATCTCTCGACTCCGCTCTCTGCGCACTTTAAAATTCAAACTAATGTTACACTAATTGGTCGTTCCATACCTACTCGCTCACAGATGCACTGTTGGAGAATGGGAACACTGTTTAGACCAGAGCTGCTGGCGGTCGGAAGTATATCAAAAGAGGTTGCTGAGACCGTGGAGCAGTGTTGTGATGTAGATACCGTCACTGCATTTCCTGTCAGCTGCTCGGCAGATGATGCACATGTGTGCCGCTCAGTGGCCTGAAAGGGGAATCTCCTTTCTCTTCATGACACGTATACTCTTAAAGGCACATGCGGTACATACAAAAGAAAACTATACCGTTTTAAAGTGCTCCAAAGGAAAGCTACTTATGTGCATCATCCATTGCTGGGGGCTATATATTTTTACTCTTGTCTGTCTTCCTGAAAGGCTCTGTAATACTGAGAAGTAACATCATCCAATACCATAGTATTTGAAGGTTTTTCACTCCATTCCAATAAATATGGCGGCAACCAAGAAAAACCAAGGTGAAGACGCTACCTTATCAGCAACCACATTAAAGAGACAAAAAAATGATTCACCCGCTCCCAATGAGGAGAGTATGGACCCAGCCATGCTTGCTATCCTGAATGAAATTAGAGCCTTAAAACCTTTAATGGAGGCAACCAATAATAAACTGCAACTTCTTGATGACAAATGGTCAGCTTTTGAATCCAGAATTACTGAAGTAGAACGGAGAGTCAGCAATGCTGAGGACGTCACAAGTAGAGTAGGTAAATTGGAAAAATCGGTTGTTATGCACCAAAAACATTCAGAAAACCTAGAGAACAGAAATGGAAGAAACCATCTTCGCATTGTTGGCCTACTTGAAGGGATTGGAGGGGAAGACTCTATTCTATTCCTTACCAACCTGCTGCCCAAGTTATTGGATTTACCCCCTTCAACAAACCTTAACATTCAACGTGCTCATAGGATTGGCCCTGTATGTCCTCTAGCCAGCACTAGAAGTCCCTCAAGAACTCTTATTTTTGCTCTCCATGACTTCAAGTATGTGCAACTTATAATGAAAAAAGTTAAGATGATCAGACCTCTCACCTGGAATGGAAACAACATTTTCTTCTCTCAAGGTATTGCAAATACTACTGCCACGAGAAGAAAGGAACCTTTAGCGTTAAGACCGGTTCTGAAACAACCTAACACCAGATATGGCTTGGTTCACCCTGTGGCATTAAAAGTCACTATTAAAGGCCATACCACTTCTTTTGAAAATCCTGGAGATCAACATATTTATCCAGGAGTGTTGCCTTGGATGGCCCGATCTCGCTGGTCACCCTTACTCATTTTTGAATTTTTCTCTTCAACATGAAATGTTTTGGCTGTTTCCTGCTAGCCATACTGTTTTTATTATATTAAGCATTACAATCTACTTCTACTCATGTTCATGTTGCTATTTGTCACCACTCACTCTGTTTCTCTTTACTCTTTTGTTTTCTCCCCATGGGTACTATGACACTCCTAACAATCAACTATTGTATAAAAAAATGTGATGAAAACTGTATGCTCATATTTTTCCAATTATCAATTCACTCATTATCTAAGGCTCATACTGTTCATTCTTGATGTCTCATGTCTATAAATCACTCATCATAGAACGTTAAAGGTCTCCATAATCCCATCTAACGACAAAAAGTACTTTCGTATCTAAATAAAACTAAACCTGCTATTGACTGCATTCAAGAAACCCGTCTCTCAACCTTAGAAGCTGCAAAACTTAAAATCTTTGGGTGGGCAAAGTGTTTGCTAGTATGGCAGAGGGTAAGACAAATGGTGTTATTACTTTGATTGCAAGATTATTAGCTCAGAAACTGATGATATAGGCAGGTGGGTTCTTGTTAACCTTATTTCCAACTCTAAATATTACTCAATCTTAAATGTTTATGTACCTAATGTTTCAGATCCTATTTTTTGGAAACAACTCAAAGAACGTTTGCTTCGATCGAATATCCAAAATCTTATTGTATGTGGGGATTGTAATGAAATTGTAGACCCATTCCTACTCAGAAAGTCCAAAATTACTTTTAAAAACTCAAAGTCCCACACTCAATTTCAGCACTTAATTTCAGAATTAAGTTTGGCCGATGCATGGCGATTACAGCATCCGTTCCATTCCTCATGACTCTTTTTCCAGAATTGACTATATCTTCCTGCAGACCTCTCTAACTGCTAACACAACTGACACCAATACTGATTGTATATCCTTATCTGACCATACCCCTGCCTACATTAAACTAAACATTAATCCACCCATCAAATCAAATAGATGGAGATTCAATTCAGCCTTACTTAAGAGAAGAAAAATGTACCTCTTTTCTATTAAATGTCCATAAGAATATTTTTGCGACTAATAAAGCTGAAGATACTTATATCCCTAACAATTGGGATTGCTATAAAGCAGTACTCCGAGAAGAGATCATTTTGTTTGTTGCCAAAAAAAGAAAGATATGAAATGAGAATCTGAGGAGATTTTAAAAAAATTAAAAACTCTAGAAAAACAATAGATTTCTAATTAATTTCAGGAAATTTATCATAAAATATTGTAGCTAATAATAGAATATAATAAACACACCTCTGAATACTCTTGCAACAATTTACTAAAACATAAATCAAAAATGTATCAATTCCCTAATAAAATAGGCAAATATTTAGCCTCTTAGCTTAAAATTAAAAAACAAAGAAGTAAAATTACAGCAATAAAAGATTCAAATGGCAATAGAAAATTCACTGATAAAGATATTAATATATTCAGAAAATGTTACCATCAACTATACTCCTCTGAGTCTGCGCCCAACAATCCAAACATTGCTGCCTTCCTATAGAATGCTACACAAATAAATGATCCTACTATTAATGTTCACTCACTTAACTTAATCATTATGCAAAATGAAATTGTTAAAGCTATTAATGAACTCTAAAAAGGTAATGCACCAGGACCGGATGGATTCTCTATTGACTTCTTGTCATGACCCTTGCCCCTGGCCCTCACTGGCAAGTCAGCCTTCCAGTTAGGGCCAGGTCAAAGGCCTTAAAACCTCATCCAAGACTCTCTTGGAGTTAGTCCTGGCGCCTTTGGCGCCAGGCTCATAACCAGCATGAAGACCAACGTTAGAATGGGACTATTTACTTGGGACTATTTAACTTGGGGAGGTTCAGCCAACATGGAGGCACACACATAGCTCAGTTACAAGGAACTGAGCTATGCGGTCTAGTCTTTTGGGTGTGGCAGGCTTGGGACTATTTTACCTGGACTACTTTACCTGAGACTATTTAAACCGCACCCAAACAGCAGAACATGCTTTGTGTTATTCTGCTGTGGGCAGCGTAACGCTCACCGCGTCCAGTTTTTTGATGCCAGTTTACCTGAAAGCAAGGACCTGCAGAGCGAGAAAGAACACTACGAAACTTACCTGGAACAGTATCCTGTCTTCAATACATCGCCGACTTCAGTTCCACTCACCTGAAGGTACGAACTCTATCATCCGGCACCGCATGCATCCTGGAATACCATAACCTGGAAAGAGGAGGAAGAAAGACAGCATTAGTAAGTGTTTACTCATGTTTCCTCCCGAATTAAGAAAGCCACACAATTCTTACTTGGGTAGTCATCTCCTGGTCAGTATCATTGCTGGAACATTACGGCGCTCGGTGAGGAACATCGCAACCTGCAAAGAGGGAAAAGACACAGGTTAGCAATATAAAAGGCGAAACAGCGCAGCGCATCGCGCATTACTCACCGGACAGCATCGCGCACACCGCGCTTTCGCCTACTGGCCCATGCTCATCTTCAAACTGCATGACAACACCAAAATACCTTTCCATACCTAGAAGGAAAGAGACAAGACATTATTATTCGAACTAAGAGGAACATAAGAACTGCATGTAAAGACTGTAAAGCAGCAAAACTACGGAGTCACAGCAGGCCTGGATTCCCACAGGGGGGGCTTGCACCAGTGAAGTAACTTGGTCGCTGCTCGCCCCCCCCACATCTATGTGCCCCTGCCACGAGGAGCAGGACGGAGAATCCACCTTTTACAATATTAAGGTGAGGGGAGGGCCCAAGGGGGAGGAAGGAGTTGAGGCCAAGGGAGGTGGGAAAACATAAAGACAATCTGGTATTGAATCCAGCTCTCCTATACTGCAGACCCATCTTTAACCAGAGGCCTTACCAAGGGACCAGGAGAGGGTTCGAGAGTGAAAATCATCCAACCAGGGCTGGGTGGCGTCCCCGTGGATACCAGGTGAGCGTAACACTTCTACGCTCATTTTAAATCACCACTCACCCCTAGACTACATGAACTTTTCTCTCACTTTGTTTCAAACTCTAAATCTGAAGGCACCTTTACTGAAGCTACTCTTTTGGCATTTCCTAAACCCAATAAGGATCCGGAAATACCCCAAAGCTACAGACCAATATCCCTAATCAATGCATATCGTATAATCTACGCCAAAATCTTAGCAAACAGACTTATTCCTCTCATGCCCAAATTAATTACACAGGACTAGGTAGGATATGTCAAAGGAAGACTCTTCGGCATCCGACATTGGAATTTTCCTAGATGTCCTGTATGTTACAAATATCTCAAATGATCCTTATGCAGCTGTTGCCTTAGACGCTGAAAAAGCATTTGATAGAGTGGGACTACTTATTTGATGCGCTACCATGGTCTTCATGAAACCTTCATATCCATGATAAGAGTTCTTTACTCTAAGCCTAAAACCTCTATCTTCATGAATCGTCAGATGTCTCCCTTCTTCCCCTTAGGTAGAGGTACATGACAAGGATGCCCTCTTTCGCCTTTGTTATTTATCTTAGCTCTAGAACTGCTTCTATAAATCATGGACTACATCTTGGACTACATCCTGGTGTTCAAGGAATAACCTTCGGTAAATTGCATGTTTCGAAGGGATTGTGTCCTCCGACGTATTCCTTATCTTAGATAATTCGTCTCCAGCTTGCTGGCCTCGGAAGTTTTTTCTCTGTAGAGGGCGCTGCGCGTCGACAACCGCCGAGTTGGTGTCCCTCGACAGCCACCGTATCGGCGCCGACGTCATCATGCCCATAAATAGCAACGCGCGGCGTCCGTTGCTCAGTTCAATTCTTTCACGCTTCATTGCGCCTCGGAATATCGTTGCTCAGTTCAGTCAGACAAACCTCTTATATTTCCTCGATAAAACCAACTAGTACTCAATGGCTTGCTCATCCGAACCGACGACTCCGCAGTCCAGCTTCAAAAAATGTCGAGACTGCGGAACGAAAATGTCGATAACGGATCCTCACAGGATCTGTTTGTGGTGCTTGGGAGTCGAGCACCATTGTTCGGAGTGTGAGGACTGCATGTCCATGAAGGCGAAAGCCTTGAAGGAGCGCAAGGGGAAGCTCGAGAGAGGTAAGTCAGTCAAAACCTCCTCGAAAGTTTCTTCGGCCGAGTCGAGGCATTCGTCCTCTCGCCGTCGAAAGCATTCCCACTCTAGGTCTCAAAGTAGCTCCCACCACTCGTCGAGGTCTAGACACTCAAAAAAGAGACGTCGAAGATCCCCTTCCTCATCATCTTCTGTTTCCCCAGAAAGGGTCTCCTGCCCCACAAAACACAGCTCTCAGGCTGAGTGGGAGGAATTCAGGAAAAAGATGCTAAGCGTCTTTGAGAAAGCGGCCTCGACCGCCTCGAAGACAGCTGAGGGTGATACCCTGGGTGAAAAATTCAAAAATTGAAACGCTGCGAGTCGTTGCACCCGGCGAAAGAGTCCACCCAAGAGCGCCACGGGCCATCGGGTAGGAAGGCACCACCTTCGATGCCGTCGTCGAAGAGCCCTTCGACTCATGGATCAGCGCCATCGACGCCGTTATCGAATCGAAGGGTTCTTCGACGCATCGGTCAATCGAATCGATGCCATCGTCGACACCAACATCGACACCGATAAAAGAAAAAACCACGGCTACTTCACAGCCAACGGTTATACCCAGAGCCTCCAGCACGACGCTGAGAACGTCGTCGACATCCTCGAGCAGGATCCCGATCCTCTCGAGTTCCTCGAGGCCTCTTCCAGTTTTCTCGACGCCTTTCTCGACGCCTTTGAAGCCTTTCACATCGGTGTCGACGGCATCGACGTTTTCTCGGCCTGTAATGACAAGTTTGGCTCCTTCTGCTTTAGAAATGGGTTTTACACCATTTCCGAGGTCAGAGTACCCCAGTTATCTTCAATCTATGAAGAAGGGGAGGATTCTGACCAAGAAAGACCCTTCGGGCTGCAGAGGACCACACCACCTGTTTCAGAGGATTTTACCTTTAAGGAAAGAAGGTTGAAAGACCTACAGGAATCCTTACATGAGGCAAGTGGATTGGACACTTCCCCAGAAGTGGAATTTGTCAAACCAGACCCAGGGGAACATGCCGAAACCCCCTATAGAACCCTGATGGCAAGAATTATTGAATTCATGGGTTGGTCTGCGCCTTCACCTGTTTTTCAACAGGATGACCTTACAGACATACTAGATAAAGGTCCACAGGAGGATCCTGTGGTCCCTTTCCATACAAAGGAACATTTCATCAAATTGAGAAACTCCTGAGGTTATCCCTGCAGTCAATAAAAAATGGTCAGCCAAGTATAGGGTAGCTGCGGCTGACCCTGAATATTTATCAAAACACCCGACTCCAGAGAGCCTGGTGGTTCAAGCGGCAACTTTATCAAGCAGCAGATCCGCTTATCCTACTGTTCCGCAGGACAGGGATGACAAAAGGTACGATTCTATGGCAAAAAAAGTATTTTCTGCTTGTAGTATGGCGTTGAAATCCATCAACGCCACTTGTACGCTCGCCAGGTTCAGTCACACACTGTGGGAGTGTGCTTCATCAACGGCTGACTGCATACCGGAAGTAGATGAAAGGGAAGCCTTCCTTAACATCATTAAAGATGGCAAAGATGCCATGTGCGAATCGCTTCAAACTGGCATTGATTCCGCTGACAGTATCAGCAGGGCCATGGCGGCAAGTACTACAATCCGCAGGCATGCGTGGTTACGAAAGACTGGCTTTGCTCCAGATGTACAGGCCATACTTTTGAATATGCCCTTTGACGGCTCTTCTTTATTGAGTTAAAAGGCTGATGACAGTCTGGAAAAGTTGCAAACATCTAAAGCAGCAGCAAAATCTTTAGGAGCTGCAATCCGCCAAACTCCTTTTCGCCCCTGAGGAACCTCTGGGAGAGGAAAGTGTTTTCGCTATTATTCCGCAATCGGGAAAGGCAGAGGACAGCCGGCTGAAAGAGGCCAAAGGAGATCCACCCGAGGTGGACGGGTCAAAAGTACTAAGGCTGCAGCAGCAGCAGGTGCCTCTTTACCCTCGGCATCTGCATCAGCCGCCCCCAAACCACTCTGAGGTCTTTCCACACAAAACACCTGTAGGGGGCAGGTTAACTCACCATCTGACGGAATGGCAGGCTATTACGTCAGATGCTTGGGCATTGGAGACAGTTGCCCAAGGTTACTGCCTACCCTTTCAACGCATCCCTCAGAGTCATCCACCGGGGCACAGCTCTCTAAAAGTTCTAAATCCGCTCCTCTTGCAGGGAATTGTAGACCTGCTAGAGAAAGGTGCCATAGAACCGGTACCTATAGCGGAGAGGAACAAGGGCTGGTACTCCTCCCCGCCCCCTACTTTCTCATACTGAAGAAGGACGGAGGACTGAGACCTATCTTGGACTTACGAGAATTGAACAAGTTCCTCAGGAAGGACAAGTTCAAAATGGTAACTCTCTCTCAGATCCTTCAGATCCAGGACTGGCTGGTATCTCTGGACCTCCAGGATGCGTATTTCCATGTGCCAATCCATCTCAAACACAGGAAATAACTGATGTTCGCAATTGGCGGCTCTCATTATCAATTTCGAGTTCTGCCATTTGGGCTGACCTCGGCCCCGAGGGTCTTCACCAAGCTAATGTCGGTAGTGGCTGCAAGTCTAAGGAGGGAAGGGATCCACGTCTACCCCTACCTGGACGATTGGCTGATCAGAGCTGTATCTTCGGAACAAGCTCAGATCCAGCTAGATTATGTCTGCCACTTCCTTCACAAACTGGGCTTCTCCCTCAATTTAAAGAAGTCACAGATGATACCATCACAGAGACTCCAGTTCATCAGAGCGGTCCTGGACACTTCCCTGGGAAAAGCCTCGCCACCAGAGGTGAGGGCTCAAGATATTCTGCAGATGGTCAACAAGTTTCAAAATGCCCAACATCTCCCAGCCTTCAACTTTTTGAGATTGCTAGGCCTCATGGCATCCTGCATCTTCCTTGTGCCAGAGGCTCGCCTGAGAATGAGATCTCTCCAGTGGGCACTAAGAACCCAGTGGTCACAATACTCAGGAAGAATGACAGATCTCCTTCAGGTTCCGGACAAGGTGGCTCGAGACCTTCAGTGGTGGGCCTGTCAGGAGAACATTTTGAAAGGAGAACTGTTTTGGCAACCATGGCCGGAGATAACAGTAGTCACAGACGGATCACTCACGGGGTGGGGAGCCCATGCCAACGACTCGACCATCAGCGGTCGTTGGTCTCCATCGGAGTCCAGACTACACATCACCTGTTAGAGCTGAGAGCGATCAGACTAGCGCTGAAAGCTTTCCTGCCATCAGTACTGGGGAGAAATGTCCTGATAATGACGGACAACACGGTGGCCATGCACTACCTCAACAAAAGAGGAGGCGTAGGGTGACTGCCACTGTGCAGAGAGGCAATGCAGCTCTGGTTTTGGGCAATTCAGAAAGGAATCTCTCTATCGGCAGTTCACCTAGCCGGAGAGAAGAACTTGACAGCGGACGCTCTGAGCAGGCAGAGCACAGTCTTCCACGAGTGGGAGCTAGCTCAGGAAGTCCTTCAAGAGATCTTCGCCCTTTGGGGAACCCCTCAGGTGGATCTATTCGCCACCAGTACCAACAGGAAGTGCGATCTGTTCTGTTCAAGGGAATTTCCCCCGAGAGGAGCTCTAGGGGACGCGTTCGTAGTGGACTGGGAGTTTCCACTCCTTTACGCATTTCCACCAGTCCCTGTTATTCCTCAAATCATCAGGAGGTTGAGAAGATTCCAGAAAACCATGATCCTAATTGCCCCGGACTGGGCCAGGAGAACGTGGTACCCGGACCTTCTGGATATGTCCATCTGCCCTCCAATCTGTCTTCCACTCAAAGAGAATCTTCTCTCGCAGAAGGGAGGTCAGGTTCTCCATCCAGACATAAGAAACCTCAACCTTCACGCTTGGCTTCTGAAAGGTTGAGGCACAAGGATTGGGACCTCCCTGATGACGTCATGGAGGTGTTGCTTTCGGCCAGAAGGCCAGCAACAAAGTCTTTATACCGCTGCCGTTGGAACAAATTTTGCAGCTGGTGTAGAGAGAACAATATCAACCCTTTTTCATGCGGTACACCAACGGTGTTATCGTTTCTACTCTACTTGGCAAACTCAGGCCTTCAAGTTGGCACTGTAAAAGGCTATCTCGCGGCGCTATCAATCTTCAAGCGCACTGCGGAGGAACCATCGTATTTCAAACTACCCTTAGTAATACAATTTCTCAAGGGATTACATAATGTCTATCTTCCAAGACCATGGAAGATTTGGACAGATTCAGCCTTTCCACGAAGATGCACTCGAAATGGGCAGCAGGTCTCCTGGTATTGGGGTTCCGCAGCTCTGGAGGCTCCTAGGACCTCAGGAGATGGCTTGTTTCAAAGTTCGTCTTGGGACTGGTTGTTCCTACCAGCCAAAGGGAAGGAGTCGTCCTTTTTTTCAGAGATCCTCTGTCGCATAGAAAACGGGGTCAGGACAGCAGTGGTCGCTTCACAGTCTTTCAAAGGGTCTGCAGGCATCTCTGCTCATCGTCTTCTTAGGTTACTTCTGTTTCCTGTGGTCGGCTTGCTTTACACTCACAAAGCCTTATCTTTTATACAGTTCCAGCACACACTCCTCTGCAATCTATCTCAGCATTTTACAGAAAGGGCATTTGGCTGTCCAATCAGGACAGTCAGACCCCCTTTGGGAGCTGGACCTATTCAGGCACTCTGGCAAAGGACAGGGGGGTTAGAAGACTCCTCCCCCACTTCCTGCCTGTTCAGACACTCTGGAGCCTAGGCAGGGATACCTACTAGTTCCCTCCCGTCAAAGGCAAAACACACACAAACCTCCCCCTTCCAGAATTGTAGAAGAACGGCTAACAAAGAACAACCACGATAGTATTGGCGAAAAAAGATGGGGGGCCCCAAGTTGGTACTTAGGTGGTGGAACACGTCCACTGTCACCAGCCAAAACTTGGTGATTGTCTATGTGACTAAAAAGGACAGGAGCAGAGGGAAGGTGGGTACTAATTACCTCTTTGGCATTTCACTGAAGGTGGTGTGTGCCAATCTCTCAGACGATAGAGTTTTGGGAGAGATACTAAGTATCTCTCTATCCTTAAGGATATAGAAAAATAATCTTAAAGGAGGACCCTAAGGGTTCCCAGCAACACTGCCCATAAGGAACTGTGTGCTGTAGTAGTAAAACACAGATGCCTTTAAGAGCTATGGAGCAGACAGACTCGATAGTACAAGTAGAATACAAAGAATAGAGTTCCAAAAGACAGAGCCCACAAGAATGAATGATTCGGATTGAAAGAAAAAGGTCCAGAAGTCCAGAAAAAAGTGCTGCGGACGCACCAAAATGGTAAATTTCCGTAACAGCCAGAAATAATTAAAGGCAAGTAAAGTAAATGACGAATTGCAGGTATTCGTCCCTTCTCCCCAAGGGGATGCCTCCTGCTATGACGCAAGGAAGGTGAGCCCGCTCTGCAAGACCATGCCTAGGGCTTGAGGAATGTTAGGGCCTCACTGAGAGAGGCTCATCCTTTGTGGACAATGACTCACATTCCTGTGAGGAACTCCCTAGACCACCTACTATAGCTACATACATGGGAAGAATAGTGTGTGACATCTTTACATTTCACTGAAGGCAATGCAAAAAGAAAGGAAGATGTCTCTTTAACAGGAGATATATATTTAACTGGGACGAGTCAGAGCAGAGGTGAAGTAGAGTGCTGTGTGCAGGGGAAGCCCCCTGAAATCATCACACCTTGTGGAGGTCGAGGTGAGGCCACTTGCAGAGCGTGCAACTTTCAGCTATCAACAGAACCCCAGTGCACGATACCTGAGCGCCGGCGTGTGCAACTGCGAAGAGAGTTTTATGAGGCGGAAGAGAGGACAGAGGAACCTGGTGGCGGCGTGACCACACTAGCAATATGACGGGCAAGATTCCCGAACGACGCTGAGACTACAGTTACTGGAAACGTGAATAGCTTCCAATCGCCAGTACCCATGCAAAGCAGTAACCCAACAAGGAACTGAGAACGAAGAGCTAACGAGTGGAAGGACCGAGAAACCAGACCCGAGTGAGAACCGAGCCCTACAACCTTTCCCTGTCCTGCATAAACAGATGTACCGGGGGAACAGAGAAAAGCGGGAGGCCACCTCAGCAACATTACATTCAAGAAGAAACTCATCCCAATCCCAAGGAGGAGAAATTGAATATAAGACTGTGTAATCAGAATTGTAAAAGCATGAGAAAGCAAGTAAGAAATAATCCAGTTGTAGAAGATGGATATCTTGAAACTCATCCCAATCCTGAGGATGAGCTATTATTAAAGAGAACAGTTTGCAGGAGTGGTGAAAAACATTTGAAGAGGAGATTTAACCAACCCAGGCGGGGAGTCAACATAGACTGGAAACAAATATCCTGGCAGGAAGGGAAGATACCCTATACCTTCAGAGTTGAAGGCTGGAGAATGCACCAACTGGAAGCATATAATTAAAGACAAGAACTAAAGCTGTTAAGTGAACAAGATACAAGAGGAGACAGCCTAAGAAATAGAATCCATGATATGATATGATATAGCATTTATAACGCGCCCATACACAGGTGTTTAAAGGCGTGATGAGGCAAGGGAGGGGGAATAGAGGGAAGACAGACAACAATCATACTAGGCCAGGTGTCATTCAGATCGCGCAAGTGCAAGGGAAGGGGGAAAGAAAGTGCAGGGGGAGGGGAAAGTGCAGTAAATGGGATAATAAAATAACAAGATAAATAAAAGAATGGCCAAATGGTGGCAAGTACAGGGTGAGTGCAGACATAAGTGCTGGTGGGGGGTGGGTGGGCTGTAGAGATGCAGAAGAAACAGTCCCCAGGTGCAGGGGTTGCCAGGGAGGCAGTTCAGGCATTCAACTGGCAGGGCTTGGGCCCGATATGAGAAGGGTAGCCAGTGCAGTCTCAGTATCAGCCAGGACTTCAGCAGGGGAGAGGAGGAGAGAAAGCAGAAGCAAAGAGGAAAGTTTTAAGTTGCTTCCAGAACCGAAGATGGTTCTCCTCAAGTCTCAGGGAGGCTGCGGACTGCTTCACATCATCAGAAATGTGTTGACCTTGCCAAGAAAAGCTCCCGGGTCCTCCAAGAACAACTCTGGCAGCCTTTGTAAAGTCAATACTAAATCCCCCTTGGCAAAAGCCCTGTCCTTTGGCATCTGTATGAGAACTTGATCTGCAAGGAGCATATTCAACCACTGTCGCTCCATCCTGTAAGTAACACGTTCCAACAGGCTCACACTCATGTTTTTTTTCTGTTCTCCAATGATAAAGTGGTGCACAAGCCAGAAATGTTGTTATTTTTGGATCGTGCAGTGGCTCCAAACCATTGGTGAGACTTAAATTCTATGGGATCATTGGGCGCAAAATCTTGATTGCCAAGGTTAACAAAAACAACAGCTCCTCGGTTGATTGCCAATCACATTTCATCACATGGCCTCCTTCCATGATGCCAGCTTGAGTTGTTTGCCTTTGGTGCACCCACCAGCAGAAATACTGAGCTAGAATCGGGTACATAGAAATCCACCGCAAACCCAAAGTAACTGCCCTGTGTTCCGGTGTA
Organism: Ambystoma mexicanum; assembly: GCF_040938575.1. Classification (NCBI taxonomy): domain Eukaryota; kingdom Metazoa; phylum Chordata; class Amphibia; order Caudata; family Ambystomatidae; genus Ambystoma; species Ambystoma mexicanum. The sequence goes on from NC_090925.1 coordinate 314,942,923, forward strand.
CACCATGGGGCGGTCCGCGGCCAGGTTGATTAGCTGTGCTAGGGCACATCAGGGGCAGCAGGAGGGCGGTCCATGCCCAGGGAAGTGTGTGGTGATCAGGGGTGCTGGTCTGAGCCATCCTGTCTGAGCAGAGCCCAAGCTCTCACAGAGAGCAGCACCAGCACCCAAACTCCTCCGGACGTCACAGACAGCTGCTTCCACCACCACAAAGTGACCCAAGTTATCGCCCGATCCTCCGAGTGTCCAGAAAAGTTTGCAGCAGCTATCGAAAGTTCCACAAACTGCCTCAGCTTAGTATGGAGGAAAGTAATTATCGGAGTTCATGAGATCCACTCGATTCCACATTCAGCTTCTCTGGAAATGTGCACGATGCATCTGTCGCTGCGCTCACTTTTGTAAGAAGCAGCCGCTCGGGCTGTCCCGTACTGGAACTCGCTGTATGTTCCCCGTTCATCAATTATCTGCAAAACCAGATGATAAACTGAGCTGGGTTGGCTAGGTCCGCAAACTGTGGCCACTCCCCGCACTTGCCTCTCTCTAATTCAGAATGCACCACACCTCGGTCCCCATGACAAGAAACGTCTAAACGGGAACCAAGATTAATCCAAATCAGGAAAGCCTGAAGTAAAAGACTATGACAAGGCTACTAGCGATAGCAGGAGGCTAGCAGGAGGACAAGGAACTATTTGAAGGAAAGATATTCTAAGTAAAGGACCACAGAAAGCACGAACTACAAGAGCTGATTACAGATATCACCTGATAAGGTTTTGTTAAAAAATATCTGTAAGAAAAAGAAACAAAGAAATATCAGAATGGAAGAAGAGATCAGGAGAAGACAAGACATTCTCTTGGCTTATTTAATTTAGTTAGATCTTTTTTTCAGCTCATTGCCATAAAAGCATAAATATGAAACGTCAGATATAACAATAACAATTAAAATACAAGATAAAAACAATAAACACACTGATAAAAAGAACACAGGTCAAACATGACAAATCAATTACAGAGTGTCAAGCTCCAAGCATTTTTCAAAAGGTATGATTGAGTTTGGAGCTCTGCACTATTTTGGGTACTTAGAAATATTTCCAAAGCCCCCATGATGCCTCTTAAATTATACTTTTTATAAATAGGGCAAGCCAATTGTGGCGCAAGCTCCTATACATGGAGCATAGAAACAAAAAGTGTGCAAGATCTTCAACTCCTTTCCCACACATTTTCCACGTGGTCAGATCACCTCTGTCCCAGGAGCTTAAAACTGCCACCAGTGGCAGTATCCATAACCTTCCCTTTAAAAACACGTTTTCGTGCCTCCTTATCATACATTATAGGTATTTTTCTTGGCCAAGCAAGGGTTTCAGCTTGAAGTATTTTGCTTTTATACCTACCAAGCCAATTTCTACGAATGTAGCCTTGTAATCCAAAACTTTCTACCTAAGCTTAAGTAAGGTAAGGTTTCGTGACTGGCTATTCTTGGGCTACCAACGCAAACATTGGATTCCAATGTGGATTAAGTTTTCCACTTAAATTGCATACATAGTTCACCCATGAATGTGCTCTAGCCCATTCTTGTGCATTCACATCAAGAGCTTCTTAATAAGATCCAAGGACAAGAGAGGTGCAGAGTTTGTAACAATACAGTAAGGGGCTCAATTTAGCATCAAAAAAGAGTCCACTCCCCTAACTCTAATTGTGGAGGTAGAGATGGTGCACTCCTTGGGAGAGAGAGGAGTACCTTCAACATAGACGTTTCCTTCTGCTCCATCCTACCAAGATCAGAATGGCCCCAAATGTTTGCACCATACAGAGCAGACAAATTGGTATAAACCCTCAAAACCTCCAGTGCTTGCAGCACTGCATTCCCCCATAGCATAAAACCTTGCCTTGCCGCCCCTTCCGTTGGATAGTTAAGCAGAAACTTTTCAGCCGGTTTCCCCCATTGACCTCTTTCATCAAGGCGAACCCCCAGATAATCATAAAAATAAACTCTCTCTCGAGCTTGCTGGTCCCTATGCTCATTCAGGGGGCCGGGGCTTCCTGCGCCTCTTTGACCAGACCATAAATTTGGTTTTAGTCAAACTAATTTGAAGGCCCAACCTTACTGATATGAGGTCAAGCAAGTGTAATTCCCTCTAACTACCCACTCTCGTTTTATGATCAGAATCATATCCTCAGCATACAAGAGCATTCCCATTTTCCTCACTCCTAACATGGGGGCGTCCATTTCACATCGTTCAATCTCATCAGCGATTTGATTTATATATAAGCTGAAAAGGAAGGAAAGATACCGTACACCTTCAGAGTTGAAGGCTACAGAAAGCACCGCCTAGAAGCACATCATGAAAGACAAGAACTAAGGATATCAAGTGAACAAGATAAAAGAGGAGACAGCCTAAGAAATAGAATCCATGACAAGAAAAGTCTAAAAGGGAACCAAGATAAATCCAAATCCGGTATTCTTGAAGAACTACAAGAGCTGATTACAAATATTACCTGAGAAACATATAGATAAAGAAATATTGGAAGGGAAGTAGAGACCAGGGGAAGAAAAGACATTCTCTTGGCCTATTTTATTTAGTTATATATATTATGCTGCGGTCAGTTATATTTAGTTTGGACGGAGGACATTTTTACGTTGGCCTTCCTGACAACTGACAAGCACCTTTAGTTCCTTTAGATAGGTAGGGTATTACCTCTAGCAATTTGGAAAGTTAGGTCCTATTTTTATAATTTCAATAAGCTAATCTAGAATGTCCCCACCGTGTCTGAATCCTTCTTCCACACAAGTGAATAGGTTCAAGAACACTATTGCTCATACACGCGAAATCCCACCATTTTTTGTGTAAACTCTGCCGTTTCTTCAATGAGACAATACTCATAGAGGTTATATCGTAGAGAAGAAAAAGAAAAAAAAAATCTCTGACACAATTATTTTATATATTGGAACTGTGTGAGTGGTATACATAAAAGCACAATTCCAGGGAGAAACAGACATCAAAATGGTTTCTTGGACCACAACAGAACAAACAAGAATATGTTTTCAACACACTGTATCAAGGCGTTTTTCAGGCAAAAATAAAGACAGTGTGTGTATAACACTATTTCAGGGAAATAGTGCATCTACACAAGGTGTTTCGGCCATTTGGAGTTGAGCTAGATGAGCCTCATTCATATGACCATCATCAGGAAGGGTTCTGTGTGAAATGACGTCTGTGCTATGGGGTAAATTCACAGGCACTGTATAAGAGATCCGCTAGCCGCGTTGGCTGGTCTCTAGGTAATCCTCTCACCGGCAAAATTCAGGTAAGAAGGTCAAGGAGCGCTCTCTCAAAAAACAACAATCCGCCGTTGGGTGCACGGCTTGGATCGTGTATCAGGCAGAGCTGGGAGTCTGCAGGAAAAGGCAGCGGGCAGCGTCTCCTCAAGCTGCTGAGTCACTGGGGAGAGCCAGTACCCATATACGCTGAAGCTCTGCTTTTCGACTGCTCAGCATGCCTCCTAACTGTGTTTGAACACCACCCCATCCGTGCCCCCTTGTGACTGTCTTTTTTTAATATAATGGTTTTGTAGCTTTGTTCTTCTGTTAACCCTCCTGGGTAGAATAGGTTCCATACCAGGAGCCCAATTGTTTGATTCTGAATCCTTTTTCCGACTCGCCACATGTAATATATGCACAAATACAGTTGTCTAAAATGGGCCAAACAGCATACTTTAACATGTGCATAGTTTCAAGAACACTGCAACCTTTAGGGAAGAGTTCCATTTTTGGGGGTTCTGTAGTCTCATTTTATGTTTTTTTTTAATTTATTTTGGTGGTCAGAGGGTCTTCTGCTAAAGTCCCCCTGCCTCTAAATCCCTTTCTTTACACCCTTAAGAGTATATGGTCCTTTGGCAGGTAATATATAGTTTTAGCTTCAACAGGGGTGCTGTCAGACTCCGACGCCAAGGCCTATAGGGGTCTTGAATGCACCACAGATCTTCCTCCCGAGAGCACTGCACCTGTTGGTCGAAATACACAGATAGCAAAGTGCTCGGCCAAAAGTTCGTAGGAATGCTAACCAGCTCACTCCCACGCTACAGAGAAAAATAGAAACAAGTTAGTGAGAGTAGCAGTGATACTACTCTTATCTTCACTGCGGATACAACAGCTCAGGAGGACACCAGATCCAGAATGATAGCATGGCGAGGAAATGGGATGGCGGAAACCAAAGAATAACTGCAGAAATGTGGACAAGGACAAACTTGGAGAACCTGGTCAGGGGTATCCAAGGCAGTATACTCACACCAGGTTCCACAAAGGTAGTTGCAGTTCCATCAAACTAATCTGAAGGGAGAAGGCAAACCAGTAGTTCCATGGAGCAGTCCAGGAGTCAGAAAATAGCTGGGATACCCATATAAGCCATCCAGGCAATTAAGCAAATAAGGGCAGGGGAGACAGGAATCCAAAACACAATCCAGGTTCAAAGTTAGGAGATCCGGTGAAGCAGTCCTAGTGACAAAGCAAAGAAGGGCAGAGGAGACAGGAATCCAAATCACAGTCTGTATCAGGAACACAGGGAGGTAATAACTAAAAGGAAATGAGAATCACCCTACTCACAGGATTGTTGAAGAGTAAGGATCTGACCAATGCTGTTGCTTATGAGAAGACGCCGACGTTCCTTACCTGGCTTCTGCTTTACTGATGTCTTTGAAGGCATCATGAAGTAGACACAAGCAACTGAATTCAAGTTTTCCCTTTACACTTTTATTAAATCGAAATGAGGCTTGGAAAAAGGTCTAACTTGCCCTATACTAAGGTGGGCATTCCCAACCTAAACAAAATTAAGGATAGTCTGTCAGGATGTCCAAAGAAAACGTCTGTCTATGTCAAAACCTGTACTTGCCCTCACATCTATTTGTGTATAGTGTGTAGGGATGTCAGTGTCAATATTATAAGTGTTCAAATAGCAGTTCCATGCTTCTTCCAGCTCTGGGTTGGAAAGAATCTCTCTTCCCCACGATTCAAGATAGTTCACAAAGTCTTCCAAAAAGGGTTTTTTCTTCTCAAAGTTTTCTAAATAGTTCATAAAATACAGAGGGGTTTCCCTTCCCCAAGGTTTCAGGATAGTTCACAAAGCCCAACGGGCCTCCCTTCCTCAAGGCTTCAAGTCTTTCAACAATTTCACAAAGTTCAATTCTTCTTTTCTAGTTCACACTGGATTTCCTTCAGATTCACCCATCAGCTCTCTTGCAGGTATTTCAATAGGCTTTCCATTGATGGGTGTCCTCGGTCTAGGTGCAGTTGTTGGACCACACGGTCCACCCATTACAGGTCACCCATTACGATAGAAGGTTTCACCTTCACCTGCACATTGCCACTGTTTCAGCTTTACAGTGGAATTTAGTTCAGGCTCATTTCACATCCTCTTGATGCTTTACCTTTTCTTGTTGGCCTACATGCAAAGGGTACACTTTCCCATATTCTTGTGGCTCTTGCCAATATTTGTTTCTCTTGAAGCATACGCTTCTGTGATCTAGTTCATATAGTTCTGGTCAATACGTGTTCTCTCAAAAGTCACAGTTTCTCTTGTATTTTGAATGGATTGTGCACTGCCACGTATTCCTGATCTTATTATATGATATCTTCCAGCTTCACCTGCTTCAGAATTTCTTTTCAACAGGGTGCTGTGTGTTGATGCGGTCGACTCGAGGGACCTTGAGGGCTTCCATCCCAGAGTCAACATCATTGTCGGTATAAATGGCACGTGCATCTCCCATTGGCTTCAGTTTCATTTTTCCGCAGTAGGTAAAGCTTCAAAGAATTAAGGCGCGCTTCTGTTTTTTCTGTGAGAATCTTCTTTTGAGTACTATGGCCTCGATTTCAGCACCTTCAACCCCGAAGACCGGGTTCAAAAGGTGCTACAACTGTGGCGCCAAGAAGTCCCTTATGGACCCCCATCAGGTGTGTCTGTGGTGCCTTGGCGTCAAGCATAGAACAGCGGCCTGTGAATCCTGTCAGTCGATAAACTGGTAAGGCCCTGAAAGAGCATAAAGGGAAACCAGCGATGGGTAGGCCACCTACTAAAACCCCTTTGATTACTCCATTGAGGAAACTATCATCCGGCGAGTCGAGAGGTGACTCTCTTCGAAGGAAAAGGTCAAAAAATCGTTCATGCTCTAGAGGCATGTCCCATCATTCCTTGTCATCTTCAAGGAAGTCGAAGAAAAGGCATTATAAATCGCCCACTTCGAGTTTATCTGATTCCTCCCCGGAGACGAGTATAACCTGTCCAACTAAATCCTCCACTCCAGCACAGTGGGAGAATTTCAGGCAGGAAATTATGAAAATCTTCGAGAGAGAGGCTCCTACATCCTGGAAGCAGAAGGTAAAAAGCCATGCTCCTGTCGATCTAACTAACGAAGACATGGAAAGGCCTAAGGCTACATCCTGCACGCCTTCGATCCCGGGACGTAAGCTAGAGACCCCTCGAGATCCTTTGAGATCTCGATACAATGAGAAATTGTCAAAGTCTCTTTCGAGTCGAGATTCAAGCCCTTCGAGGGCTCAGTCGGAGAATAGATCTGTGGAAAAGTCGTCTACACCGTTGGTGTCGAGATCATCGGCACCTTTGGCAAAGCCGTCAACGCCTTTACCTTTCAAACCCAAGGAAATTCAGAAATCTTACAAACCACTACCAAAGAAAGATTTCTTTAAGTCTTTATCCTCAATTTATGAGGAATACGAACCCTCAGATCTTGATACTCCACCAATTGGATTGGAGTGAAGCACACCTAACGCCCCAGAAAGCCTTGTTTCACAAGAATCCAGGCCAAAGGACTTATATGAACATTTGCAATCAGCTAATGGGGTTGACGCTTCACCCGAGATGGAATTTGGTAAGCCAAATCCAGCAGACCATGCTGATGTATTTGTATTTTGGGAATGTATAATGCACGCGGAACGGACCAAACCGTATACCGGCGCTGATGGAAGCACCATTTCTACAGAACATAGCTAGGCCCATATACAGGGGCACCAAAGATGTAAAAGAACCCTATTTAAAAAAAAAATAATTCAATGCCCTGCAAATTGGTAGAGTGATCTAAGGGTCCTCAGTTCTAATGGTAAAGAATTCCACAGTTTTGGAGCAAGCACAGAGAATCTTCTATCTCCCCGTGATTTATAGACTGAGTGGGGTATAGATAGAGGATGACAGTGACAAGAGCGCAACTGTTTGGCAGGCTGTTGTGGCTGAATCAAGTCCCTCAAATATTGAGGGGCAATGCCATTTAAACATTTGAAAACAAGGCAAGCTGCCTTAAATCTGATGTAGTCTTCTATCGACAACCAATGCAAGTTGCGGCGCAATGATGACACATGAGCAGTTCTGCCCAACTTAAAGATCATCCTGACTGCCGCATTTTGGCTTTTTTTGGATTTGTTTAGATGGAATTTCTAGCAACTGACTATTACAGTAATCCAAATGGGCGCTGATCAAAGCACAGACCACAGACGCATGATCTTCTCTTGGAATATACGGAAGTGCCTGGTGTAGGAGTCTCAAAACAAAAAGCAGTGCCTGAACCTTTGCTCCCACCTGTCCTTTGCTTCCAAGATCATCTTATAGGCATCTGATGACTAGAGTCCTTGACCTTATGGGATGAGGCAGACCCGCTCCTCGGTTTGAGCAAGACGACCTAACAGACATTCTGGTTAAAGGTCTACAAAAGGATCCCATACTTTTTCATTTAGTTCTCCAGCTGTTTGGCAGCAAAGGTGATGAAAGTTTAGAGAAGCTGCAGACCTCAGACAGCCACAATCCTCTCGTCCCAGGGAATCATCTTGGCGAAGTAACTCCTTTCGCTTCTACTCCTCAGTTGGAAGAGGGAGAGGACTGGATAGTCTAAGGGGTCAGAGAAGATTTCCCTCGTAGTGGATGAAGGAGAGGTGCAAAGCCCACCCAAGCAACGGCCACTTGACCATCAGCCGCTGCTTCAGCCGCCTCAAAACCTGTAAGACCTTAACCCACAAGACCCTGGTGGGAGACAGACTCTCACTGGATCTGAAAGAATGGCAAGGCATTACTTCAGATGCATGGGCATTAGAAACAGTAGCTCAGGGTTACTGCCTTCCCTTTCTTTTTTTTTTTTAAATAATTTTTATTGCCATTTCTTCAAACTCGAACATCGGGACACAACATTGTCCCACAATCCCCCCCTCCCCAATCCCCTCACTCCCCTCCGGTTTGAACGTCTATGCAATGTCTCTGCAACCCTTGGATGTGTTCAACTTAAGCTGTAAACATATCAAGAATGCAGATGTTGTGGGGGCACCATTGCAGTATGTAATCGCTTTGCAGGAAGTCTATGGCATCTCCCCAATCAGTGGTGAACTTCTTTCTGTCTCCTTGAAAGTTATAGGTGATCCTCTCCATGGCTACATAGTTCCAAATCCTCTGGAGCCATTCTTGTGAGGTTGGAGGGGTCCTCTGTTTCTATTTTTGCGCTATGGCTAGCCATGCTGCTATAAGGAAGCCCATAAAGTTCAGTTTTTGAGTCTTTGTAAAAGACTTATCTCGGGGGGCCGACATACCACACATCCATATTTCTTCTCCTAGGTTGGCCGCGCCCTCGAAGATTATCTGCATCTGTGCTTTCACTTCCGCCCAGAATTGTTGTGATTCTATACAGTCCCACCAGTTGTGTCTCCAGCTTCCCATGGAGTCGCATCCCCTCCAGCATTTCCCTTAAGTTGTTGGGAACATTTTGTGGATTCTCTCCGGCGTACAATGCCATTGAATCATCACTTTCGTCCAGGCTTCCCTCGTTTGTACCGCACGTGTCCATTTCGGGATTATTTGCCAGAGGTAAGGCCATTGGTCCCTAGTAATTAGTTTCCCTAGGGGTACTTCCCACTTTTTCATGTACTGTCAGGTGATGTTTTCTTCTTGGGCATTTATTAACTTGTAAAGAGTGGAGACACATTCTTTTTCCCCCGTTTGGGTCATCATATAAGTCTCAAATGGGGTGAGGTCCCGTGTCCATGCCTTTGTTATTCTTGGTGTTGTGAGCCATTGGTGAAGCTGCTCGTACCAGTATCTGTCCCTTTCCGTGAGGCCCAGCAGTTCCTGTCATTCTGAGAAGGTTCTGATCTGATGTCCTTCTATCACATCTCCCACTTTTGTACAGTCCGCCTCACGCCATTTCCTGAATGATCCTTTTACCTGTCCGGGGGGGAAGTCTGGGTTGTTGAAAAGTGGTATAAAGTGGGCGAGATCCTTCGTTAGGGTTTCCTTCTTAGTTGCTTTGTCCCAAATTTCCATGGTGGTACTCATGACCTCGCTAAGGTTGATGTTATGATGGCTGTGCTCGGGTCTCCTCCATAGGAGGTGGCAGAGGTTTGATCTTGCGACGGCTCTGTCCTGTGCCTCCCACCATTTTTCTGAATTGTCCGTGATCCGTTTGTGTAAGACCCACAGTTGTGCCACCTCGTAGTACTTTTTAAAGTGGGGGAGCGCCATTCCTCCATCTGATTTATGTGCAGTGAGCACCTGTTGCGACAATCTCTGTGTTTTGTTTTGCCATAAGTACTTTGTAACGATTTTGGAAAGGGTCTTGAAGAATGTTACGGGGATTCGAATGGGGAGAGCTTGGAAGTAATACAGGAGTCTGGGTAATATCGTCATCTTGATGACCGTTATTCTGCCCCACCATGATATTGACAGTGGGTTCCATCTGAGTAAATCGCTTTTTTACGTCTTCTATCAGTTTGGGGTAGTTTCCTTTATAGAGGTTTTTTATCTGTGGTGTCAAGGTTACTCCCAAGTATTTCACTCCTTCTTCGGCCTTTTGTAGGTGTAGGTCTTTAGTTGTCTTGTATATTCCATCTTTGTCTCCCACCAGGGCCATTACAGATGACTTCTGCTTATTTATTTTCAGCCCCGAGATCACTCCATAATCGTCTATCTGCTGGATAAGGAGGGGAAGCGTCTTGTTTGGGTCTGCTACGGTCAACAACATATCGTCCGCATATGCCGCTGTCTTATGCGTGTGCCCTCCCATTCCTATGCCCTTGATGTCTGGGGCCTCTCGGATCTTTGCTAGAAGGGGTTCAAGAAAGATTGCGTAGAGTAGGGGTGATAGGGGGCATCCCTGTTTTGTTCCCCTGCCAATTTTGAAGGGGTCTGAGAGTTCACCGTTGACTGCAATCCTGGCCATCGGTGAGTTGTAATTGGCCCGAATCATGTCGATAAAGTCCTCCCCCATACCCATTTTCCGTAGTGTAGTAAATAGCATTGACCATTCTACCCGGTCAAATGCTTTTTCCGCATCTAATGCTATTATTGCTGAGGGGATTTCCATGATTCCAGTCTTTTCTATGAGGTTAACTATTCGTCTTATGTTGTCGTGGGTTTTTCTGTTGGGGATGAAGCCTGATTGTTCTTGGTGGATTAGTTTGGGGAGCAGGGGCGCTAGTCTGTTGGCAAGGGCTTTTGTATAGAGTTTGGCATCGACATTGGTTAGGGTGATTGGGCGATATGAGCCAGGGTTTTCAGGGTCTTTCCCTTTCTTGTGGAAGACTAGTATCTTTGCGTCATTCATAGATGCGGCTATATTGCGCGTTGTCTTGAAGGTGTTGAATAGAGTAGTTATACAGGGAGTTAATGTTTCTGCGTATGTTTTGTAGAATGCGGCGATAAAGCCATCCGGCGCTGGAGCTTTATTCTTAGGAAGGTCTCTTATTGCCTTCAGCACCTCCTCTGTTGTAATTGGTTGATCGAGGGACGCTCTTTCTGCTGGAGTTACTGTTGTGAGTGTTATCTCTGTTAGAAATGCCCCCTGTGCCTCTTCGCTCGGACGCTGCGACGTGTACAGGTTCTGGTAGAACTCTCGGAACACTTCTTTTATGCCCTTAATTTGCGTTCTCTTAACTCCTTGTCCGTCTGTTAGGGTTTTCACTGATTGATCTTGCCGTTTGCCTTTTAGTTGTCGTGCTAGTAGCTTGTCTGCTTTATTTGATTTTGATTTCATCGCGTACCAGTGTTTTGTGTGCATTAATTGCGTTTTGGCTCTTTTGGTCCTTATCAGGTCTATCTGGCTCTGGATGTGTCGGTATGCTCTCTTCATTTTCTTGGAGGTGTTCTTGGTCATTTCTTCCCTTAATTCTTCCACTTTTTCCCCCCAACTCGTCTTCCCATTTGTGTAAGAGTTTATCTTTTTGAGCTTTTAACGCTATTAATTGTCCCCTTATCACTGCTTTGAAGGCTTCCCACATAGTGCTCGGGGAGACGTCCTGGGTGTCGTTGTGCTCAAAGTATTCCTCTATTTTCTCTCTGATTATTTCTCTTGTCGCTATATCTTGAATCATTTCTCTAGGGAAAGTCCAGCACCATAGCCCTGATTGTTTCCGCAGTTTAGGAAGGGTGATCCATAGCGGGGCATGGTCTGATAGTGATATTTCGCCTTTTTCGATGTCCTGAATTTCTCCGACTAGGGCTCCTGTGGCCCAAATGTAGTCGATCCTAGAGCTTGTATCATGTACGTGTGAGTGGTAAGTATATCCTTTAGTTGATCCTCTGAGTCTTCTCCGCACGTCCTCTAGTGCCAAGTTCGGCATTGCCTGCCTGAGTGCAGGCGACGGGGCCCCCTGTTGGGAGGTTTTGGGATTCGAACGGTCTTCTGAACGCTAAATTGAAGTCTCCTGTCAGGATAACCTCTCCCTCCGCAAAGTTTTCTAGTTTGTTGATCGTTGCTTTAATGAATCCTTCCTGGCCCGTGTTCGGAGCGTATAGGGTTGCGATGGTTAGTTTACTGTTATCTATCTGGACCTTCGCAAAGACGTAGCGGTCGTTTTTGTCCATTAATGTCTCCTTGATTTGGACCTGCAGTTGGTTGGCGAAGGCTATAAGTACACCTTTTTTTTTCTCTTCATCGTTAGATTGAATAATCTGTTTGTAGCCTTTTATCCGGAATAGGCTTTTCCTCTTCTTTTGAATGTGGGTTTCTTGGAGCGAGATTATATCAAACTTTTCTCTATGTAAGAAGTGTTCTGTTTTTTTCCTCTTCACAGGCGTATTCAGCCCTCTGATGTTAAGTGTTAAGATTTTCAGCCCCATGTTTTCAAATGTACTTGGAATTTCTTACTGGGACCATCCTGTGGGTTGCAATGGTGTGCATTCGAACTGGTGTATGATCTTCCCCCCCAAACTTTCCCCTGAACTCCCTCCCCTCCCCCTCCCTTCCATCCCCCCAACTTTGTCCCTGAGGAGGGCTCTGGTCCCTATGGTTGTTCCGGCGTGGCGCCTTTCGCTCCATGCCCTCTAACATCTCAGGGTAACTGTTCGCAGGGATTCATAAATCCTGCTTGTGGTGCGGATTCCACTGCTGTCCCATGGCTCTGCCGCGCCTAGTTTTCGGCTCTTGCCCTTGCTAGAGTGTTAGTACCCATGTTGTCTCTCCCTCCTAAACTGCATAGGAGCTTCTTTTTCTGGGATATTAGTTTTGTTCTGGATTGCGTGATTGGAGTCTTGTCCTTCTTTTCTCCGTTTGCCATCCCCTTGGCTGTCTTCGTTGTTTTGGGGGTTCTCTTGGTTTGGTGGGGTCTGACACATGTTGTGATTCGATGTTGTCTTTCTTCCCAAGAGAATAGAAGGCCAAAGGGGAATGTCCATTTATACCGGATTTGTTTTTCGGATAGGATTTTGGTCAGCTGACTAATTTCTCTTCTCTTTCTGAGCGTGGATTGTGCTAGGTCCTGGAACAGTAATATTTCTTTGCTCTTCATTCTTATTTGTTCCAGTGTCCTGGCCTTTCTCAATATTTGTTCCTTTTGTGCGTAGCAAGTCATGGCCACTAGGACGTCTCTAGGGCGGGATCCTGGGTCCCCTGTTCTCCGGGGGCCTACCCTGTGAATTCTGTTGATGTGTATGTCGTCCCTGGAATCGTCCATGAATATGTCTTGAAATACTTGTTTAATAGCTGTGCCAAGATCTTTATCCTCTACGGTTTCCGGCATATTTTTGATGCGTATGTTTGATCTCCGCAATCTGTTTTCCAAGTCTTCACATTGTGATTCGAGTTCCAGCGCCAGACGTGCGAGGCGGTCTTGTGCCTCTGCTTGTAGGGTCGCCTCCTCGTCCATGTTCTGGACCATCTTTTCCAGATTGTCCGTCCTCTCCTCTAGGGATTCAATGTCTTTTTTTAGTTCCTGTACAGCCTGTTGCAATTCTCCTTTCATATTATCAAATTGTGACTGAGTTGAGTCAATGAACTGGTCCTGAAATTCCTTAAACCAGGTTTTCATGTCATCACGTGAGGCCATATCTAAATCTTTGTTTCGCTCTATAGGGTCTCCCTCTTTACTTTTCTGTTTATTTGATTGCTTTAGTCCTGTGTTTCCAATTCCCCAAATGTGGGTCAGATCTTGTGCCTGCTTGGCTCCTCTTTTATTTGTCGTTGAAGCCTGTGACCCAAGCCTTGTCTTGGCTTTGGACATGTGTGAAAATTCTTTGCACGGTGCGTTTTCTCGGCGTGATTCTCTCTTTGGGCCTTCCGGGCTCGGATATCGTTGTGTAGAGTCGTTTTCCCCCCTGCTTAGGCTTATGCCCCACCGCTTCTCGAGTGTGAGATCTATCCCGTTTCTTGGGGCCTGTTGGGGTTTCGCCCCCAACTATGGCTCTCGGAGTTGAGTCTTTTGTGTATGTCTGGGGGTCTGACCCTCTGGGTGTCGATGTTCTCCCCACTGGTCCGTTGTGTGTTAATGTGACGGGTCTTTCCCCCGTGTGGCAGTGCTTTAGTGGATCTGCCGTGTGGGGGGGGTCCGTGTCTATCTTGTTTCTGAGGGGGAGTGCTGATTCACAGGTATGGCCCCTTATCTGCGTGCTCGGGCAGCGTTGCTGACCGTGCCTGGGGGGGGGTCCCTCCCCGTTTGTCCCGGAAGCTCTGCCCCGCCTCGTACCTGCTTTTTGTGACTCAGGTTGGATTGCTGGGCTCAGCTGGACTCGGTCGACATCCGCCGGGTTCTGATGGGCTCTGCCGTCTGCTCCCTGCTGCTGGGCTCTGCCATCTGCTCCCCGCTCCCCGCTGCCCGCTTCTGTGACCCTCTCTTCCTGGCCGGACTGGGGTGCGGCTTCTCCCGCCTGGCCGCCTCCCTCTCCCGGGCGGTCTCTCTCTCATCTGCCTCCCTTCTTTCCGGTGCCGCGGCAGCTTTGGAACCTGCCCGCTTCTCTCTGGCGGCGTCCCTGCAGGGCGGGGACCTCGGCCTGGTCTCTCGATTCTCCTCGGGGTACACTCCAGCGGAGGTCCGGGTTCTCTCCTTCGGGTCTCGCTACACAGTTTCCGGCGTGCTCGCTGGCCCCGAGCTATAGGCGCCTCACTCGGTTGGCTGGCGCATAGTCTCGGATCTTGACGGAGGGTCTGCACCGGCGGGAAGACAGTCCTGTCCTGCACGGGGGCCTCTGCACGATCGCCTCCAATCTGGTCGTCCCGGCACCTCTTCGCCTCTTTTTCTCTTCCCGTTGGAGGAAGGCACGTCTTGAAGGGCACGTAGCCTGCTTATTTCATTTCTTTATTGTCGCTACCCGAGCTGGGGGACGGAGCTACGCTCACGCACATCTGTCCGGCTCAGCCGCCATCTTGGAATGATCCTGCCTTCCCTTTCTAAAGAGGCCTCAGGACCATCCACTTGGGAGCCATTCATTCATAATTCCAGATCCGTTCCTTGTGCAGGAAATTTTGAGCCTGCTAGAGAAAGGTGCTATCGAACCAGTACCTATGACCGAGAGGAACAAAGGCTGGAACTCTCCGTAAGGACGGAGGATTGAGACCCATTTTGGACTCGAGACACTTGAACAAATTTCTCAGGAAGGACAAGTTCAAAATGGTTACCCTTTCTCACATCCTTCAGGCCCTCCAGCCTCAGGATTGGATGTTGTCATTGGACATTCATGACGCTTACTTTCATGTGCCTATTCATCACAAGCAAGGAATGTACCTGAGGTTTGCAGTTGTCGGTTCTCATTATCAATTTCGAGGTCTGCCATTCGGGCTGACCTGCGTACCGAGGCCGTTCACCAAGTTAGTGGCAGTGAGTCTCAGGAGAGGGGGAATTCACTTCTACCCCTACCTGGACGATTGGCTGATCAGTGCTCGGTCTCCCAAGCAGGCCCTGGAACATCCCAGCATTACCTACCACTCTCTCCACAGACTGGGCTTCTCCTTCAATTACAAGAAGTCCCACATGATACCATCTCAAAGACTCCAATTCATAGGAGCAGTCCCTGATGCATTGTTGGGAAAGGCCTTGCCTCCCGAGGTGAGGGCTCAATACATTCAGCAGATGATCAAAATTCCAGAGTATCCAGCGTCTTCAGGCCCTCGACATTTTGAGGGTGCTCGGCCTCATGGCAACCTGTATTTTCCTGGTGCAGGTCTGATAATGAGATGCATTCAGTGGGCCCTCGGGAGCAGTTGCTTCAGTTTTCGGTCAGGATGACAGAACTCCTTCAGCTTCCAAGCAGGGTCGCACAGGATCTTCTGTGGTGTGCCTGCAAGGACAACATTCTGAAGGGAGAACCCTTTTGCCAACCATGGCCAGAGATAACAGTAGTTATGGATGCCTCATTCACACGGTGGGCAGCGCACACCAGCGATCTAACAGTCATTGGTCATTGGTATCCATCGGAATCCAAACTACACATCAACCTTTTGGAGCTGAGGGCAATCAGACTAGCAGTGAAGGACTTTCTGCCCTATGTACAGGAAAGAATGTCCTGATAATGACAACACAGTGGCCATGTTCTATCTCAACAAGGCGGCGTGGGGTCACTACCACTGTGCAGAGATGCAATGAAGCTCTGGTTCTGGGCAATTCAAGTAGGCGTTTCTCTGGCAGTAGCTCACCTAGCCAGAGAGGAGAACACGGCTGCGGACACTGTGAGCAGGCATAGCATAGTCTCCCAAAAGTGGAAACTAGCTCAGGAAGCCCTTCAAGATATCTTCACCCTTTGGGGAACCCCTCAGGCAGACGTTTTTGTGACCATTGTCAACCGGAGGTGTGAGCTGTTCTGCTCCAGGGAATTTCCCCCAAGAGGAGCTCTAGGAAACGTGTTCGTAGTGGACTGGGAGTTTCCACTCCTGTACGAGTTTCCTCCAACCCACGTCATTCCTCACATGATCAGGATGTTGAGAAAGTTTGGGAAATCTATTATCCTAATTGCTCCGGATTGGGTCAGGACCACGTGGCACCTGAACATTCTGGACATATCCATCTTCCCTCCAATACGTCTTCCACAAAGAGACTAGCTTCTCGCGCAATAGGTGGGTCGGGTTCTCCATCCAGAGGTCAAGACACTCAACCTTCAGGCATGGTTTCTGAGAGGTTGAAATATAAGGATTGCGACCTCCCGGACGACGTAATGGAGATTTTGCTTTCGACCAGAAGGCCAGCAACGAAATCCTTATACCACTGCTGTTGGATCAAATTCTGCAGCTGGTGTAGGTAAAAGGATGTTGACCCTTTTCATCACAGTACACCTATGGTGTTGTCTTTTTTGTTACATCTGGCTAATCTGGGTCTCCAGATTGGGACCATTAAAGGATACTTGGCGGCGCTTTCAATCTTTATGCGCTCCTCGGAAGAGGTATCAAATTTCAAAGTAGCATTGATTATACAATTTCTTAAAGGGCTCACTAATGTGTACCCTCCTACCCCTTTTCAAGTCTCAATTTGAGATCTTAATCTGGTATAAAAATTTCTGATGTGTGCTCCCTTTGAGCCACTCTACTCATTTCCACTTACTGGGAGGAAAGATCAGGGGCAACGTCGGCCTTCCAAGAGGATGCAGAGCAACAGAGGTTCGATCCCCGGGTACACGCTTAGAAACCTCTGGATATTAAGCATGTTATAAATAATTAATTCTAATTATTCTGTTAGTTCCGTTAACATCAGCCAGCATACTGAGTAAATTGCAGGCCCTATCCAGTAAGCCTCAGTTTTTACAAGGATAAGGTTGTCCTTGGGGTTAAACCTTTTTTTTCCAACTTGCTATCCGCCCCCTCATTCTGGCAAGGAAGAGGAAACGCTACATAGGCTTGATCCCAGAAGGGCGTTGAGCTTTCACATTTCTTGGATGACAAAGATTTGTCAACACAAGTAGGTTTTCATTGGGTATACTGGACACAAACTTGTCTTCCAGTCACAAAGCAAACTTTGTCCAGATGATAATTCTGGCTATTTCAGAGTGGCCGGGAAACAACCTCCGGAAGGCCTAACAGCCCTTTCCACAAGGGGCATGGCAACATATTCTGCTCTTCAAAGCGGGGTGCCGATAAACAACATTTGTGAGGCATCCACTTGCTCTACCATCCACACTTTTACAAAGCATTACTGTCTGGATTCAGCCTGTAGCCAGGAAGGAGGATTTGGGAAAGCAGTCTTATACTTGATCCATGGCAATTCTTGAAAATGAAAATAAATTCTTACTCCCTCCTCCAAAACCTAACACTGCTTTGGGAGTCTATCATAAGATGAGGAATATGTGGGATGGCACAATCCATTCGATGTTACTTATCCCTGGTAGTGTTCTTTCAACTTCCTCCCACGTATTCCAGCATGCCCTGGGAGGAGGGCTGTAGAATTTCCAGGCATTACACTTTACACTCTTTCAGAGTCTAGGAATCACTGAGGCTGGTAATTCTGCATGAGGAAGACGTAAAAACGGACTAAAGCTAACGGGCGCTGCGCGTGCCATATATACTGACGATGGCGACTCCGGGATGGAAGTCCTCGAGGGGCATAGAGTCGACCGCATCGACGCACAGCACCCTCTGTCGAAAAGAAATACCAGAGCAATTGAAGGTGGAAGATCTATCATAAGATGGAGGAACATCCAGTCAAAAGAACGTTACCGGGGTAAGTAACTTGTTCTTCTGTGATATAGTGCATATGGCTCTGGCCAATGCTTGTTCTCTCAAAGTTCACAGTTTCTGTATATTCATAGGTTTCCACACAAAACTGCTTACTTTCATTCGGATTTATATTAAAAAACTACATGGTTATACGTGAAATGTACTTTCATCCGGATCAGTATTCAAAAGGTTCTTGGTTATTTGAATCTTTACTTTGCTTCAGCTTTCCACTTTCTGCTATTTCTTTACTCAGTCTGCCCCCAATATTCCCTGGTGTCTCTTTCCCATTTTGCAGGACTCACCGGTCTCTTTTGGCGTCTTTGGTTTCTCTCGCGGTGAGCCGTAGCTCCTGCTATGGTGAAGTCTGCTTTGCTTTCACTTCCTTCGGCTCCCTCTGGCTTCTGCGGTCATCACTTTTCCCAGCGTCTCGAATCAGAGCTTCGGTATGCCTCGTCTGGCATGTCCGCACCTGCGAACGCCCCAGAGCTTCTCCTTTGCTCTCGTCCCGTGTTGGTTCTGGAATCTTTTGTCTCTTGTTGTTGCTTCTTCCTCGTCCCATTACTAAAGTGGTGTTTGTATGAATGAATGTCAATGGGAAAATGGGGATCTAACCTACAATAGCCAACCGAGGTCTGGCATAGAGGGGACATTTTTAGAGGAAAAAGGGGGATACTATGTTTAAGGGTACGTCATCTCCTCCCTCCAAGTCTCCTCCATCCTCCCTCGCATATCCACCCCCAGGGTCAGGATCCAATAGCGATGGCCTTTCCCTAGCCACACGGGGAGAGGAAGGATATCTTGGGGCAAGAAGTGACGACGCCCTCAAGTTCCTCACATGTCACACCGCTCTGTGTGCCATGGGGAATGCCAGGAATTGTAGTGCGACTTGGCACCATGGCAACCACCAGGTTTCAAGAAGTGCTCTGCATACCCTATATTCCAGCAACCTGACGGGTGCAAGCTGATTTACCACATTAGTAGCCCAATGCAACTTTATGGTAGCCATTGGAGTTCTAACATATTTTTTGTATTCCTACTCTTAGCTGTTTTGTTTTAGGAGCTTCATTTCTTCAGTGAAACCACAAGGCAGGCTTAAAATGGACATTCTTTAGTGGTTTCAATTGGTGTAGACCAGTTCCTTGCCCATGGCAGCCATTACACTTCCTGTGGGGGTGGGCTTGGGTGATTTGCTGTTTTTGGGGACAACCTGACTGACTGTCCACCAAAACCTTTGTTTTAAATCTTCTAATGGGACTGTTGGGCTGGCTTTGGCTAGCCCATGAGTGAAGATATATTTAGGGGCCTTCTTCCTACACTCAGTTCTGCCAGAGTTTTGGAAGGTGAGCAGGTCTGCTTACCCGTTGGAGATTTTTCTGCTGGAAACAGTCTGGCCATACTGGTGGGACTGGCGTCTCTTGCCTATGCTCCACTTTCTTCGGAGCTGGGTGTCCTACCCAGGTTTTCCTTATCCTGCTGCTGGTCCTCCTCAACCACTTGGGCATGGCCTTCCATCCTGGAACCGTTTCCTGCGCCTTTTTTATCGGCAGAGTCTCCTGTCTTGGTGCTAGAAGGTGCGCCCCCTGGAAGGGTGTGGGGCCCTAACACCTCAACAGATCTGCTCCTCTGAGCCGCCCTGGGTCACTACCATTTGTTGTCTTGCAGGGGCCAATTTTGCTTGTGTGCAATTCATATTTGCCAGCTGAGCTACCAAGGTCTGCCGTGTGCAGACTCCTCTGTCGTCCTGGAGCCATCTCTGTCACCGTTTCCACGTCTGGATGATGGGCCCCTCTCCTGTGAAGGACGATTATTCCTCTTTTGGGTCATCTGGTTCGTTATTGCCTTGGTGTGTGAATCCCTGTGTGATGGCCTAGGTGTTGAGGTGGAGGGTTAGCACACTGAACCCAAAGGCATCTGGGCGCAGGCTTGGGGGAGGACGAGAATACTTACATACATACATAAGATTACTGGATTGTTAACTTTGCGTAAGTAGGTGATGCATACATAGATGCATAGCTGTTTGTATAAAGTTGTTAATGCAGAGGGGCTATGGTAACACAGCTAGTTTTGCAGGTATTGTGTAAATAGCCTGGTTTTGAGGCTGCAAGACCAGAAGTAAGCTTCTGATCTTAGTGACAGTGGGAGGGCATTCCAGTGTTTAGCGACTACTACAGGGAAGCTGCGACCCCCAGCTGCGACCCCCATCTAATTCTTTGAATTGTATGACTGTCAGGGCGAGTCTGATGCTGATGGGGAGGAGGTTCTATCGTCTTGAGGCGTAGGCAGATAAGGCTTGTTTTCTGGTCCTTTCCTTTTGCAGTGGTGGATTTTCAGAGGTAACAGAACAGATATTCATTGGGGTGTAGGATACAGTGGGTCATAGAGGAGGGGTACAGCTGTACCAGGTGTCCATACATGGCCACATCCTCTCCCTGTCCTGGATGAAGACTGTCAAAAGAACAGTGAAACACAAAGGCATGTCGTAAACATGACCAGCCATTTTGAACACTGTAGTGCACAATATGCAACCATGCGTTAAAAAAGAAAGATGCAATGGCATACACCCAAAAGGTCAAAATAAAGGTACTGCTGCCACCACTCTATGTGGGCTTCACTTACCATGTGAAAAGCATATCCAGTAATAATCTTGTGGCATAAAAGCCACGCCAGAAAAAGATGATTTTTAAAAATGCATTTTGTGATGCGTTTATATGTGCGGAGTGGGGGTAATGGTAATACATATATTATCTATCTATGTGTTTATAGAGCGCCAAAGCCATCAGGCCTTCAGGCGTTACGGAAAACAGACCTAAGACACAGACAAGATTGCAAAACAGATGAGCAGGATTCTATCCTTAGCAAACAACCTAGTCTTCAGGAGTTTCCTAAAGGTATAGTGGTTTTCCTCTTTCCTTAATGATTCAGGGAGCTCATTCCAGGCCTGAGCTACCTGGACAAGGAAGGAACGACCGTTCCCCCAAACTCTTTTAAACCGGTTAACCTTAAGGGTGCAGGCCTCTGTTGAACCCAGGCTCCTACTTGGTCTGTAAATCTCCAATTGCTCCTTTAGATATTTATGTGCGGTCCCAAAAAGACATTTATGTCCCAGTGTCAACATCTTAAAGAGAATTCTATCTGCTACTGGGAGCCAGTGATGCTCTCTGTGGGCAACAGCTACTGAGTCTCTATGTGCAATACTGTAGGTTATGCATACTACTTCATTTTGAAGCTTCTGCAATTAGTAAATGCAATCTTTGCTATCTCCCCCTAACAGTGATTGCAGTAATTGAGTTGCGGTAGGATAGTGGCTCGCACCAACTTTGCACTGTTTTCCCTCGTGATCATAGGACAAATCAGTCTCAGGACTCTTAGATTATAGTTTCAGTTCCTGACTATATAGTCCACATGGGCATCTGCATTCAGCGTGGCCTCCATGAAAGTACCAAGAGTTTTAACCTTACCAGCCACCGGGACAAGACCTCCATCAATATGGAAACTTGAAAATTCCTGTCCTAATATCTCTCAAGAATGCTTAGACCCATATACCATGAGCTCAGTTTTACTAGCGTTTAGGCATAACCAATTACTGGACATCCAATTTTTAATGGCCACATACATTTAGTTTAGCCTTTCTTGATCGTCAGCATAGATTCCACTAAATTCTTGGTGAGTTGGAAATCATCCGCGTAATTAGCGAAAAACACCCCCAGTCTCTCTCTTTCCATGCAGCATAGCTGGGTATAAATGTTAAAGGGCGGGGGACAAACAGGCCCCTGCGGGACATGGAAGATGATGGGTTTGGCATCAGACGAGGCATCTCCCCAATGAACCCTGGAACTTCGCCCCTCAAGGAAAGATTTCATACATGTCACTGCTCCCTTAGAACAAAAAAAACCAATATCAACCAATCTATCCAACAATTTTTTATGGTCCAGGAGGTCAAAAGCTGCTAAGTCAAGCAAAACCAGCAGCCCCAATCTATTCCTTTCAAAGACTGTTAACATCTGGGTTTGGAAATCAACAAGGGCACTTTGCGTCCCATGGGCATGCCGAAAACTTGACTGTTTCTTATGAAAGACACCTGCCACTTATATGCGATTGAATTTGCAGAGTGGCCACATTGCCAATAATTTTAATTAGAAATATGTTAGTTATCGGCCTCAAATTAAAGGCATCCTTAGGATCCAGCCCCTGCTTCTTTGGGGGGGTGGAGACCACAACATCTTTAATGGTTACAGGTATGTAACAGTGGGTAATGGAGGCATTAATAAACCTATTATGGAGATAATGGGGAGGCTTTGGGGGATCTCCCCCTGCACATAAATGCACGGACAAATGCATTTAAAACAGCAGCATTTTCTGCCACGGCATTATCACATAGAACTGTGAAAAGTACCCATAAAAAAAAGAACAAGGAAAACTAGGTATTTAAGGAACTTGTTAAGGGAGCGGTTGTGCATGGCTAGCCAACAGCCATCTGGTGGTGGTAGGCAGAAGGGAGTTGAGTGTCTGCGTAGGTTGTAGTGAGTGCGGGTAGTGAGGTTGAAGACTTTGGATAGAGGGAGGAAGAGTAGAAAGGAAGGCCAAGAAGTAGACGGGAGCAGTAGTCGAGTTTGCAGCATATAAGAGTGGAGATTCGTTTTTGTAGGGTGGTGAATAAGAAATGGACACATTTTCAAAATGTTGTGAAGCTTAATATGAGCAGCTAAGGCACTGATATTGATTAATTCTTGCAGTTTAAGGCCCCTATCAAGGAGAACCCCAAAGTTGTAAGCCTTGGGCCCGGAGAAAGAGGCCTTCAGTTTTGAAGCGTTCAGCAAGAGACTGTAGAGAGCCATCCAGTGACAGATTGCAGTTGGTAATCTGTTATGAGATCGCTTGGGTGAAGGTGTGAAAGGAAAACAAGATTTGAGTGTTGTCAGCAAAGTGGTGATAGTGAAAGCCAGTGTACACGATCTGTCTTTCTGGGGCAGAATTATAGGGTGTGAAGGACATAATTCCAAGAACGGATCCTTGGAGTATGCCGGCAGCGAGAGTGGTGGAGTCTGATGCTTGCGAGTTCGTGAAGGATTTAAAGTAGTGTTCTTCCAGGTAGGAGGCTAGCTAGGCGAGACCAAATTTATGAAACCCAAGATCCTGGAGTGTGAGGCTGAGACAGGAGTGATCTACATTGTCGAAAATCTGTAGAGTTGTACTAAAGGATGAGTATAGCAAATATATTTTGAAGTGGTGCGCATCAGGGAGAAAGTTGGAGACAGGCAAGAGCACAGTCTCAGTAGAGTTTTTACTCTACTGAAGCCAGATTGAAGTGGAACTCGAAGGCCATTGTCCCCAAGGTACTTAGTAATCTGATTGAAGACCACCCTCTCAGAGACCTTTTGAGTAATGGGGAAAGAGGGAAAATGGGCAATAGGTTGCCAGAATGTTTGAGTCAGCAGAGGAGTTTCTTCATAAACAACAGGACACATTTCTGATTTGTAGGAGGCAGGGAAGAGTCCAGTAGGAGAGAGGGAGATTAAAGAGCTCAGAGAGAGGAGGACAGCTAAATCGTTGACCATTTGAGGACCAAACTGATTGATGGCAGCGCAAGATGGGTTGGGGCTTTGAAGGATGGGGTGATTAGTCGATAGGAGAGTAGGAGACATGGATGAGAGGAGAAGTGGTGGACCGATTGAGGTTAGGAATGGAGAGAAGACTGCTGCAAGAGTATCAAATTTAAAAATATTTTAGGGGGAAAGTGTGAGAAAACCTTGGAGGGTAGATGAGTTTTGGGTGGGGGTGATTGTGAAGAGAGGAGATTAGGTTTGCTGAGTAGGAAGATTTGGCAGAGTCCAGTGAAGATCCAGTGAAGATGTGTGGGGTAGCAAGGGAATTTCTGTAGGCCATGAGTAGGATGGAGGTCTATGCTTTGTGCCAGCATCCTAAATTACGATGCATTTTTGTTTTTTGAAATTGACTCTCAGAGATGATGCAAGACTAAGGACTGGGATGTGTAGACGTGTATGTGCGTGCCAGAAGATAGTGTTGCTCAAAGGGAGCCACAAGTGGAATGTGAAAGATGGAAAAAGCACTGTCAATGGAAGAGGCATGAATATGCGATAGAGAGACATGGGAGATGTCATCTCCTGCTTGAATTTCCTCTTGGTCATTGAAGAGGGGCGAGGAAGAGTAGAGGATGGAGGGAAAGAGATGTTTCAGTGAAAAATGGAGTGATCAGAAGGAGATTGATCCAAGGAGAGGTCTGTGGAGTAGAAAACAATGATCCAGAGAGTTTGCACCCAAATAGTTAGGGTTGCTCTTGAGAGAGTAGAGGGAATGGTCAAATAGGAGGTAGTTCAAGGTTGATAGTTAAGGGTTGCTTGGAAATGATGCCCCCGAATGACTGGAGGGATGTCATTGGCAAGTGACCCAAGGAGAAGGCCCAGGTTAGTGAAGGAGTTTAGAGGACCAGGGGGTACCTAGAGAGTCAGAACATGGTGAGGTTTCAGGGTGGTTAAACAGTGTCGTATTCAAAAGAGGTAGAGATGAAGCCAGAGAGTGCCAGGGGTCAGTGGTGAGGTCCTTAATGATAAAGAACCACTCTCCCTAACAGGCTGGTGAGAGTTTTCCAACTCTCACCAGCCTGACAAAGATCAAAAGAAGGATTCTACCCTGCGGCTTAGTTAAGGGTTACCTCATCTAGTGAAGTAGGGCTTCAGCCCCTCGTTTGGGTTGGCCTTCACGTCTCCTGCTGCGGCATGTTCTCTCCCGGTGTGGTACTCGGGGTTACTGAGGGTCGCACTGCTTTTCAGCATCTGCAGCTCTCCTCCTCCTTCTCGTCGGATAGCACTTCTCGGCCACAGCTCCCTTTTCCATCCACTCCCTGCCTCATTAAGCTGGTTAGCAGGGCCTGAACTGGCTTTGACTCGCCACATTCCATTGCAGAGCTTTTTGGGCTCCCTCTAGGTTGGGGACGCTGCTCTCTCCTGCTCGCCTCTTACCGCACTCTGATGCACGGCTTGAGCGACTTTGCGAGGTGTAATCAGCGCCTTCCCTCAACAATGTGGTATGTTGCCGTCGTTCGACGCTGTTGTGGAGCCTTCACTCAGGTTTCCTGGTTTGCCACCACAGCTTCAGGGCTTTCCAGGATCCCTTCTTGGTTCAGACACCTCCTTCCCTGCTTCTGCTTCTTTTGCCTCACCCAAAGCCAGTCAGCTCTAAGAGAGTCTTCCGCCAAAACCTCCTCTCTGGTGTTCCCCAATAGTAATCAATTTAAATAGCCGTGCATTACTTAGCGCTTTCTGACAACTAGAGCGCCATTTAGGTTTCTAGGTTCTAGTCATCTCTAATACTCTCGTCATCCAGTACTTCCTTTTGGTTTCAGTGGGGAAAAACCCAACAGATGTATATTGGGTCTGGTGGAGTGTTGATTTATATTACAAAATACCATATGTGTTTGTGGTATGATAGGAGGATTACCAGGTTTTAGAAAGAAGGGGGAATACCATTTCTTCTCTCGCAAGTCACCCTTGCCTCCATGCAGGTCGTCTCCCCCTCCTTCATCTTTCCTCAACCACCCCCGGGGTTTGGATTAGAAGTCGTCTGCCTCACCCTGGCCACTTGAATGGAGGTTCTCCCCATGGAAGCAGTGGTTATATTGCCAGTTTCATCACAGTGGTAATATACCAAACATGTGAGAGATGGCTCATCAGACAACATGTTCCCCACCCAGGAAACTCCTGGTGCTCTCTGCAGCGGGGCACCTTCTGCTTGGGATCTCATCTCCCTCACCCCGTTTTGGGATCTCGTCTCTCTCACCCCGTTTTGGGATCTCGTCTCTCACCGCACCTTGGGGTGTCGTCCCTCTAACCCTGATTTTGGGGCCTTTTCCGTCTCGCCATAACTCAGAGTATTGTTTCTGTCTCCAAAACTTGGTCTTGTTCCTCTTGCCCCTGACTTGGGGGTCTTGTACCTCTCGCCCATGACTTGGGGGTCTTGTACCTCTCGCCCATGACTTGGGGGTCTTGTACCTCTCACCCGCGACTTGGGGGTCTTGTTCCTATCACCTGCGACTTGGGGGTCTTGTTCCTATCACCTGCGACTTGGGGGGTCTTGTTCCTCTCACCCCAACTTGGGGGGGTCTTGTTCCTCTCACCCCCGACTTGGGGTTTTGCTCCTCTTGCCCCCAACTTGGGGCCTCGTCCCTCTCACACTGCCTTGGGGCCTTTTTCCTCTTGCAGCGACTTGGGATTTTGTTTCTCTCCCCAACTTGGTCTTGTTCCTCTCATCCCCGACTTGATGTCTTGTTCCTCTTGCCCCGAATTGGGGTTTCATTGGGCCTCTCGGCCCTCCTCCCGGTTCCCCAGAGCCACTGTGTAACTCTAATTTACAGGCAGTGCTCTTTGGAAGAGCCGGGGAGTTTGGCCCATGCTGCACCGCTTCTTTGGCATTTCCACAGTATTGCTCAGCAGGCCTAGCTTGCCCTCTCCTCCGACTGGCTTACGGTGGGACTTTGGTGCCAGCTTCCTGGTATGCCTGTTGTCTGCTTTTCGGTCAGTCTTCTCTTTTGGTCAACACAGACTGATACTACTTCTCATGACTTCTTGTATTCACACACTTGTAATTGCCGTTGTACTCTCCTGCCAGTGTGTCTTGTATTCACACCCTTGTAATTGCTTGGTGTACTCCCCTGCCAGGACTTCTGTTCATACGGTGTCTCTGGCCGCTCCCACAGTTGTACATCTACTTGGCTGGATAATATATCCTCTTTTTTAAACTGTGTTTATTAAAGTTTTAAAGCATAGATGAAACACAATAAAACATTCAACTGTACAGACAGCAACAACCTCCCACTCCCTTCTAAAAGGTGCTATTACAAGCAGTACCATGGCACATAGGAAGACACCAATGGTGGTACATATATTCGGTTCCATTGCTTGATGGATGATCAGACACCTCAGAATCATTCCTGGCAGTGGATGGAAGATAAGCCACATACAGACCCCAAATGTCTCTTGGCATAGAGGCAGGGTGCGCCTCAGCCCCATAGACTCTCTCCAGCTCATGACAATGCATGATATCTGTCCTCCATTGGTCATACACCGGTGAACGGCCCCTCCCCCACACCATGGCCGCTCTCTTCTTGGCTAGCAATAGCAGCAAACCCAACAGCCTTCTGGCCCGCCTGGGAAGATCTGATGTATAATCCAACAACGCCACCATGGGATTCGGGGAAACCACTTCGCCTGCAATGCCCCCAATCATTTCAAACACCTGCACCCAAAAGAATTGAATTCGGGGGTAGGTCCAGGCTAGATGCAAAAAGGTAGCCGGGGAAACACTGCATCTTTGACAGGCATCCGACGTTTCGGGGAAGAACCTATATGTATCAGCTGGGGTAAAATAGAATTGATGCAGGAATTTGGACTGAATTAATTTGTAATTGCTGTTGATCGAAACCTTACACGTCTGCATACAGCAATATTTCCACACCTCATCAGAGATAGAGGTGCCCAGGGTCTCCTCCCACTTATTCCTGGAATCCGCAGCCCATCCCACCGCCCTGTTGATCATAACAGCGTAAAGTCGTAATACAAATTTGTTTTTGGTCCCAGAGCTAATAAACCCATGCAGGAGAGGCACCACCGGAGGTTCCCGAGGGAAGTTAGCAAACCGGTCATTTAAGCCAACCCAAAGCCTAAAATACAAAAACATGTCTAACGCCGATACCTCCCCCTTAGCCTTAAATTCTTGCAAAGTTATGAATTGCCCATTAGGAAAAAGATCTTGCCTGCATGTGAGCTCCAACCTATCCATACATTGTGTAAACACCTTCTCGCCTGTAATTGGAATCCGCGGCACATGCTTAATTTGGAGGAGTGGGAAATAAAGAAGATCTTCGCACGCTGTACGCTCTAAGCATTTTCATGCACTACAGATGAGCTCAACCATGTTATGTTCCCTAGAGATATGCTAAGGAGAGGCAAGAATAACTGCCCTCAATAGGGAAGGAGCCGCAATCACTGTCTCTATTTGCACATGGGCCCTGTCAGAATTTAAATCATACTAGTGCAACAAGAAGGGCACCTGTGCAGCCAGCCAGTACACCTCAGGGTCCGGAAGAACGAGAACCCCCTTTTCCAGAGGCGCCACAGGTTTATCCCAGCACAACAGGGCCTGCTTTCCCTGACATTTAAATGTAATTATTGCAGACTTCAATGATTTGAAAAATTTGGCTGGGACCACAATGGGCAGGTTAAGAAATATATTTAAGAATCTGGGCAGTATTACCATTTTTATGAGCGATATACGACCAAAGAGGGATAAAGGCAACATCTCCCCAAAAGCGCCTCAACACTCGCCAGCTCGGGCCCACAGTTCTTCCAATAAAGTATCTCATGAGACCTGCCTACCACCACTCCCAGGTAGTGTGTGCAAGTGGATAATATATCCTCTTGATATACTATTCTATTTGGGTTTCCCATGTATTTGCACTGCACACGTTCCACATATTTGCAAAGGTCTTGTTTGTAATTCAGTTCCCCTTTTACAATAAGTCGTTCTGCCTTTTCTCTTTCTGTTGCTCGGTTTATGATTATTTGCATTTGCGCACAATCACCGACATGTCCTGGTGTCCCCACTGTCTCTGGGTGAACTCACAGGCACTTGTTGGCATTCCTGTGCTCTCCCACGGTCATCTGGTGAAGGTACTATGCAAGCTTCCTTCTCGCGATCGCTTTCTCTTCGCTCTCCTGTGGCTTCCACTTGACACGCCTGCTTCGCTCCAGGCTCCTGTAAGTGAATCGCTGCTTTCTGTTAACTGCAAATTCCCAGGAGTCTCTCTGGTGTTCCCGCAGTGTGCGCTGTTGGTGCAGCAGCTTCTTTCTTATTGGTCCGTGAGCCGCCAGACTACACCACACGTGTCTGAACTTTTCCGTTCCTCGAGACTCGCAGAGAGGTGTAGCTTTCTCTCGCCAACAGCAGCAGCAATCATCTCTCTGCTTCTGCTCTTTATATTTCCTGAGCACAAGTGTATGCGAACAACAACTAGAGTGTATGCTGGGCTTGTGGCCTCTTCCGCTCTGCACGACTTGACTTGATCCCTCTTCCTTGTCCCGGTATTCAGGCAATTCTGGGAAAAGAAGTCCATTGTTGATGATTGGTTTGCTAAACTTGGATAAGCACGTTCAATGGTTTTAAATGGCAAATCAGTCCTGGATGATTGATAAGTGGAACTGGAGAAGGCAGTATCATAAGTTTCACAATGCAGACCAAAGTTGGATGGTTGGCCTACAGGTTTGGGGGAAAGGCTTTCTCTATCTTTCATAGTAGTAGTAGTAGAGGCCAGTAGAGTATGAGACAACCGGGGGTTATCTTCAAGGGAGAATTGGCGATACCATGTCTCACCCAATGAAACCATGACATCTCTCCAGAGGTTGTCCCCCCCACCCCCCGATGTGATCCGCCCTCATATAGCCACCTGTCATGATCTCTGCTTCCAAAAGATCAGGACTTGCCCGACTCCCTTGGAAGCAGACCCATAACCCCGGTTCCGAGTGCCAGCCAGTCCCAATTGGGACCTTTTGGACCCTGTCCTGGCGCCAGTGGCACCAGGCTCATAAAGATGCCCAGTCCCAGCGCTGGAAGCGCCGGGCTCATAATGCTTGGGTGGACTTACCTGCAGCAGACCATGCTGCTTACTTACCTGCCAGTTGAACCCCTGATCCTCTTCTGTTTGGGACTACTTTTCCTGTTGGGTGGGGCAGGAGCCACTCCCTAGGTTCAGAACACTGGAACTCTTCTGGAAAGCAGGAACTCTTTTCTTACCTAGGCGTGGCTGTGGAAGGAGACACCTAAGCACTACAGGAGGCTATTTAAACCACACCCGATGGATGAATCTTGCTTTGCGTTATTCTGCATTCTCTGCAGCAGAACGCTCATCGTGTCTTCTGCTTCTGATCCTGGGCCTAAGGGAACAAAGGCTTACCATCCTGGAATCCAGTCTTCAGCAGCACCTGTAAAGACAAAGAAAGAACAGGTTAGCACTACGGTCTTCAGTGGCAGCGCATCTCTTACCTGGTCCATCGGCTGTCACCAACGCCTCGCGCTGCATTCCGGCATCTGAAAGACAAAGGCTTACCTACTCTTCGCATGCTCCGGAGGTCTTCGCACTGCATTCCGGCATCTGAAAGACAAAAGCTTACCAGCTCTTCGCACGCTCCGGAGGCCTTCGGCGCTGCATCCAGCATCTGAAATACAAAAGAAGGTGCGTTTAAAGACATTGGGCAACTTTATTACTCACGTGCCATTACTCCTTCCCACGCCGAATCCAGTGGGTATTCCAGCACCCTTCAGCTTCTCTAAAGCTCCGAACTTGTACCTGCAAGATAAAAGGGACAGTTAGTGCGCATCGTGAAGCAGGCTACAAGCGCTTACTTACGTGCTTCCAGGCGCTTCTATTCCTCACGCGGGTTCGATCCTCAACTCTCATCAGCCCGCCATCCGCCATCGCCGGAACCCTGCAAAACAAGAGATATCATTACAAAAGACTTTTAAGACATTTGAAGTGC
The DNA here is from genome assembly GCF_040938575.1 of Ambystoma mexicanum. Lineage (NCBI taxonomy): Eukaryota > Metazoa > Chordata > Amphibia > Caudata > Ambystomatidae > Ambystoma > Ambystoma mexicanum. Next base: position 314,973,351 of record NC_090925.1, read on the forward strand.
CCAGAACTTACCGTTCGTGCAGTTAACGACGGACAGCAGTCATCTGAGGTCAAGAGGCCTGCACCCTTATCCAGTGAAGAAACTGGTTACGGCACCCTGCCCCGAGGCAGATGGAGAGCTCGGCGTTCACTTACCTAAGGTGAGGGCGTTAACCTTTGGGGTTCTACAGGAGAAGAGAAAGGGAAGAGGAGAGAGGCACCCAATAACCCCACTTCATTAATCCCATATTTTCTATCTGCAGACATCTTACTCTTCGAGTCAGACATACAGTGCACAGAGGTCCAGCCCAAAGAGCCAACCGTGTGTTACACATCACCTTTGAAGATACGGCATTCACCCAGTCAAGACCGGCGCCTCTGCGGGAATCAGGTGAGCGTTACACCACCCCCAGGGTCAGGATCGGGTAGCAACTGCCTTCCCCTGGCCACATGGGAGGAGGTCAGCTCCAGGAAATCAGTGATGACTCCATCAGATTCATCACACTACCCAAGCGGTTAGGTTTTGAATTTCTTGAACCCGATTTAGGACATATTTGAGAGTGCATAGTAATAAGACATTGCCATAGCCTATCAGAGAGCTGATGATTGCACACGCTATTGTACCCTCATGATGTTCTGAGATGGATGGCCTAATTTGCCTGAGAATCATTATGTGAAAATTTGAGGCACTAATAATTTTGTTTACACATTGGCGCATTGTTAGTTGGGAGTCTAAGTAGGCCCCCAGGTTTTTTTTACAACTGGTTGTACTTTAACATTTACCTTTTAAAAGTAGTTCGACTTGGGTATGAGGCTCAGCCAGTTTGAGCCCATCCAATGTTCAATTCTAGTCAAGATCTTATTTATATCTTCTGCCTTCTTTTGAAAACTGTCAGCATTCAGATGGAAGATTAGTTGAGTATCATTTGCATAGTTCTAGACCATGACATTTTGAGATGATAGCCAGTCATGCAATGGTTTCAAATAGACATTGAACAATAATGGGGATAGACATGCACCTTGGGGTACCACGCAATCTAGAAGATGCTCCTTTGATTCATATGCACTGATTTTCACTTTAACAAGCCAGTCGTTTGAAAATGAGCTACGCCGTTTAGAGTGTATGCCTGAGATATTAGCTACATTTTTTAACCTGAATAACAGTATGGAATGATACAGTGTGTCGAAAGCGGCCAATAGCTCTAATAAATAACATGATCAGGGCTCCAGAGCCTTGGTCCATGATTTTAAGAAGCTGATCTTTCAAATATCCGTGGCGGTTTCAGTGCTCCTCCTTGGTAATCCCAGAGGAGTTGATGTTCCAGATGCTCTTGTAATTATTTCGTGGCAACTTTATCCGACATTTTCAAGTGGAGTGGACAATTCGAAATTGACAATAGTTCTTGTGTCATGGGGATATAATGTTTTCTTCTTCCGAAACAGTCCACGTTCTTTAGAGTTCCGCTGGGATGTGTGAGAGACCTGAGGGTCTTGCCCGCTGGTCCCCAGAGATCTGTCATTCAGGTGGCCAGGACACTGCCATCGCTATTGGATCCGGTTCTTGGGGGTGGACCAGTGGGGAGGATCACCTGAATGGGGGGGGTCTTCGGGGAGTGAAAGTGGGACACCGAAGGGTGAGATGCGGTACCCCCTTCCTTGTAACCCTTTTGCCGCACCCTACCCTGTAGGATATTCGGAAGCTCTACCCCTGCCCCTTTCTGATACAAACACTTTCTTACATCGTGAAAGATAATGGACTAACACCAGAGCCGTTTACCTGACATGTCCCAATACAAGGGTCAGGCAGAGTCAGGCAATCGACAATAACTATGCACACTTGACGGCCCTTTCCCTTCCCCACAGTGATAAAAAGGCGAGCACACTACGAGCAAGGCCAAACGCACGAGGGGGCAGCTATTACGGACTGGCAGTTCAAACGGAGAAGAAAGGCGGCGAGACCTGGAAGAATGACAAGGAGGGAAGTGCCTTTGCCCTTTTCAACCCAGACCCGCCAAGCATCTGTGAAAAGAATCATAAGATCAGGATTTACAGCTGGCGTGTCGTGTAGGAGATGTCAACGGTGCACAGGGCCTATCGCACTGATAACCCAGGCGGGGAGGCACACTTGCTACTGTGGTACCGTCCTTGACTCCAGATGCAAGACAAGCCAACGGGTTCAGCACAGCCGATGAGTCAGAGAAAGCTGATAACAAACCAGACTGTGTTGAGCCCGAGGTTGCGAACGGCAACATTGTATGAACTTGTGAACAAAGAACTTGTGTATGTTTTAAGACCACTGAAGGACCAGCTGCAGATTGGTCAGGCACCACATAGGGGCTCATTCGAAGGACTCTGGCTGGTCCCCTTTGTTGAAACTACAAGTACCAGGAGGTCCTATGAAAGGCCGGCGTGAGGAGTTCCAGGGGTCGCACAAGGGTCGAGTCAAACCACTTGTACAATCGAAAGTCTCTGACACGTTGACAAACGTGAAACCGGCTGAGGGATGCCTGCTAATTGGGATGAAGTACACCCGTGAACATTGTGTCGACAGGAGTGAACTCGATTGAGGTATGTCCACAGTGAATGATTGCTTAAAAAGACATTGAGACTCTTACATTTTCAATGAAAGGCCGTAGTGAACCCGACTGAGGGAGGGTAACACTGAGAGAAGGATCGAAGCCCGGCTGAGGGGATCCAAAGGCAAAGAGTGATTGCCCAACGTGAAGATTTATAGAAGGAACTTTTTGTTTTTGTTGTTTATGGCAGGTCATCTGAGGCAAGAGACTTTGTGTGAAAGAGACTTGGCCACAGAAGGCCCTGATGTTTTGGAAACAAACTGTGAGCTTGTGCTGGAGAAACCCAGGAGTGTGCCTTATCCCGTGCTAAAACGTGGGCAAGGGAGACCCCAGCTGTACCATCCTGACTTATCATTTTGAGAACATTTCTTTCTTTTCTTGTGACCATTATCTCACACTATGTTGTAGCACAGCAGTAAGGATTGGCAATAGGTTTTTTAGTATAGGCCCTTTTGATTTGACTAAGACACCACTAGGACAGCATTATTATTTGATGGTCGTAGCTTGCTTCCATCTTAGATTTAGGTTTAGATTAGGCATTTATCTCACCCATTATACAGTTCAATAAACCCCTTTGAACTGTGATCACTTGCGTCTGTCTCTACTGTTGCTACCATGAGTTCCTTACAGATGTGACGTACGTGAATGATCTGTTGATCAAATGTGTAATGAAAAATATTACCGAAAAGCAACAGAGTTTGATCACGCTAAATGGACATAAATCTTTAGGACATGTAAGGAGAATATGGAAGAAAATATACCTTTTACCTGATCTATAGTAACGTATACAAAATTAAATAATGGAAAAGTTGTGTTTGTTATTCCATTGGGCAAAGTTATGCAGTCATGTTAAGAATCACAGTCTCCCAGTTTCTTAGCGATTGCTCTTATGTGTATTTTGTAATGTTAACGCCAGAGAATCGCACCATTTTGTAGATGCAGGCAGGAGACTTCTGCATGCCTTTGGGATTGCAAAAATGATGCAGAATTCGAACAAGTTATTTTCGGGCATTTTGAGCACTATCAATTTCATTTTCGAAATATGCATGCTTTGAATTAGCAATAGCAAGTTTTTTAAAATGTTTTTATTGTTTTAAACAACACATCAAACATAACCAACATCTAGGACATTTACGTTGATACACATCTTGTGTTACATTCACATTTTATGCTTTATAGTCCTCCTCCCTCCCTCCCCCTTAACTTGAGCCCCTAATTCGATGCCTTAATATTATTATTATTATTATTGCTTAGGGTTTATCATCATTACTGTTTTCGGGTATGTCATCTTCACTGGATTCAGCCTCGGGAAGTCCCGATATCATGGCTATCATTTGCCTCCATGCCACCAAGGGGCCCTGTTTCCCCCTCCCCTACTGAAAGCTTCATACCATGCCATCGTCTCCACCTCCGCACACTTTAGGAGGTCGTTCCACCACACCTCTAGCCTCGGTCTATGGGCTGCTTTCCAGCTAGGCGTTGTTTGATCTCCTCCAAGAATCTACCTACCTCCGGGCACGCCCAGAACATGTGAATCATCCCGGCATCCACCTCCCCACACTTGGGGCATTTCTGTGTCCCTGAATTTCCAAACCTGGCGATTTTGCTTGGGGAGCATGTATGGAATATTCGTGAAGTGTAACAGTCTGGGTAGAACCACCATCTTGAGCAAGGCCCCCCTACCCACCATGGCCAGGGGGAGTTTCGCCCAAAACCCCATGCTATTCTTGATGCCCTCCACAGCCTTCTCTATGTTATTATTTTTTTAAAAATATGTTTATTTTGAACAGGCAGGTTATAACAATATATAGCTTAAGCATTCGCGACATGAGGCATAAAACAACTCAATTTGACTCCCTTCCCGCTCCTCCCCGAGGTCTTAAATTCCTTCTTCCCGTCCCCGCTGGGGATCCCCATCTTGTACAGTTCTCCTGGCTAATTGGGCTTGAATGTCAGGGCCGGGAAGTTTTGGTCAAAGTCTAAGACCGGACCGCAAATATTATGAAAGCGGTGTAGAAGGCCTGCCCCGGCAGCTGTCACCTTTTCAGCGATCAAGATGTCCCAGATTTTCACCCACCAGAAGGGCATGAGAGGACCTTCTGCCGTTTTCCAGGTGCGGGCTGTCACGTTCCTGCCCGCCAGCAAGCATTGGGATAACAGTTTGGCTTTAGGTCCAGACCTTGGGTAGATTCCAGGAATCGGCGCTGCAAGGAGGATGGGCTCGGGGTCTAGGGGCAGCCGCACCTGAGTGATGTCTGCAATCGTCGCTAGGCATCGTTTCCAAAAGGCTTGAGTCTTGGGGCAGGACCACCACATATGGAAGGAGCCTATTTGGCCGCATTGTCTCCAGCATTGTGGGTCGAGTGTGGGATTCATGTGATGGAGTCTTAGGGGAGGGTAATACCAACGCAGGAGGATCTTGTAGGCGCATTCTCTATTTGTGATGCAAGATGAGGAGGTGTGGGCCTGGGACCAGATATTAACCCTATGTTGGTCCTCAATAGGATGGCCCAAGTTCGCTTCCCATTAGGCCATATACCTGGTCTTGGAAATTCGAAAATCAGTTTGGAGGCGTTTGTAAAGAGTAGAGATTCTCCCTCGGGGCGGGAGCTCGTTAAGAGTCAGTTCAATAGCTGTGGGGTGGCGGGTAGCTGCCTGGCGGGTCTGTGGATGAGTGCACCAGTGGCGCAGCTGGATGTACGTGAATCTATCCTGTTCTTGAATCTTAAAGAGTTCTTTACAGCGCTCAAAGGTACAGGGTTGGCCCCCTTCGAAGAGTTGCCCTAGGGTCTCCAAGCCTCCTGCAATCCCGGGCCTAAAGTTCCGGGTAGACCGTCCAGGTGAGAAGGTCGGGTTCATAAACACGGGGAGAGGGGGCTGAGTCCCGCCGGGATCCTCTTTTGTTTCAACGCTTTGTCCCAGACCGAGATGGTATGTTTGGTGGTCGCCAGAAGTTCCCGCCACTGTCGCCGTTCTGGAGGAGGGATATGTGGGAGAAAGCATAGTGGGAGCGGTAGCTGCGCCTGTTCAAGCTCCACCCATCTGGGGTGGTTAGTAAATATCTGCCAGGCCAGTTGAGCCGCCAACTGGTATTTCTGTAGGTCTGGGACCCCGAGGCCACCGAGCTTTGCATTGCCCAGCATCGTGGACTTAGGGATTCTGGCTTTTTCCGCCCTCCAGATAAATTGCAGCATTTTCTTCTGTAAGTTTTGCAAGGGCTGGTGCCGGAATCGGTACCGGAAGTGAGGAACAAGCGTAAAGGAATCTCAGTAACAGTTCATTTTACAGGCTGTGATACGGCCCATTAGCAAGATCTCTTGTGCCACCCAGCGCTTTAAGTCTGCCTCTAGGTCCGTGAACAGTGGAGGGAAGTTAGCCCGATAGACCTCGCTTGGGTTAGCTGGATCTGGACTCCCAGGTAGCTGATTCCCCTGATCGTCCACTGTACTGGGCACAGTGGGAATCGGGGCCTCTCGGTCTTCCGGGTACAGGCCCACCCCCGTGGCCGCTGACTTCTGGAAGTTGATGGCAAAACCCGTGACCTTTCCATAGCTCGCTATCTCAGCCAGGGCCTGGGGGAGCGAGCAGCGGGCTCCGTTACAGTCAGAAGGACATCGACTGCATAGAGGGCCACCTAAAGGTGCGCTGTGCCCGATTGGAAGCCTTTGATTGCTGTGTTCAGACTGATCCGTTGGGCGATCGGCTCCATAATTAATGCGAAGAGGAGCGGTGACAGTGGACATCCTTGTCTGGTCCCGCAGGCTAGGCTGATAGGGGAGGAAAGGGTGCAATTGACTCTGAGAAGGGTTTTGGGCACATTATAGTAAGCCATTGTCATATTGCAGAATTCTGGGCCAAATCCAAAGGCCTCGAGGGTGAGCCTCATAAAAGTCCAGTCTACTTTGTCGAACGCCTTGATTGCGTCCAGGGCCAGAAGCACCAACTCCCGGGAGTCTCGGGAGGCAAGTTCCACCAGGTCCAAGGCCCTACGGATATTGTCGGCCGTGGAGCGGTGTTTGAGGAAGCCACTCTTATCAGCGCCGACTATCTCCGGCAGAAACTGGGACAGTCGAGTTGCTAGAATTTTAGAGTATATGTTAGCATCTATATTGAGCAGGGCGATGGGTCTATATGATGCCGGGTTCTTCGGATCGCTCCCAGGTTTAGGCAGCAAAACAGTAATTGACGCTTGCATGGATGGGGTTATAGTGCCCGTGACCCTGAACAAATTAAACAGCTTTACCAGAGGCGCTAATAATTGAAGTTTGAAGATTTTATAAAACCTAGTTGTATATCCATCCGGGCCCGGGGCCCGGGATTTGAGGGCTTTTATCGCCTCGTCCACTTCCTCGTCAGTGGTCGGCGCCTCCAGAGCATCATACGCCACTCTTTTTAGTCGGGAAAGCGCTGCTTTACGTAGGTATTCCCTCTGTTCTTTCATGTCCCGTACCGGGGCGGTCATCACCTGGGTCAGGTGGGCCGTCACGAGCCGTAGTTTGTCTTGGTCAGCATATTGGATTTTGCCGTGTTGATCCCGTAGGCCCACAATCGTGTTATTCCTCTTCGTCTTGGCAAGTTTGGCCACCAGTAATTTGTTTACTTTGTTGTTCTTAGCATAGTAAAACTGTTTGGCTTTTGCCATTTGGTGGCCAGTATGTTCAGCATAGTGGGCCTCGATCTTTTTTTGCGCTATCCGGATAGCTCGCTGAGTTTTGGGGGTCCAGCCCTTCTCGTTATGGGTCCTTTCTGCTTCTTGGAGTTCTTCCTCTAGGCTCTGGCGAGTTTGTCATTTATGCCTGGAATAGGCCACTCCCTGCGCAATCAGTTCCCCCCACACCACTGCCTTCATTGCGTCCCAGTTGTTGGCGGAGGAGGTGTCTTCGCTAGGGTTCTCCTTAAAGAGTGTTGATCGTGGTCACGATCGCGTCCCTGAGTGGCATCTCGTTAAGAATCTGGTCACATAGTGTCCATCTGCGCTGTTGGGGATTAGGTGGTCCCAGCACTCGTGTTTCCAGGGTTACCGGGGCGTGGTCAGACAAGATTCTGGAGCCAATTGTCACATTGTTGGTGAACGTGAAGATTTGCGGGGATACTAGGAGAAGGTCTATCCTGGAGAACGTTCTGTGAACATAAGAATAGAAGGAAAAATCTTTTTCGGACGCGTGGAGTACCCTCCATGAATCCACTAACCCCAGAGTTCTGAATAATTGCAGGAGAGCCAAGGCGGTCGCGAGGTCCCCGGCAGAGGGCGGGTGCGACTTGTCTTTCATGGGGTCTGGGACCCCATTGAAATCACCACCAATCACTATCTGGCCCTCCAGGAAGGGTGAGAGAGTCGTACTTAGCGATTCATAGAAAAGCGCCTGGCCTGAGTTTGGCGCGTATACTGAGATTACGGAGTATAATTGTCCCAGCAGCAAACATTTCACTTCCATAAACCGCCCCTCCGGGCAGCCTAGAGTCCAGAATTTGAGGGTTCAGCCCCTTCCCGAATAGAATTGCTGTGCCCCCCCCCCCCTCTTGGAGTTCCCAGATGCAAAAAGTTGTTTCGGAAAGTTTCGGGAGCGTAGGCGGCCTTGGTCTGCCGGCAGTAGGTGGGTCTCCTGTAGCATAGCTACTGCCGCATTGTCATTCTGAAGTGTCTGTAGGATGGACTTGCGTTTAGCAGGTGAATTCAGACCCTTAACATTCAGGGAGACAAATCTCAGAATCTGATATTCCGGGACCAGCTCCGGTGTCGCTGACAAGTTCTGAAGAAGGGGGGAAGATGTAGAAGGATCAGCCATCATGTCGCGGAGTGCGTGGCCATTCATTAACCTGCCATTGGGGTTTTTGCTCGGACCGCCAACGGGAGGTCCGAGATTTAACTGGGGGTTGCGGACCTTTTATGGGTCTACCCCTGGCCAACGGGGCCATATTACAGTATGTAGCCAACATGGCCAAAGTTACAAACAGTCTAAATGGATCGTTCCAAGGACTCATAGGTGGATTGTGCCTTGGAACAGGGCATGAGCCGTGGAATGATGCCCGCTGCAGTAGGGATGAAGCTCATCTGTGCAGTAGGGATGAAGCTCATCTGTGTTCCTGTGGGTGCTGATCGGCTGGCGGCTCCATCGTGGGACCATGCCTGGCTATTTCCACTTCCGGAATCTCGGGACTCTCGACCAGGAATTTTGTGTGGGTTTAGGAGAGGCCACAGGGTCCGAGTCAGCCGTCGCCTCTGGAGGCCTGGAGGCGTCTGGTTGCAAGATGTTTTCAGCATCTTCCAGGTGGCTAATTTTCCTTAGTGAGCCCTTGTAGGAGAAATGCAAGGCTGTGGGAAAGAGCCATCTGTAACAGATTTTCTGAGCTTGAAGAAGAGTGGTTAACGGGTGGAGGGCTCACCTCTTCTGGAGAGTAAGAGGAGATAGATCTTGACAAATCTGGAGGGAGACCCCCTGGAATGTGATCTCATCTTTGGAGCGGCTTATTGCCGAGATGGCTTCTTTCGTGGTAAAAAAGTGCACCCTGGTGATGACATCGGGTGGGCCGTCTGATTCCACTCCACGACTGGGGCTCAGCCTGTGGTTGCGGTCTAGGAGAAGCTGTGAGTCTTCAAGGTCGGGGAGGAGAGTCTGAAAGAAGAGGCCCGCGTATTCAGCCAACCCCTTGTCTGGGATCGAGGCAGGAACCCCCCAAATCCGGAGGTTGTTGCGCCGGGCCCTATTTTCCAGGTCCTCCTGCTTGTATTCTAGGATGTCGCATTTGTCTTGCAGAAGTTTAATGGAGCGCTGGACCTCGGTAAGGGCGGAGGTATGGTCTTGGGTGCGATCCTCAACCTCACCCAACCTCTGTCCCACCTCCAAGACCCTTTTGTCCGTACTCTCTAGCTTGGTAGTAAGTTCTGTCATACAAGACCGGAATTCTGATTTGATATCGGCTATAAATTCACGGATATCTTCTTTGGTCGCTAAGGGTCCCTTGTTGTCTAGAGATTCCCGTGAACCTGAGGGGCAAGGGTCCTGTTTCTTCGCTTTGTCAGAGGACAGTAACATCGTTGCTATATCCAAGGTCTTGGTGGATATCTGTAGCCTGGACATTGTTTTGCTTGTTGGTGGCAGGATAGTGGCCGCAAGGAGCACTTCAACAGTGAAGGCGAACTGCTGCAGGAGCCGCCCAAGTACCCCCAGAGCCCCGCAAGAGGCTAAGGTGTGCTACCCCTGCGGGTTATATGCTTATTCCACGGGGAGCAGGGTCGTGGGCCGGGGCGCCCCAGGAAAAGTTCAGGGAGAGGAGCATGCGGGCCAGGCCTACCTTCAACTCGTGTCTGGGTCCCTCTGGGATGGCGCAGAATTTCCAGGCAGGCGCTGATTGTGCATTCAGAGAGGCGACAAGGCGCAATGAATGTCCTCCAGGGGCCCCTATGGAAGGCCTCCGCCGCCAACCGCTGCATGGGGGGTGGGTCTCCTGCCCTCACTCCAAACGTGGCCTTCCGGCACCTCCCCGGCGCCCCCCCCAGGAGCCGTGTCACCTCCGGGGGCTATTTGTGTATGTCCATAGGCTGGTGGAATGGCCCCGCTGGGAGAACAGAGGAGCCACCAGCGTGGCCCGCAGCGACCCTCGTCTGCCAAGTGGGGGTGGGGTGTAGCTGCAGAGTGGTGTGGGCCGGGGCGCCCCAGGAGGAATTGAGGGGGGAGGGAACACAAAGCGGGGGCCAGACAAGGCTGCCAGAGCACCCCCGATTATGGCACCGGCGATGGCTCCAGCCCCTCATGTGGCCGCAGGAGCAATGCGGAGGGAGCCACCCAGCACGTAGTTGCCGCCGAGAGCTTCACGGCCGGCAGGCCTCACTCTCCCCCACCCACAAGGGACCACCAACGTAGCTCCAAGGCGGCCTTCTCCCAGGCCGGTGCCTCCGCCTCACAGGCAGTCCGCATCAGCCGGAGATCCCCGCCAGGCTTTAGTACGGCCGCCTTCGCCGTCTCACCTCCTCCGGGTCAGGTTGTGTGTAGCTGGTTCTTCCTGGGTCTGGGCAGCCCCCCGCAGGCAGAGGGACTCGGTCCGCGCCTCCCACCTGGATGTTCGTCCTCTCCGGCGTGCAAATTATCGGGTGGTTCACTTCTGTTTCCCAGCTGCATACGCGCTCATACACGCGCCCGCCATCTTGTATTCCCTGTGTAGCGGGGGCACCGGGACTCGGACAGTGCTCCCGCATCAGCTGTTCATCCTCGAGCTGCGTGTGCCCCATCGGTCCCGATCCTCATAGCTGGGGTCGGTGGGTCATTTGGGCCACAGGAGCTGCATATATTTAGCCATAGCAGCGGGCTATCCACGGGCGGCTTTTAGAGGAGCGACCGCATCACGCCGGCTCCAAGCAACACCCCCTCAAGCCGCACCCCCCTCTGTTATTTTTATATTCATCTGCGGCCTTATGGTATATTTCGATCCCCAGGTATCTAAATGTCTTGGACTGCCAGGGTATTTGCAAGATGGGTAAGTCTCTCGGAGGGGACCCTCTATATCTCCCCAGAGGAAACATGCTGGATTTTTTAGGATTTACTGCTATGCCGGAGAGGTTTGCGTAATGTTTCATCACTTCTAGGACATACTGCAAATTTTCTTCTGGGTAGCGTAAGTATAGCAACATATCATCAGCGTATATAATGATATCAAATGCGGTCCCCCCTTTGTATGGATGCCTATCTCCTCATATTGTTGTCTAAGGCAGACTGCTAATGGTTCAAGTGCCAGTATATATAGCATGGGGGACCAGGGGCAGCCCTGCCTTGTGCCTCTGCTAAGGTGCCATTTGTCAGAGATAATCGCGCCCGTTTTGACCCTGGCTACTGGGGAGCTGTATACCATCTTCACCCACCTCAGATACCCAGGGCCTATCCCATATTCTTTTAGGGCCACCATCATCCAACGCAACCTCACGGAGTCGAAGGCTTTCATTGCACCCAGCGAAACTATTGCCATCTCGCCGAGCTCACCCTCTGTCGGTTCTATTATATGGTGGAGTCTCCTATGGTTATCGGTGATGTTCCTTCCAGGGACGTATCCGGTTTGATCGGGGTGTATGAGTTTATTGATTACCCTTTTCAGCCTATTCGCCAGCACTGCCGTGAGGATTTTGCTGTCCTGATTTAACATTGATAGGGGTCTGTATGACCTGCAGTCTGTGCTTGGTTTACCGGGTTTCAGAAGCAGGACAATCATTGCTTCTCTCAGGGATTCCGGCAGCCTACCCCTTTCGAACGCTTCGTTTAGCATGGTCAGCAGGGGGGTGGAGTACTTCCTGCCAGCAATAGGAAGTTTATACAATATACTGGCCTTTTTTTAAGGCCGAAATCAATGTATGTCTAGGGTTTTTCTCCATTTTCTTTTAAGTGCTTTAATATTAATTTTAATGGCTTAAGTGAGCATTGTACTATTTATTCTGTTTGGTTCCTTTTTTCATTGATTTCTGAAATTGCAGTGGTTTCCTGTTAATTATCGTATTAAATTTAGAGTGATAAATTCTGGCTGTGTCTTCCAAAGGTGAAATTTGATAGCTTCAATACTATATTGTAAAGAAGAAGCTGTGTTATCTCTAGTTAGGTACCAAGGATTTCTACACAGAATTTATTTTGTATAGTTTCTAATGGGTGGGTTGGAGGACATTATATCAAAGTAAGTTAAGATATGATCACACCATTGCTGTGGAAACAATGTGACTCTCTTTAGCTCAATACGTCTATGCATAACCCAACATGAGACCCTTTTTGTGGGATGGGCTATGACCAATTTGGTCAAATTCCAATGCTTCCAACACGGACCGAAATTGGGAAGCTTTTGTGTCTGTGGGGGTCTTTACATCTCACATTAAGATCCCCCATGATTATTGTCCTTCAAAGCGAACCATTGAAATAGTTCTAGTAATTTGGAGGTAAAATCAGATTGTAAGGCAGGTAGACGATATATAATTAAGGAGCAAAGTGGATTTTGTTAAATGCATTCTGATACATAGTTGTCTTGTATATTCTGGCATGATGTTGTCTGTAAGTATAGAGTTATAAATGGTAGGTCAAACCACCTGCCCTACATATCTCAGTGAAGAAAAAAAGAGGGGGCCAGACACGTGATGCCATCAGTGATGCCATCTTTGATGTCATGGGTGTTAGTCTTAGCACTGCACAGTGGTGGTGCGGGTTATGGTTGCTTAGCTTACCATAACTGGTGAATTTCTGGGGTTTTTCAGTTTTACTTGTGACCATAGTATGGATAGGTTGTTAGTGCAAAGTAACTGTAACGTCGCTATAATAAATGTTTTTGCACTGAATTTGATAGGTTTTTAGTAGGGCACTGTAACCAGAACCTTCCTTTAGCGTAGTTTTTTCAGTAAAGGGCAAAGGATTTTAGTAGCACAACTTAACCATAATGTCCCTTAAACAATGTTTTGTGTTAGTGAATTTCATAGGTTTTTAGTAGGATCACTATAACCGGAACGTTGCTTTAGCATAGTGTTTTCTGTAAGGGCGATAGATTTTTGGTACCGCAACTGAACCATAAAGTCCCGTTAACAAAGTTTTGTTACGGATTCCTTGGCTGCCCTCATGACAGACTTGTTGAAAGCCCAAATTCCCCAGTGTTTGTATGCATTTGTGCCACCCCTTCCCTTTCCTAATAGTGTCGGTGTATCTTAGAAATTAAAGTTGTACATGTTAAGTGTTGGTGAGTGTGTGAGTGTTTTTTCTTTTTGTGTTAACATTGCATGGTGAGTCGGTGCCGCACATTACTGTCCGAGATGACTGCAGGTAAGCAATATGGAGGCTTCCTAGGGAGACTGTGGGCCTCATTATAACCTAGGCGCTGCCGTAATGAATGGTGCCGGTACGGGATTGGCACCCTTCATTACGGGATGCCCTATTGCGAGGTTCCCTTGCGGGACCCGGAACATACGTCTGGTAAAACTAACGGGCCTGTTATTAGTTCCATCCCCATTGCCATTGAGCCCTATGGGGGCTCAAATGTGAATGGGGAATGGTTCTGTGCATGAGGAATTACCGGGTCCTCCAAGGTTGGAATGACCCGGTAATTCCTCATTCACAGACCCGGTAGTGGAGCCCAGTATGGAGGCAGCCATGACGCTAATAGCACCATGGCTGCCTCCATACTCGTAATGAGGCCCTGTATGTGCAATCACAATGCAGGTATCCGTAGGACTCCAGTACTGGGCGCCTGGCCGCATCTTCTAATGCACTTTTAATTAGTTGTGGGAGCGCACGTCTGTCAGTTGCACAGCTATGCACATGCGTAGGGCATCCTCTGTGTGCTGGTAACACCGCCCCTGTCGCCAGCCCTATAGATTCATACGATAGGCTACCGCACTTCAAGTAGTCCTGGTGACTATGTGGGTTGCTGTGCAAACGTCCCAATTTGTGGCTGCAGCACGCTGGCTGTATGAGGCCCACTGAAAAACAAGGAACAGCAACCTCCAGTGTACGGTGGGAGTGTTAAATATCGCATTAATTTGAATAATGTTCTTCTTGCCTTTCCATGACTCGTGAAACAGAAACACCGTCTCTGCACTGAGCACTGTGACGGAAAGTGTCAGGGTTTGCCTGCGGGTCGTAGAGTTGGAGAAAACATTTAACTGCAGGTGTGACAGTTTACAGTGAGTCTGCAAAATGGCAAAGCTGGTGCAGCTTGGTCACTCACATACTAGTGCATTTAAAGAGAAGTAAGCAATCTGCAGATTCTTCGGAGCGCAAAGAATATCAATGGTGGTTATAAAAGTACTGTAGCTGCATGGGTCTCGCTGAATAATTATCTTCCTGCTCCACGTAATGAAGCTGCGTTTCTCGTTGTTGTAAGCATTCTTGTATTTCAGAATTTATTTATCTCCGTGAATGCTGGTCCTAAGGCTGATATCGTACCATGAAGTGTCTGTACTGCATTTGACGAGAACTGAAATCGAAGCACAAGGGACCAGTGGGCAGGGTACTGCCCTTCCAACAATGCAGTAGGGTAATTTCATGTACAATATTCTCCACATCTGCTGCGGCCAACACCAGGGACACTCCTGTAGGGCAGAGGATCTTTAAAACATCCTTGCAGGCCATATCCTGCGCTACAGACCCTTAATTGGCAAAGGGCATTGTATTGTGCATGTACTACGACACACTACTCTACAGAGGGAAACTACTTGGAAGCGCTTGGGAAGGGTCGGCCCGGGAGCATGACAATGACTGCCGCCCATTTCCCTCTCTCTGCACTTCCCCTTTGTTATCCCTCTAGGTGCTGCCCCTTCCGTACGGGCCCTTGCCTTCCGTTCCTTGTGTTACAAGACCAAAATAAATGGAAATCATCTGGAAAAGGAAAGAAGTTAAACAAAGAAAGCTCCTTTCAGAGTTGAACAATGGAATTGCAAATGAACGGATGCAGGGCGCAGTGCACCGTAGACGATCTGCAGAATGTGCGCTAAATAAAGGGAGCCGTGGCAGTGTGGAAAGGTCTGTAGTGGAATCTGGTAGAAAGGGCTCGCGTTAAAAAGAGGTTTTTTTACGTGTTGCAGTGCGTTTTGAAGAGTTTAAGTGCGCAACACCTACTACAAAAATTCTTCATGTACTTCCAAGAAGGGCAGCAAGGCATTTTGGATAGAGGATGCAGAAATCGGAGTGGCCGGAATAGTAAGATTAACGCTATTTGTACTGTGAAACGTAATATTCCCATTTTTGAAGTACGACATTGGCACATGACCCGCGCTTTCTCCATTTCCAGACCAAATAAAAAATAACGCAGCCACATCTGTGTCTGTGTAATGCAATAAAGAATTATGCAGGAGATCGGAAACAGAGCATGACCTGGGCAAGTGCCTCCTTCATCGCAAACGGCACTGAACCTCGTGTAACATGTTGTGAAATTTTCTCTCCACAATGAAGAACAATAATGTCAGCATGATCGCGCGTCACCTTTGTCTCACAAAGACAAACCAAAATCAGTCACTTCATTGTAGGTACTCCATACCAGTACAAAGCGATGTGATGGAATCCAAAATAAGCAGCCACTGCACAGTGTTTTCCATTCACTTTCACTCAATGTATTCAGAACTCCCCCAAAAACCGTACGGTGTGGCTCGTCAAACACACAGCCATAACCGCACCTTCTGCATTTCTGTCGACAAATACACTGTGTACCACCGTCGGTGCGTACAAACCACACCCAGAAACCGTATTGAGCAATCCCGTAGCCTCCACAGGCCCATTTCTATGGCCGCCATCTGCAAAAGGGTTGTATGTGACATGTGCAACCCCGCAAATATTGCGATGTCCGCAGACTTTTCATGCTGTGTGTGCGCAGGACTGGGGAAATAAATTTCAACCAGGGTAGGGGACTTCGTTTGTAGTGGTGGCACTGATAATAGCCTTTTTCTTTAAAGGTGCTTCCATAGAAACACCTTTTTTCTGTTTTTTATAAGTATGTTTGTGTTTTGTACTTCAGCTCACATTCTTACAATAGGGTCTTCAGTGCAGCTTGTAGATGTAGATTGTGAAACAAAATGTCATTGCCACTGGTCGACAAATATATGCCATTTGCAGTAAAAAACGTGTATATATCGAGAACCAATGTTGTCGTTCTCACAGGAGAACATCCCAGCAGCACTCAAGTCACACATGCTTCTGTTGATAAGACCCCATCCGACCTCTGGCTGGCGACAACAATCATTGGAATAGTCCCATACTATTCTTGCTGGTATACAGGAGAAAAGCACCTTGTCAGTGGGAAAAATGCTCTTCACTCCTTTCATCAAATTCAGTTGACGGTACACATGGGAACAAGCCATGGAACCCAAATGCAATGCTTCATAGTGCAGGACCACACCATGTACAGTAGCGAAAGTGGCCACTCGTCGACATTCTGCAAGCACAACGGCGAAACTGCACACATTGCCACAGCACCACAAAGTCTCAACACCCTCCAAATCGAAATTGCCATAAAAGCCTTTTTCGACGGCATACTGAAACAGATCTTCCACAAAGGCATCACTGACTATCAAGACAGTGCGTCTCTCCATCTTTGCCTGCCACCCTCACTACACAGAGTAATGAAAAAAAATAATGCCAGCCTTTACTGTGACGCCCACCTTGAGCACCTGATTGGACAATCCCCCCAGTCCCATTTCCATTGGCCAGCATGGTGAGAAGCACAGAATGTGGCACGTGTGCTTCCCCAAGCACCGCGAGGGCCGCGCCCCAGTAAAGCAGGAAGCGTCCTTCCACTATTTTATTGTCCATCACTACCTCATTGGGTACTGTTAAATAGTCGCACACGCATCCACCAATGGCATCCAAGACAACACTTCATATGTACCATTGCACATTAAGCCTCCAAGTGGCATGTCATTAAAAAGCATGGCCAGTAAAAAGTTCAGTAAAAGAATGCAAGATTTCTGCATCAACATTCATCCACATAGCCACAAAGTGGAGGTAGGAAAACTTCTGCTGTATGTTTACAACTCCGTTGTAAGTGCCTGTGCGGACGGTATCTGCCAGTGAGCATCCATTACGTTCTTAAAAAGGTTACTGGTTTTTTTCTTCCATCCACTACCGCCAAGTGGCACTTCAATTATATAGGCTTGCAACGTTTCCATTTTACCCAAATCATCCATTGTAATATCGAAACAGGAACTCTCTCTTCTTTCCTTCCGGCAATACTACGAATTTGTTTCCCCACTAACGCATCTCCTACATACATCGTATAAATATGCCACCAAAGCCGGCACTGAATGTATGTTACCAATCTAAAGCAACATCCGAAAAGCTCACTGTCTCCACAGCTGTGGCTCTCTCTAGGGTAGACTATTGCAACAGCCTCGTTCTAAATATGCCTGCTTCTACTCTGTAACTCATCTAGAAGAAGACTGCACGCTTTGTGCTTGACCTCAAACCCAGGGATCATATATCTCTGGGACTGAAATGTCTGCATTGGCTCCCAGTAGCTGCGAAGAATAAGGTCAAAACCCTCTGCATTATGCACAAGGCCTCGTGTGCCCTGGGGCCTCAATACCTGTAACTCTCACTTTCTAAATATCTCAGTGTTCAAGCTCTTCCCTCATCCGTCTCCAACTCCCTCAGTGTCACTCGCTTCAGCAAGCAACCAGTTGGGAAGGGGAAGGGTTGGGGGGGGTAAAAGTGTGAAACAGGTTAGGGGATTGGGTCTTTATTGGTCTCTCAGAAAAAGGTTTTTTTTTTTACATGCTTAAAAAGAACCTTTATTGTTTTTCCTCTTTTGTTTGCCTCCTTACATTGTTACAGATTGTCTTCAACACTTTTTGCACAGTGTAAAACAAAACAGCATTGCCAATGTTGGTAAAAAAAATGCCATTTTCATGGGACCAGCGCAAATTCTGCTCATTAATGATGTCATAGTCGGTGGAGAACATCCCAGCAGTGGACATAAATTGACACATGCTTATGTTAATGAAACACCTTCTGACCTCTGGCTGGGGACAAAATACACCAGCATGGTCCCATGCTCCTCTTGGTGGTATGCTTGAGAAAACCACCTTGACAGTGGGAAAAATCTGCATCACTTCTTCCATCAACTTCTTTAGGCGAGGGAGCAAACGTCCACACAATATGTACCCCAAATGTAGAGCTCCATAATGCAGTATGACAACATCAACAGTACCGACAAAGGCCACACATCTGCAAAGGTCAACCATACCACCGAAACTGCCCTCATAGACAGTGCCCCAGAAAGCCTCCTCTCCTTCCAGCGCAAAATTAGCAGCCATGCCTCTTTGCGCAGAGTACCTGTACAGATCTTGCACAAAGGTATCACCCACTATTAGGACTCTGCGTCTCTCCATGGCTGCCTGCCACCCTCTCTACACAGACTGATGGGGAAAAATAGTACCAGCCCTTCTTGTGAGGCACAGCCTTGACACCTGATTGGCTAATTCTCACAGTTCCATTTCCACCATGCTTAAAAGGGCAGGATGTGGCGCGTTCGCCTTCCCAGCTACAGTGAGGGCCGCGCCCCAGTAAAGCAGGGACAGTCCTTCTTCCCTTTCCACTTCAGCCATGCATACAAAGCGCTAGGCCCTCACCACAGAGAACACACCATAGTACACCCTACGTTTAAATGCTCATGTCATGTACAATACACTCCACATCTGTAATTGAGCCTGCCAGCTTTCAACCAGGCCACAAAATTGCATGCATGGCTGCATAACGTTGCATTGGGTGTGCTGAACGGTATGTAGGAGGTTGTGTACATTGGCCATATTTTAAATGTGTGCTGCTGAGCACTTCCTTTCATGCTGCAATATCTGGTGACATGTGGCTCCCTATTGTGCAACAGGTGAAGTGCCTATTGTACACCATATGCTAATGTACGCATAGCAGCTCACTTATGCTGTTCCACCAAGTCTACAATGTCCTCCACAACCATTGTGTAAAAGTCACCAACTTCAAATACATACAGAGTTACAACTGCATGGCTGCATTATGTTGTGGTGGCTGTGATGAAGGCCTAGGCTGTTGGGTGCCTGGCATATGTCCTACGGCATTTGGCCATGCACCCAACAGTCTTGCCCACACCCACCACAACATAACAGAGCTGTGCAGGCGAATATGTAACCAGGTTCCAGAATTCACAAAGGCAACATAGGCACCAGCACTTCTACCCAAACGCCGCCCCGTAATACAGCGATGCATGCAAACATGTTCCAGTTACCATAATCCACAAATGTACCACACTGTTTGGCACCCCTGCCCACTTCCATTCACAAGCATTGTATTACTGCCAACCAAACAACAAAATCTTGACAGCATTGGTCCTACTCCCAACACTCTAGTAAGTGCATAGAACCAATAGTGCATGACAACACTTACTAATCTGCATAATGCAGACTACCCAAGAACCAGTTCAACCATACCCTCTTCTATATGGACACTATTCCAACACTTCACCCAGTGGACACGCTGCAGCACTGCTCACTGCAGCATCTCCACCCATGCAGCAACAACTGTAAGAAGTAACTGTATACAAGCAATAGCGCAGAGTGCAGTACAACACTTACTACTCTGCTCAATGCAACTACCCAAGCACATATTGCATCCACTTCACGCGTGCCCTCTTCTATATGGACAGTATTCCAACACTGCACCCACTGGACATGCTACAGCACTGCTGATTGCAGCATCTACAGCCATGCACCAACAACTGTAAGATGTTCTAACAATCACCACACCAATGGGATCAACAATGTATGCAATGTAGCCAAACCACACACACAAAGCAAGAATGTCAAACCTACTTGAAATTGTCAGTTCAAGGGCTCCAGCCATGAATCCAACGCAACATTTAAAGGTTCTTATAAAGGGCAAACCCTAGCAAACGCAAATAGTCACATGTGACTCCCTAATGTGCAAAACGTGCAATGACATACACCATATGCTAATGTACGCATAGCAGCTCACTTCTGGTGTTCTAACAAGTCTACAATGTCCTCCACAACCATTGTGTAAAGGTCCCCGCCTTCGAAGACGTGCAGAGTTACAACTGCATTGCTGCATTATGTTGTGGTGGGTGTGGGCAAGGCCAAGACTGTTGGGTGCATGGCCTATGGCCTTTGGCAATGCACCCAACTGTCTAGGCCTTGCCCACACCCACCACAACATAACAGAGCCATGCAGGCGAACATGTAGCCATGTGCCAGAATTCACAAAGGCAACATAGGCACCAGCACATCTACCCAACCGCCGCACCATAAAGCAGGGATGCAAGCACACATGTTCCACTTACCATAATGCACAAACATACCACATTATTTGGGACCGCTACCCACTTCCATTCACAAAGCATTGTATTAATGCCAACCAAACAACACAATCTTCACAACATTGGTCCTGCTCCCAATACTCTAGTACGTGCATAAAAGCAATACTGCATAGTGCACAGCAACACTTATTAATCTGCGCAATGCAGATTATCCAAGCACATATAAGAACCAGTTGAACCGTAACCTCTTCTATATGTATTTGTATTTGTATTTATTAGGTTTATATAGCGCTTTGGACACTATTCCAAACTGGACACAGTGGACACACTGCAGGACTGTTCACAGCAGAATCTCCACCCATACACCGACAACTGTGGGATGTTCTAACTATTGCCACACCCATGCAACCAACAATGTGTGCAATGCAGCCAAACCACACACAAGACAACAATGTGACACCTACTTGCAACCAGTGGACATAACTTTTCAACCAGTGGCCATACTTTTCTGTGCAAGGGTTACGGACTTACTACACACAACACACCATAGTACACGCTATGCTTAAATGTTCATGTCATGTGGAATGCACTCCCCTTCTCCAATTCAGCCTGCCACCACTCGCCACAGAAAGAGATCGCTGCTGGAGCTGGCATGCCATAACAAAGGCTGCCTGCAATTACCACACAAGGTTGTTGCCTGTTGAGGTAACAGCAAATTGCCGTAGTATGTACGGATAGCGCTGGCACACCACCGTCTTCTTATAGTGAGATATATCAGATGAAGGACTTCTCACTCCCCCACCCTTTCCATCCCTTCTTCCCTCCACCAGATGCTGTAAACTATGTTTTGCAGGCACTTCCACCGCCGAATTGTCCTCTGATACAACATGCCGGCGTTATCAAATACCTATGACGCACATCACGTCACCGCACACTGCAGTGCAATCAAATTTTTTACCGTGCAGCGAACAGGGAAATGGGACACCGGAGCAGAGCCAGATATGACTAATTTTAGTGGCCACACTGTTACGTACAAGAGCCCCAGCCATGCACACAATGCCTTAGGGGCTTGCCACACACAACACTATCATCCGATACAGCATGGCAGCGTTTCCCAAAAACATTGACGCACAGCACGCTTCCCTCCAGCCAACCACCGCCGCGTCCAATGTTCGCCGACATCACAGCGCACTGCAAGCCAATAAGCTTTCTGTCCGCGGAGCGGAGCCGGATATCACTAATTTTTTGAGACATACATTTCAGTTCTTTGCAACAAAAGTACTGGTCGGATTTCCACCAAACACACAAAAGCACGTTTTCTGAACCAAGCCCCCGCTCCTGCCGCAAATTTGGTGAAAATCCGTCCAGCCGTTCGCCCTGTAGCCGTGTACAAGGTTTTTCCCCATTCAGTCTATGGAGAAAAAAAAATAATGAAGGACCCCCCCCCCTATAACTTATAACTGCAAAGTTCGGTGAGGATTCCTCCAGGGGGGAGCGAAGTTATAAGCTGCCGAAAAAAGTGGTCTTCCTATGGGTTTAGCAACTTAACCATAACTACACGGCTGCCACCGCAGGCAGTGTAACATATATATGTAGCCTCCTATCCACGTCCCCTTATGTGGAAACTTATTTGTCTCTACATAGCTTGTGAATACAACAGGAAAGCTGCAAAATAAACCAGTTTCTTACCTGTAAGTATAGTTGTGTAGCTGATATGTTTTAGATTCAAATGAAACCCTCCCCGTCTCTCGGGGTAAAGCTTTACATGATATCATATGTCTTTCTCTCACAGTTAAAAATAAGTATAACAAAATAACTAGGGCCTAGCTGTGATGGTTACGGCTTTGTGTGACTTTGGGTCTATATCCTACAGAGGTCTGATTGCAGATAAGCCAATGGTTTCAGCCCTTCATTTTAATATTATATTTTTAACTAAAACAGGAGACAATTGTGAACCCAAACGCTTCATGGCAGGCAACATGCAGATCTATACAAGATATCAATCAGAAATATGATTGCTATAGGTTGGCAACGTTTTTCTCACGGTTGTGATGGTGTTAGGCCTGGCACGGCCCTCTTTTCTCTTATCTGACAGTCACGGCCTAACCCGCTGCCTTATTTGTAAAATTATCCAAAAACGTTTTTGTGACCATGTTATTGGTGTTCTATGTTAAGGCCTTGTGTCTTGACTCATTGTCTTCTACTGGAAAGTATTGGATGCCCTCTTTTTAAAGGTTTAGCACTGTAAACCTTTGTGCTGTGCCCCAGTACTTTTAATATTGGTTGGGTGTTTTTTTCAGCACATGCTGTCCGTTTCCTTCCAGGCCTTGGAAAAACAGATGAAAAGAGCAAGGTTGGTCATCACCGAAAGCCAGAAGGCAGTTGCTTGAGAACAGAGATACGGCGGAGGCCTTTGGGACTGAGTGCCCGGAGAGAAGTTGTGGTCTATACTGCAGGTAATGTCGCAGCATTGGCCTTACTCTCAAATATGTAGTTCATGCCCCCCTATGAATACTGCAAAAGTGGGAGTTAGTAAGTTGTCACTTAACTTTACCATCCTACGTTTAACTCCTCCCCCAGTGGCCTTTTACATTACCAAGATGCAATGAAGCAAAAAAACACATGCTATCTTACATTTCAGAGTGTATTTTGTAACTGGGGTGCTTCATTGTCTTTTTGTGTGAGTGGTTTTTGTCCTTCGTAGATACTGGAGTGTGATGTGGCATTAGTCATTGTTTTCTGTGAGATTCTTCTGAATGCCCAGTTGAGACAAATGTTCCTGTACTAGAGCTGTTTGTTCCCGTGGATCTCTAGTGTGATCAAACGCTGTAGTCCCTTTACTCTGTCTGGGGTGTCCTTTTCGTACTAGTGCCTGCACAGTTGGTGTGTGTTCCCAGTTGGTGACTATGTGCAATAATTGGTGACTATGTGCAATAAGCAATGTAGTTGTTTCCTCACTGATGTTAGAGTGATCTTGGCCATTAGTCAGTCTTTTAGACTATCTTCACCAGTTAAAACAGCCCAAACGTCCCCTTTCTATTTACATTGGGGTCTAAAATACATTCTTACGTGATTAGAAGTCATACAAGAAGGGATATACTCTTTAAAGTAAATAGATAACTCGTTTTAGTTCTTTGTGTCTTCTGTGGTATGAAAATACCCTGATTTAAATATTAGATATAAGAAGCTTGGCGCTGTGCAATTTTTAGATTTCATAATAATTTGTCAGGAGGGATTTTCAGAGCTACCACTAGTGTGGGGGCTCTGAGAAACCACTCTTGTGGATGAAAAAGGGGCTTACCAAATTATCTCTCCATAGCATAAGCATTATGGAGTCTTTAGGTCGACATCCATTGGATGGACCGGGTAAGAGGGCAGACATTTTTTGCTTATGTACTTTAAGATCGACCTTACTTCATTTCAGATCGACAGGGGACAAGTAATGTAAAGTGATAAATGGGAAGGTGAAAGAAGGTGCTTTGAAGGTGTATAGGGGGGAGGTTTGGACCCCACACCTCCCCATAAAAAAGGCTTTCATTTAAAAATAGGTAGGTTGAGCTAATTGCATTTTTACCTGACTATCTATTGGATGTCAAGCAAATGACCTACAACCATATTGGCTGGGGCAGTAAGGCAGACCGGTGGGGTCAGGGCTTTAGTTTGGAGGCACAGTTAACAGCACATTTATATATCAAAGTAAAAGAGATCCACACTGATGTATAAAGATTATCTATTAGGCCTGAAACACATGTGGGCAACAATTAATAGGACTATGCAAAATTATATCTACACATTTATGTGTGCAATAGATCGCTCCATAGCCTTCTATACAACACTGTACACTTAAACACAGTTATATGCTATCATATAAAGCAGTGGGTGAGAGAGAACGTGGTTACACAGATATAAAACAGTCTTTAAAATAATTATATAGCAGTTACCATAACTTCAGCTGTTCTTCCCGCAAAGGGCAAGTAAGTTCCAGTGTTCTTGGATTTCAGTCCACAGGTCGTGAACCTGCAGAGGGGTTAGATAGTCATAAAAGTCCCCCTGCATAAGACGTGGCCAAACCTAACTGGTAAGTTATTTTAAAAGGTTATTGCATAATTTTGGAAAAAGATTTCTGTCCATAGTTATTAATCTACAAAGGGGCTAGGCAGTCACAAATGTCCCACTGCAGAGGACTTAGCCAAAGCCCACCGATCAGTTATTTTAAAAGGTAAAAAAACATTTTGGGGAAAAATAGGTTCCAGAAAAGAGAGGGGGTGAGGGCACCACTCCCAATTCCTTTACAGACAGGTCCTTGGGAAGGGATCCTAGGCCAGAACGCAGACGCCCACAGCAAGGTAAGCATATTGATGAGGCGTGGACTTTGCGCCCATGCCATTTCTATGGGAGGAGGGGTGCACAAAATGTGGTAGATACATTCTGACCCTCAACTCTGATTCTAAATATTTACCACCCTCATGTCACGGTTTTATTACATGGCACACTATAGCTTGGGACTCCTTCCCCGACAATGAATGTGGCGTACAATAAAATGCATTTTACTTTTAATATACTACGGATTCTTTTTGAGTAGGCCTCCAACCCGTCTCAGACCCAACCTCCACAAACACCCAATGTCACAATGGACTAGGAACCAGGCCGGTGTGTATCAATAATATATTTATTAATTTAGTATTTCATGAAAAAGGAAAGTCAAACTATTTCATAACAGCCACCGATGTTGTGGCAACACAAATGCAATGCTCCCCACAGAACAATTAGTTTAAGATATCCTATTACAGTTCACACAGGTCTTTAATGGCAAAACAGAAAAAAAAAATGTCCACCAAGTGATAGCACCAACGGTTTAGCACTCACCCCAAACATCAATTAGACTTGATTCCTTTGAATGGAAGGCAGTGACAAGGAGTAGGAATAGAGAGAAAAATCGGATTTGGGGTAAAGCCCACCACCCGAAGATTGGAAGTTGGCAAAGAAAGGGAAAACCCGTTTTTGGAGCAAAATGGCACAATGGGATTTTGATTCTTACTCACAACTGCTAGGGGACAGAATAGAAGGAAATTCGTATTGCTTACACTTAGGACATAGGGAAACATGAGAGAATACTAATCTGCACACCAAGGCAAAAATAGAAATGAAGTGGGAAAGTCGGTTTTGAGAAAAAGCAAATGCAAAGGGTAAATACGGTGGAAAATGGAAATGTGTTTATACTGGGGCTTACAATGACAGGCAGCTCAGGGAAGAGGTTTAGCTTACAATTGGAAAATCGGTTTTCAGTGACCATGACAGAGGCACATAACAGGTAGACTTCTAGGCAAAAGGGATTGCTCACAATAATAAAACTAGTTGGGGTTTAAACGGACAGATGCAAATAGGGATTTGTTTGGTAATATAGACAATACATGGACAAATTCGGTTTTCAGGAGACTAGTCCTTTTGAGGCACTACTTTAATTACTATAACAATTAAATTCAAACACCATAACAATTAAATTCAAACAGCAGGTACAAGATGGTTGATTTTCGAATTTCAACAATCTTGTACTGTGAATTTCAATGGGGGAATTAATTGATTTATTTAAAAATATACTAAGGTTTTACACAGGTACTGAGAGGTTTTTCAAAGGAGATATGCTAACATACACAAGCAAATAAGGGATTCTTCGAAGGGATTGTGTCCTCCGACGTATTCCTTATCTATGATATTTGTATCTCCAGCTTGCTGGCCTCGGAAAATGTTTTCCCAGTAGAGGGCGCTGTGCATCGACGTCCATCGAGTAGGTGCTCCTCGACGGCCACTGTAGCGACGCCGACGTCATCATGCCTATAAATGGCCACGCGCAGCGTCCGATGCTCAGTTCCGTTTTTCCGCGCTTCGTGTGCCGCGGAATACCGTTGCTCAGTTCATCAGTCGATATTTATTCATATTTCCTCGAGAAAACCGACTCGTACTCGATGGCTTCCTCCTCCGACCCGACGACTCCTCGGTCCGGTTTCAAAAAATGCTGAGACTGTGGGAAGAAAATGTTGTTGACGGATCCTCACAGGATCTGTTTGTGGTGTCTGGGAATCGAACACCAGTGTTCGGAGTGTGAGGAATGCCTATCCATGACGGCGAAAGCCTTGAAGGAGCGTAAGGGGAAGCTCGAGAGAGGTAAGTCAATTTTAACTTCCGCGGTAGAGTCGAGCCATTCGTCTCTTCACCGTCGAAAGCATTCTCGGTCTAGGTCTCGAAGTGGCTCCCACCACTCGTCGAGGTCTAGACACTCGAAAAAAAGACAAAGAAGATCCCCTTTATCGTCGTCTTCTAGTTCCCCTGAAAGAGTAAATTGCCCCAATAAACACAGCTCTCAAGCTGAGTGGGAGGAATTCAGAAAAAAGATGCTAAGTGTCTTCGAGAAAGCGGCCTCGTCCCCCTCGAAGTCAGCTGAGGGTGATAGCCCGGGTGAAAAGCCCAAAAAATCTAAACGCCGCGAGTCGAAGCACCCGGCGAAAGAGTCGACCCGAAAGCGCCATGAGCCATCGGGAAGTAAAGCATCTTCGACGCCATCGTCGAAAGCCCCTTCGAAGCATAGATCGGCGCCATCGACGCCGTTATCGAAGGGTTCTTCGACGCATCCGTCGATCGAGTCGATGCCGACATCGACGCCGATAAAAGAAAAACCTACGACTATTCCACAGCCAACGGTTACACCGAGAGCCTCCGACACGACGTCGAGAACGTCGTCGACATCCTCGAGCAGGATTCCAATCTTCTTGAGTTCTTCGAGGCCTCTTCCAGTTTTCTCGACGCCTTTGTCGGCACCTTCGAGGATTTTTACATCGGCGTCGACGACATCAACCATTTCAAGGCCACTGATGATGGCTCCCTCTGCCTTAGAGATGGGTTTTATACCATTTCACAGACCAGAGCATCCCCCCCTTAACTTCAATTTTCGAAGAAAGGGAAGATTCTGATCAAGAAAGGCCTTTTGGGCTGCAGAGGACCACATTACCTGAACCGGAGACTCTTGCCTCTGAGGAAAGAAGGTTGAAAGACCTTCAGGATGCATTACAGGAAGCAAGTGGCCTAGACACTTCCCCAGAAGTGGAATTTGTCAAACCAGACCCAGGGGAACATGCTGATACCCCTTATAGAACCCTAATGTCAAGAATTATGGAGTTCATGGGTTGGTCTGCGCCTTCACCTGTTTTTCAACAGAATGACCTCACAGATATTCTGGATAAAGGTCCACAGGAGGATCCTGTGGTTCCCTTTCATTCTGCTTTACAAAGAAAGATTTTGACTAACTGGGAAACTCCTGAAGTTGTCCCTGCGGTTAACAAGAAGTTGTCAGCGAAATATAGGGTATCTGCTGCTGACTCTGAATACCTATCTAAGCACCCTACTCCAGAGAGTCTTGTGGTCCAGGCTGCAACTTCATCAGGCAGTACTTCTGCGTACCCTACTGCTCCTCAGGATAGGGATGATAAAAAATATGATGCCATGGCTAAGAAAGTCTTCTCAGCCTGTAGCATGGCTTTAAAATCTATTAATGCAACTTGTGCGCTCGCTAGGTTCAGCCACACCCTTTGGGAGTGTGCTTCATCGGCGGCTGACTGCATACCGGAAGGAGAAGAAAGGGATGCATTTTTAAATGTCATCAGAGATGGTAAAGATGCAATGTGTGAGTCCCTTCAAACTGGCATTGATTCTGCTGACAGTATCAGCAGGGCCATGGCGGCAAGTACCACAATCCGCAGGCATGCGTGGTTGAGAAAGTCCGGCTTTGCTTCTGACGTACAGGCCAGAAGCCTATTAAATATGCCCTTTGACTGTTCTTCCCTATTTGGTAAAAAGGCGGATGACTTTTTGGAAAAACTACAAACATCTAAAGCAGCAGCTAAGTCACTAGGAGCTGCAATCCGACAAACTCATTTTCGTCCCTCAGGATCCTCTTGGAGAGGAAGGTCCTTTTGCTATTATTCCTCATATGGAAGAGGCAGAGGACGGCCGACTCAAAGAGGCCAAGGAAAATTTACCCGTGGTGGACGAGGTAAAGGAAAGAAAGCCGCATCAGCAGGAGCAGGAGCCGCTTTACCTTCGGCAACTGCATCAGCCACTCCCAAACCACTCTGAGGTCTCCCATCACAAGAGACCTGTAGGGGGCAGTTTAACTCACCATCTGACGGAATGGCAGGCTATTACGTCAGATGCTTGGGCATTGGAGACAGTTGCCCAAGGTTACTGCCTCCCTTTTCTACGCATCCCTCAGAGACATCCACCGGGGAACAGCCCACTGAAAGTGCCGGATGCGCTCCTCTTGCAGGAAGTTGTAGACCTGCTAGAGAAAGGTGCCATAGAACCGGTACCTGTAGCGGAGAGGAACAAGGGGTGGTACTCCCCCTACTTTCTCATACCAAAGAAAGACGGAGGACTGAGACTCATCCTGGACTTACGAGAATTGAACAAGTTCCTCAGGAAGAACAAGTTCAAGATGGTAACTCTCTCTCAGATCCTTCAGGCCCTCCAGCTTCAGGACTGGTTGGTATCTCTGGACCTTCAGGATGCTTATTTCCATGTGCCTATCCATCCCAAGCACAGGAAGTACCTGGGGTTCGCAATTGGCAACTCTCCTTATCAATTTCGAGTTCTGCCATTTGGGCTGACCTCCGCCCCGAGGGTCTTCACCAAGCTAATGTCGGTTGTGGCTGCAAGTCTAAGGAGGGAAGGGATTCACGTCTACCCCTACCTGGACAATTGGTTGATCAGAGCAGTTTCTTCGGAACAAGCTCGGATCCAACTAGATTATGTCTGCCACTCCCTTCACAGGCTGGGCTTCTCCCTCAATTTAAAGAAGTCACAGATGATACCATCACAGAGATTCCAGTTCATTGGAGCAGTCCTGGACACGTCCCTGGGAAAAGCCTCGCCACCAGAGGTGAGGGCTCAAGATATTCTGCAGATGGTCACCAGGTTTCAAAATGCCCAACGTCTCCCAGCCTACGACTTTTTGAGGTTGCTAGGCTTCATGGCATCCTGCATATTCCTTGTGCCAGAGGCTCGCCTGAGAATGAGATCCCTTCAGTGGGCACTGAGGACTCAGTGGTCACAATTCTCAGGGAGGATGACAGATCTCCTCCGGATTCCGGACAAGGTAGCCCACGACCTTCTATGGTGGGCCTCTCCAGAGAACATCTTGAAAGGAGAACTGTTTTGGCAACCATGGCCGGAGATAACAGTAGTCACAGACGCCTCACTCACGGGGTGGGGAGCCCATGCCAACGACTCGACCATCAGCGGTCGTTGGTCTCCATCGGAGTCCAGACTACACATCAACCTGTTGGTGCTGAGAGCCATCAGACTGGCACTGAAGGCTTTTCTGCCGTCTGTATGGGGGAGAAACGTCCTGATAATGACGGACAATACAGTGGCCATGCACTACCTCAACAAAAGAGGAGGCGTAGGGTCACTGCCACTGTGCAGAGAGGCGATGCAGCTCTGGTTTTGGGCAATTCAGGAAGGAATCTCTCTATCGGCAATTCACCTAGCTGGAGAGAAGAACTTGACAGCGGACGCTCTGAGCAGGCAGAACACAGTCTCCCACGAATGGGAGATAGCTCAGGAAGTCCTTCAAGAGATCTTCGCCCTTTGGGGAACCCCTCAAGTGGATCTGTTCGCCACCCGTATCAACAGGAAGTGCGACAGATTTAGCTCAAGGGAATTTCCCCCGAGAGGAGCTCTAGGATACGCGTTCGTAGTGGACTGGGAGTTCCCACATCTGTACGTGTTTCCTCCGGTCTCTGTCATTCCTCAAATGATCAGGAGGTTGAGAAGGTTTCGGAAGACCATGATCCTAATTGCCCCGGATTGGGCCAGGAGAACGTGGTACCCGGACCTTCTGGACATGTCCATCTGTCCTCTAATTCGTCTACCGTACAGAGAGGATCTTCTCTCGCAGAAGGGAGGTCAGGTTCTCCATCAAGACCCTCAACCTTCACGCTTGGTATCTGAAAGGTTGAGGTACAAGGATTGGGACCTTCCAGATGACGTCATGGAGGTGTTGCTTTCGGCCAGAAGACCAGCAACTAAGACTCTATACCGCTGCCGTTGGAATACATTTTGCAGCTGGTGCAGAGAAAAGAATATCGAACCCTTTTCATGTGGTACACCTGCGGTGTTATCCTTCTTACTTTATTTGGCAAATTCGGGCCTTCAAATTGGCACTATCAAGGGCTATCTCGCAGCGCTATCGATCTTTAAGCGCACTGCAGAGGAGCCATCATATTTCAAAATTCCATTGGTAATACAATACCTCAAAGGTCTAACTAATGTTTACCCTCCAAGACCATTCCAAGTTCCCTTATGGGACTTAAATCTAGTTTTAAACTTCCTAAAAGGTGCTCCTTTTGAACCACTCCACTCTTGTTCATTGAAGTTTCTCACCCTCAAAACTGTTTTATTGGTAGAATTAACATCTGCTAGAAGGGTTAGCGAGATACAAGCCCTGTCTTGTAAACCTCCTCATACAACTTTTCACAAGGACAAAGTAGTGCTACAGGTGAAGCCTAACTTCCTCCCAAAGGTAGTTTCGGAATTTCACATTACTCAGAAGATTACTCTACCTTCATTCTATCCTCCTCCCCATCCGGGGAAAGAGGAAGATAGACTACACAGGCTGGCCCCTAAGCGAGCCTTGAGTTTTTATATCAGTAGACTTGCTAAAATTAGACAAGCAGACCAACTCTTTGTAGGTTACGCAGGACATAAGTTGGGATTACCAATAACCAAACAAACCATCTCCAGATGGATTATTTTAGCCATTCTGGAATGCTACAAACTGGCAGGGAAAGAGCCCCCTCAAAATCTAAGGGCTCATTTGACCAGGGGTATCGCAGCATCCTCAGCTCTTCAAAGAGGGGTACCAATTAGAGACATGTGCGGCTGCCACATGGTCGTCCGCACATACCTTTACCAAATTGTATAGCCTGGATTCCTCCTCTAGTCAAGTGACTAGATTTGGCAAAGCTGTGTTAGACTCTGTTCATTCTTAAAGGGTAATATGGCATCTCTTACTCCCGCCTCCAATCACATACCACTGCTATGGGAGTCTATCATAGATAAGGAATACGTCGGAGGACACAATCCCTTCGAAGAACAAGTTACTTCTTACCTTGTAACGTTCTTTCGATGGGATGTTCCTCCGACGTATTCCTTATCGCCCCTCCCATCCATCCCTGCAGTAACATTTCCCTTGTGATTGCAGCTTACGCTCCTTCAAGGGTAGTAACCATTCATACAATAACTACTTTACTCTACAAAACGGAACTGAGCAACGGACGCTGCGCGTGGCCATTTATAGGCATGATGACGTCAGCGTCGATACGGTGGCCGTCGAGGAGCACCTACTCGACGGACGTCAACGCACAGCGCCCTCTACTGGGAAAAAATTTTCCGAGGCCAGCAAGCTGGAGATACAAATATCATAGATAAGGAATACGTCGGAGGAACATCCTATTGAAAGAACGTTACAAGGTAAGAAGTAACTTGTTCTTCTAGGGGAAGATGACTGGATTACACTGGCAATGTGGGGTTTTCAGTGGGGTATTGGATTAAATGTACTACTCCAAAAATGAAGGGGTTTATGCAATTTAGGGCTGGGGTTATATACTACTTACAAAGCATGCCTTGGTTTAGGATTCAGGAAAGCCAGCTCGATCCCAGGGCACTCTGGACAGCTAGGGAAAGGGGTCTGCTCACTGCACTCTCAAAGATGGTAAGGTTCAGCAGCCTTCTCTCCATCGTCCTTCTCCTGTCTCCTGGTTTTTGTGCGTGTCCCCCTGACCTGGTACAGCTCCCTTTATATAGAAAACATGACATCACTAACTTTACAATTGAGGGGGAGTACCCTGTAATTATCCCTGCTGCTCGGATAGGACAGTTTACCATTCCTCTCTCCACCCGCTGGGATGATTGGTTAAAGGGAAGAGAGCACCATCTGTCTGTTTGCATTTATTACAATTCTTTGTTCTCATTACCACTTTTGGCAAAAACTAGCTATGTCCCATAACATAATTATACTAGTCAGTGCCATGTGAAACAGATATGCGGTTTTAGCTGGTCATGGGGACTTAGATAAATCGATCGCCAAATCGGTACAATGTAGCATGGCCATTTGGCACATTTTGGTCCTTTTCATAAAATGTATAACAGTTATGAATCTGCAATTGATCAAGCATGTTCCTAATTTCATTTTCCATCGTTTCACCAACTGTCATATTTGTCACCTGTTCAGATCAGCTAGAAACTAGTCTTAACTGGCCATTTCATTCCCCAAAGTCCTGGGAAATGCACATTTTGGTCCTTTTCATAAAATGTATAACAGTTATGAATCTGCAATTGATCAAGCATGTTCCCAATTTCATTTTCCATCGTTTCACCAACTGTCATATTTGTCACCTGTTCAGATCAGCTAGAAACTAGTCTTAACTGGCCATTTCATTCCCCAAAGTCCTGGGAAATTCCATTTATATTTTTAAACCTGCCTGGAAATTACATTAAAAAATGACATAAAACGAAATTAATCCTTATTCTGATTGGTGCGAAAAATGTCTAAAATGAAATCAGTGTTTTAAGGTCAATTGAGAGTGTCTTGTTCTACCTCTGGGAGGGCCGCTTCATCCCCCAAAGCCATCTGTCTTCCTCTGGGTTCAGCCGGTGACCATAGATTTTTTAAGACTCTCTTTGAAATTGGCAGTTTGGTCTTTGTAGTGGGTGCAGGAAGGGCTCACACCTCCTGGTCGAGTTTCAGCCATACTTTGCCTTCTTTGAAATCTCTGGGCTCCTGCCTTCATGTCTGCAGAGCAGGGAATTATGACCCCCTCAGCAGCATCACATTTCATTGCGAGATGGTTATAGGACGGGTGATATCCAGAGGGAAGTGCAGCTTTGTCATCATGAATTTCCTGCCTTCATGCCAGAACTGTTTTTTCCTGCAGTAAGGATCTATTCAAAGGTGAATATGCATTCGCTTTGGTCAACCCCCCATATCATATTTCCCTGACATTCCTCTGTGTGAGCAGTGCTATCTTTTTCCACTGTAGCTTTTTAAATCTGTTTTTCTTTTCACACGTCTGCGGGCCAGTTTTGTTTTTAATGTTTGAAACCCTGTCTTGCAGGTCACAGGATTCTTTGATTTCTCCTTCTTGGGTGAATTTACATTTTCTATTGATCCTTTGACAACGATGGGTAGGCCCCCTTTCACATGGTTCTTTAATTTGACATGAACACAAAGCCAAGCCGTTTTTTGTTTGCAATGTTTAAAGGGTTGCTGTTCATGTGAAAGGGAAAGCAAAAGCCGGTTTTGGTTGGTGTGTTGAAATTCTTGCCCCTCATGTGAAATGAAAGTAAAGCAAGGCCATTTTTGTTTGCATTGTAGAACTTCTTGTCATTCAGATGAAATAAAAGCACAGCAAGGCTGTTTGTGGTGGCAGTGTTTTAAATGCTGCTGTTCAGGTGAGAGGGGCTTCTGTCTAGGGCCTTTAAATGCACCCCACAGATCCGCACCCTGCTCTTCCATGACTTTTTGTTGGAGAAGAGTTGGGTTTCCTTCGGCATAATTTTCCTTCATCAAGGAGTGGGCACTCCAGTATCCCTGTCCGTCTCTGTTTGGGCATATGGGATAGCACCCCCATTTCTTCCTTCTTTTGGGAGTGGGGACTCCAGTCTCCCCTGCCATCTTTGGGTAGGAGAGTGTGGCACAGCACCTCCTTTCTTCCTTCCCTTCCAGGTCCCCAGGGTTCTCCTCTTCAGGCTGAAATTTAAGGATGTTAGTTTTCTAATAGAAGGTTAAAAAAAAAAGTTTCAGTACTTTTTACAAACCGTTTTCCCGCAAGATGTACAACGAATTCACACAACAATAACCTACAGTTGCCATACCTTCCAGCCTCATGCACTAATTTTACATTATTATAATTTTTTTCAATTTGTTCAATAACTTCAAGTAAATTACTCCCTGTTATATATCGACATATATATGATTTTCTTCATCTGGGTTCCAGTTCCTTACCTGTACTTTTCTGGGCTCTACCCTCACTGGGTTCTTTAATCAGCCACAAGTCCTGCTCTCTTAATTTTTAGGTGGATGGTGAATTGTTGGGCCAGTCCTGGGATGGTGACCTCTTCTCCAGTTTGAATTTCAACTGCATACGGTAGCAATTGAGCTGACCGAAATGCCTTTTCAGGATTGTCAAAGCCCTGGGGTTACCCCTCAGACGGGAAGAAACTTTGTAATTAATGAGGTCCAAATTAATTGTGAATCGATTGAGAATGTCACTGCCTAAGTAGAAGGCAGAGGCGACATCTTGCACAACCCAACAATTATGCTTTATACTTTTATCACCAATGGACATATTTAGTATACACCTGCTAGGCAGGCGATATTGGGAATTGGGAGTTTCCAGGACCCTTTCCAACTTATAAATCAATTCAATTGTGGGAAAGGCTTGATATTTTGGGAGTTTCCTGAATAATGCTTCGCTGATGAAGCTTTTCTCATTATTCTGGCATACTCTGGCGAGAAAAGGCTCCCCCGCCCTCATTTACCTGAATGGGGAGAAACCGCTGCTCAACCTTTTCCTTAATATCAGCCAAGCTTTGAGCTGGTTTTTCATCACTTTTTATCATGGGAGTTGGATTTTCAAATTGTGGATCAGCATACTGTATACAATTTCAGGGTATTTTCTCCCATTGTGGAATGCCACTTAAAACTGTGAGGAAGGTTGATTTTCAAGAATGGAGAAGAGTTTCCATCACCAGTTTATACTCCTACAGCAATTAGTTATGTCAGAGACTTGATTGGTCCTGAAGTGGAACTCAATTTTGTCAGACTGCTGCTCACCCATGTGGCATGTGCTATTTAGACTTACATAGTTGGTGCTCTGTTTTAATTTTATTGGCCAGTTAGTCTTATTTATTTATTTATTTGTTATTTATTTGTTTATTTGTATGGCGCTGAAAGCCACCAGGCATCGTGGTGCAAAAAGGCAAGAGACAACACAGTACTACATAGCAGACGAAACACATGGCTAGAGCCAAACAAGGAGGAGGAGAATCCTGGCTAACTATCGAGTAGCTCTGATCATTTCAACAAGTATGTTTTCAGATTTATTTCTGAACGAGAGGTGGTTTAACTATAGTCTTCGATTCAGAGGTAGGCTGTTTCAATTTGTAGCTGCACGAATTGGGAAGGCTCTGCCTAAACCATTGGCTTTCTTATGTGGTCTAACCACAATAAGTCCGAGTGTTTCTGATCTTCGCGTGCATGCTGGTATGTATCAACAATCTTCGATTTCAGATAGACCGGTGCTTTCCCGTACAGACACTTGTGAACTAGTGTCATTGATTTAAAGAGAAGTCTATCTTCTACTTTCAGCCAATGTAGCTCCCTCCTAGCTTCGCTAATGTGCTCAGTCCTCGGTTTCTGTTTGAATATCCTAACTGCGTTGTTATGGATTACCTGGTGTTTGTTCATGCATTATTTGCTGGCCCCAAGCAGAAGTGCATTCCTGTAATCAAGGCGCGATATGATGGTTGCTCTTGCAATGGTGGTAAGATTTAGTTAATTAAGGAGGGGTTTGATCGCTGTGGGGAGTCTAAGGTAATATGAGCAATTTTGGCTCACATATGAAGCCTGTGCCTCAGAGCTCACGGAGGCTTCCAGTGTCAGGCCCAGGGTCTTAAACCTTATTCAACACCGGGATCTGTGTGTCTTTGATCTTAAAAGAATGATATTGAGTCGATAGTTTAGCCCTTGCCTGACGGGACCCGAAAACCATCAGCTCGGTTTTGTTACCGTTCAAACACATCCTGTTATGGTCCATCCATGATTCTATGATGTTGTAGAGGTCTTTCACTGATTGGCTGTCTTTTACATAATCACCGCTCAACTCTACTACTATCTGAGTATCGTCAGCGTAGTTTGTGAAATAGGCCTTGATTGTGTCCAGTACTTCACATAGAAACCTAAGGTACAAGTTAAACAGAAGCAGAGATAGACTTGCTCCTTGTGGAACCCCGCAAAAGATGTCAGCCTCATGAGAAAATCTATCTCCCCAATGTACCCTGGATTTTCTGTCGGCAAGAAAGGATGCCAGCCAGCCAATTACCTCTTTTGAGCAGTTGGCTACTTTTTCAAGTGCGTGCTGGAGTAGACTATGGTCTAAAAGGTCAAAAGCGGCGCTTGGGTCGAGCAGAATGAGTAGTTCAACCTTGCCTTTGTCAATAATATCAAGCATGTGTGACTGCAGATCGAGCATAGCTGTCTCGGTGCTGTGTGCAGCACAAAAGCCAGATTTTTGGGGCTGAAGAATCTCGTTTGCCTCTACAAATGACTGTTGTTGTGCCGTGGCGACCTTGCCCATTATTGTAAGAGTGAAGTTACAGTTGGTAATGGGCCTGAGATTCCCCGGGTTCTCGTTGGTCAAGATTAGGCTTCTTCACCAATGGGGTAACTCTAACCTTATTAATGCTAATACTATTTTGTCACGAAAAGAGGTGTTAACTATTCTCGTGAATAAGGGTGTCAACATTCTCGAGGATTATTTTCGGAGGTAGTTTTTTTTTCTGCACACAACGAGGGCTTCATTGAGGCCAATGTCCTTAGCATGTCCTCTGTTATCTCACGAAAGACATTTTTTTTGAGTGTTCCAAGTTTCCTTTTGTGATGGCTTGCTTGAGATCGCTTGGGCACTTCGATTCCCTTGCCTTGATGATTTTGTTTGCGAAAGCTGCCTGGGGTTTGTCGCATTCTTCCTGTGATGGAATGAATGTGGGGGTTAATGCGGCAGGCTTTTCGATCGATTTCAGTATATCAAAGAGTTTGCTGGGTGCATTTGCAGCAGACCGAATTTGGTCATTGAAATAGTTACTCTTTGCTTCAAGGATGTTCTTTTTATAGGCTTTCTCCATCTCCTTCAAGCTTTCTTTATTGGCTTGTGAAGAGTTCTTCAGCCATCTGGTTTCTCTTTTCCTTTTTTCTTTTTTTTGAACTGATAAATCGGGGTGGAACCATTTTTGATGTTTACTATTAGGCCTAACCAATTTGGATAGAATTGGGGCCTTCTTCTGATCCACTAGTTCCGTGATATGTTGATCGTATTTGGAGATGGTAATCTCACATGTGTTCTCTTTCTTAAGATCAGTTAAGATTTCATTGACACACTGCTTTAGGTGGGTTCTTTCTATTTTCTTGAAATTCCGACAGGAGACCCTTTGATTCATTTGCACTTTTCTGTGTCGGGTATGGCATGGTCAGTGAGAAAGACACTCTGTAGTGATCAGTCCCAAAACAGGGTATTGTTCTAAAGCTGTTGGTCTCTAGGTTATTGGCAATTACCCAGTCCAGCTGATTACCACTTGCCATGGTGGGGCTAGCGTTCCTAACTTGGAAGTTTATGCTGTTAAGGGCTTTCTCAAGACTTATCGCTTCCTTATCCTTGGGGTTACTTAGCCATCTGTTGAGATCGCCCAGCAGCAAGGTGTTATTATTAGAGCCTTTCAAAGCATTGAGTAGCTGTGTAAGTTCATCATTAAATTCTGACATAAGAGATGGATGTCTATGGACCAGAATTATGTTGATGCAATTGTTAGCATGAGGTGTGTGTTTTAAGTGTAAGATTCTGCACCCATTACATGTTGATATAGAAGGAAACGTGTGTAGTGACTCTCGATATATCATGGCTACACCACCCCCTTGCCCCAATTCTCTATTGGTATACTGGATGGTGTATCCCTCTGGGACTGCTATGGCACAAGTGGGGCCAGTTGGTTCCTGCAGCCAGGATTCAGTAATGCACATAA
This sequence comes from Ambystoma mexicanum, assembly GCF_040938575.1. Classification (NCBI taxonomy): domain Eukaryota; kingdom Metazoa; phylum Chordata; class Amphibia; order Caudata; family Ambystomatidae; genus Ambystoma; species Ambystoma mexicanum. The sequence continues at coordinate 315,011,500 of NC_090925.1, forward strand.
TTTTGATGGCTTCGTCCAAAATGAGATCATAAATGCATACGGCATGTTTATTTAAGAACCGAGTGCTCAACAGGCACATCTTAAGGTCCTTTACATGGTTTTGATTTAGGAGTGTCTTGGATTTTTTTTTTTTGCCTGGTATTAGTCTTTTTCTTTTTTGGCTGATAACTCACTGGTAGGGCCTGGGACTGTGCTTGCCCTTCCCTATATGAGGTGTGGTAAATCACGTAATTTAACTGCAGTCTGCCACGCTCCATGGTTTGTAGTGCTATGTGCTGCACTGTTTGCATATGCTGAAGGTTTTGAAAGTTGAACAATAGGTTACCCACTTTGTCTAGTCCCATTCTTACCGTGGTATCCGAGGAAAGCGCCTGGAGAGAGGGAAGGTCAAGGTTCTGGGCCTCCAATGCTGCGGACGGCGAGGACCGGCGAAGACCGGCTTGGCTTTTCGAAGCGCCTGATGTTTCTTTGAGGCCAGCTGGGGCTTCTGGGCAATGTAGTCCTTTGTTTCTACAGTCAATGCAGTAATGTCCTGCTTACACTGTCCTGGGCTATACAAAAATGCTAGTATGCTCCTGTGAGCTTGCGCCACTCAATCACACAGCTCAAAGGGAAACCAACATGCACAGAGTAAGCAATCTGACTCGGCACTCACAATTCCTTTGACACTCTGCTTTAAATATTCGCACCGCGTGTGTGCGGTTGGAAGTAAACTAGCTAAAGAGCTTTCCAAATTAATCTGGATGCAGTTCTTGAAGCCTCATTTCTAATTCACAATGGTAATACCCTTAAGCAGTTCCTACCAGCAATTCAATAGGTAATCACAAATCGTTATTGGATAAAATCCCCTCACGTGACCCGTTAGCTAGGTAGTCTACCCAAACAGCCCTCCTGAGAGCGCATAGCAGAATCACCTTAAGTAGAAGGCCGGCGGGACCGGCGAAGACCGGCTTGGCTTTAAAGCGCCGGCGCTGAAGCACCTGACGTTTCATTATAAAGCCAGCCGGGGCTTCTGGGCAATGTAGTCCTTTGTGTCTACAGTCAATGCAGTAATGTCCTGCTTACACTGTCCTGGGCTGTACAAAAATGCTAGTATGCGCCTGTGAGCTCGCGCCACTCAATCACACTTCTCAAAGTGAAACCGACATACACACAGAGCAAGTAATCTGACTCGGCACGCACAATTAGTCTGTGTCCAGAGGACCTTGTTTACATAGTCTATTAGGGGTGACAACCTCCAAAGGAGGTAATTCCCCAAGAGACAAGGTGGTCCCTCTGGAGTAATGACTATAACCAGGTGTTTCACCTTATGTCGCCCAATTTTGATCTCCAGATCCGCAGTCCCCTCGACGGGGATATAGGGCAGTTTTCTGTATCAGAGTTCGGGAATCTGTAATAAAAAATTGGCATTCAGAGATTTGGGGGAATTTGGAATCCCCTTTTTCCCTTGATTCTGTGCTGTCCCCCTTTTCCTGGGGACAGTCACCTGAACCTGTTTGGGGGGAGGATTTCTTGGGATGACATTTCTGGGGTTCAGGGATAGGCGGTTCTAGGTCAGTCCCCATACCTACCCAGTCTGAGTAATGGTCTTTTGGGACCCATTTTTCTTTGGGAGGAATCCCCCCCACCCCTCCTTGAAAGAGAAGACTTTCTTCCCAAAATCCTCCAGGGATTCTTCCCCGTCGAACTCGAGGATGCGGACTTCCTCCACAAAATGGGTCTTCTTTGTCCCTTGGTTTCACCTGCTTACCCTCTGTTCGCTAGGTTGGAGTTTTTCGGGGGTAGGAGATTTGGGTTCAGGTTCAGAGGTTTCTAGGGTTTTTCACAGGTGAGGAAGGAAGCTTCCTCTAGGGATTGGCATCCCCCTTCCTCCCGAGCCTCCTCCTCTGGAACCTCTTGGTTATCAGGGTTTTCTCCCTGTCATTGTTCCGGGTTGCCAGACCGTGGTTTAGAGCTGTTCTGGGCAGCCATGTTTATTTGAGGGCCCTGCTGAACCCTCAACATGCGACTCAGGTCTTGGGTCAAGCTCTGGAGCTGGCGTTCCAGTTGTGACACCCTCTCGGGCTGATACGGGGGTCTTGGGTCAACTCTTTGCTGCTCTTGGGAAGGTTTACTGTCCATTATCACAGAGTAGCTTGGGTATTGAGGGCTTCTCGGGTAGCCCTCCATCCTTGGTCTCCCTTCTCCCTGATTTGGTGATCTAGACTCCTGAAAGCGGGTAGAGTAAGGAGGGTCGTTCTGAATGTTTGGGTTTTGATGGTACCTCGGGAAGAAACTTAAACTAGAGGGTGGAAGATTACTGCCTTCCTGAGGGAAGTTCTGTGGGGAATTTGGAGGGAAGTTTGGAGGAAAGTTTCTTGGGGCGGTACTTACCTGATTGGATCCCCCCCCTCCCTGAGTTCATACGTACCCCAAGATGGGTCTGTTCTCCTTGTACCTCGGGCTGATGTAGGTGGCAGTCAGGTGACACGTTTGTGGGGTACCCTGCCTGGCTGCCACCTGCTTGGGACTGGTCAGAGGGTCTTCTCTGCCTCTGGTTTTCTGGTTTGTTTGGTTAGTGGGAATTGTATTTGTAGCCCCCCCTACCCTCATTTCTAGGTTCAGAATGGGGTTAATCTTCACCTCTGCCACCTTGGCAGCAGCGGGGGTGTTGGTTGGTTTGGGATTTTTGGGGGAATTATTATTTTCTACTGGCTTTTGGACCCCATAGATCTGGGTAGCTTGTTCTATTACCCAGCCCAGGTTCCTTTCATCGTGGAGGTCCCTAACCAGCTGCGTCATAATGTACTTAGGGAGTGCATGGAAATAGGTAATGATGAACTCCCTACTATTTGTGCGCACCCGCATAGTGGTTTGTACAAATGCCTGCTTCAATTCCTGAACAAATTTCCTCTGGGTCTGATCCTCTCCACACTGCAGGTTGTAGGCCGCCTTGCGAGCCTCCTGGGGGTTCCGGTGCACGGAGAATTGCTTCAAGATGTCCGCCTTGTAGGTAGACCACCTTGAATGGTTCTGATCCTCCAGCCCAGCAAAGAAGCCTGGAGTATTCTGGGGAGAATATCCATTTGGCAAAATCCATAGAATTCTGATCATTTTTTATGCCAAATGACGTCATCATCCGGTCATACAGCTTCAGATGCTTCCAGACTGAGTACTTGGCATTTTTATGGTAAAGGGTCATGAAATTTCGAATGGCTTTTATTTGTCTAATGGGGTTTTTACCAAAGTTCTCTTTTGTTTGGCAGCCTTCATTTTCCGTTGCACCTGGGTGCATTTGCCCTCAGACTCAGAGCTGCTGCTACTTGAGGTCCCATTCCTATCCTCTAGGCGCTCCCTGATTCTTTGGGATTGGGAGTCTCTGTTATGCTCACCTGGTTCCCACAGGGGCGTCCATCGGACCCGGACAGCTGCGGTCCCCAAAGACGGGATGCGTAGTGCCGAGATGACTGTCTGGACTGGCCCGCCTAATCTCGTCTGCTTGATCCGTAGAAGTATTCTCCTGCAAGTGGAGAAAGGGATTTAGCCACCCGTGGATTTTAGTGATGGCCCCCTCCCACTGTTCTCGTTCTCCCCTCTTGTCACCTCCGATATCCCCTTTTTGTAACCTTACCTTATATTTTTAAATGATGAGCTCTCCATCCTGCATGGCAGGCCGGGGCACGTAAATACCAGTTACTTCACTGGTTTGAAGGTGCTGGAGGAGTTCCGGAGGAATATTGACTCTGGGGTTTATAAAGTTCAAAGAGTTCAATATGTCCGATGATCACTCTTATTCCATTCCCTTGTTGAATTGCAACTGGTTCAAAAGAATATTGCCTGGAGACAGCTGCTGGCGTTCAGGTAAGAGTCTGTATTACCCAACACTGTCCGGTAAAAGTTGCATGAGTTTAACTTGTTGTTTTCTCCCTGATTTCTATTATGAGCCTGGTGCCTAAGGCACCAGGACTGAACCCAGACAGCCCCTAGCCGGGGCTGCTGGGGTTTTAATAAATATCTGGATGCCTGCTCCTGAGGCTGATGGGCTTGGTCCGGATGCCGGGGGGTAGGCATCATGACGGCCTCTTTGTTACGCTCACCTGACTCCCACGGAGGCGCTGGCCAGGATCGTGCTGCTGTGACCTCTTCTAAGGTATTGCGCGTCGCTCAGAAGATGGACTGGACCGGACTCCCAACTCCTGCTTGTCCGGCTTGCAAAAGTATCCTTCTGTAGGCGAGAATAAGGGATTAACTGTCTGCGGGGAATGCTACCAGCCTCCCCCTTTCCCCTCTCACCCTCCTCGAAACCCTTCTGTGCTTCCTGTGGCGTCTCACCTTAGGGTCTTGAAGGGCGAGCTCTCCTTCCTGCTTCTGATGCAGGGGCGCGTTGGTATCCAGTTACTTCACTGGATTCTTGGTTTTATGAGAACCAAACTTGCTTGGCTTCCAGGTAAGTTCCTTGAAAGGTTCCCCTTTTGTCCTTGCATCAATATGCTGATGTGAATGTCTTTTTCCCCATAGGGGCCGGGGTACGGAATCCCGGGGAAAAGGCACCGACCCGAGATGCGAGGTGCAATCCCTGTAGAAATCAGGTAAGTCTTGATGAGCGTTTTTGGGTAATGTCTTTTCATTCGCTCATTGACGCTAATGTCTTTTTCCCCATAGGGGCCGGGGTCCGGAAACGCCTGGATGCGGCGCGGACCCGAAATGAAGAGGGAATGACCCAACAGGTAAGTCTTAACATGGCGGTTTAGGTTTCCTCATTCCCTTCTCTCTCTCACCTTTGCTCTTGTCTTTTTCTCCCTAGGTGTGGAAGCGTGGCTGCGAATCCGGGTGATCGCTGCTGAACATGGAGGCGCCCTGTGAAGGTGAGTGGAATGCGGCGCTGCGGCGGTCGATGCGATGTGCTTTTAAATTAAGTGTCTTCCTTTGCAGGATCGTCGGCGAGCTGACTCCGGAATGCGGATCTTGCAGGTAAAGTCTTTTCCTTCTCCTATTCTCTCTTTCTCTTCCTTTGTAGGTGATCAGGATGCTGGCAGGCGTGGCAGAAGTCCGAATGCAGGAGCAAACACGGTGAGTGTCCAGCTGCTAGATGCAGAACAACGCGAAGCATGTGCCGCTCTTCAGGTGTGGTTTAAATAGCCTGTAAAGTAGTTCCAGGTATGTATCCTTCCACTCAGGTATGTATTGTTCTCCAGCATGGGGTCTGGCATGGATTCACATGCTCATGAATATTCCCCGTCGTCAGGCTGGGAATCCTCGGTAAAGAAAAAACCAGTATCAGTTTCGTTTCTGATCTGTCTTTCGTAGTAATAACCAATCACTGGTCTCTGCGTCATACTGACCACAGCCAATGACTGCCCTCTACCTAAGCACCGCCTCTGGCAGCCATCTTCAGATTTTTACCGCACGTTCATGTGTTGGGATCCTCGTGCTATTGCTCTCGAGCGTTAGGGCTATTTTTCGCGCTTTTTCACAAAAAACTTCGATTCTTTCGGTCAAAAGAGCCTCAAGCTCCACCGATCCTACATCCGATCAACGGGGACCCGTGTCGGATTCATCTGTGCCCCTCAAGGGTGAAGATTTCGTCGAGCTACGCTTCGGAGGACTCCAGAAGCTTCTCAGGCCCGGTCTCGGAGATGGCCCAGGAGAAGGGAAGCTCGACGCCCGGAAAGCTGTTCAGGGTCTGCCCTGGATGCCAGCTGCAGAACGTCTTCAAGGAGGACGAACAATCTTTCTGCCTTTACTGCCTTCATGAGGACAAGACGCACGTGGAGAAGGACTGTGCGTTTTGCGGCAACATGTCGGAACGGACCATGAAGGACCGCCATCAACGTCTCGCCAACTGGCTGGAGGGTAAGAGCCCGTCTGGCGAGAAGGAGAAGAAATCCGAGCGGTCTTCTAAGACCTTTGAGGGCGCCCCGGCGACGGGGGCCCAACATAAGGCCAAGCACCGCGAGTCCGCTGGCACCGGGAGCGCCGAACGGTCGGGCTCTACGGGCGCCAGGCAGGGCGCACCCTCCCCGGCACCATCAACCACGAGCCAACGCTCTGGGTCGGGTAAGAGGAAGGCCGAGCACCCGGCGAAGCTCCTGGAGAGGCCCCGGTCGAGCTCTAAGGCAGAGGAGGAGCGTGGCAGTGCCCCCTCCCTCAAGGATAAGGCGGTGAGCGCACCTAAGGTGGTGAAGGCCTTGATCCATCCGACCAAGCCCTCTATCGAAACGGTCGCGGCGGCCCTGGCTCAGCCTGTGGTGGCTACACCAGTGGTGACGACCTCAGGGCCCAGAATCTCCCTGCCTCCGCGGAGGGAGTCTTCCTTTGTGCCCATCGATAGGACCCCCGTGAAACCCTCCGTGGGGAAGAAGAAGGGGGGGCAGGGCGTCATCGTAGATTCGGCCTCAACCTCAGAAGAGGAGCTGATCGAGGTCTTAAGCCACGGCCTAGGCGTGGAAGAAGGCCAGCCCGTCGGAATGGACCCCGACGCAGGTGACGACGACGACATCGTCGAGGATACCGACGGGGCCCCTGCTCGCCCGTCGGATTCCCCTCTGCCAGCGCCGCAAGACAACTCGGCGGCCATTTTGTTGGCCATACAGTCCTTATGCTCCGAGATAAGGACGAGGCTACCGTTACCGACGGAGGAACCTCTCCCGTCGGGGGATCCAGAACCGGGACCTTCTGGTGTTCCCCCTACCAAGAAAAGAAGGATCCATCCACCACCTCCTTTTCAACCGTCGCGCCCCGTCCAGCCCTCCTCCCCGTCCACCCGAGGGGATGATACGGGGACTGACACGGCAGCGACGGGTACGGACGACGAGGCATACGACGAGGATTTTCCGTCGTCGCCTCCCACCAGGGCTTCTCCGCCCGACGAGATCGGAACTTTCCACTCCATGATCTCCAGGGCTTCCGAGCTTTTCCAACTCTGCCCTGAGGAGAAGAAAAAGGAAGGCTTCCTTTATCAGCGGCGCGAGGCCAAGAGGAAGACGGTCCTCGCAGTGCCTCTGTTGGACGACATTTGGGATGAGGGCCTTTCCCTCCTCAAGAACCCTTCCACGACGCCAGCTAGAAGAGACCGGTACGAGAAAAAGTACCGGGTCCCGGACACGGCCCCCCTATGCCTCCGGGCGCAGCCTACCCCGGACTCCGTCGTCTCCGCGGCAGCCAGGAAGAAAGCGGGGGGGGGGTGCGGCCTCCACATCGACTTCCCCGCCGGACGGCGAGGGAAAGAAATTGGATGCTATGGGACGTAGATTAAAGCGGCCAACGCCTTGGCTATCGTGGCCCGCTACGACAGGGAGCTCTGGTACAAGATAGCTCCCCTGCTGGATTTTCTGCCGGACGACAAGAGGGCGGAGGCCCTGGAGATCCTGCAGGAAGGTGAGGTGGCCTCGGACCACGCCATCACCGTGGCGACGGACATCGCCGACACTGGGTTCCGCCAGCTGGGCAACGGCGTTTGCCTTCGACGTCGTGGATGGCTCAAAGCTACGGACTTTCGGCAGGACGTCCAGACCAGAGTCCTGGACATGCCCTTCGACGGGAACAACCTGTTTGGGAAGACAGTGGACGATTCCCTTCAGGCCATCAAGGCGGATACTGAGACGGCCAGGGCCCTTGGAGTCCTGCAGCAACGACGAACGCCCTTTCGGAGCGGCGGAGGCAAGGGCGCCTCCAAAGGTTCCGGCGGCGGTTTCGCTTCCTACCGTCAAGCGGCCCGCTCGTCGTCGCAAGAGGCCTACAGAGGACGAGGCAAGTCTAGCGGACCCCGCCGTCGTCGCCAAGGAGGTCAAGGCGGCAAGGCCGCGTCCAAGCAGGATTGAACCGGCCGTGGGGTCGGGCCCCCACCGAAGCACCCCGGTGGGAGGCCGGCTGGCGGGCTTCGTCAGCGTGTGGGAGTCCATCTCCACCGACCGTTGGGTGCTGGACGCCCTGGCCCGGGGCCACGCGCTCGAGTTTCAAAGAAGGTGCCCGCGCGTCCCCCCCGTGGCCAGGAAAGAACTTCACGTCCCTCAACTTCTCCTGGAGGTAAAGGCGATGCTCAGAAAGGGCGCCATCGAACTCGTCCCAAAGAGGCTTCGGGGCTCCGGAGTCTACTCGCGATACTTCCTCGTGAAGAAGAAGACGGGAGGATGGCGCCCCATCCTAGACCTGCGACGTCTGAACAAGTTCATCAAGGCGCAGAAGTTCCGGATGGTCACCCTCCAGCACGTCCTGGGTCAGCTGGAGGAAGGAGACTTCCTATCGTCGTTGGATTTGGAGGATGCCTACTTCCACATTCCCATCCTAAAGGGGCACCGAAAATTCCTCAGATTGGTGGTCCAAGGGCGTCATTACCAGTTCAAAGCCCTTCCCTTCGGACTACGGTCGGCACCCAGGGTATTCACCAAGTGCCTCGCACCGGTGGCGGCGCAGCTGCGCCGCGAGGGGATTCACGTCTACCCCTACCTGGACGACTGGCTCATCCGCGCCAAGACGAGGGAGCTCGCCGTGGTCCACACGGCAAGGACCGTCCAACTCCTCACGGACCTGGGATTCTCCGTGAACTACGCCAAATCCCACCTGGTGCCCGCGCAAGTCGCACTGTTTCTGGGAGCGAGGCTCGACACAGTGTCCCTTCTGGCCTCCCCGTCGGAGGAGAGGACCAGGACCATCTTGGGCAAGGTGCAACGGATGTTGGTGGCCGACGCGGCCAAGGTGAGGTCCATCAAGTCCCTCCTCGGGATGATGTCTTCCTGCATCTACCTCATTCCCATGTGCAGGCTCCGGATGCGCCCGTTGCAAGAATTCCTGGATGCGCGCTGGATCCAGACGACGGGCAGCTTCGAGGAAAGGATCAAGCTCGACGAGAGTTTCCGACGAGCGATACGGTGGTGGGGCACCCGCGCGCATCTGACGGCGGGCATGGACTTCCAGACCCCAGCCCACCAGGAGACTGTGACCACGGATGCCTCCCTGGAAGGGTGGGGAGCGCACACCGAAAATCTGCACGCAAGAGGACTCTGGCTCCCGACGGAGAAGTCCCTGCATATCAACGTCCTGGAGCTCCGTGCAGTGTTTTGGGCCCTCAGGTCCTTCCTTCCGTCCCTCAAGGGCAAGGTGGTGAGGATCTTCACCGACAACACCACCACCATGTTTTACATCAGGAAACAGGGCGGAACCAGGTCCCCAGCGCTGTCCAAGGAGGCGCAGGACCTGTGGCATTGGGCCGTCGCCCAAGGGATTTTTCTGGTGCCGTTTCATCTGGCAGGGATAAAAAACACCATCGCCGACTCACTCAGCAGGGAGCTGCGCTCGTGCCACGAGTGGGAACTACGGCAGGATCTGGTGGATCGCCTCTTCCGACGGTGGGGCACACCCCAGATCGACCTGTTCGCGACGGCGACGAACACCAAGTGCCGGAGGTTCGCCAGCAGGTTTCCCCAGACGAGGAGCATGGGCGATGCTTTCTCGTTCCCCTGGGAGGGCCTGTTCCTCTACGCGTTCCCTCCCTTGCCTCTGCTAATCCGGCTCGTCAACCAGCTCAAGAGGTCACGGTGCAGGATGATCCTCGTAGCACCTGCGTGGCCGAGGCAGATATGGTTCCCGGACCTTCTGGACTTGTCAGCGTCCCCGCCGATCAAGCTGCCGGCGGACGCGGATCTACTCTCCAGGGAAGGAGGCGCCATCCTCCACCATGACCCGAAGTCGCTGAACTTGCAGGCCTGGCTCCTGCAGCGCTAGAGTTTGGAGGATACGACATACCGGCCGATTGCAGAGAGGTTCTTGCAAAGGCCAGGGCGTCCTCGACTCTTAAATGCTACGGACACAAATGGAAGAGGTTCTCTGTCTGGTGCCACGCACAGAAGATTAACCCTCTACGGATTACGGCTCCCCAAGTACTGCCGTACCTGCTGACGCTGGCCAAAGCTGGTCTGGCACACGCGTCCTTCAAGATTCATCTTGCTGCGATCTCCCGATACACCAGAACCACGGGGCGGACGTCCTTGTGGTCTCATCGTCTGGTGAAGGAGTTCATGAAGGGACTGTTCAGATCGTTCCCGCCGGTGAAGGCTCCGGCCCCGGCGTGGGAGCTCAACGTGGTGCTGACCAAGCTCATGGGACCTCCGTTCGAGCCTCTGCACTCGGCCCCGTTGAAGTTTCTATCGTGGAAAACAGCTTTTCTTGTGGCCATCACCTCCGCACGACGAGTGGGAGAGATCCAGGCCCTTTCCTGCAAGGCCCCGTACTTGACTTTCCACGACACGAGGGTAGTGCTCAGGACGCACCCCTCCTTCATGCCCAAGGTGCCGTCGGACTTCCATCTCAACGAACCCTTGGTGTTGCCTGTGTTCTTCCCGTCGCCTTCGTCGCCGGCTGAGAGGACTTTGCACTCGCTGGATGTGGCTAGAGCGCTGAAGTTCTACGTAGACCGCACGAAGTGTTTTCGGAAGACGTCACAACTCTTTGTGAACTTTGGACCTGTCAATCAGGGGAAGGCTCTCTCGAAGGCTTCCATTTCCAGATGGCTCTCCGGCTGTATCATGTACTGTCACCGGTTGGCAAACCGACCGCTGCCTGGCCGTCCGAGAGCCCATTCCACCAGAGCGATCGCAGCTACCACGGCGTTCCTATCTGGTGTGCCCCTGCTGGACATATGCAGGGCTGCTACGTGGAGGTCGACGCACACCTTCACGAAATTCTACTGCGTCGACCGGGATTCCAGGGAGGAGTCCAGGGTCGGCCAAGCAGTGCTGCGCAACCTGTTCGCCTGAGGTGAGCCTGGTGAGGAGGTAAGATGCTTAATGTTGAGTTGATGTGATGCTTAATGTTGAGCCTTTGCCACCTCCCGTGGTTGTGCATGTGTGTACTGCTATGTATTCTTTATTCATGAGCATGTGAATCCATGCCAGACCCCATGCTGGAGAAGGAACAAGTTACTTACCTGTAACTGTTGTTCTCCAGCATGGGTCTGGCATGGATTCACATGCGAACCCTCCCGCCTACCCCTCTGCGGCTCTTCACTTGGTCATACTGCCACTTCACGTGCTTCCAAATCTGAAGATGGCTGCCAGAGGCGGTGCTTAGGTAGAGGGCAGTCATTGGCTGTGGTCAGTATGACGCAGAGACCAGTGATTGGTTATTACTACGAAAGACAGATCAGAAACGAAACTGATACTGGTTTTTTCTTTACCGAGGATTCCCAGCCTGACGACGGGGAATATTCATGAGCATGTGAATCCATGCCAGACCCATGCTGGAGAACAACAGTTACAGGTAAGTAACTTGTTCCTTCCTCAGACCACACCCGAGTGATAAGGTAGTCCAAAAGATAAAGTAGTCCCATTCAGTCCTCAAGAGGGCCTGGATGTAGCAGCACGGTATGCTTCAGGTAAGTGCACATTAAAACACTTACACACATGTCTTGCTTTATGAGCCTGGCGCCTAAGGTGCCAGGACTGGGGTCCAGAATGAGCCTGGCGCCAAAGGCGCCAGGACTGCGTCCAAAAGGCCCCAACTTGGGCCCGCTGAGACGTCCTTGGGGAAAATGATGTCTGCCTCTGGGGTTGCTGGGATGGGCCTGGCTCCTTGGAGGTAGGTATCATGACACTCTTCCAGAATGACGGGGTCTAGTTTCTTCTCCCCTGTTGTATTGTGGGCTCTCTGGGACATTTCCCTTGGACTCCCTCTTTCACACAGGGGAGTACTCATCTGACTCCTCCCTTCTTCCGCAGTTGGTGGAGAACTCCCCCCACCTCCCTGATTGGGTGGAGGTTTTCAGGATGTTCTTTTGGGGCCTAAACTCAGACTCCTTTTTATCTGCAAAGTGGACTAGGTGGTCCCTTTGTAGCTGATGCTTCTGCCAGTCTAACTCCCTGATTTCCTCTTCATAGTAGTCCTCCTGGTCAGATATATTTGCCAAACTATTTTTGAACCCAAGCAGTGATGCACGTCCATCAATCTCTGATGGGCGCTGGCCTGCCGGCTCAATCATGCTAGGCGTAATTGAATCCGGCTGCCTCATGGTTCCCGGTTCTTGTGAACTGGTAGACATGAAGTTAGCAGTGCCTTGCGCATATAGGGTCGTCATTTGGCTTGAGGCCCCTGGTACAGAAGGCCCTACACCATGATTAGGGGCCGCCCTTCCTTTTCCTACCATTTCGGGGTTCCCCAATGCCTTATTCAACCTAGCACACTCCTTCTCTAATCTCTCTTATTTCTCTTTCTCAGCCCCTATTTCTTGATAGTATGTAAAGGCCTGAGCTTGACTGGCTTCTATGACCTTACCTTGTGCTACTACAAGTCCCCTGTTCTCATCAGCCTCATTTTCTTTTTGTGCTTCTTGTATTGTCTGGGAGTACTCAGACCATTTCTGTTGCAGAAGACCAATCTCCTCACACTGCGCATTTTTGGTCTGTATTGTCTACTCTAGATCATTCTATCTGTCTTATATGTCCCATTAATTTTTCACTCTAATTTTATGTCCGTCAATTCCTGAAGGAATGACTCTCCTTTCTCCAGGTCTGCCTTTAATTGGCCTATTTTCTGGCATAGGGCATCTTTTTCCTGATAGTGTGCTTAATTTGCTCATCTTTGATGTTCCTGCGTCATATAGAACTCGATCAGGGCTTGATGTAACAGGCTACTGTCCTGCCACACATCCATATTTTTAGAGGTCACCTGTTGCATCATACTAGATAGCAAGACTTCATGTTTTTGTTCTGTCCTTTCCCCGCTAATGAACAATTTGGATAGGAGGTGCTGTCTAGCGATGTTAATTTCCACGGTGCTTATTGTGAAGTGTGTTCTACTGCTGGTGGGTTATCTATGCAAGGACACAATCTCCACCCTGCTCCTGCCTAGTTTATACTTGCACTATTTTATTTTGAGACACAGTTCTGTTACCAAGGGTGCAGGTTTTTGGATGGTGCCTTTACAATGCAACCCAGCTTTCTATCCACTAAAAGTAACAATACCTTCAATGGGTAGTCTGCTGTGCTGCACTGCCACGGGTGAAAACACTTTTCGAATGGATTGTGTCCTCCCACGTACTCCTCATTTTATGATATTCGTTATCGCCAGCTTCGCTGCTTCGGAATTTTTTTTTTTAGGTAGAGGGCGCTGTGCTCGAGGTCGTGGCGTCGATTGTCCCTCGACGGGCTCCGTTCCGTGTGGACGTCACTGTTGGTATAAGTAGCTCGAGCCGCGCCCGTTGGCTTCAGTTCCATTTTTCCGATTGCTTCGCTCTTGTGAACGGCGCACTTCGAGATTTTCTGTCAGAAAATGTCTTCATCATCAACCACTTCTACACCCAAAACTGGGTTTAAGAAGTGTATCAACAGCGGGTCGAAGATGTCTATCACCGATCCTCACTGTATCTGTCTTTGGTGTCTGGGTTTGGATCATCGACCCGACGACTGTGGCTCCTGTCAGTCGATGACGGAGAAGGCCCTCAGTGAGAGGAAAAGTAAGTTAGCAGTGGGGCGGGAGGCGTCAAAGGCCACTTCGAAGGCTTCGTCGAAAAAGCATAAGAAATTGTCCAATTCAAAGGAATCGGAACATCATAAAAAACACTCAGAGATCCCGATCTCGTAGTAGATCGAGACGATCTTCTTCGTCTTCTTCTAAAAAACTAAAAAGGAGACATAGATCTCCATCGTCATCATCCGATACATCGACTGAATTGGTTCGATGTCCAACAAGATCAGATTCCCCTACAAAATGGGAACATTTTAGAAGAAAAATGATGCAGGTCTTTGAGAATGTGGCCTCGACCCCCTCAAAGAAACCTCAGAAAAGCCAGACCCCGGTCGCTCCACGGGACGACACAAGGAAGTCTGGAACTACGGCGGTTAAACCCAGTAGTACCCATAAAACTCCAGTCCGCAAATCGTCGAAAGATCCTCGAGGATCGAGTGTTTCTCCCATCCCTCATGAAAAGCAGAAGTTGTCGAAGTCGAGTGCAACTTCGTCGACGCCATCGGCGCTGACAGCTTTGATATCGAAGCCTATATTATCTTCGCCGCCCTTATCGGAGACTTCGTCGAGTGTGTCGAAGGTTCCTTCGGCCCCTTCGGAGAAAACACCTATTCCTTCGACAAAAAATAAGGAGGAAGAGAGAAGGTTTACACCTTTACCCAAGTCAGATTTTTTTAGGTCCATGTCTTCAATTTGTGAAGAATCTGGCTTTGAGGATGAAGATGTCACTGCTTTTGGAGTAAAATATGGCACTAGACAGTTATGAACCCTGAATCTAAAATGAAAGACCTATGCGAAACTCTACATTCTGCTCGTGGTGTTGACACATCACCTGAATTAGAGTTTGCTACGCCTGATCCTGCAGAACATGCAGACTCAGGGTACAGGAGTTTGATGAACAGGGTGATAGAATATATGGGTTGGGGAAGAGCCTCACCTACTTTTGAGCAAGATGATATGACGGACATAATAGTCAGAGGACCCCAGATAGATCCAGTTCTCCCTTTCCATAGGGCGCTTCAAAGGACAGTTGAAAGGAACTGGGAAAGACCTGATAACATTGCTGCAGTAGATAGCAATCTTCCTAAGAAGTATAGAACTTCTACTTATGATCCAGAGTATCTGAGTAGACACCCTACTCCAGAAAGTCTGGTTATTCAGGCTGCTATTACTTCGAGACAGACAGCATACCCAACCATACCTCCGGATAGGGAGGATAAGAAGGTTGATGCTTGGGCTCGTAAAGTTTTTACTTCAGGTAGCATGGCCTTGAAATCAACCAATGTCACCTGTACCCTGGCCAGGTTCACACATACCCTGTGGAAATGCATTTCAGCGGCGGCTGAACATATTCTGGAAGGTGAGGAAAGGGAAGGCTTCCTGAATATAGTCAAAGACGGGAAGGAGGTAAGGGGGAATGTCTCCAGTCTGGACTGGATACTGCTGATAGTATTAGCAGATCGATGGCATCAAGCACAGTGCTACGCGAATTTGCGTGGTTGAGAAAGTTGGGGTTTGCCCCAGGTGTGCAGACCAGACTTCTCAACATGCCCTTTGATGGCTCGATGCTGTTTGGTAGTAAGGCTGATGAGAGCCTAGAAAAACTACAGATCTCAAAAGCGGCAGCTAAATCCCTTAGTGCCTCCATGCAACAGCCTCAGAAACTCGGGCTCATTTTCCTGGAGGGGTCGTCCTTTTTGATACTACTCTTCTGTTGGTAGAGGAAGAGGATTGGAATTTCAAAGGGGCAAAGGAATGTCACTCGTGGTGGACGAGGAAAGACTACAAATCCATCTTCAGGAATGGCATCTATGCCCTCAGCCGCTCTTGCAGCCGCCTCCAAATCACTCTGAGGTCTTATCATACAAAACACCAGTGGGAGGCAGAATATCTCAGCATCTGAAAGAATGGCGGGGTATTCCCTCAGATGCTTGGACACTGGAAACAGTAGCTCAAGGTTACTGCCTTCCCTTCCTAAAAAGACCTCACGATCATCCACCGGGAGCCAGCTCTACCAAAATTCCAGACCCGCTCCTTTTGCAGGAAATTTTAACCCTGCTAGAGAAAGGTGCAATAGAACATGTACCTGTAGCGGAGAGGAACAAGGGTTGGTACTCCCCTTATTTTCTCATCCCAAATAAGGACGGATCACTTGGACTTAAGAAAATTGAACAAGTTCCTCAGGAAGGACAAGTTCATGATGGTAACCCTTTCTCAGATCCTTCAGGCTCACCAACTCCAAGACTGGTTGGTATCATTGGACCTTCAGGATGCTTATTTTCATGTGCCAATCCATCCCAAGCACAGAAAATACCTGAGGTTCGCAGTTGGTGGTTCTCACTATCAGTTTCGAGTTCTGCCTTTCGGGCTGACCTCCGCTCCGAGGGTTGTCACCAAGCTGATGGCGGTAGTGGCAGCGAGTCTCAGGAGAGGGAGGATTCACGTCTACCCCTACCTGGACGACTGGTTGATCAGAGCACGTTCTCCAGAACAAGCTCAGGAACATCTGTTGATCACCTGCAACTTCCTCCACAACCTGGGCTTCTCCCTCAATTTCAAGAAGTCCCACATGATACCATCCCAAGAACTCCAGTTTATCGGAGCAGTCTTGGACACTTCCTCGGGCAAAGCCTTGCCACCCGAGGTAAGAGCTCTCCAAATCCAGCAGATGGTAGCAAAATTCCAGAAAGCCCAGCATCTTCCGGCCTTCGATTTTCTGAGGTTGCTCGGCCTCATGGCATCCTGCATTTTTCTGGTGCCAGAGGTCAGACTGAGAATGAGATCCCTCCAATGGTCCCTCAGAACTCAGTGGTCCCAATTCTCGGGGAATATGTCAGATCTTCTGCAAGTCCCGAGCGCAGTTGCTCAGGATCTATTATGGTGGGCTTGCAACAACAACATTCTCAAGGGAGAATCTCTTTGGCAACCGTGGCCGGAGATAACGGTAGTAACGGACGCCTCACTCAAGGGGTGGGGAGCTCACCCCAGCGATCTGACAATCAGCAGACGTTGGTCTCCATCGGAGTCCAAACTACACATCAACCTATTGGAGCTGAGGGCAATCAGACTGGCGCTGAAGGCCTTCCTGCCCTCTGTACAGGGAAAGAATGTTCTGATAATGATGCACAACACAGTGGCCATGTACTACCTCAACAAAAGAGGAGGCATAGGATCACTACCTCTGTGCAGAGTGGCAATGCAGCTCTGGTTCCGGGTGGGAATTAGCTCAGGAAGTCCTTCTGGAGATCTTCGCCCTTTAGGGAACCTCTCAAGTGGATCTGTTCGCAACCACGGTAAACCAGAAGTGCGATCAGTATTGCCCAAGGGAATTTCCCACAAGAGGAGCTCTAGGAGATGCGCTCGTGGTGGACTGGGATATCCCCCTGCTGTATGCGTTTCCTCCAGTCCCCTTGATTCCTCAAGTAATCAGGAGGTTGAGAAAGTTCAGGAAAGCCATGATCCTAATTGCCCCATACTGGGCCAGGAGGACGTGGTACCCGGACCTTCTGGACATATCCATCTGCCCTCCAATATGTCTTTCACAAAGAGAGGATCTTCTCTCGCAAGAGGAAGGTTGAGTTCTCCATCCAGAGGTCAAGACACTCACCCTACATGCATGGTTTCTGAGTGGTTGAGATACAAGAATTGGGATCTTCTGGATGACGTAATGGAGATTTTGCTTTCCCCTAGAAGGCCAGCAACAAAATCCTTGTACCGGTGCCGTTGGAACAAGTTCAGTAACTGGTGCATAGATAGGGATGTGGACCCTTTTCAATGTGGCACCCCAATGGTGCTTTCTTTTCTGTTACACCTAGCCAATCTGGGGCTCCAGATTGGAACAATTAAAGGATATCTTGCTGCGCTGTCCATTTTTAAGCGCTCCTCGGAAGAGGTTTCTTTCTTTAAAATTCCATTAATCATACACTTCCTGAAGGGACTTACCAATGTATATTCACCAATACTGTTTCATGTCCCAACTTGGGATTTAAACTTAGTTCTTAAATTCCTAACTTGTATACCATTTGAGCCTCTGCACTCCTGACCATTGAGGCTTTTAACACTAAAGACTGTCCTTCTTGTGGCATTAACATCAGCCCGCAGGTTTAGTGAACTAAAGGCTCTCTCATGTAAACCTCCATATACCATCTTTTACAAGGACAAGGTAGTTCTTAAGGTTAAACCATCTTTCTTACCGAAAATAGTTTCTGACTTCCATTTGTCACAAAAAATTATTTTACCAACATTCTATCCTCCTCATGTGGGAAAAGAAGAGGAGAGAAGGCATAGACTGGACCCCAAGAGGGCCCTCGGTTTTTACATTTCAAGAATGGCAAAATTACGTCAAGATGACCAACTCTTTGTGGGTTACACAGGTCATAAATTGGGGTTAGCGGTGACAAAACAAACTATATCCCGCTGGATCATTCTGGCTATAATGGAATGCTACAGATTAGCAGGAAAAGACCCACCGGATGGGCTACATGCTCACTCCACTAGGGGAATGGCTACTTCTGCGGCTTTGAAGAGGGGAGTCCCTGCAAAAGACATTTGCTTGGCTGCAACATGGGCATCAATGCATACCTTTATCAAGCATTACTGCTTAGATGCCTCCTCCTCCAATGAGGGGTTATTTGCCAGGGCGGTACTTCACTCCGTCCATGAAAACAAAAACTAGCACTCCCACCTCCAAATTGATCCCTGCTATGGGAGTCTATCACAAGATGAGGAATACGTCGGAGGACACAATCCATTCAAAGAACAAGTTACTTACCAACGGTAACGTTCTTTCGACTGGATGTTCATCCCACATATTCCTCATCGACCCTCCCAGCCTACCCCGCAGTACAGTTTACGTTTTCTTACACTTTCCTGTCGCGATGGGCCTATCAGTCACAGCATACGCCTGAATGTTCCTCAAGTATTTCCTCGAAAAAACAGAACTGAAGCCAACGGGCGCGGCTCGAGCTACTTATACCAACAGTGACGTCGATACGGAACGAAGCCCGTCGAGGGACAATCGACACCACGACCTCGAGCACAGCGCCCTCTACCGAGAAAAAATTCCGAAGCAGCGAAGCAGGTGATAACGAATATCACAAGATGAGGAATACGTGGGAGGAACATCCAGTCGAAAGAACGTTACAGTTGGTAAGTAACTTGTTCTTCTCAATCACGGCACAAGCCCAAACTTTGTCACAGTTTTATTACACAGCATACTCCAGCCAGGGACTCATTCCCCGACAATGAATGTGGCGTACAATAAAACGCTTTTTATTTTTAATATACTTCAGATTTATTTTTCAGTAGGCCTCCAACCCTTCTCGCACCCAACTTCCACAAACACCCCCTGTAACAATGGACTAGGAACCAGGCTGGTGTGTATCAATAAGATATTTATTATTTAATGCAAAGGGAAAATCAAACAATTTCGCTACATCTACCAATGTTGTGGCAACACAGAACAATTAGGTTAAGCTATCCCATTACAGTTCACACAGGTCTTTAACGGCAAAACAGAAAAATAACAATTTCCCACCAAGTGATAGCACCAACTGTTTAGCACTCACCCCCACACATCAATTAGAATTCTTTTGAATGGAAGGCAGTGGCAAGGAGTAGGAATAGAGAGACAAATTGGATTTGGGGTAAAACCCACCACCCCAAGATGGGAAGTCGGCAAAGAAAGGAAAAACCTGTTTTTGAAGCAAAATGGCAGAACAGGATTTTGATTCTTACTGTCATGATCTCTGCTTCCAAAAGGTCAGGACTTACCCAACTCCCTTGGAAGCAGACCCATAACCCAGGTTCCGAGTGCCAACCAGTCCCAATTGGGACCTTTTGGACCCTGTCCTGGCGCCAGTGGCACCAGGCTCATAAATATGCCCAGTCCCAGCGCTGGAAGCGCCGGGCTCATAATGCTTGGGTGGACTTACCTGCAGCAGACCATGCTGCTTACTTACCTGCCAGTTGAGCCTCTAATCCTCTTCTGTTTGGGACTACTTTTCCTGTTGGGTGGGGCAGGAGCCACTCCCTAGGTTCAGAACACTGGAACTCTTCTGGAAAGCAGGAACTCTTTTCTTACCTAGGCGAGGCTGTGGAAGGAGACACCTAAGCACTACAGGAGGCTATTTAAACCACACCCGATGGATGAATCTTGCTTTGCGTTATTCTGCATCCTCTGCAGCATAACGCTCATCGTGTCTTCTGCATCTGATCCTGGGCCTAAGGGAAAAAGGCTTACCATCCTGAATCCAGTCTTCAGCAACACCTATAAAGACAAGAAAGAACAGGTTAGCATTACGGTCTTCAGTGACACCGCTTCTCTTACCTGGTCCATCGGCTGTCACCAACGCCTCGCGCTGCATTCCGGCATCTGAAAGACAAAGGCTTACCTACTCTTCGCGTGCTCCGGAGGTCTTCGCACTGCATTCCGGCATCTGAAAGACAAAAGCTTACCAACTCTTCGCACGCTCCGGAGGCCTTCGGCGCTGCATCCCGCATCTGAAAGACAAAAGAAGGTGCGTTTAAAGACATTGGGTAACTTTATTACTCACGTGCCATTACTCCTTCCCACGCCGAACCCAGTGGGTATTCCGGCACCCTTCAGCAGCTCCGAACTTGTACCTGCAAGATAAAAGGACAGTTAGTGCGCATCGTGAAGCAGGCAACAAGCGCTTACTTACGTGCTTCCAGGCGCTTCTATTCCTCACACGGGTTCCATCCTCAACTCACTTCAGCCCGTCATCCGCCATCGCCGGAACCCTGCAAAACAAGAGACATCATTACAAAAGACTTTTAAAGACATTTGAAATACTCAGAACTTACCGTTCGTGCAGTAAACGACAGACAGCAGTCCTCTGAGGTCAAGAGGCCTGCACCCTTATCCAGTGAAGAAACTGGTTACGGTTCCCTGCCCCGAGGCAGATGGAGAGCTCGGCGTTCACTTACCTAAGGTGAGAGCGTTAACCTTTGGGGTTCTACAGGAGAAGAGAAGGGGAAGAAGAGAGAGACACCCAATAGCCCCAGTTCATTAATCCCATATTTTCTATCTGCAGACATCTTACTCTTCGAGTCAGACATACAGTGCACAGAGGTCCAGCCCAAAGAGCCAACCGTGTGTTACACATCACCTTTGAAGATACGGTATTCGCCCAGTCAAGACCGGCGCCTCTGCGGGAATTAGGTGAGCGTTACAGAACGCAAAGCCAACGCAAAACTCCCGCCCAGGCGCTATGGAAACCTCGGATACCGACCAGCTAGCCCAGTTACTTGGGGAACTAAGAGCAGAAGTGCATGCAGCCCGTCAGGAAATGAACGCTCTAAGAAGGGAACTGATTATTTCCAAGGAGCGAACAGACGATCTCGCTAGACAATTGCTACAGTCACAAGCCGGACAGACCCCATTACCCGCATCAGGGGCAAATCTTCCTTCAACATCCTCTATGAATCCAGTGCAAATCAACCTACCTGGGAATGTACCTCTGGCTCCACCCGAACGATTTTCTGGTGACCCAAAGAGGTTTGCAGTATTTATTAATCAGTGCCGGTTGCATTTCTTATGCCGGCCAGCAGCCTTTCCAACTGATCAAGCTAAAGTAGCTTTCGTGCTTTCGTACCTTAGTGGCAATGCGGCAGACTGGTCGATCCCTCTAGTTAATCAAGATGATCCGGTTCTCCATGATTTTCAAGCTTTTCAGCTCAGTATGGAAAAACTGTTCGCAAGACATTCACAGGGGCAGGCCTTGGACAATGAGCTTCTTTCGTTGCGACAGGGTAATCAAGACCTTTTGGCTTATATTGCGTCTTTCAACAGACTGATAGTGGAAACTCAATGGCCTGAGGACAAAAGGATTACGCTGTTTTATAGAGGTCTACGTGGAGAGCTCAAAGATGTGTTAGCCCAAGTAGTGAATCTCCCGCAAGACTGTTCGGACTATATAGACTTAGTCGTTCAAATAGATCACAGACTGCAGAACAGGAAGGCCGATCGTTCCAAGTTTGATCCTCGAGTATTTTCCAAACCACCAACTCCTTCCAAAGGAGTAGACTCCGGGGAACCCATGCAAATAGGGGGCCTGAAAGGACCACTAACACAAAAGGAGCGGGAAAGGAGAAAACAGTTGCAATTATGCCTCTATTGCGGAAACTCAGGGCACTTTCTTCAAGACTGTCCGGTGAAACCAGCCAAGAAGGCAGTAGGAGCTGCAGTTACCAAGGTCACAAACTCTGAGCAGGGAAACGACCTCGCCCGACAAGAATAGAGGTCCTCTTGCCGAGCGTTAAAACCAGTTCCGTGACCTCGCATTTCGTGATACCTATGGTCCTCATTAGCCCTGGTCATCCGGATCGATTACATGCGATTGAAGCTTACGTCGACAGCGGTGCCATCGGCAATTATGTGGATCATGAAATGGTTTTGAGGATGAATCTAACTCTTTGTCCCAAGGCTGTAAAGGACGTCATTACTACGGTGGATGGTACGGAGATAGCCTCCGGACCAGTAACGCATACCACTCAAGAAGTGACGCTAGTAAGTCAAGATGGACACCATGAGAAGATCGTGTTCGATGTGATCAAGGCCCCTCAGTTCCAGATTATTCTAGGAATACCTTGGTTAGAGAAACACAATCCTCAGATCGATTGGCGAGCAAGAACGGTTCAGTTTCCAGAATGTGTCTCTACTTGTCACCCTCCACCTGGTGTTGCACTGGCAGCAATTTCTTCGGAGACTCCCCAGTTACCTCCCGAATACCTAGAATTCCAAGATGTTTTCCGGAAGGATCAGGCTAACTCTCTACCTCCTCATAGGTCTTATGACTGCCAGATAGACCTGATACCTGGATCTACTCCTCCTTGTAGTAGAATGTATGCCCTCACCGAGCCTGAGAACCTTCACCTCCGACAATACCTGGATCAATACCTAGCGAATGGGTTTATTCGTCCTTCCAAGTCCCCTGCTTCTTCAGCTTTGTTCTTCGTTCCAAAAAAAGAAGGGGACCTTATAACTTGTATAGATTATCGTGCCTGAACCAGATCACCGTTAAGAATAGATATCCGTTACCTTTGATCCCTGAACTCCTGGGCCAAAGTCAGAAAAGCATGCATATATACAAAGCTGGATCTTAGAGGAGCCTACCACTTGGTACGAGTAAAAGAGGGCGATGAATGGAAGACGGCCTTCCGCACCAAGTATGGGCTATTTGAATATCAGGTCATGCCCTTCGGACTTTGCAATGCCCCGGCCGCCTTTCAATATTTTATGAACGATGTCCTCAGAGAGCTCATAGATGTGTGTGTTGTTGTTTACATTGACGACATCCTCGTTTATTCTTCATCGGAATCTGAACATCGGAAACACGTGAAAATGGTCCTCGAGAGATTGTGTCAACACAAACCTTTCGCCAAGTTGGAAAAATGTGTTTTCAACGTGACTGAAGTTGAGTTCTTGGGATTCATATTATCACCTAGCGGAGTGCGTATGGATTCAAAGAAGGTCGATGCAATTCGCAAATGGCCATCACCATCCTCCGTAGAAGGTGTTCAAAGCATGTTAGGCTTCGCTAACTTTTACCGTAGGTTTATCCCTGAATTCTCTCGAATAATCCAGCCCATCACCGCCTTGTTAAAGAAAAACAAACGTTTTGAATGGTCTACCGAGGCGGAGCAAGCTTTCCAGAATTTGAAGACTAAATTTATCTCTGCACCAATTTTAAAACATCCTCGCCCCGAACTCCCCTACATCGTTGAAACTGATGCTTCGAGCCTTGCCATGGGGGCAGTTCTATCACAAAAGGACCCAGTAACCAATCAGTTGCATCCCGTGGCATTTTGGTCCCGCAAATTCTCGCCTCCTGAAATCAATTACACTATTACTGATAAGGAACTTCTGGCTATCAAGTCTGCCTTTAAGGCTTGGCGGCATTATCTTCTGGGGGCCCGACACACCGTTACTGTGATTAGGGATCACCGAAACCTGCAATATTTGAAAACTGCAAAAGCCCAATCCTCTAGACAACTCCGCTGGGCACTATTCTTTGCCGAGTTTGACTTCATCATTACCTATCGACCTGGTACAAAAAACGGTAAAGCTGATGCCCTTTCTCGGATGGGAGTGGAAGAACACTTGATCAACCCTAAACCTGTACCTATCATTCCCGAACAAAGAATTCTGGGTGTAATCGCCACACAATCCATAGAGGAAGTTAAGGATAAAGCCAGGCAACTTGTAACTCCAGCAGACATACAGAATTGGCATCTGCAGGGAAAGGACTTTGCAGTGAAGGACAACTTATTGTATTTCCAAGAACGATTATACCTGCCCAGCACAGATTTACAGAAAAAGGTAATCTCTTGTTATCACGATTCCTTAATGGAAGGACATCCCGGTATGGCCAAAACCTCAGAAAAGATCAAACGCTACTTCTGGTGGCCGTCTTGGAAAAAAGATATCAGAGACTTTATAATGTCCTGTGGAGTATGCGCCCAAAACAAGAGTCAAAAGGAAAAACCAGCCGGCCTCTTACGCCCTATTGACATCCCACCTCGCCCTTGGCATACGCTTTCTATGGACTTCATCACCGATCTACCTCCATGCTCCGGATACAATACGATCCTAGTAATCGTGGACTTATTCTCCAAGATGGCGCATTTCATTCCACTCAAAGGCTTGCCAACAGCAACAACTCTGGCCCGAGAATTTCTCGAAAACATTGTCCGACTGCACGGTTTTCCTTCAGTTCTAATTTCGGATCGAGGTAGTCAATTTATTTCTCATTTTTGGCGAAGTTGCTGTCGGTCGGCTCAAATTGATGTGAGACTATCGACCAGTCACCACCCTCAAACCGACGGACAAACCGAGAGGACCAATCAAACTCTGGAACAGTATTTACGCTGCATGCTGCAACAAACTGAAAAAACTTGGAAAGATATCCTTTGGATAGCCGAATATGCCTACAATAACTCTGTCCACTCGGGAACTGGGAAAACCCCGTTTTTTCTTCTATACGGCAGTCACCCTCGAACCTCGGAGTTGGATCCACTCCAAGATCTTGGAACACCAGCAGTAGACTACCTGCATTCTACAATCACCCAAGCCTTTAAGGAAGCCGTTTCTCACCTTCAAAGGGCTAAGGAACAATACAAGAAAGGAGCAGATCAACATCGGAAGGAAGCCCCCCAATATCAAGTAGGAGATCAAGTCTGGTTATCCACCAAATATCTACCTCTAAAAGGACCACGCACATTCAACCCAAGATACCTTGGTCCCTATTCCATCACTACCATAGTAAACCCAGTAGCGGTCAAGTTGGACTTGCCCCCTCACATGAAGATACATCCGGTCTTCCACGTCTCTCTATTAAAACCCGTGCAACCTCAGACCCGACTAACTAAATCTCCAAAACCTATCCTAGTTGATGGAGAACTCGAGTTTGAAGTCAAAAGCATCCTGGACTCCAAAATCTCCAAATCTAAACTATTTTACCTAATTGACTGGAAAGGCTACGGCCCCCAAGAAAGATCCTGGGAACCTGCAGAATATGTCCACGCTCCTCTTCTAATCAAAAGATTCCATCGAACATTTCCTGACAAGCCCAAACCCCCGGAGAAGCCCGGTTTGGGAGGGGCCTTGAGGGGGGGTGCTGTCATGATCTCTGCTTCCAAAAGGTCAGGACTTACCCAACTCCCTTGGAAGCAGACCCATAACCCAGGTTCCGAGTGCCAACCAGTCCCAATTGGGACCTTTTGGACCCTGTCCTGGCGCCAGTGGCACCAGGCTCATAAATATGCCCAGTCCCAGCGCTGGAAGCGCCGGGCTCATAATGCTTGGGTGGACTTACCTGCAGCAGACCATGCTGCTTACTTACCTGCCAGTTGAGCCTCTAATCCTCTTCTGTTTGGGACTACTTTTCCTGTTGGGTGGGGCAGGAGCCACTCCCTAGGTTCAGAACACTGGAACTCTTCTGGAAAGCAGGAACTCTTTTCTTACCTAGGCGAGGCTGTGGAAGGAGACACCTAAGCACTACAGGAGGCTATTTAAACCACACCCGATGGATGAATCTTGCTTTGCGTTATTCTGCATCCTCTGCAGCAGAACGCTCATCGTGTCTTCTGCATCTGATCCTGGGCCTAAGGGAAAAAGGCTTACCATCCTGAATCCAGTCTTCAGCAACACCTATAAAGACAAGAAAGAACAGGTTAGCATTACGGTCTTCAGTGACAGCGCTTCTCTTACCTGGTCCATCGGCTGTCACCAACGCCTCGCGCTGCATTCCGGCATCTGAAAGACAAAGGCTTACCTACTCTTCGCGTGCTCTGGAGGTCTTCGCACTGCATTCCGGCATCTGAAAGACAAAAGCTTACCAACTCTTCGCACGCTCCGGAGGCCTTCGGCGCTGCATCCCGCATCTGAAAGACAAAAGAAGGTGCGTTTAAAGACATTGGGTAACTTTATTACTCACGTGCCATTACTCCTTCCCACGCCGAACCCAGTGGGTATTCCGGCACCCTTCAGCAGCTCCGAACTTGTACCTGCAAGATAAAAGGACAGTTAGTGCGCATCGTGAAGCAGGCCACAAGCGCTTGCTTACGTGCTTCCAGGCGCTTCTATTCCTCACACGGGTTCCATCCTCAACTCACTTCAGCCCGTCATCCGCCATCGCCGGAACCCTGCAAAACAAGAGACATCATTACAAAAGACTTTTAAAGACATTTGAAATACTCGGAACTTACCGTTCGTGCAGTAAACGACGGACAGCAGTCCTCTGAGGTCAAGAGGCCTGCACCCTTATCCAGTGAAGAAACTGGTTACGGCACCCTGCCCCAAGGCAGATGGAGAGCTCGGCGTTCACTTACCTAAGGTGAGAGCGTTAACCTTTGGGGTTCTACAGGAGAAGAGAAGGGGAAGAAGAGAGAGACACCCAATAGCCCCAGTTCATTAATCCCATATTTTCTATCTGCAGACATCTTACTCTTCGAGTCAGACATACAGTGCACAGAGGTCCAGCCCAAAGAGCCAACCGTGTGTTACACATCACCTTTGAAGATACGGTATTCGCCCAGTCAAGACCGGCGCCTCTGCGGGAATCAGGTGAGCGTTACACTTACTCACAGCTGCCAGGGGACAGAATAGAAGGAAATTTGTATTGCTTACACTTAGGAGATAGGGAATGTTTAGAGAATACTAATCAGCAAACCAGGGCAAACATAGAAATGAAGTGGGAAAATCGGTTTTGGGAAAAAGCAAATGCAAAGGGTAAATATGGTGGCAAATGGAAATTAGTTTATACTGGGGCTTACAATGACAGGCAGCTCAGGGAAGGGGTTTAGCTTACAATAGGAAAATCGGTTTTCAGTGAGCATGACAGAGGCACATAACAGGTAGACTTCTAGGCAAAAGGGATTGCTCACAATAATAAAACGAGTTGAGGTTTAAACAGACAGATGCAAATAGGGATTTTTTTGGGAATACAAACAATACACGGACAAATTCGGTTTTCAGCTACAAGGAGACTAGTTCTTTTGAGGCAACACTTTAATGACTATAACAATTAAATACAAACACCAAGTACAAGATTGTTGATTTTGAATTTCAACAATCTTGTACCATGAATTTCAATGGGGAATTAATTGATTTACTTAAAAATATACATATATAGGACTTACACAGACACTGAGAGGTTTTTCAAAGAGATGTGCTAACATACACTAGCTAATAAGAGATTCTTCTAGGGGAAGATGACTGGATTACACTGGCAATTTAGGGTTTTCAATGGGGTATTGGATTAAATGTACTACTCCAAAAATGAAGGGGTTTATTCAATTTAGGGCTGGGGTTTAATACTACTTACAAAGCAATTCTTGGTTTAGGATTCAGGAAAGCCAGCTGTATCTCAGGGCACTCTGGACAGATAGGGCAAGGGGTCTGGTCACTGCTCTCTCAAAGATGGTAAGGTTCAGCAGCCTTCTCTCCGTCCTTCTCCTGTCTCCCGGTTTTTGTGCGTCCCCCCGGCCTAGTACAGCCCCCCTTATATAGCAAAAATGACATCACTAACTTAAAATCTAGGGGTAGTACCCTGTAATTATCCCTGCCGTGCAGATAGGACAGTTTACCATTCCTCTCTCTCCACCCCTGGCATGATTGGTCAAGGGAAGAGGATGCACCATCTGTCTATTTGCATTTATTACAAATTTCTGTTCTCATTACAACTTTTTGGCAAAAACGAGTTATGTCTCATAACTTCATAATTATACTAGCCAGTGCCATGTGAAACAGATATGCAATTTTAATTGGTCATGGGGACTTAGATAAGTTGATCTCCAAATCAGTACGATGTAGTGTTAGGCAGGATTGTATGCAGTACCCTTTGGGTGCACTAGAATAACCTTGACCTCCTGGCAATAGGGACCCAACCTTTGGTATATGTCTGAACTACACAGGTTGATAGTGTGGTCGAGCAGCCAGGCTTATCTCAAGAGGGGTCAAAACACACACTCAGTTTCTTTAAATCAAATTAAACCCATCAGGGATGGCACACAGACACTTCCTACACCATCAGGTGACTTAAATAGCTAGGACACGGTGGACATTGATTTATCACTGGTACATTCAGAGCAATATTGAGTTATGTGAGAAAGATAAACTAGAAGAATAAAACAAAGGTTAACAAATAGCTCAAAAACAGACAAGTATTTTTCAACACCTTCCAAAGTACAAAGTCAGAGGTAAAGGGGAGTCTCTCAAGGAGCCAGGACAGCCAATGTTAATTGCATAATGTCAAGGGGAGCTGGAGATCTTCTTTGCACAATGTCTGTAGAAAATAGAACACTTGAAGGGCCACAAGCTGGGGGGCTTGTGAAGGGCAAAGCTTTAGCAACTCTGCAAGGCAACCAAGACGGGTCTCAACTGAGAGCAAGTAAGGCTACACAACAATAGGTAATATCTATTAGACTATACAGTACCTCTGGTTAGAAAAAATGGTTCCAGCTGGCTTCTGTTCCTGTACAGCTCTGCAGATCCTGTTGTTCCTGGGCCTCAGTCGTGGGGACAAGAGGGGTGACGTCTGGGGACTCCTGCTCTGCAATGGGATGGTCAGCGGGAGCAATGGGCAGACTTTTTCAGCGGTTCTTCTGTGTTTCAGCTCCTCGCGTCTGACAGAAAATAGCAACACTGCGGTTCTGGGATACCACTTCAGACTTTCCTTGCTTCTGGGCTGCAGCACTTTGTTGAGGTGACTCAGGTTTGGTCAGTCCTGCAACAGGGAAGTCTGGAGGATCTTCCTAGCTCTCGGGTCCGACTTAAAAGCAACGCACACAATCTGGTGTTCCTCTCCCTGGCTCTTTGGTTCCAGCAGCAACTGGATTGAAAATACAGCCAGCTTCGAGAGGCTGTCCAGACGGGCCTACTTTGGAGTTGATTGGTCCCATCAACTCAAAGGGAGAAGTTGTCCTTGAAGGGCTTCTAAGCCGAGGCGAATTGGGAGCTTCAGCACAGCAGCAGGGCTTCACCAGGCAAAAACAATGGTCCATGAGTTGCAGCAGTCGTCTTTTCCAAGTTCTTCTTCAGATTCCTTTGTCCAGTGGTCGACTCTGCCTTCCAGCCAAAAAGCCTTGACTTTTATGCAGGTTTCTCCCATTCATTCCAGCCTAGCTGTCAATCACACAGCAGGGTGGCTGTCCGTGCCGGACAGCCGGCCAGCCAATCACCTTTGGGTGCATCCCTGTAACCAAGGGGATTAAGCACAGGGAGTTTCGGGCACCTCCATCACTTCCTGCCCCTGCCAGACATACTGCTGCCAGAGGCGGGCTTCACTCATGAATCCCGCCAAAGACAAAACGAACAAAGAGACCAAACCTGGTTTGGAGCACAGAGTACATCTCAAGAAGGACCTTCCTGACAAGAAATGGCAAAAAAGAAGACCGTCCCATTTTGACAAGATGGGCACCCATGGCTGCCTTACCATGGCTGCGAACATACAAAGGTAGTAAAAAGTGAACCACTGCCACCAGCCATTAATTGTAGGAAGGGTAATTATAAAAATGTTACCTCAGAAACTAGATAAAGGGGATACTAAGTAACCCCTCCAACACCCTATGGTAAGATAGTGTGTGCTGGGTCTAAAAGGTTACAAAATGTAAGTAAAGTCAATTTCACTTCACTGCTCTTGGAAACAGTAGTTCCACCAAGAGAGAAGGTATTTAAACCTTTGGTAAACCTAAGAGGCTTCCCTGTGCCACTGCACTGAAGATGCTGTGTGACACAATGTAAAGATGATACCTATGGAGTTTCAGACTCCAAAGTTAAAAAGGAACACAGAAATCGCATTAAAATTACACAAGAGATTTAAAAAATTCCTAAAGTCCAGCAAAAGAGCTGGGGGTCTCTAAGGTAGAAGGGGAATTTACACATTTCTGAGAATTCTCCTGAACATATAGCATGGCCATTTGGCAAATTTTTTGTCCTTTTCATAAAATGTATAACAGTTATGAATCTGCAAATGATCAAGCATGTTCCTAATTTAATTTTCCATCTTTTCACCAACTGTCATATTTGTCACCTGTTCAGATCCACCAAAACCTAGTCTTAACTGGCCATTTCAGTCCCCAAAGTCCTAGGAAATGCAATTTATATTGTCAAAACCGCCTGGAAATGACATGGAAAAATGGCATAAAACGACATTAATTCTCATTCTGATTGCTGCGGAAAAAAATGCCTAAAATTAAATCAGTCTTTTAATGTCAATTGGGAGTGTCTTGTTCCGGCTGTGGGAGGGCCACTTCATCCCCCACAGCCATCTGTCTTCCGCTGGGCTCAGCCACTGACCAGTGATTTTTATGACTCCCTTTGAAATTGGCAGTTTGGTCTTTGTAGTGGGTGCAGGAAAGGCTCACACCTCCTGGTCGAGTTTCAGCAACACTTTGCCTTCTTTGAAATCTCTGGGCTCCTGCCTTCATGTCTGCAGAGCAGGGAATTATGACGCCTTCAGCAGCATCACATTGTATTGGGGGATGGTTATAGGATATGTGTGATACCCAGAGGGAAGTGGGGCTTTGTCATCATGAATTTCCTGTCTTCATGTCAGAACTGTTTTTTCCTGCAGTAAGGATCTATTCAAAGGTGACTGGATGCCCATCTGCTCGAGAGCAGCGTCGGACACATTTGTGCAGCCGTCGCTGCATTTTGGGGACGAATCGGACCGGGGGACTCCAGTAGCAGCCTGAAGACCGCTGGCGGGTGATCTGCGGCCAGCCCAGCGTGAGCGTAAGCGACCGGCCACCCCACCCCTCCGAGACACTCCGACACTGAAGAGCCCGGGCAAAGGGACGCGCCGGGGAAACACCGGCAGGAGAAAGCCCGTGGCGCACCACCAGCACCGTCGGAGTCACAACTGCCATCGATACACTGCATCCCCCTCGCCCCTGGTGGTGCAACACACTCGAGAAGCCCCCTCTTTTCTTTCCTTCCTGAACTTGCAGAGGACCACAAGGGAAACGCTCCACCGTTCCCCAAGAACAGACCCGCGAGCTACCCGAAGCGCTCGCCCCAGGCCCGGGCCCACGCTGCCAGCCTTCCCCCAGTAATCTCCCCCCACCCCCGTCAGCGAGACTGCATCGCCCAGGGTCGAGTCGCGGCACGACTAGAAAGATCGAGTGCTGCGCTCCCCTGGTGGTGGACAACACGAGGGCAACGGACCCAGCTACAGCGAGGTAGGAGTGTGTGTGGGGCTGGGAGCTTGCCCTGTTCCCCCCCTACCCATCCACGGCCCCTCATACAACTGGACCGGCGACAGGGCCTGTGAAGCCCATGAACGGAACTGCAAGGGGCTGAGATAGGTACTTGCTAGTACTACAGCAGCACGATACCGCATTTCCTTGAAAGACTGTTTTCTCCCCCCACACCCTAAGCAAGGCCTCAGCACACTTGGACTACGGTGGGGGACAACCTGCAGAACAGCCCCTACAGAGCACCACTACTTCTGGGGCGAGCTCTCCCCTACTCATACGGCATCACCCCCAAGCGCCTGACAGCCCTGAAGGAGGAGGCCACACTCCGGGGGAACACGCTCCACTGTCTTCGCCGCCCTTGCGTGGACACACCGTGGGCGCCCCATATTGCTGCAACGTAACAATCTGACCCACGCAGGGCCCCTCCAGGCCTCATCATCCATCCTCCTTGCCCGACAACGTGGAATACTCGGGCCTGCTGCCATACCAGGCACGCCACCTGCGACATGGGGAAAGAAAAATCTAAAAGGCAAACTCTTCAAAGTAAAATGGACTTCTACACAACAGGGCCCCCCCCCCGCCAGGGGACTCAGACTCCAGAAGAGGAAGGTGCCAGCGAAGAGCCCCATGACCCCCCAATCTCTCTGACAGACCTCATGAAAGGGATTGAGGACTCCAGAACATCACTGGAACTCAAAATGGGAGGCCTATCCACAGAGGTGTCCCTTATACGCCAAGACCTCCGCAATCTATCGGCCAGGGTCGGTGAGGCGGAACAGAGAATCCCGGACACAGATGACACGGTGCACCGTTTAGAGCAACAACTTAGCGCAATCACTCAAAGTAGCCCAACTGGAAAACCGTGCGGAGGACAGTGAGGGGAGGGCGCGGCGCAATAACCTCAGGATCCTTGGAATACCGGAGAGGGAGGAAGGCCCCAGCGCTGAACTCTTTCTTGAGGACTGGCTAGCTCATATCTTCGCCCCCAGAAAACTGTCCAAATTCTTCTCTATAGAAAGGGCGCATAGAGTCCCCACCGGTCCACCAACTCCGGGCGCCCCGACCAGAACAATAATTGCACGCCTGCTGAATTACCGTGACCGAGATGCGATCCTACAAATGGCAAGGGCCTCCGGCCCGATAACATACAACGGCTACAGGATCGGGTTCTACCCCGACTACACCAAGGACGTCCAGAAGGCCCGCCAATCTTTTGACTCGGTCAAGAAGAAACTTCACTCGCTGTCTATCAAATACGCTTTATTCTTCCCGGCATCGCTTAAAGTCCACTATGAGGGCACCACTCATCTGTTCTACACACCCAAAGTTGCATGGGACTGGCTGGAAACCCAAGTTCTCACGGGTTCCAGAACGAGGCGCACGCCACCAGGACCGACCACACAGAGGCCCCGGTCCGATCGACCCTCGCCCCCTCAATCTCCGAACAACACAGACAACGACGTGACGGGGACCCCCACCGAAAAGGGGTAAGGACCACGCAACGGGGGGACTAATCTGCAACGTAATAACATGGGAGCGCTCAACTAGCGGCCGCCGCCCCTGATGCAGCGCGGGCACTATCACAGTCAGGGTTATCCCGAGGAAGTTCACCAAGTTATAAATTCAATGTTTGGGCGACAGGTGCTCCCAGTTGGGGGGGAAGTACGGGGTGGGGGGAGTTTTGGGGACTCAAGGAAACGGAATCACTAGACAAGAAGGCTCGAAACCGACGAGTACAGGCAATGTAAACAAACACTGTTTTTGGCCAGGACCGTGGATGCAACTGTCTGCCAGTCATCAGGCACTTCAATGCGAGGCAACCCCTGGATGTCTCCTCTGAGAAGAGATAAACATAGGCCCCCAAGAAAGCCACTAATCCTCCCAGACACCCCAACAAGAGGACTCACGCAGACAGGATGAACTCCAACAAGGTGACAATACTGTCCTGGAACGTCAACAGCCTCGGCTCCAGCATAAAGCGGAGACTGGTGCTCCAGTACCTAAACCGACACTCGCCGGAGATTGCCCTCTTAAATGAAACACACTTGATAGGCACAAACACCTACTTTTTCAAAAGATCCAACTACTCGAATGTTTACCATGCCGGATTCACAAAAGGTGTAGGGGCACGATGATACTCGGTCACAAGAGTCTCTCTCCAGGTTAGGAAGATAAGAGCGGACCCCGGGGCCGCTATGTACTGCTGCTAGCGGACATCTGGGGCGAGAAGTGGGGCCTGGCAGCGATCTATGCCCCACCCACGCTGACGAATGAACTGCTCTCCGAACTACAGAGCTTGCTCCTGGAAGAAGAGGCTGATACGTGGGTGCTTGGAGGGGACTTTAATGAAGTCATGAACATCGCAGTTGATAGAACATATAGGAGATCTGGAACACGCCCCACCTCCACACCATTCGCCACGTTCGCCGAGGCCTTGGGATTGGCGGACACATGGCGCTCACTCCATGGAGACGAGGCAGGGTTCTCCTTCTATTCGGGTGTCCACAAATCGTTCTCCAGGATTGATTACGCCTTCATCCCACGCAATATGACCCATAGGCTTCTCGACGCTGAATTCCTCGCGAGAGGAATTTCAGACCACCCCCCGCTCCTTCTAACTGTTAAAAACTCCTGCTGCCGCCCGGATCGGAACTGGCGCCTCAACGCATACCATCTCCGCCTTCCTGAAATTGCTGAGGAGCTGGAAAGAAAGACAACGGAATATTTTGAACTAAATGAAGGCTCTGTGGACTGCCCGATTTCGATCTGGGAGGCGTACAAGACAGTCCTCTGAGGGGAGGCTATCTCCGCGGTTTCCGCCTACCAACAACGCCAAGTCCAGAAGGTCAGAGAAGCAGAGGCACGCGTTTTAGGAGTGTGAATGACAAACCCTAAAACACAACACCCAAGAAGCAAAGGAGGCGATGCTCACGGCGCAAGTCGCCCTTAGCAACTTATCTCTAGACAATGCACGAATTGCTCACCAATTAGTCCGGAGCCAAATATACGAACGGGGCGACAAGGCTAACAAGACTGTGGCCTGGCTGGAGAGACGCAAACTAAGCAGAGGACACGTAAGGGCAATCAGATCTCCAGATGGAGCACTGTTGACAGAAGACTCTGATATTGTCGAGGCATTCGCAACCTACTACAAAAACCTCTATACCCCACCCACTGGGAACTCACCAATTGAACCCTCACGCTACCTCGACCAAATCGAGCTTCCGATACTCCCACAGCACCAATCAGATCTCCTGAATGCTGATATCACCGACACCGAGGTGCAAGAGGCACTAGCACAACTCCAACCCGTGAAAACCCCGGGCCCCAATGGGTTCCCGACAGAGACATGGAAATGCCTCAGTAGCATGTTACCTACCCACATGCATCGCATGTTCCTACGCAGCAGAGAACTGGGAGCTCTCCCCCCAGAACTCAGGAAGGCACGCATAGTTGTCATACACAAGCCCGGGAAACCCCCAGAGGAATGCGCCTCCTATCGTCCGGTATCCCTGATTAATGGCGAAGCAAAGGTCCTCGCCAGAACACTAGCTAACTGACTACTGCAGGTGATTGAGACCCTCGTCCACCCTGACCAATGTGGTTTCATGCCTAATAAATCAACTCGAATGAATTTACGTAGAGTTCAATTGGCGCTGTCCAGGGCAAAGGAAATCCCAGCCCCATTGGCCCTCCTGGCGGTGGACTTTGAAAAGGCATTTGACTCTGTGGGGTGGGATGCCCTGTGGGAGATCATGGCTAGGATGAATCTGGGGCAGACATTTATATCATGGGTAAAACTCCTATATGCATCCCCGGAGGCCACGGTGAGGGTGAACGGCAGGTCCTCCAAAACATTTCCCTTGGGTCGGGGCACGAGACAGGGATGCCCACTTTCCCCACTCCTCTTCCTCCTGGCCATCGAACCACTAGCGATTGAGCTTAGAGCTAATACCACCTGGACCGGTTTCGTTTGGCCGGGTGGGTGTGAAGACCGCCTTTCGCTCTATGCGGATGACCTGCTCCTATACCTCAGTAACCCGAGCATATCATGCCCGGCTGTCTCCCTCATTCTCAGGGAATGTCAGTACTTTGCGGGCCTAAAGGTTAATGATGCCAAGACTATATTCTTCCCGATTCAGGGTGGTGTGTCGGCGATCCCGGAGACCTGCCCATACCATGTCTCTATCAGGGATTTGAAATACCTCGGTATACGGCTTGACCCGACGCTCGATGGGTTCCTCCGACTTAATCTACAACCTGTAATTGAGCGGTTCAACAGAGACACCCCCCATTGGCAATCACTTCCCCTATCGCCGAGCCGCGCTATTCAAAATGATGACCCTCCCCAGACTGTTGTACGTTCTCCAGAATGCTCCACTCCCCATCCCCTGTGAAACCTTCGCACTTATTGACAAGAACCTGCGCACACTGCTATGGGGTGGGAAACAATCCAGGATCGCCCTTGATACGCTCCAGAGATCGGTGTGGGATGGGGGCATCGGTTTACCCTGCATACGCACCTATTACCTGGCCACACAGATGGCTGTAGTGAATGACTGGATGCACGCGGACCCCACACTACCACACACCCGTATAGAACTGGAGACCATGGCCCCGCGAACACTGCTGCAAATCCTCTACGCTAGCTGCGATCAACTCCCGGCGCTGCACAAAATGACCCACCACATCCACCGTGCCTGGCGGGACGCACACAAACTAATTGGCTGGAAAGGACAGCCAACACTGACACAACCCATATGGCACAATGCGCTCCTCCCAGACCTAGTGAAAATTGGCTCCTTTGGCCACTGGCTAGCAAAAGGAATACACACACTAGCACAGGTGATACAAGGGGGTTGCCTCCTGAGTTTTGAGACCATGCGAGACCAATTCGACCTGGCACCCATGGACCGGTTTCGACATGCGTAACTGTCCCACGCCATCCACACTCAATTCCCTGACACGACGATCATACCCCCCTGCTCTCCCATTGAGACCAATATTCTCCCGCAGCGCATCTCTTCTAAGGTCACCTCCACTCTCTATCAGGCCCTTAACTCGTTTGGGGCTGCACAGCTCGATGGGCTAAAGGCAAAGTGGGAAAGGGATGTGGGTCCCCTGGAACCTGAAGATTGGGTGGAGGCATTAATGTCCCCCAGAGAAATTGGTATAGAATCTAAGCTTAGACTAATACAGCTGGGGATCCTTCATCGCTCATACCACTCACGCACCGTAATGGCCAGATGGGGTGGAATAGAAGACGGGACATGCGTTTGATGCAAAAAAGAACCCGCCACCTTCTACCATATAATATGGGACTGCCAGGTGATACAGGCCTTCTGGGTGGACTGTGTTAACACAATCTCGGCCGCTCTGGCGACACCAATCCCTACGGATCCCAAGATGGTACTCCTGGGCATCGGGGGTGCAGTAGACCTGTCTAAATACGAGAAAATGTTTTTGACAATTGCGCTGGGGGCAGGCAAAAGACTTATTGCGGCCAATTGGGGATCAGCCGACCCACTGTGCCTGAACCGTTGGAGTAATGAGTTGGACAGGTGCGCAGCCTCAGAGTGCCGGATCTATAACGCACGGGGCTGTCCCCACAAATTTGAAAAAATATGGGGTAAATGGCTCGACGCTAGCTGAGACCTGCGGGTGGGGGTGCATCAGCAGCACTGTTAGCATTGTTTGCCTGCCTTGGCCTATTGATGTCTTACAGTCCTCGTCGCCGTGGGCCCATGCGAGCTGTTATTATTGCCAAATTGCCTTCGTCATATGTATGCCGCTGATTCATGTCTCATTTATGTTCATTTCTTTATGTTATGTTGTTTAAACTCAGTAAACAAAGTTATAGAAAAATAAATTAAAAAAAAAACAAAAAAGGTGACTGGAGTTTTGTGGGTTGGAACATAATATGTATTCGCTTTGGTCAACCCCGCCCCACATCATATTTCCCATGACATTTTTCTGTGTGAGCAGTGGTATCTTTTTCCACTGTGGCTTTTTAAAACCATTTTTCTTTTCACACGTGTGTAGGCCATTTTTGTTTTTAATGTTTAAAACCCTGTCTTGCAGATCACAGGGTTCTTTGATTTCTCCTTCTTGTGTGAATGTACATTTGCTGTTGATCCATTGACAATGATGGGTAGGCCCCCTTTCATAGGGTTTTTTAATTTGACACAAACACAAAGAAAAAGCCAAGCCATTTTTCGTTTGCAGTGTTTAAAGGGCTGCTGTTCATGTGAAAGGGAAAGCAAAAGCCGTTTTTGGTTGTAGTGTTGAAATTATTGCCCCGCATGTGAAATAAAAGTAAAGTAAGGCCGTTTTTGGTTGCAGTGTTTAATTTCTTGTCATTCATGTGAAATAAGAGCAAAACAAGACAGTCTTTGGTGGCAGTGTTTAAATGCTGCTGTTCAGATGAGAGGGGTTTCTGTCTAAGGCCTTTAAATGCACCCCACACTCAGGTAAGTAAGATTCGCTGGAGACACCTACTCACACCATTTGTCCTTTTGTAGGTGGTCTAGTGGTCGCAAGTGCAGTGGTGTGGTTGAAGTAGGTGTCTGATTTGGGTCCTGCTAGCAGTCGTTATGGTCTTTGAAGTAGGTGTGATTCCAAAGATGCTTTAGCTGAACAGGACAGATGACCTTGGACGATGAGAACAAGCCCCACCATTACATTGCAGGCATGTCAAGTTGCCAAAGAAAACACAGTAAGGGGTTGGCAGGCTCAGACATTGGCAGTAGTGAAATGCTTGCTCTAGTCAGGCCCCTCTTTAAGTTGTATAGCAGCTGCTACAGGCTATGAGGTTCCTGGGCCACAGGTTTAGTATCTTCCAAGTCTCAAGGTCCAACGTGAGATAGTATCTCCTGCCAAGATGGTGCCTCTTCAGTGGATGGTCAGCACCCTGGATGGACAAGCAACACTTCAGAAGTCCACCAGTGGCAGGACAATATTGCAGGACACAACACTGCTTAGGCTCACCACTCTATTGGAGGAAGGCACAACAAATCTTTCTTGGACCTTGAGATGAAGCAGAGGATCCGTAGTGGCTGCCTTTGGCAATGCAGGTTCCCTCTGCTACAATCCTCTGGCTCTTCTCTGTGGTGTCGTCTTTCTTCAGAATCACGGCTCCAAGCCCTCTCCTTTTAACCAAAATCTGGGCTGGCCGCTACCTCAGACCCACAATGGGAAGAATCTGCACCATTCAAACTGGCAGTGGCTGTCCAATCTCGGACAGCCAGCTACCCCACATCTGCAAAGCAATAGGAATCCTCTGGGAGAAATGCAGATTGATTCATGACAGTCACAATCCCAGTTTCAACCAGTTCCAGTCTAACAAAGCAATGAGTAAGTGCATGTCTTCATTGGGGGATTTCCAGCGTGGAAAGACAGGCAAAAAGCAAGATGGCTGTCACGAATCAACTTCCGGGGCACCAGTGGACCAGGGATGAGTATTGTTTTCTAAACCATAAATCAGCCCCAAACCTCTAGTACACCAGAAGGGATCAGAACAGATTGGAACACAAGTCTGTTATAAACCTCCTTGTCCAATTTTGGGAACGTGGCCTTGGATCGTTGGTTAGTTGCAACACTGTGAAAATACAATTATTACCCATTGATAAAAGGGACTGTACAGTGTAGGTTGTATAAAATATCTCCTTATTATTGCTACAACAGACAGTTCTAGCACACTACAAAATACAACCCACACTGTAAAGGAACACAGAGGACAGACAGTTTCATGAAGGAAAGGGGTGCATTCTGGATACAGGAGGGTAGTTAGTAAAGTAATTATTCTTACTGTTATTCGTACGGTTATTTGGTTTCAGCACCAAGGGCCAAAGGGTCGTAACTGTCACTAGAGGCCTTCAGAGGAGGACCATGGGGCGGAACCAAAATATACCTGGTGCTTAAGTTCTTGATGCCCGACAGCATCGAGGCGGTTCCAGGGCACTTTGCAGCTCCTGAGACAGAGTTTGAGGCGGGTGACAGCTGCGGGTATCAGGCGGCAGGCAGTTCAGCAAGCGAGGCTGGACGGACGTCTGCAGGCTGGCCTATACAGCAGCTCAGGGGCAGGAATCGTTGTCTCTGTACTGGTTGGCGGATCTGGAGCGCTGGTCGAGGCGTCTCCAACGTCTTTGATGACTTCAGCGTGACAAAAGTCAGCGGTGCAGACGGGTGCAGTTCGAGAGCTCGACTGTCTCGAAAATGTCCTTAAAAGATGGATGCTGGTTGATGCTTGTAGGGGCACTCCTCCTAGCTTCTTCGCAGGGCTCGTGTCGTCCTTTCAAGGCAGATAGCCCAAAGCTTAGGACAGTGTTTGCAGGCAACATCCTTGTCCTTTGTCCAGAGACTCTCCGGCACCGGCACTTCCCACTTAGGAAGCTTGCCGGCAGAACCTAGCAGGGCATACTGTTTGCTGGCTGGGTACTGGTTCTGGAGCTGCTGAACAGGTCCTCTAATTCCCTCTGTTTCCTGGGAGATGTTTAAGGGAGGAATCTTGCATCCCTCTTGGAACTCCTGGCCTTCCTTCACTAGGATATAGGTAAGATATAAGGTAGACTGTACCTTCAGCAAGGGTCCAAATGAGTCTGTCTTTATTACTCCTTGCAAAGTCTTCAGATGATCTGGTAAGTGAGGGGTTCAGACCTAAGTTCCATCCATCTTCCTGTCTGTTATAGATCAATGTGTCTCTCTGGTTAACTGAGCCCTCTGTGACTCTTGATCAGAGCGAATGTCTCCGTTGAAGTTTGTAGCGAGAGTAGACTTCCTGTCTCCCTCAAATCACATACCTTTGCCCCCTGAAAGGATACCTACGGTAACTGATGGACCCAGATATGCCATTCAATGCCGTTCATTTGGAGGGGTGGGAACTAGCTTCAAATTGACACATTGCAAACCAAAGGATTGTTAGCCCTGCTTTGCTGTTGTCTGTTCGGCAACCAATCCTCTTTGACAGGCATGCCTCAATTATCTCTCATTAATATGCACTGCCTCCAGCCGAACTAAACAATTGGAAAGCAGATCCCTGGAGCCGTTGATATTTTAATTAGGCTTCCCATGGCCGGAGGAAGCTGTGCCTTCCTCCTTCTTGGGGTGCTTTGATGTACTCGTGGCTGTCACATTTCAGCTGAACATGACAGGGGAGGATGGCACCGTAGGCCGTGTCCTCCTGAAGTGCATGTGACTATGCATTCATTTTTATCAAAAAATCCCAGGGAGCGCACACTCCCCATGCGGATGGTCGAATTCCTCACAG
Organism: Ambystoma mexicanum; assembly: GCF_040938575.1. NCBI lineage: Eukaryota > Metazoa > Chordata > Amphibia > Caudata > Ambystomatidae > Ambystoma > Ambystoma mexicanum. Next base: position 315,051,920 of record NC_090925.1, read on the forward strand.
TGGCCATAGTAAATGGCATCAGCAATAACCACTTAATAAAGGAATAAACTTAAGAAAGGTCATGCCACATTTGACAAAACGAAAGTATATCCTTATTTGAATGCTGATTATGCAGGGCCCGCTTATTGGTGAGAGTCCAACTATGTGAATAATTCTGCACCTACAAGGCAAAGGAAAAAAATTGGTGACTTTTTCAGACACCTTCGGGGTCTGATCAAGATATGGAAAGAAATTGGGAACAGGGCAGCAGTTCTAGAAGAGGACACAGAAGGCCTTTTGTAGGAAAAGGTTGTTTCGGCCAATGAGTCAGAGGGCACACACCCACTTTCAATCAGCCACCTCCCCAAACAGAGGTCCCAATGCAGGTAGATATATTTTACACCAGAAGTAGGGCAAATCGGAAATAGTAGATCCATCCCCCATATTCAATATGGCATAGAGAAATTGGATTGAACAAGAACAAGCCATACTGGAAATGGATCTCTCCTTTGTTCACATCCTGAATTTAAAAGAGGCCTTACTCAATTTCACCCAAAATCATCTTTTCTTCCATCTAACAGTATGGTTTCTAAAGAAGTGTTGACCTTCCAAAAAGCGATTTTAAAAGATTTACACACATTATACTATGTGAGGATCCTGAGAGCATCCACACTTCCTGCTCCCCAACATCTTGTGCTCAGACGGCCAGGGAAGGGACATTGCTTCTGGATCCGAACTTGGGCGGCGGATATGCGAGGAAGGATCACCTGGTTAGGGGAGATGTGGGAAATGGTAGGGGGATGTCCTCAGGTGGGATGCGGAATCCCCCATTTCCATCCATAATGAACCCTCAGTCCCAGCAGCCTTTATGGGATATTGTGACCCTTTTCCCTTTTCGTCCTTCCAGGATAACCCTAGAAAATACCATCAATATAGGGATGCTAGAAAGAGGTTGAAGGAGAGGAGGTCTGCAGGCGAGACATGGTATCCTCCTTTTCCTTGTGATAACCAACCTTATCCTCCCCTGCCTTTATAGGCTGTTGCAAATCACTTCCCTTCATTTCTCCTCATTCATACCACTATAGTGTTGGGACGAGGAAGAGGCGACTAGGAGTGGTACACACTAACATGTCATTTCACCACTCTGGTACTGAGATGAGGAAGAGGCCTGCAGACTGTTGTAAGGGTCAGGCATGTTCAGAGAACATCAATAATTATGGTCAGGCAAATGGACTTGAGGACTCACACCTACAACCTGTTAAATGGTTGCAGGTGCATAAAAGGTGGGGGCGACAATCAGGCAGGAGAAACCAGCAGGAGAGAAGCCTATTGCTGCAGAATACCGGCAGTGCCTACGAAGGGTGAGTGGAGGTGCCGGCAACCCACAGCGGGCATAGCGGAGTGCAAGTGCGGCTCACAATACTACAGAGACCTGTGTGCAGTGTAAGGAACTCATGGTGGCAACAGTAAAGACAGACACAAGTGATCACAGTTCAAGGGTGTTTATTAAACTGTAAAGGTAGGTTGGAAAAACACCTAATCTAAATCTAAATATAAGATGGGAGCAAGCTTTGACCATCAAACAATAATAAAGGAGTCCTAGTGGTGTCTTGTCCAAAAAAAAGGGCATATACTAAGAAAAACCTGTGGCCGATCCTTACGCTAAATACAAAAGAAGTGTGGGATAATGTTCATAAAAAAGAAGGAAGTGTTCACAAATAATAAGTCAGGATATGGTAGTCTGGGTCTCCCTCTCCACGTTTTAAGCAAGGGAGAAGGTGGGATTCTGGAGCAAAGCACATGCTCCAGCTTTCCCAGCACAAGCCAACAGTTCCGCTCTCAGCTTTCAGGGCCTTCGGTGGTTGTCTTTTCTACAAAAAAGTCTCTTGCCTCCGAGGACCTGGTGTGTTTCAAAACAATAAACAAAGAAGTTCCTTTCCGTATACACAACGAATGATGCCTTTTTCAACCCTGGATCACCCTCCTCCGGGGCTCAAACCCTTCTCGACTGTTAGCTTCCCTTCGTCGGGTTCACTACGGCTTTCAATTCAAAAATCTTAATGTCTTTTTAAACTGTTCATTTTGGACATCCCTCTGCCGGGTTCATTCTTGTCAATACACTGTATATCAGGACTTTAGACTTCGCCCCCTGTTTATCGGAGTCCCTCCTTCGGGTTCACTCTTGCTAACTTTTGCAATTCACAAAATGCGGCATTCACTTACCTTCACAGTCTTTTGCGCCGTTCCCAAGGCCTTCTGGTAACGGTAGTTTCGACCATAGGGTAATCGCCCAGAGTTTCCTGAGTGAGCACCCACGTGGTGTCGGACTCATCTGTTGCTGGTTTTCCCCCTTTTTGAATCAACAGTTCTTTGCACTTTCACAGTTAATTTTCTTCAATTAGCTGGTTTTGCTACTTTTGTTGAAACACAGGTCGGTTTCGTATCGGCTCTCCCATTGACTCACCCGCTTTGATGAACCGCTTGGCTTTTCTTCTCTCTGGAGTCAAGGTTGGTACCACAGTGACAAGCGTCTCTCCCCGGCTTGGTTATCAGTGGGGGAGGGTCCTGTGTACCGTTGATATCTGCTGCAACACACTATGGCTATTGTTCACAGTGTTACGATTCCTTCAGCAGAGGTTTCACAGACCCTGGTCAGAAACTGCAAGGTCGCTTCTCTCCTTGTCACCCTCTTGGTTTGCGCTGTCTTTCTCCTCCTCTTCAACTGCCATGCTGAGTTTGCTCTCTCATCGTGCAGTCTGCCTTCCTCATAGTGTGCTCTTGTGCTCCACCTTTTATCCCTGTGGGGAAGCGAAGGGGCCATCAGGTGTATGTGATCCTGGTCAATTGCCTGACTTTGCCTGACCCTGGTATTGGGACATGTCATGTAAATGGCTCGGGTGTTAGTCCGTCATCCTTCGTGATATGCGAAAGTGTTCACATTGCAAAAGGAAGGGGTAGAGTGTTTGAGTATCCTACGTTATAGGTTGGGGGAAAGGCGTTATAAGAAGGGGGAAACTGCATCTCACCCATCAGTGTCCCATTTCCACTCCTCGGGGACCCCCCATCCAGGTGATCCTCCATCACTGGCCCACCGCCAGGTACTGGATCCAATAGCGATGGCTGTGTCCTGGCCACCTGGATGACAGCTCCCCGGGGACTAGTCAGGGAGACGCCTTCAGGTTTCTCACAGTGGATCAGAAGAAGAGGATAGAAGCCACCCGGAGGAGTCGCCAGGGACCGGTGAGTAAACAAAAGGGAGCACTCGTAACAGGGCGCTCCTGGAGGCTTCACAGGGCAAAAGTAATTTGGGCACCGTGGCGCTGTTACAAGATACTTGCTTTGACGAACAACAGATAGTGTATATTTCACATACATTTTACAGAGTGTGTTCTTATTCATACAAGTGGGGGATGCGTTAAAAAGAAGGTCCTATTCGGTTTTCACATTTTAGAGAAGGATGCAGGTGTGGGACAGTGGCTAGTGGAAGAGTTGCATTTTCAGAGCCTTGCAGAACACTGTGCGTGAGGTCTCTTTCCTGAGTGCTGGTGGTAAGGCATTCCAGTTTGTGGAGCTAGGACTGGACAGCTCGCACCTCCTGCTTTGGCTCTTTTAAAGGTCAGGACTGCAAGCTGGTTGCAGTGTTGGGCCCGCTTAGGTCTTTCTGACGTAGCGCAGTGAATGATTTCTGAGAGGTAGGGAGGTGCTGTGTTTGCTAGGCAGGAGTGTGTGATGGAGAGGGCTTTAAAGAGGATGTGCTCTTTAACTGGGAGCAAATGGGCGTCGCTCCTGGATTAGCATATGTGCTCCCTCTTGGGTATGCTGAGGGCTGCTCTAAGGGCATTGGTTTGTGTGGTTTGGAGTTTCTTTAGGTTTTTGGATGAAGTGCCTAGGAACAGGACATTACAGTAGTCCAGCCTTGCACCTACTGTGGCTCTGGCTGTGGATAGGTTTTTGGGGAGAGATAGGGTTTGACAGCCTTTATGATCTTTGTTGTTAGTGCTGCCGAAGAGGCGATGGCGCTAAATTGCCTTGACATAGATAGGGTGGAGTCTGTGTAAACTCCCAGAGTTTTGGCTGCCTCTGATGTGGTGATGGTGGTGATGTCGATGATGAATGATGAGTATTTGCTTTCCAATTTGTTAAGGATTTGGTTAGGACCTACCAGGAGTATTTTGGTATAGTCGCCATAGAGACAAAGGCCATTAGCCGCCATCCAGGCCTGGATGATGGTATAGGTCTCACTGAGCGTGGCCGCGTCCTGTTCATAGGAGCTGGTGAGTGGGAGTAACACTTGCGTATCATTGGCGTAGTTGTTGATCGTCAAGGTCATTGAAGAGGGAGAGAGTAAAAATGTTGTAGAGGGTCGGCAAGGTACAGGATCCCTGAGGGACTCTGCAGCGGATGGGATTGGTGCATGCTTGGTCTGAAAATACTCTCATTAGTCTTGCTTCTAGGAAGGAGGTGATCCAGGAAGTGGTTTGCTGGGAGAAATGAGCTGTCTCCTTGAGGTGTCTGGGTCCTGTGATCTACAAGATCGAAGGCTGAGGACAGATCAAGGTGCAGGAGTAGAGGTGGTTTCCCTTTGTCCGTGGTTTGTTAAATTTGCATTTTTAAGTCGAGTAGGGCGGTGTCCGTACCATGCCGTGGCCGAAAACCCGATTGCCTCTTACCCAGGATGTTGTTTTCTTCCAGAAATTGTTGAATCTGGAGGTATGCCGCCTTGTCCAGTTTCTTAAGCAGGAAGGGGATGGTGGTTATGGGTCTGTAGTTGTTGGCATGTCTGGATCGAGTAAGGTTTTTTTTTTAGAAGTGGGCGAACCCAGGCTTCTTTGAGGGAAGGGGGGACGATGCCCGTGAAGAGTGATGCATTGATGATGGCTGTGACCAGTGGGGCTAGTGGCTCTGCGTAGTCTTTGATGAGTGGTTATAGTGAACTATACAAACAAGTTGAACTACAAATGAATAATACGAACTAAGAACTATTGAATCCTGACTAAAGGAAAGCTTTGACAAACCTATGATTGGAATGCAAGTTGGTGTGAAGCACTCGTGACATATATTGAAAGGCAAAGAAATAATCTCATGAAATACAATGAAAAGCAAGTAATGAATATTATAGAAGAGTGTGAAAGTAATGCGGTGAAGGGAAAGGAACACCACAGAGTGAACTGTATGAAAGAACACATTGTGGCAAAGCCAAAAGACTGGCGAGGAGAAAGCAAAGTGAATGTGAACCAATACACAGGTGCAGGAATAGAAGAACCTGTGTGGACAAGAAAGCCTAGGGTTCCCGGTTGTGTGACCTGTAATGGGTGCACTGTGTGGTCCAACAACTGCGCCTAAACTAGGGATACCCTATCTGTGAAAGTTAAAGAAACATGCAGATAACAAAGCTGCATGAGATTGCTTAGGTGGAGCAGAAGAAAGCAATCTGTATAAATTGTCAAGGGAACAGGAATGTAAAGATGACCTGGAACTGAATATTAAGAGACTGAAACTAAGTGTGAATTGGCAAGCTGATGTCTTGGAGAAAGGAAAACCCAAGATCTTGTAAGTTTTGGTATGCCTTAGGAAAAGAGAATCATGAGGCCTTTACATGATGAGATTGTCGCCTTGGTTGAGGGATCCCCGAGGCCCCTTTATTTTGAACTCTGTTTTCTTCTTGGGAAGACAACAACAATATTGGCTCTGAGATTTCTAAACCTTTGAACTGTATTGTCTTCTTGGGGAACGGAACCCTGAGACTTTGTGGAACTGTCTTGAACTTCGGGAAGGGGATCTGGAAATCAGGCCCAAGAGCTGTAAGAAGCTCAGAACTTATTTCGGAACACTATTTGATTTGTGGTTGATATCCCTACACATTGTTTAGCTTTAGTTGTGAGGGCAAGTATAGGTTTTGGAAACAGACAGACTTTTAAGATGAACTTACTGACTCAGACTATTCTTAGTTTCCCTAGGTAGGGAAAGCCCACCTTAGCATAGGGCAAGTTAGGCCTTCAACCATCCTGACATTTAAGTTAATAAAGCAACTTTGTCTGAACTTCGAATCTGTTGTCTGTGTCTTGCTTCATGATGCCTTCACAACCAGCAAAATCAGAAATCTATCCATTTTAACTTTGTTCAACACAAGAATAACATTTTAAAGTCTTTTCAAAATATTGTCATTTAATGTGCTGTCAAAGGGGGAGGGATCGTATGGATAAGGGCAAATATGATGCAGAAGTACTGAAAGTTCTATGCCACAGAGGTTTTTATTGTGTGTTAAAAGGGAATTCCCTCAATTCGATACATACTCAAATCTCAATGATTAGTTTACAGGGTATGTAAGCAGGCTTTCTCACCAAAAAAGAACATGCTTTCCTCAGTCCCACCAGCCCCAAAACTCTGGTGTTTCTCAAGGACCCTAGGAATCCTCCAGGATGTCCCATTGTGTCCCTTTGTGGCACTATTCTAGAACCCGTGGGCAAATGTATTGACTTCTTTTTGAAACCATTGACCAGCAGGACTCCCACCTTTTTGAACCGACTCTAGAGATGTAACCAATGCAATTGAAGTGTTACTATTTGATCCAGATTTCGATCTGTTGACCCCTCTAGATGTGGAATCCCTTTATTCCAACATCCCTAAAGGGGGAAGCCCTAAGAGTGATGAAAGACTTTCTAGATGGAAGGGTAGCTCCTCATATGATACCTACGTCTTTCATTTTAGAACATTTGGATGTAGCCTTAAGTAGGAATTATTTCCACAGCTATAGGGGCAGTGTTTTCCCCCAATCTAGCAAATTTACACATGACAAAATTTGAGAAAGTCTTTATACTCATATACTCACTCAACACAACCCTTTCTTTTTGGCTATTAGATTTTTTAAAAGATGCATTGATCGCATTGTTGTTATTTGGGACACTAGGGAAGGAAACCTTCAGGATTTTTTAAATGGCTCAATGAATTGAATCCTAATTTGAAGTTTACTTCAGCTATAGAGGAGCATCACATTCCATTTCTGGATCTCTTGATTAAAGAGTTGAGGGGGGGGGGGCAAATTGGCAGTTAGCCTGTACAGAAAGGCTACGACTAGGAACACTATCCTTCATTTTCAGAGCCCTAACAGAGAACGTCCCAGTTGGACAATTCTTAAGAGTGAGACACAACTGCACATCTATACAGGATTTTCATACAAAGAAGCAAGTATCCCAGGCATCTTTTAAGATACTGAAAAAAGAGCCTTAAACCAGGATAGGTCCTGGTTGTTGAAAAACAAAGAAAAATTGAAAGAACCGCAGCAATTGGTCTGTGTGACTACTTTTAGTGCATACAGCAATGCTATCAAAAGACTCATTCAAAAACATTGGCACATTTTAGAACTTAATGAGCCCTCGCTCAAATTACCACTCTTTTCTTTTCGTATAGAGGAAACATTTGAAACTATTCTTTGTTACAGCAGACAGGCAGGCTAGCAACAGAGCTTCCATAGAATCTTTGATCTGTCTTGGGTCTTCCTCCAATTACAGGGCATTTTCCATGTGATAATTTTCAGGCTTGCAAATTCACTGCTTTAATTTAAAAGAAAAAGAATGGACTTTGAACTTTCACAGCACTTGCAAGAGCATTAATGTCATTTACTTCATTCAGTGCGGTTGTCTGAAAATATATGTGAGGAAGACATCCAGACAGGTTCGCACCTGTATCACAGAACACCAGTCAAAAATGCATACTCTAACATTATCTTCACCATTAGTTAATCGTGTTATGATGATGGTGCATAACCAGGATGATTTAAAATGGTAGGTTGTTGATAAAATCACAGCCATTGTTGATTAAACCATGGCAGCATAATTCTCACATAGAGAACAATTTTGGATGTATAAAATGAGGCATTTTATTGGTGGCCTCAATGACAAGTAACAGTGGCACCCATTAGGATGTATTTGAATTGATTATGGATGGCTGGCACCTATTGACACTGGCATTGATATGCACAGTTCGTGAGTTCTCAGATTAGGTGTCATGTCATGTGTCAGTTTGCCATTTCTGGTTCCGACACTCTTCAATAATGTTTGCAATATCCCATGGTTATGACTTTTCAAAGTCAGTGAAATGTCACATTTCAGAATGAATCTTCGGTCCTCAGATATGAGTACTGTGGGCAATATAGATTTGCAATTACGTCAGTGTGCCTTTACGTATACAGGAGTTTTACTATTCTTTACTGCTCTGGTTGGTCCACCAGATATGAGATATGAGCCTCATCGTGAGGCATGCTACTCTTGCCTCATCACGCTCTAAAGCAGATTGTACACAGAAGGAGCCGATAACTGCAATACTGTAGTGAGGACCTATGCGTCCTCCACAATCCTGTTGCTTTGGAGACGGAATGAGAGGATAAACAGAACTTTGCGAATTAAGGGGAAAGCGTCAGTAGTGTCTGGCAGCATACATGTAGGAATTCAGCGCTTGATCACGATTTTCAAGGTACCGGGGCGTTCTTTGCTCCCTCCTCGCATAGATCGCCACACTGGTCCAGATTATATTTATTGTAATCTGCTTTTCTCATATATACTGTTTTAGTAACTACAATACTGAGGTCTGGTGAACTATGACGAATGGACTATGTTCTAGACAAGTCTAAATTTAAGTTAATGTTTTTCTTTTGTCTACGTTAGAAATTGACCTATTTTAAATGGGTTTCAAATTTAGCAGCATATGTATGTCCCATATTCATTTTATAACTCAAAAGAAAAAAAAATGTTGTACACTTTTTTCTCGATATTAATTCCAAGTCCTGAAGAAAACATACCTTGCCATATAGAGAAGACTGATATGTTAAACCTACCATATTCTTTATATAGCTCTTTGAGCTCGATGTGAAGACAACGCACGCTTCCCAAAATTGTCTCTACTAGTAAACCTTTTTTTTTTTTTTTTACAAACTTATTTTTAACAGAGTAGGCAGCAGAGGTTGCATATGACTGTTTCAACACCTGTATAATTCTCTACTTCAATCATATAGGCCACATGTGCCATAAACAAGTTTCAAATATTGGGGTAGAATTTCTCAGTAGTTCAAGCATTTATGCACATCTTTTCACTCAGTGGGCAGATTTATTCATGCGCCATGCACTTTAAGCGCTGAATGATTTTAATCTTGTTTTGTATACGTGCTTTGGAATGTATTGTCTAAATTGTGTAAATATATTTATTGATGCTTGTGAATCTGTTTAGAATTGCATGCTGTGCATATAGTCCGACATCTAGTGGTAATCGCGGAGTATTGCATCTTTCTTTTGAAGATCGAAAGGGGTATCGACATGGGCGTGACTGTAACAATATCCCTAACATGACGTGTAGTGTACCTAAAATTCCTCGCGCGTCGAGGTCCCTCAGATGGTTTTTTCCACCCAACTAGTTGGTCGCCTTATGCGGAGGTCGCAAGAGTTAATATTGCTCAATATTGGTTACTTTGTCCCACGACCTACGGTCGTCTAGTCTCCCGACGACTACTTTTCAACGACTACCTTGTGGACTTTTTGCTGTCGAAGACATCCATGACTGCTCGGCGACTGGTGAACTGATCGACGTCTGTCGACCTTGTGGCCTCGGCCCAGCGGCCAGGCCCTTACAGTAGGGAGATTGGGGTTTATGCTTTTTCAAGAATGCATTTCCTTTTCCCTTCTCTTTCCCTATTTGGTCTGGCTGCAGTCTCCCTCTGCTATGGAGAGGACGCCCTTTAAATTGTGTCTGTCGTGTAACAGCAAATTACCTTGGAAGGACACCCATCGTTGTTGCAATCAGTGTCTACCTCGAGACCACGACGAGCGTTCTTGTAAGTCCTGCAAGCTCTTTCGTCCCAAGACGTTAAAGGATAGGCAGACAAAACAGTGGGTGGCCTATGCGATGCAGGCCGAAAGACAATTCCCCCTTTGGCGCCATTGCTTCGGATGACAAGGAATCCATCGGCAGCCATGGCTGCGAACTATAAGCCATCGACCATTCGGCGGAACCCTAGGTTCCCAGATGCCCGTCCCCAGCCCCGACAGACAGGCCAACTTTTCTATTCTGGAGAGTTCACACCCCGGGGTCAAAGGAACACACGCACCACTAAAACCCAAACACCCAACCCCCAAGGCCTCCTCGATGGAGACGTCCAAGAAGTACATAATGCCAACAGGCCCACTGAAAACTTCGCCGGTGCCTTCCAAACCTTCCAGTTTGGCGCCCTCCACGCAGTGGTCTTCTCGGCATGCGACTGGGCTTTCCTCTAACAAGGGCGTCCCTCAAAAAATCACAAGGTCATCGACACACCGTCCAAGGGCGCGCAAGAACCTAAGGTTTAGGTGGAGTTGTCAACCATGATGGCGTGGGCAGGCGCGTCGAGACCTAGCATTCAGCTGCTGAAAATACGCAAGAGTCTTGCAGCTATTATTTCAGCAGCAAGACAACACAGGGTCACCCCATCTCGTCGAGAGGAGTATTCTGAAGCCCACCAGCCTCTCTTGAATGCTTCATCTCCCCCTTCTGACCAATGTTTTCCACCTCCAGACCATTCTGCATCTTCCCTGTGGACTAGGTGGAGATTTGAGAATTATATGGACAAAATGGCCCAATTCATAGGACACCTGCCCCATTCCACAAACATTTCAGAAGCTTCCCATTTCTACACAAGTCCACCAAGAGGACCTCTTGGATTACTCGGAACAGGAGGATACATCTGAGGACAATCCTTTTGGACACAGCTGAATAGGACCCAGACTGGGATCAGGATCAGTCAGCAGATCAGGGGTCTTGGCCTTCACCCAAACACACCCCCGACCCGGACATCATTTGTCTAAATTCACCTTCTTCACCTCAACAAAGGCAGTCATCGCCTGTGGATGACCAAACGTTATTTAAAGCCATTCTAAAGAGAGTGGCCGATCATTTTGAGATTGCTACACATAAGGCAGCCCCTGACTCTGACTTTGTTGAAAATAAGCCTCCCGCTAGTCAGGCTATTCCCTTACTCAATTCATTATAGAAACACCTAGTTCCTTCTTTATTGTCACCATCCCTCACATGGGCAGTCAACACATTATTCCCCCCAACCCCCTCCATCTGACCATATGTATATACCTGGTCATGCCACACCAGACTCCCTGGTTGTTAAAGCCACTAGAAAGAGGGCAGTGGTTCAACTGTCTACGGAAGAAGCACCTCCGGATAAAGATTGCAAAAAATGGTATGCCCTCGGGTAACGTATTACTACCTCTGTTGCCTATTCAACCAGGATCGCTAATAATACAACTCTCCTGGCTAGCTACAGTGACATCCGATGGGGCCTACTCCAGGAAGGCCTTCAAGAGGTCCCAGAGCCCACGCAGTCATGTCTGCTGGTGGTCGTGACTAAGGGCAGACAGGTGACCTACACTATATTAAACACTCTGGATGCTGCTGAGACTGCTGGAGGAACTCTAGCTCAGGGGACTCTAGTTAAGAGACACGCCTGGCTGGAGAATTCTGAATTTAAACCAGAAACTCAGGCCTCTCTTAATAAACCCGTCGAGAACTCCAACCTCTTTGGTAAAGCTGTCGACGCCCTGGAGACTGCCAAGAAGGAGCATGAAACGCTGAAATCATTCTGCCAGATCACGGCCAAGCCCTTCCACCAGTGGGGAGTCTCAAAATCTTGCTGTTCCTTTCGTGACCAATCTTTCTCTTATTCTCCCCATGGATAATATGGCTCTGGGGGTACCCCCGTGGTCCTCCGGCTTAGGCTCATCCTGTAACAGTCAGTATCACCAGAGAGGTCAATGTAGCGGCAAGGGTAGAGGCAGGAACTCTACTCCAAGAGGCTCCCCGGCCTCCACCTCAAAGTGACTCGCAGGTTTGGGTCCCCTCCCAGACCTCCTTGGTCGGGGGTCAGTTGTCATCATTCATTCAGGCCTGGGAGGGGATCACATCAGACCAGTGGGTGTTAAAAACCATCACCCACAGCTACTGCATCGAGTTTCACAAGCCACCTCGATACCACCCACCAAAGAGCAGACACCTATCACCAGCACACTTGTACATCCTGCTGGAAGAGGTGCAGATCCTTCCGGAAAAGGGTTCCGTATAAGTCGTCCCCATTTGCCAGGTAAATAAGGTTATTTATTTAGTGTACTACTATCAGGTCAAGGCTCTTCCCTTTGGCATTGCCTGAGCTCCATGTGTGTTCACAAAGGTACTAGTGATAGTAGGTGCTCACCTGCGCAGGCAGTCCATCCCTGTCTATCCTTACCTCGACGACTGGCTCATAACAGGGGATTTGTACGGAACATGCCTAACAATTACCCAGAAGACGGTAGATCACCTTTTCAGCCTAGGATTCTCGATCAACGAGAAAAAGTCTAGTCTAAACCCCAGCCAAGTCAAACAGTTTCTGGGGGCTCTAATTCAGACCAAAGACTGCCTGTCTTTCCCTCCAACAAGAGGGAATTGTACTCAACGTCGTCGCAGACTGGGGCTTCCCAGAGATCGACCTGTTTGCAACTCTGGAGAACACACAATACCCAGATTATGCCTCCAGGTACCCTCAGAACCGCTCCAAGGGGAATGATCTCTGGATAACATGGTCAGGGAAATTTGTCTATGCTTTTCCCCAATTCCCCTGCTCAACAGAATAGTGCACAAGATGCACCAAGAGCCAGTCAGGATGATTCTGGTGGCCCCGATGTGGGCCCGCCAACCTTGGTTCTCCCATCTCATGGCAATGTTGATCTCCCCTGGAAAGCAGAAAGGTGGGCACCGCCCAAAATTAGAATAAATTGAATAATTTCCAAAAATAGTAAAATCCACTAAATAGTGGTAGTTCAATGTTTTTTAGAGGAGCAGACTGTGCAAAACCTAGAGACACCTGAGTATATAGTCACAACAAAAAAGAAGCTGGGTTAAAAACACTTGGCTAAACAGTCAATCTCATATTGTTCCTCTTACACAAACAATGAATGCATCTGTTCCCAATACATTGTTAAAGAAGAGTCCTTCTTCTTAGTGTAATATCTATTCAAAATTTGCTTCAGCAGGAAGTTGTGATTCGAAAAACATCAATGTGGTTTTCAAGTATTTAGTAAAAATTGAATAAAAAGCCAATCGGGCTAGCTTATATAATCGACAGATTTATTACCAATGCATTTTAGAGTGTATGAAATCCTTCTTCAGGGCTTTACTCTCTGTAATACAGTGAATCATAACCCAACCAAATCACAAAAACAAGTTATTGCCAAATTGTATTGAAGTATGAAACGCATGGTTGAAGTCATAGAAACAAACAGCATATCAATGTCACAGAATTACAGATGAGTGCAAATTGCATAATGTAAGTCATAAATACAAACAATGTATACGTACCATATATCAATGAGGAGTGGTAAAATGTAGTAAAAAAAGAAAAAGAAGAAAAACACAAAATGAAAGTATAAGGGACTCATAATTATTCTTCACTTTAATTCAATTTAAAAGAATTTGTATGCAAGTACCTTAATTAGGATGTCCACAATACGTGGAGGCGTTAGAACATGATTATATTCATATGGATTGTGAATCTCCTAAAGAATAATGGTATATAACTGGTTAACAATCTAAACTGTCACTTTCATATTAAAATCAGTGACCGCTATTCAAGCTTGTATTAACTTACATTTCACGTACATGTGCGCGGGCTTTGCGCGGGCTTTGCGCTGTGTAACTGAAATTTCTTTAAAGTCTGGGATTCAATGTGAAGTCTGCTGTAAATATAGGACTACAGAGACAAGAGTCTTCTGTCAGTGTTTGTGTCCCTATCATTATTCCAAATACATACATATCATGCAAGCTCTTAGCTTACCGCATAACTCTTCTGACAGCGTATTCGCAGTGTAGTGTACAGTACGCATGCATCGCTCTATCAGCTGCTAATATGTGCTTGCTATGGCGTCTGCTGGAGACGCCTGGCAACGGCACACCCGAGCGTGTCTCTGCAATCCCAGACGCCTCGCGCCTCATCCTGGCTGTGAAAGCCTCGGTTGGGACGTGCAAATCGCCAGCATTAAACCTCTCTTTTCCGATGGGTGTTCAAAGCTTTTGCTTGCGCTGTTAATAAAAATTAGACGACTACACGGCCCACGAATTGTGCAGTGAAATTAACTTGTTCCCTGGTTGGCGATCCAGAGTCATGTCAATGAAGTAAACATAATGAGGGAAGAAGTAACACCACTAGGCGGTTAAAATACAAGTGCTGCAGTAAAAGCCAAAAATTCTAAATAACTCTTATCTAAATCTTAATAAGCAGATATATAACTGTGTTAATTAATATGTATTACGATGTGCAATATGCATAGAGAAATATGATTATAGGATAAGTGTGATCACAACTGCGTGTGCAACATTAAAGAGCTATTTGTCCAAATCAACCGCCCCTCCGAGTGAGAAGCTCAAATGCAGCACTATTGTGAGTGCAATATGTCCAAATGAACCACTCTTGCGAGTGAGAACATCTGAAACAGCAGTTTTACATGCATGTCTTGTTAAAATGCTCCTTCGTGTGAGACGCTCTGATCCAGCAATTTTACATGCACATAAGCATCAATCTATGACTCCCAGTCGATAACAAAGGATGCAAACCATTGTTTTGCTGCCTGCAGGTATTTACCGGGCGTACACATTGAATCTTGCACTTTGCTAAAGAGAGTGGTATAGGGTAGATGTGTAGGGGGTATAATCAACACATTGAAGGATAGATGGTACTCCTTAATAGGTTAGCACCGTTAGATACACATAATTACTCAATGTGGCTACAACTCTGAATTGATATCTAAAGATAACCATGCTGGTTATGAACTCTCACCACGCGTACATAGTGTGTTTAAAAAGAAAGATAAGTGCAAAAACAGTATTCATAGGTCAATCGGAATATTCAATTGTAACACTGATAATTGATTTCTTCATTGATGCCTGATGGACTTGGACATCCCAGTCGATCAATCCAGAAAGTTTCTTTTTTGTCAAGTTTTAGGCTCATATCTTCATGTGGATTTAATGTTCTGACAACCTCTAGGATTGGAAATCTTATCTGTGATAGGTTGTGTTTTTTCTCTGACCAATGTCTAGCCACTGCAGAATTCATGTTTGAATTGCGTATGCAGGATCCATGCTCATTCCACCTTGTCTTCGCCATTCTTTTCGCTTTCCCTACATAATGTAAACCAAATGGGCATTTGATCACATAAATTATGTTGGTGCTATCACATGTAGCATAATCTTCTGGCCAGTTCGACTAGCTAATAGTATCTCCTTTGATGACAAAACTGCAATTTGCACAGTGTAGACAAGGAAAAGTTCCAATAAGCTGTATGATAGGGCTTTTGACAGGTGGTCTAGTCGAGACAAGGTCATCTCGGAGATTCCTGCTTCTTTGGTAAGCGAAGATTGGAGGTTCTTTAAAGAGATGTTGCACCCTCTGATCGTAGGTAAGTATTGCCCAATTCTTATGGATGATCTTCTTGATCTGTTTGCTCTGAAGTGAAAATTTGGATACACATACCAACTTTTGAGTCTCCTTGGTGTCCTTGGTCGTAGACAAAAGTGTTTCTCGATTCAATGGTTTAATTCTCACTGTTGCTTTATCTATATCTGTATTCATGTACCCACGTGCTAAGAATTTCTTACAGATTTCTATGCGTTCTATGTTCTAGTCTTCTGGGTCGCTCACTGTTCTCTTGACTCGTAGTAGCTGGCTGTAAGGTAAATTCTGAATAAGACTAGGCTGATGAAAACTTATACGATGAAGTAAATTATTTCTATCAGTCACTTTACGGTATAGAGTCGTGCTGAATCCTTCTTCATCCATTCTTATCTTCACGTCAAGGAAATGATTCTGAGTAGAGGGCGATTCGTGAGTAAACTAGATCCGTTGGTCAATACTGTTGAGGTAGTCAAAGAATTCAATAAGCTTGCTGGTTGTGCCAGTCCAAAGCCAAAGATATCATCTATGTATCTTATCCACAAATGTATCCTGTTTTTCCATTCTGCATGTGTTAAGACATAGTCGGTTTCAAATTTGAACTTGGAGCAATTGGCGTATGTTGGGGCCATTGTTGCTCCCATCGCTGTCCCGGACACTTGAAGAAAGAATTTATCTTTAAACTGAAAATAAGAGTTCTCTGAAATGAATTGAAGTATGACGATACATTTTTTTTTGTGCTTGAATTTCTGGTGCTGTAAGAAGCATCCATTCTATTGATCCCTGTCCAAGATCATATGGAATTGATGTATATAAACTTTTGACATTGATGTTGAATAGAATGTAATTTCTGTCTAATGTTATTGATTCAAGTATTTTGAGAAAATGGTGCGATGCCTCCCCTCCCAGGAAGCTGCCATGCCCTTACAACATGCTGTCTCAAGACCAGCGGAGACACTACATCCATGCCCTCAAACTCGCAATTTAGCAGCCTGGCTCCCGATGTGAGAGAGTTCAGGCACCTCCAACTCCCTCAAAGATGTATGGACATACTCTGGGAAGCAAGGAAACCCCATACCAGGCATTGCTACTTGAGCAAATGGAAACGCTTTGTCATCTGGTGGAATGGCAAGGGTATCAATCCTATTGAATGCACACCAAAACCTATTGCCCTGTACCTAACCCACCTGTTAGATTCAGGTCTGGTTTTCAATTCTCTAAAGGTCCACTTAGCTGCACTTTTAGCATACACCACGTCCCAAAACAAGATTTTGTGGTGGAAGATTCCAGCAATTAAAGCATTTATGGAAGAGGTAAAGAGGTTTCATCCCCCTATTTCCAACCCAGCTCCAGGGTGGGACCTGCATGTTGTACTTACCAGGCTAATGGTGCTCCCCTTTGAACCAATGCACAAGGTTAGCCTTAAAGCACTCACTCACAAGACTGCCTTCCTGGTGGCGATCGCCTCGATAAGGAGAGTTAGTGAATTGCAGGCCCTTTCAGTTCAGGACCTATTCATTACGATTCACAAAGATAAGGTGGTCCAGCGCCCTCCCCCACGATTTGCGCCTACATTTATCTCAAAGTTCCATGTAAACCAATCCATAGAACTACCCACCTTTTTACAGAACCCACTAACGTGGCAGAAAGAAGCCTCCACTCACTACATTGAGGAGAACAGTTATCTATTATCTGGAAAAGACAAGGCTACTAAGAAAAACAAACCAGTTCTTTGTTTCTGCGGCAGCTGGTAGAGAAGGGGACCCTGTCTCTTAGTCTGCTTTCTCAAAGTGGATCAAAAACTGCATCACACTTTGTTACACTCTTGCCAAGAGAGATCTGCCCTATGTGCCTAGAGCATACTCTACTCAGGGCACAGGGGCTACCATGCCATTCATTGCAAATGTTCCTCTTGAGTTAATTGACAAAGGAGAAACCTGGAGTTCTGTACACACCTTTACACAACACTCTGCCTAGATACTGTTAGGCAGAAACCTGTGCAGTTCCCTTAGGGAACACTGCAAAAGATTTAGGACTACAGGTTTTAGAAGTAAACCCACTTGGTGGCAGTCTGCACCACCCAGATTTACCTGGTAGCTGTGGCTGAGCAGTTAGACTTCCCTCAAGAAGAGTTAGGCAGTATGCAAAGTATACACAATAGGCACTCAGACACAATAATACAAGCAAACACTGACCAGAGCTTTGGTATCAAAGTATATTATTATTTATTTAAAAACACACTGTTTAAAACACTCCAGCAATCTTATTGTAAAAACACTCTAAACACAGTTACTATTATGATATATACACCCCTTATTCCCTATCAGATAAGTCTTAGTAAAACACCACTTATTTTCATACAGAGGTGAGCGCTTAACTAGATGGCACTCCAATAAGTTTGTGAAAAGGGGGGAGACAGAATATGGAAAGGTACACCACTCTAAGATTTAGGAACACTGTTAGCAAGGCAGAAGAGCAAAAGTCACTGGTGAGCCAAAGTCCAAAGGCTGGGCCCACTCTTAGAGAGAGCAGAGCACAAATGCGCCCAAGATCACACAGTTACACTAGGCTTAGAAAGTCTTGCAGAGAGTTCAAAAAGAGTTTAGAGAGGCTCAGAAAAGTTTAGCCAGTGTGTCCCAGGCTAACCCAGGTTCGAAAGCCGGGGGCTAAATCTACCCCGTACAGTCGGTGGCAAGGGAAGCCAGGCGGGACATGGTACCTTAAGTGGGAAGGATCCTCCAGCGGGGGCAGTTGTTCCTGGCAGTGGGTGCAAGTCGCGTCGTCGTCCAGGGGAAGAGAAGATCTCGACTTGGAGGAAAGATGAAGGTCGTTGCACTGCCAGGGAAGAAACCAGCCGCAGAGTTTTCCGGTTAAAGGTGGTACCTTTTAATTCGCGGTCGTGGTAAAACATGGTATCCCGGTTGCCGGGGTGCTTGGCACAGGCAAGGCGGCCACGAGGTACGTCGGGAAGGCGAAAAGACGGTGAAACTGGTTATCCCTACCAGTCAAAGGAAGAAGACTCTCCGGCGGGAGATCTCCTCTGTCGTTGGGAAAAGTGGTGAGACGGTCCAGCAGGGCTCCACCGGTGGTGTCGTCGTGGCAGGTCGGCTCAGCTTCTCCCTCGTCGGATTCATAGGTCCTGTGGCGACTTCTGAAGTTCCAGTCCCCAAAGCCCTGTTTTTATGCAGAAAACCCCCATTCACTCAGCCTAGCTGTCACTCAAACATGCTAAGTGGTGAGCCGGCCGACTCACCACTTGGGCCAATCAGGACAGAGTGCGACTTGAGTTGCCTAGGCAACTCAGTCCAGGGTGCCTAAATCCCCCTCCACCCCTCCTAAGTACCCCAGACAGAGTGGCACCACTTTGGAGGGCTTCTGTGGAGAAGCCCGCCAAAAAGTGGAACAAAGGGCTCGACATGGGTTGGAGTCACAGAAGAGAACACAAACGCCATTGTAGAATCAAGTTTTGGCAAAAAATACCAACCGGAGAATTAATAATAAATAAATAAACCGGCGGTATGTTCGAGGCTACCGTAAATAGTTAAATAAAGATAGTAGCCTAAAACAATGGGAAATCCCATAGGAAAATATTCGCGGTTGAATATAAAAAGTAGTATCCACTGCCACCAGCCAAAACTCGATCAGGGGGGACGGAGACGTGCCGCCTCGACTAACAGACCCCAGGGCAATTGAATTGCCCCAGCCAGTACGTCCACAATATGATGGTTTGTACTGGTTCCGTTCAGAATTTGAGACTAGTAAAGTAAATGGTGACTTTACATGCCCTGGGAGACAGTAGTCAGTCCCAGGGTATGGAGTCTATACTGGGGGGTCACTATGACACCCCTGTGTTACTGCACTGAGGTTGCTGTGTAACACACATCACAAAAACACATGAAGCCCTATGGGGTAAAATACCCCATAGCCCATTAAGTACATCTAGATTCAAAGAAACACACTCAAATGATCCCCAAGAGTGAGGGTAAAAGAGTCTCACTCTTGGCAGGAGAAAAAAATAAACCCCAAAAATCCAGCAAAGCTTCTGGGGGAATCACTAGGTTAGGAAATTCAGCCTAAACAGAGAATTCTCTTTAACAGATACACACTATAGGTCTAGTCTAATGTTTTTTATATAGCACCAGCTAACCCACAGGCCTCAGAGTGCTCAAACAGGACAAGACAATATAAAACAGAAAAGGGGAAGGTATTAGAGATCCAAGTTAGCAGAAGTCAGAAGGCAGGTCTAATTCTCAGGTGGGACAAGCAGTGCTAAGACATCTCTTTGCAACTGTTCCTTCATACATCCTACCACCATCTCTGGGTACTGCTCGCTAGTCTATGCACAGAATGCGATTCTTGGCAGACTCACAAGCATCAGAAGACATGCATTACTCACCGTAATAGCATTTCTGATATCTGCTTAGATTCACATTGCGCCCACCCTTCCTCCCCTCGTGGAGTAGAAGGAACATAAACATCTTACACCTACTTTTTTCTGTACTCGTTCACGCTGACTATAAGGCTCCCTCACAGCAGATAAAACACAACGAGACGGACCTCGACGCGTGAGGTATTTTGGGTACACTACACATCACAGATGGTGTTAGTCACGCGAATGTTGCAGTTCCCCTACCGATCTATGAAAGAAATATGCAATACTCTGCGACTACCACTAGATGTCGGACTATATGCACAGCATGTGAATCTTAGCAGATAGAATCATCAGAAATGCTAATACGGTGAGTAATGCATTTTTGTGATCATATACGGATTACGTGATTTACTTTTGTTAAGATAGCTATGAAAGCATCCAATCTTTCAGTAATTAAAGCGAAATATATTTATAATTATTTAGATTGTCCCCTTCATTTACCAATTTGATGTTTAAATACATAAACCAACAGTAGCCTTTTTAATTGGATGGTACTGAAAATTACATTACGGTGGTAAATAAAAAAAAAATTGATCATTGGGAAAAAGTTGAAAAACACTGTTTGAGTGGATTGTGTCCTCCAACGTATTCCTCATCTTAGATGTATTCCATCCAGCTTTAGCTGCTTTGGAAAAAAAATTCAGCAGAGGGCGCTGTGCGTCGATGTCGTCGAGTCGATGGTCCCTCGAAGGCCTCCGTCGAGGGTGACGTCATCGGGTATACAAGTAGCATGCGCGGCGCCCGTTGGCCTCGGTTCCGTTTTTCCACGGTACATGTTGCTTTGGAGATTCGGCGCTTCGAGTTCTGTGACACAGTGAATATTGCTCATATATGTCTATGTCTTTGTCATCGACGCTGACTACGACCCAGAGATCGGGTTTCAAAAAGTGGAAATTGTGCGGTTCGAAAATGTCTATCACAGACCTGCACCGAGAATGTTTGTGGTGTCTCGGGGAAGGCCACGACATGGAGGCCTGTATGAAGTGTCAGGCGATGACGGGGAAGGCCTTGCGAGAGAGGAGGGGAAAACTACAGGTAGGTCGTAAATCCGGCCGCAAAGCCTCGAGCGTCGAGTCGGGGTCCTGTGAGGAGAAGTCTCCTCAACGCGAAATTCATCGGTCCAGGTCCCGAAGCGATTCCCATTGCTCGTCGTCTTCGATAAAAAAATCAAAGAAAAGACATCACAGGTCCCCCTCCACCTCGTCCTCGGACGAATCCCCAAAAAGGATGAAATGCCCCACAAAACATTCTTCCTCCTAAGAGTGGGAAGCATTCAGAGTCAAAATGATGGAGGTGTTAGAAAAAGCAAAGCCTCGGTCCGCGCCATCTTCGGAAGCCGGCCGGGAGCATCATCGCTCCGACACTCGTGCGCCCTCGAGCCCGGGTGATCAAAGAATGAAGGATCGAGAACCTTCCGAGCAAGAAAGACCGCTCAAGTCGAGTCGACCGCTCGAGGTCACCGACACCGTCCGAAACCCCACGCACTTCGAAGGGCAAATCTTTGAAGAGCGCCTTGACGCCCTCGAAGCCGGCTCTGTCGACAACCCCTATTACATCGACGCCTCTGTCGACTCCGAAGCCCTCAGCGCCAAAGGTTCCAGTTCAGCCAATTCAGCCAGAAAAGGAGAAAGAGAAGGCTGCAAAGCCTGTAATGCCCTCAGGGCCCACTAACACACCTCTCCCACCTATCCCAGAAAAGGGTTTTAAACCTCTTCCTAGGAAGGAATTTTTCAAGTCCCTGACTTCAATTTTTGAGGAACAGGAGAGATCTTATGAGGAGAGTGTACCCTTTGGACTGGAATATGGCACTCCAAATGTACCAGAATGCCTGATTTCGGAAGAAAGCAGGATGATGGATCTGTTGGAATCCTTACATAATGCAAGTGGCATTGATACATCTCCTGAAACAGACTTTGGCAGACCAGATCCAGGAGAGCATGCCAATCCCTCATACCGTCAACTAATGACAAAAGTGGTCAATTATTTAGGATGGGCTAAACCAGCAACCCAATTCATCCAGGATGATTTGACTGATATATTGGACAGTGGTCCCACCGAAGATCCAATACTATCCTTTCATGTAGCCTTGCAAAATAGGGTGGACAAGAATTGGGAGGCTCCGGATTCTATTCCTCCAGTGAATAAATCCCTTACTTCAAAATACCGCCCTGCCAGTAGCGACCCCGGCTATCTGTCCAAACACCCCACTCCCGAGAGTCTGGTACAGGCAGCCACAGCTTAAAACAAAATGGCGTACCCTTCTATCCCTCCGGGCAGGGACGATAAGCGTGTGGATGGCTAGGCACGCAAGGTATTTTCAGCTGGGAGTATGGCATTAAAATCAGCCAACTGCACATGTGCCTTGGCAAAGTTTTCGTACACTCTGTGGGAGTGCATTGCAATGGCGGCGGAGCACATACCAGAAGGGGATGAAAGGGAAGGATTCTTAGCCATTGTTAGAGATGGAAAGGAGGCCATGCAGGAATCCCTTCAATCTGAACTGGACACTGTAGATAGTGTGAGCAGGTCCATGGGCACTAGCACGGTAATATGCAGATTTGTGTGGTTACGGAAGTCTGGTTTCGCACCAGACGTACAGAACCGCCTTCTGAACATGCCCTTTGACGGGTCTCACCTTTTTGGCAGCAAGGCTGACTAGAGCCTTGAAAGGTTGCAGACCTCAAAAGGAGCTGCCGAGTCTTTAAGGAGCTGCTATTAGGCAACCTCAGCCTTTTTGTGCGCCAGGACAATCTTGGAGGGGACGATCCTATCGTTACTACTCCTCATATGGAAAGGCGAGAGGAATAGCCAGTCAAAGGGGCCAGATAAAGGCCACTTGTGGTGGACGAGGAAAACATGCAAATCCAGCTCCAGCTGCAGCCTATTTCCCATCAGCGGCCGCAGCAACCGATACAAAACCACTTTGAGGACTTGCATCACAAGACATCGGTGGGAGGCAGGCTGTTGCAGCATCTGCAAGAATGGCGAGCCATTACTTCAGATGTTTGGGCTCTAGAAATAATAGCCCAAGGTTACTGCCTTCCTTTTTAACGCAACCTCAAAACAAACCACCAGGGAGACACCCTTTGAAGTTTTCAGGCCTGCTCCTAGAGCAGGAAGTTCTAACCCTGCTGGAGAAAGGTGCTATGGAGCCAGTACCTGTAGCAGAGAGAAACAAGGGATGGTACTCCCTGTATTTTTTGATTACCAAAAAGGACAGAGGACTGAGACCCATCTTGGACTTAAGAAACTTGAACAAGTTCCTCAGGAAGGACAAGTTCACTCTTTCTCAGATCCTTCAGGCCCTTCAAATTCAGGATTGGTTGGTGTCATTGGACCTCCAGGATGCTTATTCATGTGCCAATTCATCTCAAGCACATAAAATACCTGAGGTTCATAGTTGGTGACTCACACTATCAGTTTCGAGTCCTGCCATTCGGATTGACCTCCGCCCGAGGGTCTTCACCAAGTTAATGGTAGTGGTGGCAGCGCACCTCAGGAGAGGGGGGATTCACGTCTACCCCTACCTGGACGATTGGTTGATCAGGGCACGTTCTGCCGAACAAGCACTGGATCATCTGAAAGTCACCTGCCACTTCCTCCAGAAACTGGGCTTCTCCCTCAATTTCAATAAGTCACAAATGACACCTTCCCAACAGCTCCAATGCAGCTCCAATACATAGGGACTGTATTAGACACATCCTTGGGAAAGAGCTCGCCTCCCAAGTCGAGGGCTCAAGACATTCTTCAGATGATTTCCAAATTCCAAAATGCCCAAAACCTCCAGGCCTACGACTTCATAAGGTTACTCGGCCTCATGGCATTCTGCATCTTCCTAGTGCCAGAGGCACGCCTGAGGATGAGATCCCTTCAATGGGCTCTAAAGACTCAATGGTCACAGTTCTCAGGTCAAATGACAGATTTTTTCCAGATTCCGAATAAAGTTCGGCAGGATCTTCTGTGGTGGACTTGCACAGAGAATATCCTAAAAGGAGAGCTTTTTTGGCAACCATGGTCCGAGATTACAGTAGTGACGGACGCCTCATTCATGGGGTGGGGAGTTCATGCCAGCGATCTGACAATCAGTGGTCGCTGGTCTCCATCAGAGTCCAAACTACAGCCTTTTAGAGCTGAGAGCAATCAGACTAGCGCTGAAGGCTTTTCTACCGTCTGTCAAAGGAAAAAATGTCTTGATAATGACGGCCAACACAGTGGCCGTGCATTATCTAAACAAAAGAGGAGGCGTAGGATCACTACCTCTGTGCAGAGAGGCAATGTAGCTCTGGTATTGGCCGATTCAAGAAGGAATCCCCTTAACGGAAGCTCATGTAGCCGGGGAGGAGAATATGACGGCAGACGCTCTGAGCAGGCAGAGCACGGTGTCCCACGAGTGGGAACTGGCTCAGGAAGTCATTCAAGAGATCTTCGGCCTTTGGGTAACCCCTCAAGTAGACCTATTTGCGACCGGAATCAAACGGAAGTACGAAAGGTATTGCTCAAGGGAATTTCCCCTGAGAGGAGCCCAAAGGGACGCGTTCGTGGTGGAGTGGAATTTCCCACTATTATAAGTGTTTCCTCCGATTCCCGTCATTCCTCAGGTCATCAGGGGATGGACGGTTCGGAAACCGCATGATCCTAATTGCCCCGGATTGGGCCAGGAGGACGTGGTACCCGGACCTTCTAGACATGTCCCTCTGTCCCCCGGTATGTCTTCCTCAGAGAGAGGACCTTCTCTCACAAATGGAGGGTCAGGTTCTCCATCCAGAGGTCAAGATTCTCAACCTTCACACTTGGTATCTGAAAGGCTGAGATACAAGGATTGGGACCTTCGAGATGACGTCATGGAGGTGTTGCTTTTGGCAAGAAGGCCAGCCACAAAATCTCTATGCCGTTGGAAAATGTTTTGCAACTGGTGCAGAGAAAAGAATGTTGATCCTTTTCTATGTTCTACTCCGGAAGTACTTTCCTCTTTTCCCTAGCACAGAGAGGTCTAAATGTTGGGATCATTAAAGGTCATCTTGCAGCGCTTTCCATCTTCAAGCGCTCGTCGGAAGAATGCTCCTGTTTTAAAATTCCTTTAGTAGTACAATTCTTAAATTGACACACCAATGTATTTCCTCCTTACCCTTTCCAGGTACCAATTTGGGATCTTAATCTGGTTCTAAAATTCTTGTGTGCCCCTTTTGAGCCCTTGCACGCTTGTCCATTAAGATTGCTGACATGGAAAACTGCTTACCTAGTTGCTTTAACATCTGCAAGAAGAGTGAGCGAATTGCAGGCACTGTCTTCTGGTCCACCCTATACTGTGTTCCATAGGGACAGAGTGGTATTAAGGGTTAAACCCTCAATCTTGCCTAAAGTTGTGTCCGATTTTCATTTAAATCAGAAAATTCTTCTACCCGCATTCTACCCTCCACCTCATCCTAGTAAGGAGGAGGAAGGATTGCACAGGTTGGACCCGAGAAGAGCTCTAAGCTTTTACATCTCTAGGCTTTCCGAGCTTAGAGTGGATAATCAACTGTTCATTGGCTACACCGGAAGGAAATTGGGTCAATCGTTGTCAAAACAAACCATATCACGTTGGATTGTGCTTTGCCTTTCAGAATGCTACAGTTTAGCAGAGAAAGACCCACCAGAAGGCTTAAGGGCCCATTCCACCAGAGGCAGGTGAAGCAGCAACTTGGTCTTCGCTGCATACATTTTCAAAATTCTATAGTCTGGATGCTTCCCAGTCTAAGGAGCTGAATTTTGGTAAACCAGTACTATATTCAGCCATTTAAGGGCATCAAAAAATCTACTCCCTCCTCCAAAGAAATTGTCCATACTGCTTTGGGAGTCTATCTAAGATGAGCAATACGTTGGAGGCCACAATCCACTCGAAGAACAAGTTACTTACCAACTGGTAACATTCTTTCGATTGGATGTTCCTCCAATGTATTCCTCATCGCCCTCCCAGCCTACCCCTCTGTAGATTATTCCGGGTTATTGCCACTTCAACTCTCGCAAGGCTTATACCGGACTACCGGCACAATCTACACAGTAGAACAAAAGTGAGGAGGAAAAACAGAACAGAGGCCAATGGGTGCAGCGCGTGCTACTTGTATACTCGATGATGTCACCCTCGACGGAGGCCTTCGAGGGACCATAGACTCGACGACATCGACGCACGGCCCCTTCTGTCGAAATTCTTTTCCAAAACAGCTAAAGCTGGATGGAATACATCTAAGATGAGGAATACATTGGAGGAACATCCAATCAAAAGAACGTTACCAGTTGGTAAGTAACTTGTTCTTTGC
This sequence comes from Ambystoma mexicanum, assembly GCF_040938575.1. Taxonomy (NCBI): domain Eukaryota; kingdom Metazoa; phylum Chordata; class Amphibia; order Caudata; family Ambystomatidae; genus Ambystoma; species Ambystoma mexicanum. Next base: position 315,078,078 of record NC_090925.1, read on the forward strand.
TACCATCCTGTCATAGGCACATCATAAAGGCATATAAAATGTTGCCAGACAAAAAGGGATAAAGATGTCCTTGGAGCACTCCACCAAAAGTGGTTTGTAGTGTATTAAAATACAGGACTGACCAGTGCCCCAAAACACCTGAAAGGCAGCCAAGATAACAAAACATATAGATATGCTGTGTTCCATATGAATCATTGGGGGCAGGGGGGAGTTGCAAAAAGGAAAACGGTCCATAACCATGAGCAAAATACTAGAAGCATTAGGTAGAAAGATGGCCAAAACCGAAACATCTTTAAGTGTGCTGAGATGGAAGAGTGAATAAAACATCTCCCAGAGGACTGAAATAGAAAGTTTAAGACAGTTGTACAAGAGTTGCAGATAGGTTCCAATACTATGAACGGAGCAAGTTTAAATGCAATAAGGACTGTCAAAAGACAGGAAAGTTTTGGACTAGTATTGATAAGACACACATGGCCAAGGGTGTGAGGTTTCACTTTAGAGGTTATGGTTGCAAATAATTAATATTAATTTTGACTAAAGTAACTGTTTGGTAAACTAATCAATGACGTTTTAGAAAGGATAAAAAGATCCTGACAACAGTAGTGATGGGAGTTATAAGCATGTGGTATGTCATATCAAAGTCCACAAAGAAAATCCTAAAATATGACCAGTCTTTTAAGAGTTATGATATGATGAATATTACCAATCTCAATAACAGTTGCAGCAAATCTGGGGCGTGGCTTGGCAGCCATGGACTAGGCTGCTCTTCTGTGGAGCTCCCTGGATCCGACAATTGATCCGTGTAGGTGCATGCCTATAAACTGCAATATCCAGCCTGAAAACAAGATGAATGCAGCATGAAAGAACACGGATTCCGATGCGAGTTACTGTGAACGTATCGGGCAAGTATGCTCAAAGTTATGGAACTCTGAAGTCCCGGGCGAAAGTTACCAGTGAATACCAAGATGGCGGTGAGTTCGGAACAAAGGAACCCAAGTATGCAAGGACAATGCCCGGTATGAAGCGAGCCGTGATAAAAGAAGCCAGTGTCCATGCGAGCGGAGCCGATTGCGTAGGACAGGAAGAATAACCAGCAGGTAAGCGGAGAAACACGCCGGGGTGGCGATCTGCCCCCAGACATCTGTGTAAGTAGAAACGGCAGCGGCTTCCTGAGGAGAAGAATCACTGAGCGGATGGAGCACTCCCGTGGAGGCGCTGCATAAACCGGCGCGCCGGGGCCAGTGACTCCGAAAAACAGGGACACTGCGAATTGGGAGCCAGGTCAAACCGGGGGCAGTGGTGCAGTGCGCAGCGAAGTGCGGGCGGCACGACAAAAGTCAAGGTTGTGACAGAAGTGAGTGAATGCGGCACGCCATTGATGTGCAGTGTTGAAAACGACCCGGTGGACCACAGACAATGGGCACTACAAAACGCAGGGACTGTTATATGTTGCACGACGCCGCCTCTACCCTCGCTCAATAAGGGGGAAACAAAAAGGAAAAGAAACATTGATACATTGTCACCCTGGCGAGCACTGCACACCTCATTCCAGGATACTGAACACCCAGACTTCGAGAGCATGGCCAAATCGATATAGAGGGAAAATAAGGTGCATAGTAAGCCCCGGGAACCAAGACACTGCTGTCAGAGGGCGCAGACAGCGAAGTGAAGTCACGAACGCACAGAGTGCATGCTAAGGAAGCTCTGTGGAAACAGGGTGCTGGAGTCAACTGTAGTTGATACAATACTAGAAATACAGTTGCTAAGCTCTGCTGCTATGCACATGTGGAAATAGCTGTGCCACATAAGGAAGATTGAAGGCAGTCGGACACCCCATACAGCGGTGCCAGACAAGCCGCTAGGAGGGCAACAGGGAGGAACATACCCCTGGTGAAGACTGCAAGAGGAGCACATGGCTGGCATGACCGCAGCACACCCAATAGAGGTTACTAGCCAGATACCTGAGAGCTCAACCAGCTGAATTCGGCCTCACTTCCCTAAAAGGCGCCTGAGTGCTGCAAAAACTGGGGAACGCACTCAAATAAGAGATAAAGGCCATTGCACCACGAGGTGCACCGCACACCAACTAAAAACCACGGGCCAAACCTGTGTTAAAACACGGGCAACAGCACGCAACCCTCAGAGGAGGACGGGTGGCGCTGGGGGCGCAAGTTGGAGTGGCGCACAAGGGAGGCAAAGGAAAGGGCAAGCAACCAACAATGGATATCTTTGCCAAATCTCAACAGAACCCAAATACGCCTACACAAGCAACGATTACCACATCAGATGGCGGGACGGCACCGTCAAATGAACATCAGATCCTAGTGGCCATAACTGAACTGAAATCCTCATGGGGAGCGGTGATGGCAGATCTGAAAGCGGCCCTAGAAATGAAGATAGATGCAGTAGGGATAGAGGTAGGCCTGCTCAGACAGGATGTGCGAGCGCTGACAGAAATAACGAGCGGCCTTGCGAGTGCAGTGAAAGTAAACGCAGAGGCCAGTACCACCAACGCTAAGGAGGTCCACATATTGAAACAGCAAGTGACCAATCTAGAGAATCGAGCAGAGGAGGCCGAAGGAAGAGCGCGACGCAATAACATACGCTTGCTAGCCCTGCTGGAGGGGGAGGAAGGCTCAGACCCCACAGACTATGTGGAAAATATGCTCATCCAGGAGATAGGAGCCGGCAAGCTCTCGCAGGGATTTACTATAGAACGGGCACACAGGGCCCTAATGGGGAGGCCTCTACCCTTAGCCCCACCCCAGGCAATCATAGCCAGGATACTGAATTATAGAGACAGGGAAAGGATCCTGGAATTCTTCCGGAAAGGGGGGACAATAACACGAGCATCAGCGAGTTACTGCATACCCGGATTATACTATGGTGGTACAGAGACAGCGATACAGCTATGTGGCGGAGAATAGAAAATTGCAGACAACTGGCCTTAAATACATACTTTTGTAACCTGCAAAACTTAAGGTTTTATACAAAGGCAAAGCACACTTCTTTGACGCCCCGATAAGTGACCTGGTACGACACTCAAGTCTGCCATAAGCAGAAGTGGGTCCAAGGTGCAGGACAAGAACAATGATGATGGAGGCGTTGGTAAAGTATCGACTTCACCAACTGGCATGTTAAATAATGGGACGTATTGGACTGGAATATAGAAGTGCATAACGAAGCTAAGAGCAATAAATGCGCAATAGAAGATTTCAATAAGGGAGTCACCAGAAGCGGAGGACCGAACCCCAGTAGGTAGAGTAGTGAAGGCGCCAATAGGGCGACACTTCCCTGCAGGGCCCGAGTACAGGCGGAAGCCGAGAAAGGGCTAGATGCGGGGTTGCCTGAGATCTAGGGATGGGGTGACTTAAGGGTAATCTCCTGGAATGTCAGGGGGCTCAACAGTTATCTAAAATGGAATAAGGTTGTGATGTACTTGAGGGCAGAAAATAGACATAGATCTCCTACAGGAGACACACCTAACGAAAGGGAAGCTAGAAGTGCTCCAAAAGAAATGGAAAGGAACTGTCATTGGGGCCACATACTCGGCATATGCCAGGGGGGTCATCACATGGGTTGCGCTGCATGTCCCGTTCCAGCTACTACAATCCACAGCGTAGTCGGACGGGAGGATACGGGGGCTGATTGAAAATAAAGAAATTTGCACAATAAATAAATATGCCCCGAACCAGGACACAGTGATATACTATACGAACTTATACAGTAAATTGAGCCAATAAATGGGGGGGGGGGCAATATGGGAAGGAGACTTTAATTGTATGCTGAACCCGAAAATAGACCGCTCGGATAATAAACTAGACAGGCCATGCCCAGCAGCAAAGGCCCTACAGGCTCTGCTGACGGATTTCTGCCTGGAAGACACATGGAGAGCTCACCACCCACAAGAAAGGCAATATTCACACTACTCTGCCCCACAAAATCTGTACACGAGATTAGATTACATGTTTGTAACACAGGAGTTGACAGCTGAAACAATACAGATAGAATGTAAGGCAAGAGTCCTATCGGACCACTCGCACCTCGTCCAAACAGGGCAATACAGACCCCCAAGAGCTAAGATACCGACTTGGCGGCTCAGAGCAGAAACACTGAATGATGCAATATTTAGGGAGGACCTGAGAGAAGAGATTGTACAATACTTTGAGACCAATACTGGGAGCGTAGAATCAGCCGGTACTATGTGGGAAGCTTTCAAGGTAGTGACAAGGGGGATAGCGATAGTGATAGCCAAATCCAAAGGGCTACAAGGAGGCATACTAAGAGATCTGCAACAGGCAGAAACCGAACTTGAGACAATCCTAAGTAAGGGTGGGGACACAAAGGAAGATGCTGATATTATAAGCCAACTGCAGCAGAAGTGTGTAGAGCACTGGGAGAGACTGTGTAATTTGAACTATAGGAAATATGTGAAAAGGCAACACGCGGCAGGGGATAAGCCCGGTAGGATATTGGCATGGCTATACAAAAGTGAGACCCCCCGACCTGTGACCAGAGAAATAATGGGCCAAGATGGGCAGATTGTAGATACTCAGGAGGGGATCAATCGGGAGTTCCAAGAATACTACCGGAATTTATGAGGATAATGAAGGGCACGATAGCCGGGGAAATAGCAGATACACTGGAAGACATGGGACTACCGCAAATAAGCGCTGAGGAACGAGAGGAACTAGACGCCCCGATCACACTAGAAGAGCTGGAAGAAGTAGTGGTGCAGCTACCAACTAGTAAGACCCCAGGGGCCGACGGGTTACCTAGTGAATTCTATAAAACGTATAAGAATGAGGTGCTACCCCCGCTGCTAATGATGCTAATGAGGCATACAAATCAGGCAGGCTACCAGAGACCCTGAGAGAAGCAATAATCATCCCACTGCCCAAACCCAACAAATTAGGTAAAGACTACGGATCCTTCAGGCCGCTCTCGATGCAAAATCAAGATAGCAAAATACTTACAGCGGTGTTAGCAAATAGAATGAAAAGGATAATTAACAAACTAATACACCCAGACCAGACAGGATATGTCCCACGTATGAACATATCTGATAACCTCAGAAGACTCCACCAAGTAATAGAATTCACTAAAGACGTCCCAGACGAGATGGCTATCGTTTCACTAGATGCAATCAAGGCCTTTGACTCTGTCAAATGGCCCTGGCTGATCTTAGCCCTGACACACTATGGGATTGGACCAGGGTACCTTAAGTGGGTCAAGTTACTGTATAGCGCACCGATAGCCCGAGTAAAAATGGGAGCCATCATCTCCACAAAATGGCAGCTAGGAAGGGGGACCAGACAGGGATGCCCGTGGTCCCCGATGCTTTATATCCTAGCACTGGAACCGCTGGCGATATGCTTGCGACAACAGTATGAGGAAGTAGGAATCGAAATGAAAGGAGTACCTCATTTACTCTCACTATATGCAGATGACATGTTATTGTACTTGCGATACCCCGAGGAAAATCTCCAATACATCTTGGAGGTGATGGAGAGATTTGCTTTGTTGTCAGGTATAGCAGTGAATCCCAGGAAATCATGTGTATTTCCCTTCGGAAGATATATAGGGATGCCACATTGTTAGGCAGAAACCTGTGCAGTTCCCTTTGGGAACACTGCAAAATATTTAGGACTACAGGTGTTAGCAGTAAACCCACTTGGTAGCAGTCTGTACCACCCAGATTTACCTGGTAGCTGTGGCTGAGCAGTCAGACTTCCCTCAAGAAGAGTTAGGCAGTATGCAAAGTATACACAATAGGCACTCAGCCACAATAATACAAGCAAACACTGACCAGAGCTTTGATATCAAAGTATATAATTATTTATTTAAAAACACACTGTTTGAAACACTCCAGCACTCTTATTGTAAAACACTCTAAACACAGTTATTATTATAATATATACAACCCTTATTCCTTATCAGATAAGTCTTAGTTAACACCACTTATTTCCAGACAGAGGTGAGCGCTTAACTATAGATGGCACTCCAATAAGTTTATGAAAAAGGGAGGGAAAAAGACAGAATATGGAAAGGTACACCACTCTAAGATTTGGGAACACTATTAGCAAGGCAGAAGAGCAAGAGTCCCTTGTGAGCCCAAGTCCATAGGCTGGGCCCACTCTTAGAGAGAGCAGAGCACAAATGCGCCCAAGATCACACAGTTACACTAGGCTTAGAAAGTCTTGCAGAGAGTTCGAAAAGAGTTTAGAGAGGCTTAGAAAAGTTTAGCCAGGGTGTCCCAGGCTAACCCAGGTTCGAAAGCCGGGGGCTAAATCTACCCCATACAGTCTGTGGCAAGGGAAGCCAGACGGGACACGGTACCTTAAGTGGGAAGGATCCTCCAGCGGTGGCAGTTGTTCCTAGCAGCGGGTGCAAGTCTCGTCGTCGTTCAGGGGAAGAGAAGATCTCGACTTGGAGGAAAGATGAAGGTCGTTGCACTGCCAGGGAAGAAACCAGCCACGGAGTTTTCCGGTTAAAGGTATTACCCTTTATTTCGCGGCCGTGGTAAAACGTGGTATTCCGGTTGCCGGGGTGCTTGGCACAGGCAAGGCGGCCACGAGATGCGTCGGGAAGGCGAAAAGACGGTGAAACTGGTTATCCCCACCAGTCAAAGGAAGAAGACTCTCCGGCGGGAGATCTCCTCTGTCGTTGGGAAAAGTGGTGAGACGGTCCAGCAGGGCTCCACCGGTGGTGTCGTCGTGGCAGGTTGGCTCAGCTTCTCCCTCGTCGGATTCTTAGGTCCTGTGGCGACTTCTGAAGTTCCAGTCCCCAAAGCCCTGCTTTTATGCAGAAAACCCCCATTCACTCAGCCTAGCTGTCACTCAAACATGGTAAGTGGTGAGCCGACCGGCTCACCACTTGGGCCAATCAGGACGGAGTGCGACTTGAGTTGCCTAGGCAACTCAGTCCAGGGTGCCTAAATCCCCCTCCACCCCTCCTAAGTACCCCAGACAGAGTGGCACCACTTTGGAGGGCTTCTGTGGAGAAGCCCGCCAAAAAGTGGAAAAAAGGGCTTGACTTGGGTTGGAGTCACAGAAGAGAACACAAATGCCATTTTAGAACCGAGTTACCAACCGGAGAATTAATATTAAATAAATAAACCGGCAGTATGTTTGAGGCTATCGTAATTAAATAAATAAAGATAGTAGCCTCGAACAATGGGAAAATCCCATAGAAAAATATTCGCGGTTGAATATAAAAAGTAGTATCCACTGCCACCAGCCAAAACTCGATCAGGGGGGACAGAGACGTGCCCCCTCGACTAACAGACCCCGGGGCAATCGAATTGCCCCAGCCAGTACGTCCACAATATGATGGTTTGTACTGGTTCTGTTCAGAATTCAAGACTAGTAAAGTCAATGGTGACTTTGCATTCCCTGGGAGACAGTAGTCAGTCCCAGGTTATGGAGTCAAAAGACCCCATATCCCATTAAACACGTCTAGAGTCAAAGAAACACACTCAAATCATGCCCAAGAGTGAGGGTAAAAGAGTCTCACTCTTGGCAGGAGAAAAAAAATAAACCCCAAAAATCCAGCAAAGCTGCTGGGGGACTCACTAGGTTAGGACATTCAGCCTAAACAGAGAATTCTCCCTAACACACATAATGAACTACCAGTTTTACAAATACCATGGGAGCCAAACACGTTTAGATATCTGGAGATAGATATTTACCACGCGATAGAGGTGGAACACCAACAAAACACTAACAAAGCAATACAGAAAATTGAGAATAGCATGAAGTTTTGGTCCAAGCTCCCCTTGACAATGATGGGCAGAGGGGCGCTGTTGAAAATGGTGGTGTTACCGAGGCTACTGCATTATTTTGGGAATATCCCATACTTGATACCAGGGCGATTCTTCATGAAACTACAGAGCATATGCAGGGGTTTCCTGTGGCATGGTAATAGAAATAGAATTGCCCTTTGGAAGTTGCAGAATACATACGATAAAGGGGGGATAAATCTGCTAAATTACGAGATTTACTACCTAGCTTGCCAACTGCAATATGTGGCCAAATGGTTATCGGAGGACCCCACCACAGAATCGAGATTGCTGAGATTGGAATGTGCCACGTTCTTCCTTAAAGAGATGATATGGCTGCCCAAGGTAGAGTCGAAAGTGCCCTCAAAGATGTTGGTGTTGGGATGGGAGATATGGCACAGGGCGTGTCGGGCCATAGAAAACGCAACCCCATGCTCGCCACAGAAACCACTGGTCGCACTGGCAGGAAGGGATGGGCAACTAATACGGACAATAAGGATGCACTGGGAGCCGGTGGGCATTGCAACGATGGGGGACATATGGCAAGAAGGGGAGATAAAGGTATTCGGAGTGTTGACGGAGGAACCGGGGCTGCATGAAGGACAATATATTGCATACAATAGATTGGTACGGCGGATTAAAGACACATGGTCGCAGGTAGTGCTAGATGAACAACCCTACTCCGTCATAGAAACAATATATGACATAGCAGAGGGGGGTCATGAAATATCCAGATTATATGACCTATTGATATTCACAGTTGGGAAAGAGGTGGTACAATTAAGGCAAAATTGGGAGGAGGAACTGGGTGAGTCCATGAGTGATGGGATGTGGGAGCAGACTCAAAGATACACAAGAAAGTTTCCAGAAATGCAAGGTTACAACAGACACAGTTAATAACATTTTTTATAATTTGGCATTTATATAGCGCTACGAACCCTCAGGTATCTGAGCGCTGCTTATTATTACCCACGGTGTGTGGTGCTCATTTATCGACCTCGGAAGGATGAAAGGCTGAGTTTGGCCCCGCCGGGTTTTCGAACCTGCGTTAGCAGGCTCTGCACAGATTAAACTAAATATTGAATCAGCATGGGCATGCCTAGTAGGAGGATTCCCGAGACCACGGCACCTAAAACATGTGAGCAAATTAAAAGATCTGGCGTATATACTCGCTAAGCGTAGAATCGCTATGGGATGGAAGGCATGCAGTAGACCTAAAATGGAAGTGTGGTGGAGAGACCTTCAAAAATGGGCTGAAGCCGAAACAGCAGTATGGCAGGAAATGGGAAACAGAGGAGGAGGCAGCATCCCTGACGGCCTAGAAGCATTTAGTAGCCACGCTATATGTGACCGCCCAGGACGGGTCAAGTGACCAGGACTTGGATGAGGACCCTGGAGCACGCACCCCTGAAGCAGATACAGATGTTAAACAAGAAACGGAGTAGGCTCGAACAGGGTAAGCAACGGACATGCAAATATAAATGTAAATATTGTGTAACATAACGATAAGTAATGCAAGTCTGTTGTATGTTGTTTTGGTTGTAAAAGCAATAAAAACCGTTTTTAAAAAAAACAGTTGCAGCAAATCTAGGACAAATACAGGAAGCTGAGAGTCATTCAGCGCATAAGGCCGACATGGTACGTAAGGTTACCATGCTTCAAGAAGGTGAAGCACTCTAGTCAGGGGTACATTTTGTTTTGTTTAAACAGAAATTGTACGCCTTTCAAATACTAAGAGAAATAAAAAAAAAAAGATTCAATATCAAAATACATGTACCACTTGTCAAAGAAGATAGGGCCTGATTATGCTTTATACTCATACTCTTGGGACAGAATTACATTTTTGGAAGTATTGCAGTCTCATTTTACCAGACCACTACTCTTTTTGCCCCCCTCTTTATTTTGGTAGTCCGAGGGATTTCTGCTGGAGTCCCCATGTCACTACATCCTTTTTACCTTAATTAAGGTATATGGTATTGGCCCATAAAGCGCCCAGTGTGAGTGGTGCATCTTATGTACCCTATTTTTGCCCTATGGTCACCCTAAACATTGGGTTTAGGGAGCAAACTGGTGGCAGCGCTGGTGGCAGCGGATATTTTGTTCTGGCTTCTCATGTGTTGCAAGCCGATTTACTGCATTAGTAGCCCGAGGTACTAATGTTTTTTTAAAGCCCTACTCGGCCAGAAGAGTGGGCAAGTTTTATTAGCATCGTCTTTAAGCGGTGTGTGGAATTTAAATCTATTCCGCCGTCGTGGACGTCAGCTATAGTAGTGCCCATTTTCAAGAAAGGCAACAGCAGCAGCCTGTCAAATTATCAACCTATCGTGCTATTGGACCCCATTGGAAAGGTCTACGGTTCTCTGCTCCTTAAGAAGTTCCAACAATGGTCAAGGGATGCCACTTGCAACGATCACTTCCAGGCTGGCTTCAAAAAGGGCATGGGAACTACAATCAACATCTTCACTTTAAACATCTTAAAAAGCAAAGTGCTGGAAGGTGGTCCAAAACTGTATGCCGCATTTATACAGGCATTTGACAGGGTTGACAGGGCCCACCTTTGGAACAAACTCAACAACTGGGAGTGCCCAAATGAAATCCTCGAGCCCATAATAGCACTCTACTCAAACACAGAAATGAAAGTTTGTCTAAATCAGCAAGGTTCCCTATCTGTATCCATACCGAGGCTCAGAGGAGTGAAACAAGGATGCCCGCTGGCTCCCACACAATTTTTGGCTTATTTAGGCGACTACCAGTCAACGGAAGTTAAAATACGATCTTTTTCACCGACGCTTGCTCAGCAGAGGATTAGTCGACTCCTTTATGCCGATGAACTGATACTTCTCGACCACACGCCCATTGGATTACGACAACTGGACAACATATTCCAGTACATAACACTAAACAATCTAGAAATAAATCAGGAAAAAACAAAATTGTGGTGCTAGAAAAGTCCACCAAAAGAGTACATTCATTCAAATGGCGTTTTCAAACAACTGAAATCGAGAGAGTTAAAACCATCAAATATCTCGGCATTAACTTGGATAGCTCAAAACAGGAAGCTGCCACACAAGACGCACTTCAACAAAATATCAGAAAACTGGCTACCCAGGCAAAGGCAAAGAACAGGAAATATGGTAATTTCTCTACTATTCCAGCAAGAAACTTCTATAAAATTAATGTGGTTCCATCTATCACCTACTGAGCGGCAGCAATGCCAACCTTGCCAAAGGCAATTTGGCCAAAGCTGGAGGCTTCTTTTTGTAGGACAGTCCTAGGATTACCAAAGTCTACACCAGTCGCACCAATAAGACGGGAACTCAGTCTTCTCTCACTTGAAGGCTCCCTAAACTGCAACTCGCTGATGCTATTTAGGAAATGCCTGCTAACTAGCAGTCCCTTGTTGTATCAACTGATAAACAGTGAAATGCCGAACTCAAGTTGTAAAATGCTCCAAACTTGGAAAGAAGAAAACGCCAAACTCCTCTACTTTTTGGAAAGTGACAAAGAGGAACTGATAAAAGAAAAACAGTAAAGGTTCTAATAAAAAAACTTAAGGAGCAGGATTGTATTGAGACACTGACAAAGGCCTCAGGAATTAAATTGACAGCGCATTTACCCTCAAATATAAAAAAACTGAACGAACTGCAAAATGATTTCCAAGTAGACTGGCGCAAAACTTTCTATTAAGTGCAAACCTCAATCTTCTTCCAACAAATGAAATTCATCCAGACAAACAACTGCAGGCTCTGAGAGAAAATGAGTCATCTCCTCCTAAATTGCCCAAGTACGACGAAGATCAGATCGCAGTACATGAAACATTTCTTTTCAAATCCTCTACTAGCCAACAAAGATGTTTGGTGGTCTCGGATGATGAAGGATGAGAAACCTACATAGCTATTGGCAACCTTTAAAATTCTACAACAAATAACGAACATGTTGGCGGACCTACAAGAACTGACGACTTAAGTTCCCTTCTTTGCATTTCGTGTAAGGAATCAACTCCAGTAGTAAAGAAATCAATTGACACTTTAACCAAGAACAAATAAAAACTAGTTGATGGAAGAAAGAACACAAAGAAATGTAAAGATTTTAAAGAATATAAAGCTGGCGACTTTATTGTAAAAATCAATTAATTTAAAAAAAATGTAAAACATTTTTTTTAAAGCCCTACTCGGCCATTTTGTTTTTGGGGCTTACTTTAGTCAGGCAAACCATGAGCCAGTCCTTAAAATGGCTCTTTTGCTACATGCACCTGTGGGGGTGGGGCTGGGTATTTTTTTTTTTTTTTTCTGCCAGCCTGATTGCCTGGCATCAAAAACATTTGTTTTAAATTCCTTAGTGCGATTGGTGGGATGGCTAAAGACAGCCCCTCTACGTGAAGGAGCATATAGAGGAAATTGTTCCTGAGCTCAGTTCTGCTGGATTTCTGGGAGGCGAGGAGGTCTGCTTACCTGCTCAAGGATGTTCTGATGTTTCCCGACATTGCTGCATTTTTAAACGCTATTCTGGCCATACTGGAAGGATGCAGTAATCTGGGCAGATCTCTGGTTTGGGTATTTGGCTGCAGTCTGTCCTTCCCAAGTTTTCCTCATCCTGCTACTGGGGCCAAACCTTCCATCCTGGGAGCGTTCTCTGCCTGTTTTTGTAACAATTCACACCTGGGTCAGCCTCCTTGGTTTTTGAAGCTGATGTCAACTCGAAAGGTGTTGGTCCTCCCCAATCTGCTTGTCTGGGCCATCTCTGGTCGCCACCACCATTGTTAGGCAGCAGGGGGTGTTTTAAAAGTGGTGTTCTGATCCCGCTTGCCTGGTGAGCTGCCAGGGTCTGCAGTTTGCAGGTTCCTCAGTCCTCCTGGAGCCATCTCCGATGCTGTTTTCAATTTTGGATGGTGGGCACCCTTCATGTGAAGGAAGATTGTTTTTCTTTTGGCCCGTCTGGGTAACTGTTGCTAAGGGTACAAAATGCTAGGTGAACGGCTCCTTCAGTTCACCCTTTAAAAGAAATCCTTTGCTTATTGGGTTGTTCTGCTTTGTTGGAATGTTGTTTTCAGGAACCACCACTGTAAGTACTTAACTCTGGAACCGGGGTTGGTGGCATTATTCATGATACTCACCCTCAAGGGGGGGTGCCTGTGGTCTTGGAGGTCCCTTTCTACCACATTTCCCCATTGGCTAACATAGGGTGGGGGCTACATCCTGCTCTGATTCTCTGTTCTTGGGGCTGCTGGGTCTTGAACTCTCCACTGGGCCTCATCTTCTGTTTCTCCACTGTTGTCCCTTGGGTCGGCTTCATTCTTCTGGGTACCTATGAGAAGGAACTTGGATTTAGCTGGCTTTTCCTGTTATTTCCAATGGGGCACTTCAACTTTGAATTCCTACAAGGGACACTGGAAGGTTCTCTTCGGTACCACTCTGCCAGTTACTACACGGCTCTCAGAGCTAATATTGACACTCAAGCATGAAGGACTTTTTAGGTCCGAAATGCAATGGACACTTCCCACATCTCCAAATTAAAGATTGCATCTTTTTATAAAACCGACTGAACAGTATTATTGATGAACATTGATATGGTTTTACTGATTTTGAAGAATGTTTTTTGAAAATTAAGCAATGAATTGCATGGAACAACACAGCACCGCCCGGTTTCACCCCTTGATCCCATACATTTTGTGGTTATTGTCCACTGGTGGTGACAGTGGTTACCATTTGGTCCAAATACCCCTAGTATCTAATACATTACTTAATAATTATAGGTGGTGCCCGCCTCCCCAGTGATATGATATGGCATTCATAACGCACCTATACACAAGTGTTTCAAGGCACAACGAGGCAAGGGGGAGACAAAGGGAGGACAGACAACGATCCAAATAGGCCAGGTATCATTCAGATTGTGCAAGCTCATGGGATGGGGGAAGGGAGAAAGTGCGGGGGGGGAGGGGGATGGGACAGTGCAGCACATGGGAATAGAATAAAACAATAAATTAAAGTAACAGCCACAGGTGGCAAGTGCAAAGGTAAGTGTGTCTACTTACCTGGATTGCGGGGGCGTGGCTAGCCGCCATGTAAGCTAGTCGCCTTTTAGTGAGCTCCGTCCGATGCGGCAATAATCCTGCTGAATCCCACCAGTTCCCGGGCGAAAAAACAGTCAATAACATCCACGAACGTGGCTGATCGAGGTCAGGTGATCCTGCGTAAAAATCGGACCGCGGAGTCCCTTTCCTGCATGGAGACACCGAGGAGCTATCGTAGGGCCCGAGGCGAAAAAATGGCGCCTGCGGGCCTATGATCCACACTACGCGAGCCTGCGACTCGGCAGGCGAGTAGGCGGCCTGCGCGAGCCCTGGAGAGCTCGGCGAGCGGACGGCGCTTGGAGTCGGCTGCCGCGAGAGCAGAGCCTGGAAACCCTGGAGAGCCTTGCGCGCTCCCCCCGAGAGCTGAGAGACTGAGGCACGGCAGGCCCGGCGCCGGGCCTGCGATCCACACTACGCGAGCCCGCGACTCGACAGGCGAGTGGGTGGCCTGCGCGGGCACTGGAGAGCTCGGCGAGCGGACTGCGCTTGGGGCCTGTGAGCGACGCTACGACGTTCCGCCTCCCGCATAACTGAAGCAACCCTGGGAGGGCGGGCAGGCCCGCACTGCGGCACCAAGTCGTCGTGGGACTCTGAGCAGCGCCAGGTGAGGAGGAGGCGGGCGGGGGGACCGAGGGGCACAACACCACCGCCACAGGCGGCCCCCCCCTGGCCACAATGAACTAAGCCGGCCCAACGGGGCCCAACCTTGCTCCACTGACCCTGTGGAGCCCTGCACTTTGGGCCCAGAGGATGGACCCCACCGACACCTAGGTGGGCCCCGCCGGATTGGCTGACGGGACGAACACCCTCGCCTGAACACTGCCCTGGACTCCCTCCACAACATCGAGGAGCGACCCAGCGCCTGCTTGACGGCTCACTCTAAACCTTCCCGCTTTACTGCCCAGAAGCGGCCCAGAGGCTCCCTTCCCCCATTAAATCTGAAGACACCAGCACAATTGTGTGGAGCGCGGGCTGGGAGCACGGCTGAGGCCCGGACCAGCCATCCCACAATCTCCTGGGACCCCCAGCCCGTCAGGGTATGCCTGCTAAAAACGTTAAAGGCAGGCAGAAGCAGACCACAATGGACACATATGCTGTATGCGGGGCGTCCGGGGTGGCAGCCTGCCCCACGGGCTCCACGCCGAATCAAGGGGTACTGCCTGGGAAGCCAACAGAACCAGCAAACTCGCAGTTGATGGAAGCCATCTTGACCCTGCAAAAAACCATGGAAAGCAAAATCGATGCAGTGGCAATCGACCTGAACTTGCTCAGACAGGACGTCTGTTCCATAGCAGGCAGAACAGTGGCCCTTGAGACCCAGGTCCGGGAGAACACTGAGACCAAAACCCAACTCCTGAGGGACGTGGACATATTAACCCAAAAGATGAAAAACTTGGAGGACATAGCTGACGAAGCTGAAGGGAGGGCACGTCGCAACAATATAAGACTCATTGGCTTGCCCGAGGGCATTGAGGGGAACAACCCCACAAACTACATTGAGAACCTCCTACTGCAAGAAATTGGGCCAGGGAACCTGACGCAGGGTTTCACCATTGAAAGGGCACACCGTTCGCTCACCAAAAGACTGCCCCCGGGGACGCCTCCCAGGCCCGTGATCGCTAAGGTGCTTAATTACACGGGCAGAGAGACTATCTTGGCCTTCTCGAGATCGGGAGGCTGCATAAAGCGAGACGCGGCAAAGATAGCTATTTACCCTGACTACACCTTCCAAGTGCAAGTTAGAAGAGCCCAATTCATACAAACGAAAGCTAGACTGAAGAAAGCGGGCCTGCGTTACATGCTCCTGTACCCCGCCAGACTGAAAGTACTGCAAGACAACGAGGCGCACCTATTCGATACCCCTGCCGAAGTTACTGAGTGGATGGACAAACAGCAACTCCCGGAACTAAGGTACCTGCACACTCGGGAAATGCATTGAACACTAGTCAGCTCATAATTGGGAACAGCAACTTAGATCCTACCTGAGCTACACTGAACCATGACCGCACCTACACCTCGACGGTCAAAGCAACGCCTTCTGCCCCCAGGAGGAATTAGGGTATATTAAACCCGCCCGTAGGGCACCAAGAGACCACTCCGAGGTCAAATGGAGCAGAAACGGGATAGTCAGAACGGGGGGATCCCCGCTGGACTTGTTACATTACAGGGAAGTTTAACGTTAAAGGGGGGAGGGAACCTGGGGTTATGCACCCACGGTTGGGTTAGTTGTTTTATTATACCAAGACCACTCAGGACATGGAAGGCTGCCAAAACCACGAGAGGACGCACCAAGAGTACCACCCTAGCAAACTGGACTAAACCAGATACATGGCAGACACCATTAGAATTTTGACTTGGAATGTCCGAGGAATGAACAGCTACATCAAGCAGCGCCGGATCAACGCATTCCTAAAGCGCAACAAAGTCGGAATCGCCCTTCTGCAGGAAACGCATCTCAACGCACTAAAGTTAGCCTCCTTGTCCAAAATCTGGAGGGGGACACTGATCGGATCCTCATACTCAACGTACGCAAGAGGTGTCCTGATCTGGATAGCCCCCACCATCCCCGTGAGGCTGCTGAGCACTAAAAAGGACAATGAAGGCAGAATGGCCCTAGTGCATGCCAACATTGAGGGCAAGGACCTCTGCTTAGTTAGCACCTATGCACCCAACCACAACGCCACTGTCTTCTTTCACCTACTATTTAAGCGCCTTAGCCCATACAGGGATTGTACCTTCATATGGGGTGGGGACCACAACTGCACTCTGAATCCCATTGTAGACAGATCCGATGACAAGCACACCCGCCCAGCCCCTCCCGCCAACATCTTGAACACACTGACCCACCAACTAGCGCTTAAAGACCTGTGGAGAGAAGGTCACCCAGAGGAAAGGGAGTATTCCTACTATTCGGCCCCACACGCTGTCCACACTAGTAAGCGAAGAACGCCTAGCCATGTTTAGGGACACACAATACCTAGCTAGGGTGCTGTCAGACCACTACCCATTGATAAAAACGTGGTCAGTGTTTGCACCGAGACCCACTGTGCCCACTTGGAGGCTCAGATCTGAAGCCTTGCTGGATGAGGCCTTCACCGGACAGAATAGGGAATGCACTCTAGACTACTGGCAATTAAATAAGGACAGCGTACGGCTCATCAGCACGGCCTGGGAGGCGTATAAAGTAGTCATAAGGGGAGAGATGATTGCAGCAATAGGAGGCGCCCAGAAGTCCATAGTCACCTCACTAACACGCAACGAAAGCGAGCTCAAGGCACTGGAGGACAATGCTCCTGCCAACCCTGCCCATGTACAGAGAATAACAGAGCTTAAACAGGTCTGCCTGGAGCTCTGGGCTAAACTAGGGAAGCTTAGTTACACCAAGCATATCGAGCGTAGTCATGCCCTAGGTGATAAGCCAGGTAAACTGCTAGCATGGCTCTACAAAAGGGAAGCCCCCAGGACGCCCATCTGCCAAGTCCACACCCCCGACGGCGAACTGGTGCATACGCAGGCTGATATAAACTCAGCTTTTGCCGGTTATTACCAGGCACTGTACACTGAACCCCAATCAGCTTCCGATAGCGAAATAGAGGATGTCTTAGACATCATAAGGCTGCCCACACTTGACAGCCAACTTGCCGAGACCCTAGACGAACCCATTACCCCAGAAGAGGTCTTGGTTACCATCAGATCCCTCCCCTCTGGCAAGACTCCGGGAACCGATGGGCTCCCTGGGGAATTTTACAAAACATGCCAGGAAACGATGGAGATACACAGGAATACTAATTAACCACAACAAATCTTGCCTCTTCCCCCTTGCATCGCTAAGCGAAACCAGTGCAGATGGACTCCCAGCCATGGCCTTTAGATGGGAGACTACCTCCTTCAAGTACTTAGGGATAGACATACATCGAGACCCTAAAACAGAGCACACCCTCAAGACAGAGAGAGCCAGAGATAACCTGGAAAAATCTATGACTTTCTGGGGTAAACTCCCGCTTTCTGTCGCCGGAAGGGCGGGCCTGTTGAAGATGGTGGCGCTACCCCGCCTACTCCACTTCTTCACCAACGTTCCCTACAACATCCCCAAGAGGTTCTTTAAGGACTTGAACAAACTGTGCAGGAGATTCCTGTGGCAGGAGGGGCGACACAGAGTGGCACTGGAGGTGATGCAAAGACCCTACAACTAGGGGTGGTCTAAATATCCCCAACTTTGAGCTATACTACTTAGCCGGCCAACTAAAGCATGTGATTCAGTGGATGGCGGATGAGGCCACCACCGACACTCGCCTTTTACAACCAGCCATCCCCCACATGCTACTCAGAGACCTATTCTGGGCCCCAGATGGAGTGAGCCAGCAGGCACCTCACTTAATGAAGCTGGGAATCCAGATCTGGAAAAGAGCCTGCAAGATCATAGGGCTAAGCGACCCATACTCACCCCAAATACCTGTCACAGCAATCATGGCAAGCAGACCGGGAGGCCTGAAGGAGATCAGAAACACTTGGGAACCCTGGGAGGTCGCTACCCTCTGAGACCTCGTGGACGACCAGACCGTTTTGGCATTCTCGGAGTTGCATGAAAACACTGGATTGCCGGTAGGACAGTTCCTGCTCCATGGAGCAGTGACAAGGAAGCTCACCAACAGATGGCCTGATGTGGAGGACCCCGAAAATGGACTCGATACCATTGAAAACATGTTAAGTACAGCTGAGGGCGGACACGAGGTCTCAAGACTATACGAAACACTTGTTGACAGCGTAATCAGACAAGATCTCAAATGCAGGTCGAAATGGGAATTGGAGCTAGGCCAGCAATTTGAGGACAAAGAATGGGATTCAATAGCCCACTACCATAAGAACGTGTCCACGAACACCCGGCTCCAACTAATACAGTTTTATATTACCAACAGGGGGTACCTCACACCTGAAGTTATCGCCAAATTCAAAGGAGCTAGATCATCGGGGTGCCCCAAATGTAACGAGCCCCATGCGGGAATGACCCACATGTTCTGGGACTGCCAAGTCATACGAACATTCTGGTCACAGATAGCGGCGAAGGTCGCTAACTCGGACATTATTGTGGACGTAACATCACCCGGTGCGTGCATTCTGGGTAGATACAAAAGGAACAAGAAGAAGAACAGGCCCCTGTGTAGGCTCAAAGATTTGATATATATCCTAGCAAAACGACGCATAGCCATGGGGTGGAAGTCTCCCAAAACCCCCAGCATAGCATCATGGTGGGAAGATCTCCGCAAGTGGACAATTGCCGAAACAGGAGCGTGGGAAAACGCGCAGAAGGAACAGAGACTCGACATCAGTGAGGTCTTTCAACAATGGCTGTGGCTCACGGTGTCATTATTTCATCCACCAGCACTGCTGCTACCTCCGAAAATAGCAGGAGCCCTTAAGGCAACCCGAACTTGAAGTATCGCTATGGAACATTTGTGGTCTTGGAAACTTGGGGACGGGAGGGGGGAGGGAAGGGGGGTTATCTGAGGTTTCATTTGATGCAACAGTGATGTTAACTGTTTACTTGTCCAAAAGCTAATATAAACATGTTAAAATAAATACTTACCTGGATTGTGGCATTTACTAGGGTTTCACTGGGTCCCTGGAGTCCTCCACCAAGCCTTTGATTTTTAGACTTTCTCTGATTGATTTATCAAGAATTTTTAAATCTTTGTATAACACTCCCACTTTGTATATTCTTTGTACCTGTCCCTAGAGACTGTAAAAAAATGCATCCTGCACTTTAATAGCCAGTTTTGGATATTGTGTATCCATGTGCGCTATATCCAAGTGCTAGAACTTTCATATATTCCTAAACTAAGTTTGTGTGGTGCCCTTGGATCCTTACTGGTAACTATTATTGTATGTAATATTGTCTAAAGGTCTACTTTTTGACCAAGCAAAAATGTTAATTCGGGTAAGTACCTTTTAAAAGTAATTTCACTGGTGTGTTCAGAGTTGGTAAAAGATCCCCATAGGAAGTAATGTGATTCTAATAGGCAACACAGTGGTTATAGGATACAGACAGACAAGTGCTTGTTTTACCCAACTGATGTGAAAAGGCAGTAACCTACCCCAGGGTATGCCAGAGAAAATGGCCTTGAAGAGTTTGAGTCAGAGACGACCAAAGAAGGAAGAAAACAGAGCAGGGTTCATGCCGGTAGAATTCTATGGCACGCAGTGGTGCAACAGGCCACCACTCCAGGACCCCGGGAAGTTCTGAGGTGAAATCTGAAGAATAACTCAGGAACCTAAGACCCAGGTGCAAGTCCTCATTGCACCAGATTCAGAGAGTATATCCCTAACAGCAAAACAACCCAATTAGTACAAGGCTTTGTTTACAAGGTGAGTTACAGGGGATCCAGGAATTCTGGGATGTGTACCCCATTCCAGCAACAACCTAACTGACCCAAAAGAAGAGTAATCTGCCTTCCCAGGATTGTAGCCCTGGAGCGGAAGCAGTGATGAAGACACCAGGAAGTGGTAGCAACCCAACCAAGCGGGTCTAGATGGCCAGTAGCACAAAAAGGTTCCACAATGGTGGCAGCAGTGGAGTCGAACCAAGACAGGCCAGACAAAGAGCAGAGGCGTTGTAGTGGCGTTACATCACCTTTCTGGGCAAGGCTTCCTCCCTTGAGATGCTAGGCCCATGAGAATAACACAGAAAGATAGCAGTAAAATGACAAAACAGTTCCACAACTGAACATCCAATACAGCCAGTCAGGACAACGATAGACAGCCCAGGAAAAATGTTCAGTATCCAAATGAACCCAGCCAGTAGGGCCAATCTTAAGATTCAGCATCCCATCTTTGTGACATTTTCTCAGACAAGTCAGGTACAAATGAAGACATGCGAAATGCAGAAGGTCTCCTCTCATGGGTCTCCTCTAATTTGGCAGCCTGCCAATTCGGCTGACCCTAAAAAACTCCAAACACAGAACTATGCCCATACAATGTTTATTTTGGCTGTCTGTATCAGGGGAGCAGTCCAAACCATTACAGAGGGTGCAAAGCTGGGCTCAGGGTGAGATCATATGGGCACAACTGCCCTTTTAAACCTGTCGCCTGGTTCCCACAAACAAGGCCCCAGGCAAACCCCTAACAAGGGGATGGGCCTAAACAAAATGCGAAAGAGTAGGACTTGATAAAATACATTAGAACACCAATGACTATCATACCGATGTATTGGCCTACTAATGCAGCCTAGGGGAGGCAAAAAGTTGAATACTTATGCCACCACTCTACTCAACACAAGTGTAGGGTGATCATCCTATGGCCAAAATGAAATGCTTAAAAGGCACTCTTGTCCCAGAGGGGCATATACAGCACATCAAATGGTTGGTGGATGGAGTTCTTCCGTAGAAGTCTCTCTGACCACAAAAATAAGGTCAGAGATCTTGGAAAACTAAAAGAAAAAAGACAAAAATGTAAGGTTCTCATGAAATGGGCTAGCAGAAATCCCAAGTGAGAACATGATGACCATCCAGAACATGTTAGCCTTCTTCCAACCATGTGTGGGAAACCAAGCTGTTTTTTTAGGATCCTAGGGCTCATGGTGTCTTGCATCTGAGTAGTCCCAGAAGCAAGACTGCGGATGCAAAGGCTACAGTGATTCCTCAAAAGCCAGTAGTCTCAGTTCACTTTGGTCATGAAGGGCATTATCCGGACCTGCAAGGAACTACTTTAGTGAACATCAAAGTCCAACCTTCTTCAGGACCTTGGGGGAAGGGCAGTCTGAAAGGCATGGCCGATGGTCGCTCCGGTCACGGATGCATCCCTGATGAGGTTTCAAGCTCATATGTAGTATCTTTCAGTGAGTGGAGTGTGGGAAGGCAGGAGACAACCGTCCACGTCAACTTGCTGGAACTAAGGGCAATTTGTTTAGCATTGCAGATTACATGTTCAAACAATCAATCAGCGATTAAACTGTTGAGGTCTAATGGCAAGCGTCCCCAACTGGGCATCGACAATAGGCAACTCTTTGGGTAACAATACTTTGGGTGTGCCTGAAGCATGGGGAATGAGGGAGCAGACATAACAGCTCTCATTTGTTGTTTGCTTAGCTGTTGCACTCATATCCGCATACCATTTATTTGTCTGGTGGGGGTGTCGTGGGTCTTCCATTTTGTCTAATCCTAACCCATAATACTCATCATACTTCCTCCTCCCCGCCTCCCTTTTCCGTCTGTTATTTCTTTGTCTAATGTATTTCCCGGCTTCATGGGCGATGGACAATGTGGGCCCCCATTTCTCCTTCCCGCCCCCCTTTGCCCAATCATCATATAATATTTCATATGTCGCTGCCATTTTTTCACTTTCTTCCTTTGTTATCTAACAGTGTGTTTTTGGTTGCGGGGGTGGGCTGGCTGGTTGGGGCATTATATAACCAGGATATAGCAGAGGGGTTGCGATCATTTAGACTGCGGGCATTGTAATTAGATACTTTTGGCAGGGACACTGTGTTGTTTTGCGTTTTTCCTTGCATACCTTCATTTTTCGAGATGACAGCATTGGATGGTGTCGTGTAATATCCCCATACAAGTTTAGTTCCATCCCATACCAAAAAATCACCTTCTTTAGTATTTACAATTGCTGTTTCATTTGTCACATTAGTCCTGTTAATGCCTCCCCCCTCGTTCATCTCGATAGAGATGAACGCTATGAACCAATACGTAATCAGGCCAAACATAATTGTAAAAAATAATGTAATGCACACAGATAATCCACACTCATACGAATATCTACATTTCTCAGCTAAGAATTCTCTATATCTAATAAATCTATCCGTTGCAGGCTGCCCGTTAGATGCCATGGTAGCTCCTGTTTGAGATATAAAAGTGCATTAAGTGCATGAATGTAAACATTTTGTTGGTACTACCAGCGCCAAGATGTCATGGAAGGGGTATGGAAGTGGGTAGGGGAGTGGGGTTGGGCGTGTACAGACAAGGGAGCAGACACTATACATTTTTATCACATTAATATTTACACATAAGTCCCGATTTTTTTTTTTTCCAATCTTTTCATCTTTATAGATACCCTTAAATGTAATGGTTTCTCGTCATCAACTTTCTCAATCAGTTGCATTTCCGTCACACACATGTTCACATTCACTCATTATTTTCATTTGTATTGTTTGCTGTTGTCTGTGCCCGCTCATCCACCTCTTCCTGCACACTATTATATGCCCTTCGTACATCCGTCAAATGTATCCAGTACTTAAGACCCTTCACTTTTACAGCCGTAGGAGTACAAAATACCACTTCGTATGGTCCGTGGAACCGTGGTGCATTCCACCGGTGCACAAAGCTCCGGACATAGATGAATTCTCCCGGCATCAGTTGTACCTGTGTTTCAGGTTCCGTAAGGGACCCCATTGTGTTCCCTTCTTCTCTTGTGAATGGTGGTGAGAGCTGCTTTGATATGGCGCGCGCTGCCCTGGTTAGCTTTTTCAAGTATTCTGTGAACTCATCTCCCAATATCGCAGCGCTTCTATGCGCGTCTGAGTGTTGGCGCAGTGGGGAGTGTGCTGTGTACATTCGTCTGCCGGTCACGATTTTGTGCGGGGACAAATGGTGGTTTTCAACTCAAACAGCGCAAGGGGCAAACAGTAAATCCAGTTCTTCTTTAATGAGAAGCATAATTTCGATAGTCTTCCTTTTAACAGGCCGTTCATCTTTTCTACCACGCCATTACTTTGAGGATGATAAATCGAGCACAATTTATGTTTTATTCCAAATAGTGTTGTTACTTCTTTGAAGAGCTCGTTCACAAAGTGAGTGCCGTTGTCTGAGCGAACTACGTCACAAATTCCCCAGCGTGGAAATACTTCCCTTACTAGGAACTTGGCGGCGCTTTTAGCATCAGGTCGGGCACATCGGCCTGCTTCCACCCATCTCGAAAATGGGCATACAACCACAATCATGTAGCGTGCCCCATTACACGCTACATGTCTGCATAGTCAATGTGTAGCTCTCTGAATGGCCCAATCGGTTTTGGAATTGTTCCCCTGAGTGTACGTAATGTCATTCCAGAGTTGTATATCTGGCATGTTGTGCACTCCATTGTCAATCTAGATATGTACTCCTGAAGACAGGGCACAAACCACTCTTCTTGTATCTCTGCTGCAATGTGTTGTTTCGTGTTGTGTGCTGGGAAGTGTAATTGTTGAAACACTATTTCTAATAGTTTTACTGGCATTACCACTTTTCCTGAGTTATTTTGTCGCCAGAGTAAGTCTGTTGCTGATTGGCTGCACCCTCGTTTTACCCACATCATCTTCTCATCCTCACTTGCTCCTTCTTGTAACTCTAGTATTTGGGATATAGGCATCGTATTATACCCTTCTGGGAGCTCTTCGTTTGTCTTGTGCTGCAGCATATACTCACCTGTTTCATGTTTTTCAAAGTAAGAAGCTTCCTTGGCAGCAGCGTCCGCTGCCGCGTTTTCCAAAGACACAACGTCTGTGTTAGACGTATGTGCTTGGCACTTCACTATTGCTACCACTGTGGGATTCCGTAGGGCCTCAATTAACTCCTTCAGCAATTCTGCATGCTGCACTGGAGTCCCATTTGCTCGTCGAAACCCCCTCCGCCCCCATCTTGCCAGACCTCCATGTACTGTTGTCGTTCTATAAACCGAATCTGCGTAGATTGTCACTGCACAACCTTTAGCTGTATGTAATGCTTCTATTAGGGCAATGAGTTCTGCTGCTTGTGCTGAGAAATGTGATGGGAGGCGGTACTGCACTAGTGTCTCATACTCACCTTCTTCTAATCTCACCACTGCCAATCCCACATGTTTCTCTCCCGTGTCCATGTCAATCGATGCTGACCCGTCCACAAAGTACACCTCCCCCTCGCTCAGGGCATTCTCGCACACCACTGTGTCCTCCCCTCTTTCCCCTGTGTAAGTTGCACAATCGTGTTCCTGCATGTCCTCTAGTGTGCATGCTTCTGTAATGAATGTTGCCGGATTCACTGTCCTGCATCATACCACATGGATATTGGCGCTGGACAATATTATTTCATAGGCAGTTGCTCGCTGTGTGGTCAGTGTACTTTTTGATCTCTCAAGTATTGCAAATAATGAATGCTCCACAAACAATGTGACAGGGCATCCCATTACTATTGTGGCGCTTTTCTCAATTGCGAACGCGGCTGCAGCGAGTGATTGCTCACACGCGAAATGTCCTTGCATCACCGCATCTAAAGTGCCACTATAGTAAGCCAATGGTTTGTGTCCTAGGGAAGTCTTTTGTGTCAGTCCAGTTGTCATGAGTGTCCCCTTGCAGTGTGAGAACAGGTAAAATTTGCGTTCATAATCAGGATTGGCGAGTACTGGAGCACTCGAAATCAACTCTTTTAACGATTTGAAGGAGGCGCTCATTTCTTCTGACCATTCTATTCTCCTGTTCTCTTGTTGTGCCTCCTTGAGTGCTTGCAGTAAGGATCTGGTGTATGCTGCATAATCTAATATCCACGCTCTACAATAGTTGCACATTCCCAAGAATTTCTGCATCTCCTTCACTGTTGTGGGTTCTCTCACTGATCTTATTGCTTCTACCCTGTCAAGGATTATTCTTTATCCGTCTTTTGATATTAGCTGTCCCAAGTATAGGACTTCTTTCTGACAATATTGTAGCTTTTCCTTATCTACTTTATACCCCTTATTTGCCAACAGGGACAGGAGTGTTACTGAATCTTTTCTGCATGTCTCTTCATTCTGTGCGCAGACGAGTAAATCGTCTACGTACTGAATGATTGTGCTTTCAACTGATAAGTTGCCTAAGACTTCATGTAGTATGCGGTTGAATATGCTTGGGCTCTCACAGTATCTCTGTGGTAATCTGCAATGTTCATATCTCTTTCCCCCTAGTGTAAATGCTATCAGGTATCTGCTTTCTTCTGCCAAGGGGATGGAGAAGAATGTGTTTTTCAAATCGACCACTGTGAAATGTGATGCCGTTTTTGGGATACTGCATAATATTGATGCAGGGTTCGGGACCAAAGGAAACTCTTTCTGTATTACGTCATTTAGGGGGCGTAAATCCTGGATCATCCTCCAAGCCCCTCCCTTCGCTTTTTTGATCGGGTAGATACATGTGTTACATGGAGAGTTTGAAGGCACTATTATCCCTTGTGCTAGCAGTGCATTTATTGTCTCTTTTATCCCTTCTTCAGCTTCGCGAGACAATGGATATTGTTTCACTTGGGGTAGAATCGCCCCTTGTTTGAGCTTTATTATCACTGGTGTTACTCCATGCAACAACCCTACGTCATGGGGGCCTGTTGTCCACAAATTGTTTGGTACTAGTCTCATGTCATCATCAAAGAATGACGGTGGTGCTCCCACCACTGCCATCAACTGGACAGGAATCTGTCTAGCCTGAATCAAAATGTCACAGGGCATTGCTATTTCCATTATTATTTCGCCATCGCTTTCTAAATCGGAGATCTTCATCAGTTAAGTCTCGTAGGGCAATGTCGGCATTGATGCACAGTACTGTGCGCCATTCACACCCGTCTATGTCCATTCCAATCACAGCAATCCTTTTTGCAGATACCTGTACAGCATGCAGGTCTAATGATACCACTGATCCTGGTGCTATGCCTGGGTGCACTATTGGGCGGAAGAGAAACTCCGCGGGTATTCTCCAATCCATCCTTTTCAGCTCAGGAACTATGTGGGCCAGCGTCTTAATCCTTCAACAAACATTCTCTCGTCCACTGGCAAGCCATGTATTTCCGGTGCATTTGTGTGAGCCTGTACTACCAGCATTACACGTAATGGGCATATTCCTGGTGTTGAACACACTATACCTCTCTCAGTGAATGATATTGTCATGTTGAGTTTGCTGAGAAGGTCCCTCCCTAGTAAATTTATTGGCGAATGTTCATAATACAGTAAGGGTGTTTTTACAGTTTTACCCCCCACTGTCACATCCAAAGCTTCTGTGTAAGGAACTTCAATTACAGCCCCAGAGAACCCCTGCGTCTCTAACTTCCGGTTAGATAACGGGAACCGGCCCTCCCTAATGCATGATTTCTCCGCTCCTGAATCCACCATGAATATAAACTGCTTGTCTCCTATCTGCGCCCCTACCAATGGTTCCTCTGCTGCATCGTAGGTGGTAGATAGAACAGGACATGCAAGTGTTCTCTGTGGGCTGTCCTATGCGGGGTGTCTCATTGCCCCCCCTTGGTTGAACACACTCCCTGAAACCACTGACACGCCACTATAGGGGGCTGGTGCCGGGGCTCCGTTTGCTGTTGTCGCAAAAGGGTTGCCTTGCGTGTAGTGCATAGTGTCATTGTTTTGTGGGTGATTCTGTTGTCTGTATTGGTGTCCCTGCTGTTGCTCATGGTGCCCCTGCCCTGGGTTCCTTTGTTGTTGTCCCATTGGGAGACCATATGGGCTCCCCGGATGGGGATGGCCATAATGTTCTACCTCTGGAAATCCGCTGTTTGGTCTACTTCTGCACTCCCTGGAGTAGTGTCCCCACCTCCCGCAGTTCCAACAACTCCCTTGCGCACCTCTGGGACCCTGCCATCCGTTTCTTCCCATTCCCCCATACCCTTGTCCACCTCCTCTTCGGCCCCTGTACCCACCTCGTCCCCCTCGAGGGGTCCACTCTTGCCACTGCGGACTTCCACTCTGCTCCTGCTCGTTCCACTGTCACTGCCCTGCTCCTGCCCAATTAGTTGCCATCCTTCCTTGTATTGCTACCAGCCCTCCTCTTCCTCATCTCCCTCCCTGCTGTGTGGGAGTGCGGCCACTGCTGCAGCGACCTTCACCAGCTTTGTTTGTACTAGTTTCGCTTCGTCTGCCAATCTTCTCTGCGCCACCTCCTTCTCCCTCTCTTTTATTCGCTTACAGTCGTGGACTATTATGCTGTGAATTTCGGGCCATCCTTTTGCTTCAATACCTGCTATTTTGTCAAGTGCTTTTTGCACTTCTTTTGGGAGCCCCCTCTTTATTATGAAGTAGAATAATGATGTCGATTGATACCAGGGTGTGCCCGTTTCTGCTCTCCACATCTCTTGGACCCGAAAAATGTAATCCATAGCATCCTCCCCGTCATTCATTGTACATTGCATTACTGACTGCAAATCTGGGGTATCTGGAAACGTTTCCCGCAAGGCATCCCACACCCTTGCACGCACTGTATTGAAAGAGGCACCATCATGGCGATCGCAGTCTAACGTTACTCCCGGGAAGCCAGCTTTGACCCATACTCTGTCAGCCTGATCCCCAACTGCTGATACCAGCAAACTTTTCACGTCCCCTATCGCTGGAGGCACCCCGGCTGTGTGTTTCTCAAAAGCATATATCCACTTGCTCGCCCCTCCTCATAACGGGGGCAATAATTTTAACAAGTTGGCCTTATCCAGCTGAGCCCAGGGTATGTAATTCGGCCTCCCTCCTCTCCTATGTATTAGTGGGAGCTGCAACTTTCCCTTTGTCGTTGTATCTGTACTCTCCTTCATTCCTGATTTTCCTAACGATGCCATTTTTCCCAACCTGTTCCTTAGTCGCCCTGTCCACTCATCATCCATCGTTCTCATTGAGCATGCGCCATCCAACCCTCCGCTTTCCCCTCCCATTGCCATACTTAGCCTTTCACTTTCTTCTAAATCATCCCCTATATCACATAGTAGCTCCTCTCTGCCTCCTGTGGGCCTCTCTTCGTTATCAGTACATCCCTCTCTTTCCTCTAGTTCAATTATTCGTGTTGGTTCTTCCTGTATCCTAAACAGTATCTCGCCTTTTTTCCACCCTTCTTCAAATGTTCTATTCTCGCTCTGCACTCTGGATGCATGCTCTGATCTAGCTGTATTGAGTGTGGTCCGCTCACATATGCTTTTTATTCTCGAGAGCTCATCTTTGGCTATAGAGAGCCTTGATTCTAAATCTCCTGTTAATTTTTCTATGTCCACCCTTGGTGTGCTCACCTGTTCTCGCTCCCTATGACTCTCATATGGTGGGGGTGCTGTTGGCCCTTGGGTGGTGGTAGTTGTCGGTGGGGGTACATAAGTTGGGTCACTGTATCCCTCCGCGGGTACTGGCTTGTTTAGTATTGGGTACAACCTACTTACCTCTATCGGTGGCTCCTCTTCTGACAATACCTTATCATCTTTTTGTATCATTAGTGGATTGTCAGTGGTAGATGGTATATCAGGATCTAATTCCCTTGCCTTAGGCGGGGGTATCTCTTCAAACAGTCTCCATAGGTCTAATATTTCTCTCCTATTATGTAACTGCTTCCCCTTGTATTTCAAACAAATGCATGTGGCTACCATATCTAGGACACTCTTGTCAAATGATCCCCCTTCGGGCCATATATGAGGTAACCCCTCCCCCTTCAACTCTGTGATCCACTGGTCATGATATTTCTTGATCCGTTCTGCGTACCCAGGTAGGTTCTTACAAATATGTGATAAGGGTGTTTCTGCCCCCATACTTTGTGCTCACCTGACACTGATGTGTCTCTATATATCTCGGTATCTCAATATAAACGTATCACCATGTGAGTTTGCGTATTTATGTCTTATGGAATCGTGGGGACCTACGTGTTTTCCCTCCCCCTGCACACCTTAAGAATGGCTGCGCACCGCCTCTATTCTATCCTCTTTGGGGGCACGTACAAGAGCAAACCATCAGTAATTTCGACAATGTTGCTGAACAAATCCAAAAAGTAAACACTCACTTCACCACATTACTCTCTTCTTCATGATATTTCATCTGGTCACACTTACCATGACCATTCCATAATTATGCATTCCAGGCCACTTCTACACACTCATTATAACAAAATATGTCCTGACACATCCGATGTTTACACACCCATAGGCAGCACTGTATTCACAGCTCAGTTTATCCTCCCTCTCCTCTCTTGCCAGCTGTCCCTGTCCGTCTTATTCTGATATATATATATATATATATATATATATATATATATATATATATATATTTGTTTCTTAATTTTAATGTAAAATTCTCTTTCTATTTAGCTTATGTCTTTGTTTTTGTACTAACCCACTTTTATTTTCCCGTAAACCTAAAGAAAAGAATAGAAAGAATAGCAGTCACTAATATATTTTCCGTGTCTTACTTTACCAGACACCTTTATCTCATTTTCCACTTCTTCATATATTCCCAGTACTAGTCAAGATAGCACTATGCGGTGCCGCCTTCCAACCCCTCGCGGAGCTAGGTTCCCGTCACTTTATCTCTATTCACTTCTTAATCCTAATGGCCATATGCAAAGAAAAAAGCAAAGAAAGTTTAGGATGGTCCTTAGTAGACACAAAGTGCCCCTTTTTAACCAGCCTCGTCCCCTGTCCTATATTTCCTCCCCTACTCCCTTTATGGTCGCTCGCACTCAATACTCACGTGCCCGCCTTGAACCGAGAGTCTCCGAAACTGGGTCCGTCCAGGCAGTGTTGCCGTACGCTCAACAGTCAGCCCCGGCTCCGGCGAGCGGTACTCAAAGGGGATTTTTCAACCGGGATCCCGTACCCTCTCTCTGGTGAGTGCGCACTTCTGAGCGTACCGGTCGCCGTTGGCGGGCAGCCTCCCGGAGCCGGCGCACCGTGCGTATCCCTTTTCGACCAGAGATTTTCGTGCCAAAGGGGACGGTAGGGATATATATATATATTGGGAGAAAAATAATAATCACGCTTTCGGGGTCAGCACTGAAGGCAAGCGTCCCCAACCAGCACGATCCTCCCCGCAATGAGAGACAATAATGGACTCTCCCAGGATGGGAATAAGGCCAAGACAAAGTGCGGGTGAGCGTAAATGGGAGTTTATCAATCAGAATAGGGCATGCAAAGAACTCTGCAAACTACGAGAGCGCTCTGTCTGACAATAGCAAAGACAGGTGTATATATTTACAAAGAACGTTATCAGAACCTACATACTATAAGGGGCACAAGTTCATTGGGATTGGGTGACGGCGACTAGCTATAGGTGCTGCTGCGATGTGGTTGGCCGCGGCTGGAGGACGTCACTGGTTAGCCTCGTGGGTTGGGCTGGGCCTGGCAGGTCAGCTGGGTTCATCCGGGCGGTGTTGTTGTGCCTCTGTGGCCAGTGTCAGAGATGAATGTCTTTTCCTGACTGCTTTGCCCTAGGCCATGCACACCGCAGTCATTCAACCATTTGCAATATTATCTTCCTTAGTAAATCTTCCAATAGGTTATTCTACAGGTTAATGCAACACAGGAGGAATGCACCTAGAGTGGGGTCTGTTGGCGATTTATCAATACATGGTTACCAGCGTCCTGTTGACCGGGTACCACAGGTCGTGGGGTTGGGTCTCGGGGCATGGGACAAGCGGTACATGTCATCATGTCTTGTTAGAAGTCATTATGGATGTGTTGCTGTAATGTTGCCATAATATTGGATGTCCTAATTTTACAGGGGCCATTAACCTAAGGTGAGCCAGTGGGTCGTGGGGTTTAAGAAAGGGCGCCTCTGGATTTGTGTTTTCAGGCTGAGGTTTACTGCTTGGTTGTAAATAATACAGGTGGCGGGCCGTGGCCTTGGGTGCTGCAGGGGGAACTACAAATCTTTGAAGCGGCTCCAGCCAAGTTGGGGGAGGTGGAGCAGCGCGGCACAGGCCTCTGCTTTTTCGTCTGGCAGGCTTCGCTGGGAGGGAGGGGGAATGGCCTTGCATGTGTTCACAAAGGTATTTTCCTCGTGTGTTGCCGATTTTAGGAGGAAGAAGCATAAACATTCAAATAATATACAATACTAATTGAGTCATTCCAAAGCTCACGTTTTAACATTGCTAATGCCTCTCATATACCCAATCCGAGCACATTACTTGTACACTATGTTTTTGACAACTACAACATTTTGTTATATGCTTATACATTCGCGGTAAGTGAGGTAGTAGTAAGGTTGGTGGAGCACATAGAAACAACTTGCCACTGAGACTGACGGCAGTGGCACATAGTGGGCTTGGACACACACACATATGGTGCATTTGCGTGCACCCTTTACACGAGCCCTCAATATGGTTGCATGTGTCTTTCTTTGCACTCTAGCAGCATTAATTCGGTTATGGCGCGGGACCGTGGGGTGTAATCTTTTCAATGACACACATAACAAAAAAAACCCCGGGACGCTTTTACTATTTGTGCATAAATGCAGTGATGTGTGGGTGCTTCATTCCTAATGTCATATGAGCACACATTCTGCCATATTTATACATTTTACAGGTCTTTTAGTAAGAGAGGTTGTGGACAGAACGCTTCCATCGCAGGTAGTTTTCTCATTAGTATTTGACAACTTTGCTTTTGTCAAAGGACCATTTTACAGTTCTTTTTCCACCCAGGCCCTGCTGGCCGGGTCATGCTGGGAGCAGTGATACACTGCAGAAGGTGAAATGTTACAGTGTTTGTATCTTACACTAGCTCATGTCCGTCTTGTTTGTGGGAACGGGCTCTCAGCGGATCTGCCAGAGAGCTGTGGCCACAGGGATAATTGAAACTCCCCAAAGGTGGGGGCCTAAACGTCTGATGGCATACGGTCAATTTAGTCTAAATCCCATTCATGCCTCAGATATACACAACACACACATTACATCTCCTGTTTCTGATGTTTTTCTAAATAAGACTTTTAAACAAGATCCATTTAGAAATCCCATGATCTATATGGACTTCAACTCCCATAAAACCTCAAGTACTGTGACGAAGAGGAGGGAGGTGCTTATGTGGATTGAAAGAGGCCGAAAGCTAAATATGCAGACTAGTTTGGTTGAATCATGAGTGTGCAGGACATTTAAAAATGGCATCTGCACTCGAAATGCAGCCAGAATGGGAGAGGACCGTGCCGGAGGAAGTCGAGAGGGCAGGCACATCTATGCAGCAGCTTGTAAACGTTAGAGTCACATACTGGCTTGGCATGCAGGAAGGAGAGATGCTGCAGGCACCTTTGGAGCACCGCCAGATCATCGGGGGAAGCAACAGAGCTCCCCGGAATACAGTTGTGCTAGAAAGCAGCATTCTCCGTTGCAGGCCAGAGTGAGAAGCCAAGAGGTGAGCATGGAGCTTAAAGAAATGCTTGAAGCATACACATGCCTTGGGTCAGGGATGCTGCAAACCACCAGTGAGTCTGCACAGAGCCAGTGGGGACCCTGGGGCGTACCAACAGGTATGTAAACAAATGAATAAATTACGAATATTTGAATACCGACAACATAAAGTGCAACGACAAAACTTGAACAAGTCCCTATGTATGAGATGTCAATATGGGGAAAGTTGAAGCAGGTATTACCTTAAGCAAGCAAATTGAAATACAACGAAGTGATACAACTGTGGCAAATTAAAGGACAGTAAAGAATCAAACTTTGGTGTTCTTAGACCTTTGCGACCACTAACGTTTGTGTGCTTCGAGTGCCCCTTCACTGCAAGTCATGTGGCTAAGGCCTTCCTTCTTTGTTTACTGCTTATTTTTCACTAACATACTGAGTCCTTACTGTGTAGCAGTCGCTTTGATATTGCCCCCTTTCCATGAGGTGAGGCTTTGCCAGTCTGTGTTACTCCACCTATTTGACTCGTATGCTGTCTGATGTAGCCCCCGCAACATGAGGTGAGGTTTTTCCAGTCTGCGTTACTGCACCTATTTGACTCGCATGCTTATGATGTAGCCCCCCACAACATTAGGTGAGGCATTTCCAGTCTGCGTTACTGCACCTATTTGACTCGCATGCTTATGATGTAGCCCCCCGCAACATGAGTTGAGGCTTTACCAGTCTGTGTAATTGTACCTATTTGACTCATATGTTGTCTGATATAGCCTTGTAACATGAGGCAAGGCTTTGCCAGTCCGTGTTATTGTACCTATTTGACTCATATGCCGTCTGATGTAGCTCCACGCATCATGAGGTGAGGCTTTGACAGTCGGCTCACACACACCATCGTATGTAACCATTTGCGTTTTCTTGACTACACCAATGTACCATTCACTTTTTGTAACCAGCGCCCAGAGGGCTTTGTATGCTGAAATAAATGCAATAAATAAATCCTGGTAAAAGGAGTATACCAGGCAATCCATCAAAAGCAAACGGTTATCAGACATTGTGGCTATATACCTGACAGGGGAGTATACCAGGGGGATCTAGAATCCCAGGGAGGAAGTCCTGGCTGTCAGAAAGACCAGGCACTTTTAAGTTGAATACAAACTTTACTGTTATGGGAAGATACCTGGCAGGAGAGTTCACCCGGGAATCTGAAGAACCTATGAAGGGATTCCTGGCAGGAAAGTATACCAAGAGATCATCAAAGCTCTAAAAAGGAAACATATTGTGAGATTCCTCATATGAATAAGATTCACTTTTGTGAATCTAGTACAAACAAACCAAGGAAGAGCTGAATGTTACAGAATATATTGTTTCGACAAGAACTTTCTGAACATAATTTAAACCCTTAACTGCCAGGCTATTATGCAAGTCTATGCAAAAAGGATGGGTATACTCGTCCTTGGCACTTAAGAAACTGTTGTTTGGAAGAGACACTTTTTCTATTCTACCTGAATATCCAGGGGAAGGGAACCACCTGTCATGGCTTCTGGGCAAGGACCACTAGTTCCATCATATAAAGGGTCCAGGTGGACCCAGTCCTGGCTCCAGGCTCATGTGAAAGTGTGCTCTACACGCTTTATTTCTGATGAACGTGTTCTTTCCACCCCTGAAGGGTCCCCACGTGCATCCAGGTCGGGCGTGGCCATAGGAAAACATTGGGCTGCATGTGCATCATCCTCTGGGTGCGGCCAGGTGGGGCCACAAGGCGGAGCCAAGGGGCATAGCTGTGACCAGGCTATTTAAGCCTGCCCCGCCCGCATGCAAGCACTTTGCGTTAGTCTGCTTACAGCAGCGTAACGCTCACCGCCGCCTGAAGCGCTCTTACCTGATTTCAGCAATACCATCGTTTGCAGGGCAGCTTTCCTGATGCCAGCAAAACCATCGCATGAAGCGCATCTTACCCAATTCCTGCAAAACCATTGCCTGAAGCGCATTTTACCCGATTCCAGCAGTCACCGCAGTCGGAGCTCATCCTCACCTGTTCCGGGCATCTAAGCTACGCGTGAGCTGGTCTTGTTCAGCATCCTCGCAAATCCATCCATCCAGCAACCACCGGCACGCCTTCGGATAGCTGCCTCTCGTCGGACGTCGCCAGGCCATCCCTGCAGGAGAAATGGTCAAACAAGGTTAGAAGCAACATAAAGACTTTACGCTAAGGTCGCGCGCAAGACAGTCCTCGCACTTGACCTTAAAACCAAACCTACCTTGTACTTGGGACATTGTAAACTCCTCTGGCCCCCATTTGGACTCGCATCCAACACCGCGACTCCGTTGGGCCCTTCATCACCTATTGGGGAGAAGGAAAGGCATTAAAAGGGTTATGGACAATAATCACGGAAAAAAGACATTGCAAAAGTATACGGACAATAATCATTGTTGAGAAATACTTACCTTAGAAGTGGTCAGCCACAGCCTGTCTGGACTGCCACTAACATGGACCAGCTAGGTTCATTAAAGGCGCCCCTGCAGTTGAAAAGCAGGACGGAGCGCTCATCCTCATAAATAAACAGGTGAGACGATATGGGTAAACACATGCACATCTCATTCGGGTTCAAGGGAAATCCCAGTCCGACCTCTTGTTCTCTCTCGGGGGAAGTGTCAGCAACCAGCGCAGTCCACACTACCGTAGCAGGGGAAGAAGCCTGATCCAGGGGAGCCAAGTCCAGGGAGGGCTGCAACCGTGCCTCAATGCCCCCGCAGAGACCAGGTGAGTGCAACACCACTCTATGGGCACAAGGGGGTTTCCTTGGAAAATACATTTCTGTTGGATTTATCTATTTACTTTGATTGGAACACTTTTTGCCTACCATAAGTCAGTGACATTTCCTTGCACCCCGTAGTTGTTTATTTCTAGTGTGAGGGCCAGATTAGAATGTTTTTTACACAATGACATTTTATAAGTTTAATGACTTGACACAGACTGATCTTTAGGAAAATCTCCTTTGTACAGGGATAAAGAGGTTTAATAAAGATGTCTGATAATGAGAAAATTACAACTTTGTGTCCTCCTCTAATTTCGGAGCCCTCACAGTGTCCTGAGGGATGCTCTGGTGATTCCATGGGTTGTAACTGGTGTATTCATTACTTCCATTCCTGCGGATTCCTTTGGTTTGGAGGAAGAGTGCTAAGGACCTGGTACCCAGTCATGCAAGTTAAGGCAAGTTTTGTACAACCCTCTGGTGAGGGCTATGCAACCACTAATCCTAAGAAGGGCTAACACCTTGCAAGAATGGGAATCCAAACCTCTCTTAAAGGGAAGTAACGTGAACAGAGTAACAAGGCTCAACTCTCTAGTTTGGGTAGCAGGCTGGCACAAAGATACACTTGGTCCACGCACTTATCCATAGAAGCATACACCACACTGATATGCGGAAAAACATATACAATTCTTTTGTTAAACATAGAGATCTCTATTAGTTCAGTTAAGTACTTTGGCACATAATGCACAGTATATAATAAAAAATACCCAGTATATGTTGTCACAGAATGGACTGGGATATCTGTGCTTGATCCATCTCTTGCCTGTTTCACCACCTCTTTCCTGTTTTACAGCCGTGGTCATCCACCTTGGTGTAATTCATTAATTAGTCTTTTATAACGCGCTTAATACCAGACGCCAGCCTCTAAGAGTGGGAGGATTCAAACCTGTCCTGCTCTGCGTTGTTTTGCTTCCAAGACAAACCAGATATACTCCCGGCCATGTATGAAGCTGCAGTCACCAAGAAGGGTATTGGGACACTAATGACCTGCCTCATTGTTTAATTTACGCCATCGTCGGTCACCTACACTGTTGTTTTCATCATTGGATCATTTTCTGCTGGTTGGCTGCCCCTCTTTGTCCTTCAAGCCATCACAAAGTGATTGTCTGAGTTCCTGTCATGCCACCACTTACCTGGTCTCGGCACTGCAGCCCATGGAGGCTTGCCTGGCACCTCGATCCCCTTTGTCACTTGCAACCCCTTGATCCAGGCAGGAGGCAAAGCAGCATCCAGACACAGGGATAACTCAGATGTGGTCACAGGGCCACAGCTGCTTTTGCCATGGATGCCGGAATGCCACTTGACGTGCACATGCGCGGGAGACGAGCACCTCGGTTTCGTGCATGCACCCTTTGCCTGTCACCTCTCCTTGCTGTGATTCCCTTGCCGTATTCTGCTACTCCAGCACCTTTCCCTGCTGGAGCACTACTCTTGTCCCTGCCTGGTCATCTAGCCCACCGTCTGCCCTGTTGGGTTCCTGCTGGTGTTCTGCCTTGCCTGTTAATCCTGGTTGCTCTTCTGTTAGGACTTCCCGGCTTAGCCATCCAATCGCCAGCTACAACATCCGACTCCCCGGCACATCGATTGTCGCTGTCCCAGCACCACGGAAATCTAGGGAGTTCTATTATGGTGTAGGGAGTAGTACCCAGGGTTCCATTTTGTGTTTCTGTCCGGCGATTCTCGGGGGCTGGTTCCCTCTCTGTATTTGCCACTTGTTGAAAGCCTGGACTGCCTGGAGAAGACCAGACAGGGTTCAAGTCGACCCAAACTTCTCCCCAGATCCAGAGTCAAGCATCAATGTGAGCAGGTACATGACAGATTAGGACGCCTGCCTGCCTTTACCACAGTGGATGCCGTGCAGGAACATCGAGAGGAATTACAAGCCCTGAGGCTCGAGGTAACCACCCTCAAACAAGAAAATGCTGTTCTCATGGGAGCTATGCAACGGGACCCTTCCGACTCCCTGGTACAGTGTCCCTGCACCACAGAAATCCTGGGAATACCGTGGCTCACACTTCAACTCTAAAATTCGATGGGGATCCTAGTTGCCTCATGGAATTTTGTAACCATTGCTAAATCCACTTCTGGTTCAGGCCTCAGCATTTTCAACACGACAAAGCTAAAATAGGCTTTATTCTGAGTAATTTGACAGGTAATGCATTGGCCTTTTCGTGGTTCTGTGTGTTTCTGCCAACAGTCCGATCCTGGATGACTTTAGCGAATTTGAGAAGTCCTTCAATGCTGTCTTTCAATCCCTTCCAACCTGGTGGCTACTATTAAAATCATCGGCTTGACCTGAAACAAGGGTCTTCTGATCTTGTAACTTACATCAGTCAGTTTTGCCAGTTCGCTGCTGATTCCCAATGATCAGAGGTGCCCCAGGGTATGCTATTCCGAAGGGGTCTCTGTGAAGAATAAAAGGACAAACTAGTCCATTCGCTGGAACCTGAACCATTGCAGGGTTTATTGGATCATGTTATCTGCATTGAAGCAACGAAGGGGTGAGCAGAGGTGGACGCGCCAGGATGCTTTTCGCTACGTGCCACCCCTGATTCCATCAAAAGAATCCTTTGAAGAACCGATGCAGCTTCGAGCTTTACATGGACCCCTGCTGCTGGCATAACACAAGAGACAACCTCTCCATTGATTATGCCTCTACTGCAGCGCAAGTGGACACTATTTGGGCTCTTGTCCATTATGCCCTCCAAAACCAGTGGGAAACTGAAGGGCTAGTTCTGGGAACAGAAGTGAACAACAAACCCACTTGTGATGAAACACCGCCTGGTATCGTCAGTCCTTCCCATGACGCTGTCTTCCCTGCTGTCCCTTCACAGATCTCTACGAAAGCCTTACTGTACTCCAGCACATCGGAGAACTACATGGACCTGTCTTTTGCTCTCACGGAAGCGATCACGCTCTTAAACAAGGCTACGGAATGCCAGTTCGAATTGATCGATGGAACACCATTAGCATTTGGTCCCGTTAGGCAACATACAGTGCCCTTGTCCATGTATGAAATGGACCCTATAAAAGCCATCGCCTTTGACGTCATTAAGACACCAGTTATCTCATTGTGCAAGGCCTTCCCTATCTTACTGCTCATAACCTGAGCATTGATTGGAACACCAAAACCATATGGTTTCCATTCAACCCCGAGTGTCATGATCTCTGCTTCCAAAAGGTCAGGGTTTTCCCAACTCCCTTGGAAGCAGATCCATAACCCAGGTTCCGAGTGCCAACCAGTCCCAATTGGGACCTTTTGGACCCAGTCCTGGCGCCAGTGGCACCAGGCTCATAAATATGCCCAGTCCCAGCGCTGGAAGCGCCGGGCTCATAATGCTTGGGTGGACTTACCTGCAGCAGACCATGCTGCTTACTTGCCTGCCAGTTGAGCCTCTGATCCTCTTCTGTTTGGAACTACTTTTCCTGTTGGGTGGGGCAGGAGCCACTCCCTAGATTCAGAACACTGGAACTCTTCTGGAAAGCAGGAACTCTTTTCTTACCTAGGCGTGGCTGTGGAAGGAGACACCTAAGCACTACAGGAGGCTATTTAAACCACACCCGATGGATGAATCTTGCTTTGCGTTATTCTGCATCCTCTGCAGCAGAACGCTCATCGTGTCTTCTGCATCTGATCCTGGGCCTAAGGAAAAAGGCTTACCATCCTGAATCCAGTCTTCAGCAACACCTATAAAGACAAGAAAGAACAGGTTAGCATTACGGTCTTCAGTGACAGCTCTTCACTTACCTGGCCCATCGGCTGTCACCAACGCCTCGCGCTGCATTCCGGCATCTGAAAGACAAAGGCTTACCTACTCTTCGTGCGCTCCGGAGGTCTTCACACTGCATTCCGGCATCTGAAAGACAAAAGCTTACCAACTCTTTGCACGCTCCGGAGGCCTTCGGCGCTGCATCCCGCATCTGAAAGACAAAACAAGGTGCGTTTAAAGACATTGGGGAACTTTAATACTCACGTGCCATTACTCCTTTCCACATCTAACCCAGTGGGTATTCCGGCACCCTGCAGCCGCTCCGAACTTGTACCTGCAAAATAAAAGACAGTTAAAGCGCATCGTGAAGCAGGCAACAAGCGCTTACTTACGTGCTTCCAGGCGCTTCTATTCATCACACGGGCTCCATCTTCAACTCACTTCAGCCCGTCATCCGCCATCGCCGGAACCCTGCAAAACAAGAAACATCATTACTAAAGACTTTAAAGACATTAGAATTACTCGAAACTTACCGTTCGTGCAGTAAACGACGGACAGCAGTCCTCTGAAGTCAAGAGGCCTGCTCCCCTTATCCAGTGAAGAAACTGGTTACAGCACCCTGCCCCGAGGCAGATGGAGAGCACGGCGTTCACTTACCTAAGGTGAGAGCGTTAACCTTTGGGGTTCTACAGGAGAAGAGAAAGGGAAGAAGAGAGAGACATTCAATAACCCAGTTCCTTAATCCCATATTTTCTATCTGCAGACATCTTACCCTTCAAGTCAGACATACAGTGCAAAGAGGTCCAGCCCAAAGAGCCAGCCGTGTGTTACACATCACCTTTGAAGATACGGTATACGCCCAGTCAAGACCGGCGCCTCTACCGGAATCAGGTGAGCGTTACAGAACGCAAAGCCTACCACAAAACTCCCGTCCAGGCGCTATGGAAACCTCGGATACCGACCAGCTAGCCCAGTTACTTGGGGAACTAAGGGCAGAAGTGCATGCAGCCCGTCAGGAAACGAACGCTCTAAGAAGGGAACTTATTATTTCCAAGGAGCGAACAGATGATCTCGCTAGACAATTGCTACAGTCACAAGCCGGACAGACCCCGTTACCCGCATCTGGGGGAAATCTTCCTTCTACATCCTCTATGAATCCAGTGCAGATCAACCTACCTGGGAATGTACCTCTGGCTCCGCCCCAACGATTTTCTGGTGACCCAAAGAGGTTTGCAGTATTTATCAATCAGTGCCGGTTGCATTTCTTATGCCGACCAGCAGCCTTTCCGACTGATCAAGCTAAAGTAGCTTTCGTGCTTTCGTACCTTAGTGGCAATGCGGCAGACTGGTCGATCCCTCTAGTAAATCAAGATGATCCGGTACTCCATGATTTTCAAGCTTTTCAGCTCAGTATGGAAAAACTGTTCGCAAGACATTCACAGGGGCAGGCCTTGGACAATGAGCTTCTTTCGTTGCGACAAGGTAATCAAGACCTTTTGACTCGTATTGCGTCTTTCAACAGACTGATAGTGGAAACTCAATGGCCTGAGGACAAAAGGATTACGCTGTTTTATGGAGGTCTACGTGGAGAGCTCAAAGATGTGTTAGCCCAAGTAGTGAATCCCCCCACAAGATTGTTCGGACTATATAGACTTAGTCATTCAAATAGATCACAGACTGCAGAACAGGAAGACCGATCGTTCCAAGTTTGATGCTCGAGTATTTTCCAAACCGCCAACTCCTTCCAAAGGAGTAGACTCCGGGGAACCCATGCAAATAGGGGGTCTGAAAGGTCCTCTAACACAAAAGGAGCGGGAAAGGAGAAAACAGTTGCAATTATGCCTCTATTGCGGAAACTCAGGGCACTTTCTTCGAGACTGTCCGGTGAAACCTGCCAAGAAGGCAGTAGGAGCTGCAGTTACCAAAGTTACAAACTCTGAGCAGGGAAACGACCTCGCCCGACAAGAATAGAGGTCCTCTTGCCGAGCGTGAAAACCAGTTCCGTGACCTCGCATTTCGTGATACCTATGGTCCTCATTAGCCCTGATAATCCGGATCGATTACATGCAATTGAAGCTTACGTCGACAGCGGTGCCATCGGCTATTATGTGGATCATGAAATGGTTTTGAGGATGAATCTAACTCTTTGTCCCAAGGCTGTAAAGGACGTCATTACTACGGTGGATGGTACAGAGATAGCCTCCGGGCCAGTAACGCATACCACTCAAGAGGTGACGCTAGTAAGTCAAGATGGACACCATGAGAAGATTGTGTTCGATGTGATCAAGGCCCCTCAGTTTCAGATTATTCTAGGAATACCTTGGTTAGAGAAACACAATCCTCTGATCGATTGGCGAGCAAGAACGGTCCAGTTTCCAGAATGTGTCTCTACTTGTCACCCTCCGCCTGGTGTTGCACTGGCAGCAATTTCTTCAGAGACTCCCCAGTTACCTCCCGAATACCTAGAATACCAAGATGTTTTCCGGAAGGATCAGGCTAACTCTCTACCTCCTCATAGGTCTTATGACTGCCAGATAGACCTGATACCTGGATCTACTCCTCCTTGTAGTAGAATTTATGCCCTCACCGAGCCTGAGAACCTTCACCTTCGACAATACCTGGATCAATACCTGGCAAATGGGTTTATTCGTCCTTCCAAGTCCCCTGCTTCTTCAGCTTTGTTCTTCGTTCCAAAAAAGGAAGGAGACCTTAGAACTTGTATAGATTATCGCTCCCTGAACCAGATCACCGTTAAGAATAGATATCCGTTACCTTTGATCCCTGAACTCCTGGACCAAGTCAGAAAAGCATGCATATATACAAAGCTGGATCTTAGAGGAGCTTACCACTTGGTACGAGTAAAAGAGGGCGATGAATGGAAGACGGCCTTCCGCACCAAGTATGGGCTATTTGAATATCAGGTCATGCCCTTAGGACTTTGCAATGCCCCGGCCGCCTTTCAATATTTTATGAACGATGTCCTCAGAGAGCTCATAGATGTGTTTGTTGTTGTTTACATTGACGACATCCTCGTTTATTCTTCATCGGAATCTGAACATCGGAAACATGTGAAAATGGTCCTCGAAAGATTGCGTCAACACAAACTTTTCGCTAAGTTGGAAAAATGTGTTTTCAACGTGACTGAAGTTGAATTCTTGGGATTCATATTATCACCTGGCGGAGTGCGTATGGATTCAAAGAAGGTCGATGCAGTTCTCAAATGGCCATCACCATCCTCCGTAAAAGTTGTGCAAAGCATGTTAGGCTTCACTAACTTTTACCGCAGGTTTATCCCCGAATTCTCTCGAATAGTCCAGCCCATCACTGCCTTGTTAAA
Organism: Ambystoma mexicanum; assembly: GCF_040938575.1. Classification (NCBI taxonomy): domain Eukaryota; kingdom Metazoa; phylum Chordata; class Amphibia; order Caudata; family Ambystomatidae; genus Ambystoma; species Ambystoma mexicanum. The sequence goes on from NC_090925.1 coordinate 315,120,839, forward strand.
GAAAAACAAACGTTTTGAATGGTCTACCGAGGCGGAACAAGCTTTCCAGGATTTGAAGACTAAATTTATCTCTGCGCCAATCTTAAAACACCCTCGCCCCGAACTCCCCTACATCGTGGAAACTGATGCTTCAAGCCTTGCCATGGGGGCAGTTCTATCACAAAAGGACCTGGTAACCAATCAGTTGCATCCTGTGGCATTTTGGTCCCGCAAATTCTCGCCTCCTGAAATCAATTACACGATTACTGACAAGGAACTTCTGGCTATCAAGTCTGTCTTTAAGGCTTGGCGGCATTATCTGCTGGGGGCCCGACACACCGTTACTGTGATTACGGATCACCGAAACCTGCAATATTTGAAAACCGCAAAAGCCCAATCCTCTAGACAACTCCGTTGGGCATTATTCTTTGCCGAGTTTGACTTCATAATTACCTATCGACCTGGTACAAAGAACGGTAAAGCTGATGCCCTTTCTCGGATGGGAGTGGAAGAACACTTGATCAACCCTAAACCTGTACCAATCATTCCCGAACAAAGAATTCTGGGTGTAATCGCCACAGAATCCATAGAGGAAGTTAAGGATAAAGCCAGGCAACTTGTAACTCCAGCACACATACAGAATTGGCATCTGCAGGGAAAGGACTTTGCAGTAAAGGACAACTTATTGTATTTCCAAGAACGATTATACCTACCCAGCACAGATTTACAGAAAAAAGTAATCTCTTGTTATCACGATTCTTTAATGGAAGGACATCCCGGTATGGCCAAGACCTCAGAAAAGATCAAGCGCTACTTCTGGTGGCCGTCTTGGAAAAAAGATATCAGAGACTTTATAATGTCCTGTGGAGTATGCGCCCAAAACAAGAGTCAAAAGGAAAGACCAGCAGGCCTCTTACGCCCTATTGACATCCCACCTCGCCCTTGGCATACGCTTTCTATGGACTTCATCACCGATCTACCTCCATGCTCCGGATACAATACGATTCTAGTAATCGTGGACTTATTCTCCAAGATGGCGCATTTCATTCCGCTCAAAGGCTTGCCAACAGCAGCAACTCTGGCCCGAGAATTTCTCGAAAACATCGTCCGACTGCACGGTTTTCCTTCGGTTCTAATTTCGGATCGAGGTAGTCAATTTATTTCTCATTTTTGGCGAAGTTGCTGTCGGTCGGCTCAAATTGATGTGAGACTATCGACCAGTCACCACCCTCAGACCGACGGACAAACCGAGAGGACCAATCAAACTCTGGAACAGTATTTACGCTGCATGCTGCAACAAACTGAAAAAACTTGGAAAGACATCCTTTGGATAGCCGAATATGCCTACAATAACTCTGTCCATTCGGGAACTGGGAAAACCCTGTTTTTTCTTTTGTACGGCAGTCACCCTCGAACCTCGGAGTTGGATCCCCTCCAAGATCTTGAAACACCAGCAGTAGACTACCTGCATTCTACAATCACCCAAGCCTTTAAGGAAGCTGTTTCTCACCTTCAAAGGGCTAAAGAACAATACAAGAAAGGAGCAGATCAACATCGGAAGGAAGCCCCTCAATATCAAGTAGGGGATCAAGTCTGGTTATCCACCAAATATCTACCTCTAAAAGGGCCACGCACATTCAACCCAAGATACCTTGGTCCCTATTCCATCACTACCATAGTAAACCCAGTAGCGGTCAAGTTGGACTTGCCCCCGCACATGAAGATACATCCGGTCTTCCACGTCTCTCTATTAAAACCCGTGCAACCTCAAACCCGACTAACTAAATCTCCAAAACCTATCCTAGTTGATGGAGAACTCGAGTTTGAAGTCAAAAGCATTCTGGACTCCAAGATCTCCAAATCTAAACTATTTTACCTAATTGACTGGAAAGGCTACGGCCCCCAAGAGAGATCCTGGGAACCTGCTGAATATGTCCACGCTCCTCGCCTAATCAAAAGATTTCACCGAACATTTCCTGACAAGCCAAAACCCCCGGAGGAGCCCGGTTTGGGAGGGGCCTTGAGGGGGGGGTACTGTCATGATCTCTGCTTCCAAAAGGTCAGGGTTTTCCCAACTCCCTTGGAAGCAGATCCATAACCCAGGTTCCGAGTGCCAACCAGTCCCAATTGGGACCTTTTGGACCCAGTCCTGGCGCCAGTGGCACCAGGCTCATAAATATGCCCAGTCCCAGCGCTGGAAGCGCCGGGCTCATAATGCTTGGGTGGACTTACCTGCAGCAGACCATGCTGCTTACTTGCCTGCCAGTTGAGCCTCTGATCCTCTTCTGTTTGGAACTACTTTTCCTGTTGGGTGGGGCAGGAGCCACTCCCTAGATTCAGATCACTGGAACTCTTCTGGAAAGCAGGAACTCTTTTCTTACCTAGGCGTGGCTGTGGAAGGAGACACCTAAGCACTACAGGAGGCTATTTAAACCACACCCGATGGATGAATCTTGCTTTGCGTTATTCTGCATCCTCTGCAGCAGAACGCTCATCGTGTCTTCTGCATCTGATCCTGGGCCTAAGGAAAAAGGCTTACCATCCTGAATCCAGTCTTCAGCAACACCTATAAAGACAAGAAAGAACAGGTTAGCATTACGGTCTTCAGTGACAGCTCTTCACTTACCTGGTCCATCGGCTGTCACCAACGCCTCGTGCTGCATTCCAGCATCTGAAAGACAAAGGCTTACCTACTCTTCGTGCGCTCCGGAGGTCTTCACACTGCATTCCGGCATCTGAAAGACAAAAGCTTACCAACTCTTCGCACGCTCCGGAGGCCTTCGGCGCTGCATCCCGCATCTGAAAGACAAAACAAGGTGCGTTTAAAGACATTGGGGAACTTTAATACTCACGTGCCATTACTCCTTTCCACATCTAACCCAGTGGGTATTCCGGCACCCTGCAGCCGCTCCGAACTTGTACCTGCAAAATAAAAGACAGTTAGAGCACATCGTGAAGCAGGCAACAAGCGCTTACTTACGTGCTTCCAGGCGCTTCTATTCATCACACGGGCTCCATCTTCAACTCACTTCAGCCCGTCATCCGCCATCGCCGGAACCCTGCAAAACAAGAAACATCATTACTAAAGACTTTAAAGACATTAGAATTACTCGAAACTTACCGTTCGTGCAGTAAACGACGGACAGCAGTCCTCTGAAGTCAAGAGGCCTGCTCCCCTTATCCAGTGAAGAAACTGATTACAGCACCCTGCCCCGAGGCAGATGGAGAGCACGGCGTTCACTTACCTAAGGTGAGAGCGTTAACCTTTGGGGTTCTACAGGAGAAGAGAAAGGGAAGAAGAGAGAGACATTCAATAACCCAGTTCCTTAATCCCATATTTTCTATCTGCAGACATCTTACCCTTCAAGTCAGACATACAGTGCACAGAGGTCCAGCCCAAAGAGCCAGCCGTGTGTTACACATCACCTTTGAAGATACGGTATACGCCCAGTCAAGACCGGCGCCTCTACGGGAATCAGGTGAGCGTTACACCGAGGCACTGGTTCCCTTGCTTGAGATGCAGAATGTGCAAGCCCAAGAAAAACCCGGTAAGGATCCATCGCCTGTCCTTGGATGTATCCATCCAGGTGTACAATCCGATTATCAACAGTTTGTTGGAGTATGCTTGAAACCTGATAATGTCCTGTTACTGCCACATTGCCCTTTTGATTGCGGGATCCAATTCATTGCTTATAAACCTATTCCTCATGGTTGAGTGTTTTCACTCACCATGCAAGAAAAGGAGCGAATGTGCAGGTATCTGGACGACTGCTTGCAGAAGGGTTACAAGTCGTTCTCCAAATCCCTTTCAGGTGCCCTTTTGTTTTTCGTTCCCAAGAAGGCGAGAACCCTTAGTCCCTGCATCGACTACCGCCTTCTCAACGAGATAAGGTGCAAGGATCGGTATCAAGAACTTCTTGGGGCAGTATGAATATCGGGTGATGCCATTTGGCCTCTGCAACGTCCCTGCCATCTTTTGATTCTCTGACTTGATATTCTCTCACCTCCTCGGTGTGTCATTTTGGGTCTACCTGGATGATAATTTGGTTTTCTCTCTCTTCCTTGAGAGCCACCGCAACCATATTACTGAAGTCCTATCTCGCTAAGCCGCCAACCACTTGTATGCTAAGCCTGAAAAATGCACTTTCCATTTGGATCGGGTAAAATTCCTTGGTTATGTTATAAGTCCTACCAGAATACACATAGATCCTCACAAGATAAAAGCTGTTTTGGAGTGAGCCAGCCCCCAAGACATGAAAGCTGCACAAAGGTTTTTAGGCTTTGGACATTTTTATTGCCACTTTATCGGAGGGTACTCTCACCATACTGCCGATATCAACTGTCTCATTGGTACCAAAAAGGATACAAATTCTTTCATTAACTAATCTGACTTTTCTGATAAAGCCTTTGGGGCTATTCTCTTGCAACATTACATGGATACCAATGTGGAGCACCCCATTGCTTACCATTCAAGTAAATTGACCCCTGTGAGTTCAACTATTCGGTGATCGAGACGGAACTCCTAGCTAGGAGGCGTTTCAAGAATGAAGGCACCATTTACTTGGTGACTGCACAAGGCAGAGGTCCGTACTGACCACTGCAATCTCCAATTCCTGCAATCCATTTGCTGTAACAGCCAGCAGGTCTGTTGATTCATTTTCTTTGACTTTCTCATTGCATACATTCTGGGAGCACGGAAGCAAAGAGCCGATGCCTTCTCTCGATTCCGCAATACTGAGGCCTTTATGACTCACCGGAGAGATCCCATCCTTCCTTCAAAACATTTCCTGAATGTCATTCTTTTTTTTCAACAACTGAAAACGAAACAGCTCAAGAACCAGGGGCACCGGAATTGATCAAAGACACCCTGATACACGCTACCGAGGGGCTCTTAATCCACAATGGTCGTCTGTATCTTGTACCCACGTCGCAGCGCCAGGGTATCCCGTCCTGCTTCTATGATTCACATTTCTGGCCACACTGGTGTCAAAGGCACTATCGATTTGGTCTTGCGTCAGTTCTGGTGGGCGGGACTTCATCAGCAAATCCAGGATTACGTCAACCAGAGTCCAGTGTGTGCCCAATCAAAGACCAGTCACCGTCACCCTGTTGGACTTTGGCAGCAGCTCAAGAAATCACCATATCCATGGCATACTATTGCCACTGACTTCATTGTTGAGCTGCAAGCATCACTCGGTCACACCAGTGGTAGTCGTGGACTGTTTCTCCAAACTGGCTCCCTTCATCCCTCTGCCTGCCTTGCCCGCAGCTGTGCAGATAGCTGAAGTGTTCTTCCATGAAATGGATTGGTTGCACGCTTGCCATAAAAAGTGATCTTGGATAGGGGTTTGCAATTCGTGTCAAATTTTTGGAAAGCGCTTTGCAAACTTAAGCTCTGGCTATCACCCGCAAAGCAGCGGACAGACTAAACACACCAACCAGTCCCTCGAGCAGTACCTCCAGTGTTACACCAATGCCCTACAATCCAACTAGTGAGTTCTTGGACACAGCGGAAGAAGCGTACAATAATTCCTCCATTCCGTGATCGCTACCCTACAAGCTCTTACATGTGCAGCTGCCAGCTCTGAGTCGAGATCCCTTTGCTGATGCCTTGGTCCGCTGCATTCAACTGGGACATAGTGATGTGGTTCGGACTTAGGGCGGAAACACAGCGAAAGACCATGGCAGACAGGCGACGTTCTGTTGCACCCATGTATAAGGTGGGAGATCCGGTGTGGCTGTCCAGTAAAGACCTTCCTGTTCGGAACTTACTTTTCAAATTGCCTCCGATTCCTGGGTCCATTCCGCATAATTTCCTGCATTTCGCCTGTGTCCTTCCATTTGCAATTGCCATTTGGTTGGAGTGTCCACCCTGTCTTTCACGTCCCCTTGCTGAAAGATTTCCGATTGGATTCCTATGGCCCAGTGCCTCTTTCCGTTGACGCCAGTCACAAGGTCCAGCAGATATTAAACACTCGACTTGGCAACGGCTGTCTTCAGTTTTTTGTTTTTTTGCCATTCTTTTTTTTATTCCATTTTACAATGCACATATAAATGAACACATTGATCCAAACAAAAAAAAACAGTAAAGCAAAAGATCAGGTATCATGAAGTATGAGTAACAACAGCTAGTGAACAACCTTATAGTGCTAACCAATCATTTCTTGATTTGAAATGCAAGCATACTGAATATATCTACAGATGAAGACTATAGGACTTGGGTAAAGATATAGCAACAAATCAGAGCATCTTATATCAATGTAAACAAGGACTGATCGCCAACCATGGGAGACGCTTGCAGCCGAGGCACTGGGCCTCATCAGATACACTAATCATTGCAGCTTTTACAGGAACGTCTTTAGGCATCAAGCCTCACCACTCAGACCTTTATGACACACTAATCTTGCCTTGAGAAAGACCCTTGTGTGATCGAAACACACGTCAGCACCATAAGCAACAATAAAAGACCCAATGGCAACAATTCTTGAGCAAGAGCACTCTTTATTTACTAATTGTGACACAGTATAGCTTGAAACATAAGAATTCTTCACCAACTGTATACGCAGCGCCGACATCGCAGGCTTCCCACAACAACTCCTTGCTCCTCCATTTGGGCACATGAACACTGCCCCATGGGAACCTTGCAACTGGCAGCTTAGCGTACCCCTGCCACTTTGACAAGTTCAGCGCAGTATCCCAATGTTCCATGTGCTCTTACCTGATTTTTGATAAACAAGGATATATCCTGGGGTTTATATTATGAATCTCGAAACTCTTTCTATTAACAAATGCAATAAAGGGTCTCCATTCTTCAAAAAATGTAGCCAGCTCTCTTTTACGGTGGGCCTCAATTTTGCTCATAGCAGCCCCAAATCAGATTTTAGCCCACCATTCCTTCCCTTCTGGGATTTGTGGAATCTTCCAATTACGCGCTACCACCACCCGTGCTGATACCAACAGATGGGTAACTAGTTTGGATGATGACTTCCCCAGATTCAGAAGATCCTCTGGGTCCTCATCCCCCAGCAGCACCACTAGAGCTGTTACCAGCAAATCTGTACCAGTAACCGTCTGCAGTTCATGAATGACTAGAAGGGCAATGCTGCGTGCGATCAGTCATGAAAACTGGCTTCCCAGGTTCATGCGCCCCTACTAGTGCGTTGTTTCTACCAGCATTTTCCAATGCAGCCCGGGCCTCGGGCACTCCAGAAGGGGGGCAGGGTGGCATGCCACCACTTGCTGGTCTCTGCACGGAGCACATGAAGTATCGCTAGCGCCTCGGTCCCCGGTGGTGCCTGTGACCCCTAGAGACAGGAAGGTGGGAAAGCGACATCCGGACAGTGGGACAACTCTGACGCAATTGCCGCCATGATACTTGGGCTGCGTATGCGCAGGGGACTAGCCCCTGTGTCTCACGCATGCACAGCCCTGGTGGCATCCCTCGTGACTGTAGCAACGCCAGAGGCCGTCTGCATTAGGCTTCTGGTGGGTGGGGGAAAGAAGATTTATACCCTGCCAAATCATACATCGATGCATCGTAACGCACTCCATGTGCTGTGGGCCGTTCTCACTTGCCTCTACTCCCCTGGCTTACCCTTTGCCTGGCATCTCTCCTTGCTTTGTCTCCTTTGCCATAGTCAGCTATTCCAGCACCTTTCCATACTGGAGAACTGCTCCTGTCCCTGTCTGGTCATCTAGCCCACTCTCAGCCCTATTGGGTTCCTGCAAGTGTTCTGCCTGGTCTGTTCCTCCTGATTGCACCCTTCTGTTAGAACTTCCCGGCTTAGCTATCCAATCGCCAGCTACAACTGCCGACTCTCTGGTACAGCGCTTGTTGCTGTCACTGCACCGCGGAAATCCAGGGAGTTGTATCGCGGTGTAGAGAGTTGGTTCCCGGGTTCTGTTGCCTGTTATGGTCCGGGGGATTCTCGGGAACCGGTTCCCTCTTTGCATTTTCTCTTGCCTAAAAGCCTGGACCATTCAGAAAAGACCAGACCTGGTACAAGTCAACCCAAACTTCTCCCCATATCCAGGCATCAACATGAGCAGGTACATGACAGTTCCTCTGTCTTCTAGTAGCCCTCTTCGTTGTTGATTTCCCTTCTGGCTGGTGAGTCCCATACTGGGGAGACAGATTCTTATTTTTGGCCATTTTAGGTGTTGTCATTCTGGGTTTCAAGGCTCTGGGTGACCGGATCCTGTTAACCATACCTTAAACAATCTGTATTCCCCTGGTTGCTTTGGCATTCCTGATCGGATGTTTCAGAAACCATGACTGTGAGTACTTACTGATGAGCCCTGGGTTGGTGGGTTATTTGAGATTGTGGCCCTCATGGGTCCCCATGGTGTGTAGTCTAAGGTTATTGCAAATCTCCTTCCAGCACTGTTTGTCATTCATTTAAATTGCCCTGAATTTGTATTGGCTGTTTCCTGGAGCTACGAGATCCTGAATCTGGCACTGAATCTCTTCAAGAGGGTCTCCTCTGGTGTCCCATATGGTCAGTTGCTGTCTTCTCTTCACCTCTGGGGTAGAGCTGGAACTTGCCTTCCATAACAGTGACTCTGCCTTCTGACTTTGCCCTATTATTTCCTATGTGGAACTTTGTAACTTACCTGGAATTCTCCAAAGATGACTTTGGATGTACCTACCTGCCTTTGGACATTTTCCAGTGTCCACCTTGCGTCCCTGGAGTTTTAGACCCAAGATTATAATTTAAGCAAATACCACTGATGTTTTGTGTTTGTCTTACCTCCCACTCCTCTGTATGAAAAATGGCTAGTTATAATGTACAGCTGCAAATTATTGTTGTATATATTTTCCTAGAAGTTTAATGAGTTGCTTCTGTGAGTCTTTGTGTTCTGACCTTTAGTGGCCTCATGCTTTGTGTTAATTGTTCTCCTCTTGCTCCTGCTGTTGGTCCTATATGTACTGTCAAATGTGCATTTGTATTACATATACTATGTCTAAGAAGTTTAGGAATACTGTGACTGTCAGCATATTGAGTCCTGGTTGAGACTATTACTATGTGTTTTAATTGTCTAGGTTTCCCCTTTTCTTCCTGCCCCATAGCCTATGTGTACTGTGCCTAAAAGGTGGACCTACATTTTAGTGTTGAGAGTGGGTAAGGTCTTAACTGATCATGACTGTGTTTACTATGTTATCTTGGTACTTATTTTACATGATAAAGCTTTTGTGTGTAATTTTGAATTATGTGTAATTTCTCAGCATAGCAGTGCAAGGTGTTTTCTTTTGTTAACTGTATGAAATTGCATGAAAATCAAAATGGCAACAGGTCCATTGAAAATTTTGTAAATAGATCACAAAATTAATATCAAAACTATTACAATTACATTAAGCCTAGAATACCCAGTCCCAGATCCGGTCCCGACAACAACCAGTGTCCATCAACCCTAGATATTTCTTATGCCCCTGATTTATTACAACTTCACTAAGGCCACCTCCCCAATGGCAATACATTTTCCCCAGTATGCACTAGATTGTGGGGCCTATCTATGGACCAGTGATCTATTTTAGGGTGCGGGTGAGGGCTAATTTGAATTGAACTGATAGTCGGTACAGCACTTTTCATATTGACGCACAAGATGCCGCAGGCTAGGCCATGGTCCCAAAAATGAACTAGAATGGATTCAAAAACATTTTCTCCCTGGTAGAAAAGTCTGGTACAGTTTGAGATACTTTCATGTGATACAAATAAAAAAGGCCACGGACAGTACACAACCAATGCAGGGATTTGTTTATCAAGGCCTCCCATGGGTCTCGTTGGGTAATGCAGGTTTTAGGAACTTGGTGCAGGCCTCTCCTTGGTCCCTGCCCTGAATAAGTTCTACAGGCTTTAGGGCGAGTCGCATCGATAAGATCCCTATGTGTGTGGATGTTGACCCCAGGCCTTGACTCATTAATTGTTGGTTTAAATCTAGGGGGTGTAAGCTGTTTCTCTGACTACGGCCTGTGCAGATTTTTTAGCCACTTTTCTCTTGGTAATAAGACAGTCCCAGGACACTCGTTCTTATGTCAGTCACACAGCACTTGCTCAGTGGAACCTCCAACAGTCCCAATTGGTTCTCCACTTATGTTGGTTAACCCCAGCCCTGTTCCACTCAGGATTGTAGAACTTCTAACAATAACTGGGCTGAAGAAAGCAGGCACCCTTGTTGGACAAATGGACCCTGTGCCAACCACACCCCCTTCTTTTCCCCTTTAAGGCCCCCACAAGCCTCCTCCCTCTTTACTTCATGGAGTTCTGCCAGCACAGTTCTACAGTCCCAAGCATGAGATTTGCATAGACCTTCATCAGCCGGTTTATTGGTGAGTTGTATAGACTTGTCAGGTTTCAATAAAGAACATGGGTGGCTAGCATACTGGAGCAAAATACTCTCAGGCAACGTCAATGGGTGGATGGCTAAAATCGGATACTATATCGTTAATAATGGGCTGATTGACCTGCATAGTGCCAAGAGTTACCGAGACAAGACACTTATCCATATTGGCCTTGATAAACAGAATAGACTGTGAAACTATATCCAGGCCCAACAAGTTGACATTGGGCTCAAGCTTGCTATCCTGGGTGGCACCCCCTTCCCCGATGTTAGATTGAGGACAAATTCAGATTTGAAGTGGTGAAACAGGGTAATGACAGGTTTCTTGGTTCACCAACATACTCTGGTTCAGCCAAGGGCTCTGTGCTCATTAGGTCCATGGAAACCTTGCCCTCAGGGATTTTAATCTTCAGAGAGTCCATGCCCAAGAATTGGTTTATTTCCTTGATCAAGGAATAGGCTTCCCCCATACTTTTTCATAGCCGGGAGATGTTTCTTGCTAGTGCTAGCGTCTCAACCCGCTTCCAACTTGCGTTTCACAGTCAACATCTTACGTTTGTTGGCTGGTTGGACTGCTTGATCGTCCCCCATTGTGGTGCTGCTGTAAGGTGAGTCACGGCGATCTAAATTCGTTATCGTGCTAGAGTGTTTAGAATGTTTGGAGCTTATCAACTGTGGGTCAATTTCCTTTGTTGCGGCTTCCATTGTTAAAGGCTGGTCTGGGCCGATAGGGTATCCACCTCGTTGTGCCGAACTCCCTTAGAGACGCCAAACTCCTGCGCCCTTTCCCCCACGGGCTCCACCCTGCAGGGGGAGGCAAGAGCAGTTATGCTGGAAGGGACGTGGCTTTGGGCCGCTACGAGCGGCAAGCTTCAGGATTCGTCAAATCCCTGGAGGCTGATGGAGGGGCTTGCCAGACTCCTGCGCCCTTCCCCCACGTGGGCTTCACTACCAGCCTTTCCCCCTTGCCTATGGTTAAGCTTGGGTGCTCTGCCACAGCTACCCCATCAGAGAGACTGCACTTTCCCTTTTGTGAGAAATATGGATTCAGAGCCCTCCACAGAGGGTTGTGCAAAAATATCCCTAGCACACTCCACCGATCACAGCCAGGTAACGGTAGTGTTTGGTAGTGGACTTTGCAACCGTGCAATCCGTATTTGCGAAATTAGGTCACCAAGAGTGGCAAGTATACTCACAAACCATGCTCATGTTTTCTAACGAATCTTCCCTAAGGTTCTCATAATAAAAGGGCCACTTAATTCTGTCATTGGTCCCATCGGTCGGGGGAACCGGGGTCGCAGACGCATGTTAGGGAGAATTCTCTGTAAAGGCTAATTTCCCAAGAATAGTGAGTCCCCCAGCAGCTTTGCTGGATTTTTTGGGGTTTATTTCTTTCTCTTGCTAAGAGTGAGACTCTTTTACTCCCACTCTTAGACCTGATTTGAGGTGTTCCTTTGTCTTTCCATGTGTTTGTATGGGCTATGGGGTCTTTTACTCCATAGGGTTTCATGTGTTTTTGATGTGGGTTACACAGCATCATCCGTGCCGTAACCCAGGGGTGTCGTAGCGACCCCCAAACATAGACTCCATACCCTGGGACTGACTGCTGTCTCCCAGGGCATGTAAAGTCACCATTGGCTTTACTAGTTCCAAATTATGAACAGAAACCAGTACAAACCATCATATTGTGGACGTACTGGTCGGGGCAATTCGATTGCCCCGGGGTCTGTTGTTCGAGGGGGCACGTCTCCGTCCCCCCTGATCGAGTTTTGGCTGGTGGCAGTGGATACTACTTTTTATATTCGACCGCAAATATATCTCTATGGGATTTTCCCATTGTTCAAGGCTACCAACTTTAATTATTTAATTCCTATAGCCTCGAACATACTGCCGGTTTATTTATTTAATATTAATTCACCGGTTGGTATTTTTTGCCAGAACTCGATTCTAAAATGGCGTTTGTGTTCTCTTCTGTGACTCCAACCCAAGTCGAGCCCTTTGTTCCACTTTTTGGCGGGCTTCTCCACAGAAGCCTCCAAAAGTGGTGCCACTCTGTCTGGGTATCACAGGGGTTGTGGGAGGGGGTTTAGGCACCCTGGACTGAGTTGCCTTGGCAACCCAAGTCGCACTCTTGTGTGATTGGCCCAAGTGGTGAGCTGGCCGGCTCACCACTTAGCATGTTTGATTGACAGCTAGGCTGAATGAATGGGGGTTTGAGGCATAAAAGCAGGGCTTTGGGGACTGGAACTTCAGAAGTCGCCACAGGACCTAAGAATCTGAGGAGGGAGAAGCTGAGCCGACCTGCAACGACGACACCACCGGTGAAGCCCTGCTGAACCGTCTCACCACTTTTCCCGACGACAGAGGAGATCTCCAGTCCGGAGAGTCTTCTTCCTTTGACTGGTGGGGATAACCAGTTTTGCCTTCTTTTCGCCTTCCTGGAGCATCTTGTGGCCGCCTTGCCCGTGCCAAGCACCCCGGCAACCGGAATACCACGGTTTACCACTACCACAAATAGAAGGGTAGTACCTTTTAACCGGAGAAGTCCGCGGCTGGTTTCTTCCCTGGCAGTGCAACGACCTTCATCTTTCCTCCACGTCGAGACCTCCTCTTCCTCTGGACGAAACACCGTCTTGCACCTGCTGCCAGGAACAACTGCCCCCGCTGGAGCATCCTTCCCACTTAAGGTACTGTGTCCTGCCTGGCTTCCCTTGCGACAGATCGTTCGGGGTGACAGTAAAGCCTCGACTTTCTAACCTGGGCTGGCCTGGGACAACCTAGCTAACTTTTCCTGACTTTAATTTCATTCTTTGTGTGCGAACTATCTACAAGACTCTTTGGACATAACCCCACTGTGTGATCCTGGACACATTTCGCTTGCTCTCTCTAAGAGTGGGCCTGGCATTTGAACTTCCTTGCTCTCCAGTAGACTTTGCCTAACCTGCCACCCTGTGGTTCTTTGAAAAGTATTGAAATTTGTGTGCTTCATAACTCTGCCTTTTTCCCTCCCTTTTTAATAACTTATTAGAGTGCCATCTTATGCTAAGCGCTCACCTCTGTCTGAAAATAAGTGGTGTTTCTCATTAAGACTTGTCTAATAAGCCATTAGGGTTGTATATATATAATAGTGACTGTGTTGAATTTACTTGCCTCTGGTGTGCTAGTGTAATTTGCAAGTGTGTTTTTAAATAAATAATTAGCTACTTTTACGCCAAAGCTCTGGTCAGTGTTTGCTTGTGCTACTGTTTCTCTGTACCTATTGTGTATACTCTATATACTGCCCAACTCTTCTTGAGGGAAGTCTGACTGCTCAGCCACAGCTACCAAGTGAATCTGTGTGGTACAGACTGCTACCAAGTGGGTTTACTGCAAAACACCAGTAGTCTTAAATCTTTTGCAGTGGTCCCTAAGGGAACTGCACAGGTTTCTGCCTAACAACGCAGCAGCAGAAAAAAGTGTTGGGATTGGATCCGACTAGGCAGTGGTTCCGATTTTTGGTTTAGGAATGTTCCAACAGACTTGTAAAAGGATGAGGCAGACACCACAGGCCAGCAACCATAACGAAATACACAATGAAGAGATACCTGCAGGACGCGGCAGACAAAGTGCAGCAGCAAAGAAAGCAGGGTGAGGGGTCAGTAGACTTGGTCCGTGGGGCGGGAAGAACAGGGTTCAAACAGGCCTGCTTTGTGCAGGAGAGCAGCAACAGCAGGGTCTGCAGAGTCCCAATATTCATCTCACTGTGGCCGTAGCATCCGAGAGGCATGGTCAGTAAGTGGGCAGCCCATAGGATGGTCCCAGGAGATTTCCAATGTCCACCAATGGCAGTATATTGGTGCAAGACTATTTGATCCCACCAGTCCAAGGGAGGAACCTAACATCGAGGGTCTTCCCTAGTCACAGGAGAGACAGCAGGGCTTTACTGGTAAATGGCTTGGGCAATGCTGGTTGTCCATAGAGGCATTCCTTCAGATCTTCAGTATAATCTTCTCTTTTTCAGATTCTTGGATACATGACATGAGCTCCAGCATAGCTTTGGGGCTTGTCGTTTTATGCAAAATCCAGGCTGGGTGGGTTGCCCCAGCCCACCACTGGAAATGATCTGCCCCACTGAACATCTGCCCAGAAACAGACTACCAGCTGAGGTGTGGATTGGGACCAGTTCCAAACACATTTTCAAGCATTTCAAACACAAAGCGGTACGGACTATTAGACCTGGTTCAAAGTCTTTCACTTTATTACAGTGAAGAAAATGCCTCACCCAACCTATTGCTTCGATGAAAGTTCCCTATTCTAGAAAATAAAAAAAGGTGCTTGTCAGGATGTCTTACACAAATCAAAACCTGGCCCCTGTCCAGACGTATGCTATGGTACTAACTGGCCCTAACACGAATAAAGGAACACAAAACTCAACCCAGAGAAGAGTTCCTTACTCCCCTATTTTGCTTTGTGCTGGCAGGCGCATGACCCCTTCCCCAAAGTGTCTCTTGAAATGTTCCTCAAGAGTTCTCAGGCTTTTGCCTGCTAATATATAGTTCATAATAAACAATGTCCTTATTTTTCTAGTTTCCATTATATACAAAAATGGCAGATTCCTGTGCCCCTCCGAAAAGTATGGATTAACTGCAACAGTCCAAACCAATTTTCTAGGGTCGGCTATTTGGATTTCAGGCTGTCTTAGCCTCTTGCCCGTGATAGGTGTTTGGTGGTTCAGCATGGACCAGCAGACTCTAGCTGAGGGTCTGGTTCTGCACCGTCTGAGTGACTTTTGTTTGCAGCCCCGGCCAAGCTCTTGGCTTTCAGATGATTTTTCCTGTATTTTATAACCCTTCCACGGCTTTCCATTTTCTTCAACTTTCTAGTAACCCCTCTCATGGTGGTAGTGACAGATTCTCCCCCTTTCAGTGTTTAATTTATCTCCAGGTTTCAAGTAACCCCTTCTTAGGGTATGGGCCTTTATCTTCCCTTGTTTAGGTATTTTCCTTAGGTTCAGCTTTCTCTTAACCCCCTTGTGGGGTTGGCATATAAAAAAATCCCTGAATCCTGACTGTGCTCTATCATAGTGCGATCTACAAAAAAGGCCTCGTATAGATCCAGCAAACTACAGGCCGATCACGCTATTTATTAGATGTTCCATCAAAAATGTTTGCAACCTTACTATCGTGTGACCCACACGAATGGGCAACATTTTCTGGGAGACTGGATGTCTTTCAGACAGGCTTTTGCACGGGACTGGGGCCAACTACTAATGGTTTCATCCTTGGTCTGTTAAAAAAGTAGGCTATGGAGAGATCTAAGCCTTATGTATTGCATTTATTGACTTCTCCATGGCTTTCATTAGTATTGACAGGAACAAGCTGTGGGAGAAGTTAAGGTCTTGGGATGCCCTACTCCGTTATTAAGTATGAGCATTGCCATACATACCAACACCTCTGTTTGGGTAAAACTAAATAGGCAGGGTCTTCTTTCTGCCCCCTTTAAGAGTAGGTGCTGACTAAAGCAAGGCTGTTTCTTGGCACCCCTTTTATTCAACTTTTTCATGTCTGACATTGCTACAGCCTTTGATTCTATTGTTTTTTTTTTCCTGCTCTCTCTAGGGGGTAGTCCTATGAATTATATATTATACGCAGATGACATGGTCTTGATGGACCATGGTATCCGGTTATATTTTCGAAAACATATTTTTGAAATACCATTTTGTCGAAAACAATTTGCCGAATTTTATTTTTTCGAATGTATTATATTTTATTTTATGTTTTTTTTGTTTCGTAAATAAAAAAAGTGTCATTACAAAAAAAGGGGGGTTGGGGAGGAACCCCCCTATTTAAAAAAAAAAAAACATTTGAAATTTTTTTTCCGGCAATTTTGTGCCAACAAAATGGCATTTCGAAAATATGGCATTCGAAAAAGTCACTATAAACCATGGACCACACTCCCATAACTCTTCAGCGCCAATTAGTAGGCTAGTGAAATACACAAAGGCAAACAGCCAGAGTATAAATGTGATAAAACCAAAGTTTACTCTTTTGGCCGGTCACGACAAAAACGTATGCCAATTTTGCTTGGTTTTTGGAAGATAAAGCACCAGAAAGAGTCCATTTTATTTACTTCGCATTTTATCTGTTTGAGGGTTATAACCAAACTCAAATCCTAAACGATAAAAAAATCGAAAAGTAATGCATTAGCTGCCCACACAATACAGATAAATAGAACATTTGGTCATTTCTCGCTTGTGCCAGCCATTCAGATTTACAATAAGAAAGTGGTTCCTGTAATCACAAATGGAGCAGAAATCCTGTTTTTATGACCCAAATGTAAACTGGGTTAGGTTCGAGGGGCATTTTTGGAGGAACGTATTGAGGCACTCACAGGGAGTGCTGGCTCTGGTGATAAGTTACGAGCTGGGCCTACTTCACTCGAAGCTGCTGTGATATGGAAAAATCTGGTTATGCTGGAAAAAATTGCCTCTGCAGCAGGGTGCTCAATTTGGTGTTACTTGAAGCAGTTAAAAGGACAACAAACTTAGTATACCCTTTACCAACTCTTTAACAACTGGGCAATCAAGTGTGAAACATATATGAAACAATATGATGTGATTCTTGAACTGGTGTGGGAATTTCCAAAAAAGGCAAACAAAAACTGTGGGAGTTGGTCGACGAGTGGAGCAGTCCTGCAGTCACTCTACTCTATGCTGCTTTGAGCAGAGTCTTTCTACTCTGTTACCCTGCTGGCTGACTGGGAGGAGCTGGTGTTAAAAGCCCAGTCTGGCCGCGGAGCGGCCGCGGAGTGGTTGACGAGTGGAGCAGTCCTGCAGCCACTCTACTCTATGCTGCTTTGAGTAGAGTCTTTCTACTCTGTTACCCTGCTGGCTGACTGGGAGGAGCTGGTGTTAAAAGCCCAGTCTGGCCGCACAGCGGCCGCGGAGTGGTTGACGAGTGGAGCAGTCCTGCAGTCATGACAGGCAAGACGGCAACGGAGACGGAGGAGAACGAGGAGCGTCGCCTCAGAAGCATCATGTGCAGACGTGATGGGGGCTGTCACAAAATAAGGAGAACGAGGACCCGGCTGGTCGGGATGACTTTCAAGAGTCTAGAGGTAAAAAGAAGCTGGGTACAGGCTCTGGGCCATCTCTGGTTACACTAAGACCTAGACAACTGCTTATACCTGTTCTGAAGCCCCCTTTAAAGCTACCTCTAAACATCTCCAACATCTCTAACACCACTAACAACACTAACATTATCAATAACTCTACTGAATTGTTGCACTCTCCAAACAAATTAAGCACTACCCCTGTTAGTGCACCCCCTATCCTTTTCAACATTCGGGACTCTGTACCCTTGGCTCAGCCTGCATTGGAGGACAGGCAAACTTTTGAGAGCCTTGTGCAGAGGGGGGAAAAGGAGGTGGGGCGTGTACGACGTGTACCACATGCTGAACTTTCTGAATTTTCTGAAAATGCGAAGAAGTCTACCAAAGGAATTAGCGACGGTGCCAGCAATATAGACTCCGTTGATATTGCAGTGCCCTCTGACGTAGATACAGTGACTACCCTCAAAACTGGAACCATCGTCCCTACCACCAACCTAAACACCACGTCCAAGCAATCAAATAACATTAAAGAGAACGACAACAACCCCCCAACCAACCCCCCACCGGCCCTACTCACCGCTCCGCCTCGTGACCCGGGAGACATGGGAGGCATTCTGAGGCCGCTGTCTGCCGCAGAAGCGGAGTCTTCGAGCGGGTCTGTGCCGGCTGCGGCGACTCCCCCCCTCCTCGGGGGGGGGGGTGGTGGTTGCGGCGGTCGTCCTCGCGCTTGAGGAGAGAGGGGGCCGTGGAGAATTGGGCAAGGGAAGTGGAGGGGAAGCGGGTTCGGCGCTGTGGCTGGGGCCCCGGGGGGGAGAGGATGCGGCACTCTGTGATCCTGGCGCTGCCGCTGCGGCAGGTGTGGAGTTTGTGGGGGACGCCGTTGGCAACGGTGCGGGTTGCGGAGCGCTGGAGGAGGAGGGGGCTCCCTGCTCGGCGTGGCTGATAGAGCAGTCGATGTCCCCAGTAAAGGAGGGGGAGAAAAGTCAAGTCGCGACAGAGAACGGGGCTGAGTTCACTGGCCAACACACAGCAGGAGTAGTCACTCACACCTGCTGGCGGCCCACATGTACTGCGGAGGCCAGGCCAGTTAAAAGAAAGGAACGTGCATTAACAGCACTAAAACAAAAGAATCTGAACAGGGGGAAATCCTCCACCAAACCCTATTACAGAGGATCAAGTAAAAAAAGTAAGTCACTCAAAGTACCGCCCCACAATCAGGTGACAAACTTCTTTAAAAAAAAAAGGGTGCAAGCCCCCCCACACCACAAAAAGAAATATCGGATGGAGAGCTTTTGGAGGGGTGGGTGGCGGTCGAAGAGTCTATTTTAAAAGAACAACCATCCAATAGTCAAGAGGAGGGGGGAGCTGGTAAACAGAGAACTGGGAACATATTGCCACAACTTGAAACGCCAGTAAGGTGGCACTTTGGGAAACCCCCTCTGGCCTCTCCTATTCCGCACCTTCCTGCACTGACAGCAGGTGTGCCGCCCCTGGGGCCTAACTAGACCACTAACAACTTAAAGAGTACCCACGAGTCTTTGGAGGTGACGGAGGAATTGAACGTGTGGTCTCAAAGTGGGCACCCGCAAGAGGAAACCTCTGACCAGATCCACCTTAGCCCCCAGAAGGATTTGGGAAGTCCCCCGGGACGTAGTGTGGCCTCGAACATACCCGAAAAAAGCCTGGCAAAAACACCGCCCAGAGGTGCCACGGGAAAACCAATACCGGCCCAAGAGGCGTGCCTTACCCCAGGTAGAATGAGGACCGACAGAACCTCATTAGTGTAAAGGAAACACTGCATAAGAATATAGACCTAATGGGTATAATGTCCACCGTGACGATCGCTCTAACTCCTTTTAACAAACTATACGAAGCACTGAATGATTCTGTGAAAGATCAAGCTGCAATTACGGCCCTAATACACACCAAGTTACTATACTTGGAAAAATACATATTGGCTAAGGAAGTGAGACAAGAAAACACCAGAGACCGAGGATCATTGTGCTCTCTAGACCTGGAGAGGAATACACAAGGAACACAGCCCAGTGCCAATTGTTGGAACAAAAATAACGACTTGGCACTGAACATGGAGGAAAAAAACACTAGTGCACAAATGAGTATGAACGGCCAAACTAAACCTAGCGATCTGCCGCCTGGTGGAAGGAAAGCGACGCCCATGTTAGAAAACTGATGCATTAATTTAGACTGCTCAGGAATAACCCTGATCGAAGCGGAAAAGGGGTCGGGGGCAAAATCAAAACAAAATGTACAAACACAAAACAGAAAGAACTTGGAAACTTCTTTAACAAGAAAGTGATACCAGTGGAAAAATTAAATTTAAAAAAGGTACTAGTGCCTGAAAAAATAGAAGCCAAGAAGGTAGTACTAAAGATAACGACTCCTCCAAAGTTGCCAAGAAGAACAGCAACAGCGAGAGGACGAATGGGAACGAGTGAAACCACCAACGCAAAACCATCAGGAAAGGGTGAATCAAGAAAAAGAAAATTCTCGGAGGAAGAGAAAGTGGAGGAAGAGTTTAACTCTATAGAAGCCTTATTAAATCTAAGTACATATACAGTGGAAGATTCAGAAACAGATATCCCATCCCCTAAGACTAGATCACATACTGAAAGTGTGGCTGAGAATGTGTCTAGAGGTGGTGTAACCCCAGCCCCCACCCAGGGAGCCAAAGAGGAAGACAGCACAGTAAAGACCAATTCAGACATACGGAGGGGAAGAAAAGGAAGACCTCAAAACCCCTCATAGCCAACGTCCGAAAGACACGAAGAGAGAGCAACTCTCCTTATGACAAACGCAACAATGATCTAAGTACTGGAGACAAGTTGTCTCGGCAGAAAGAGTCCAAAACCAGGAGGACTCTAGAGAATCTTTCAAGTAATAGTCAGCGAAATAAAGAGAGAGAACGAAGCAGGGGCCGATCGCTGCACGAGAGCAGTAAAGTATGGAAAAGGAGTAGAATGAACAAACGCATCAAGATGGATTATGCCATCTTCAAACTGGAGAGAAGGAGTGAAAATTCAGATGACTTCAGGTTGAGCAGGAACACAACGCTGTACATCTTTGAGCAAATCCCAAATTTACGACTCTTGACCTCTCAGGATTTAAAAATTGTCAAACCATGTGAGAAAGGACGGAACGATCAGGCATACATACACATATCATCGTCATTAATAAGCAACATCTTGAAGGCTGAGAAAGAAAACCTCTGGTACTTGGGATACGAACTGAAGGAAATTCAGGCCATTCAAAATCAGAGGTACCATCGGATGCATAGCTCCTCAGTGACGAGATCCCTAACAAGAAGAACTAGAACACCGTTAGAACAAAATCACCACAACAAAGATAAAGGAAAGCGCCGGCCGAGTCATAAGTCTTTTCCTACACAAGACAAGCAAAATACACATAGCCCCAATAGGTCAAGGGAAAGGAAGAGGAGGGAGGAGTCACCACACCTAGGTCGTAAGAAATACTCCGATGGCAACCGAGCAATAAACCCGGAAAGATGGCCAAAAAGACCGGGAGAAAAAATAAGAATCACAATTGCTGGAAGCCCCATGAAGTCTTCTCGAGCGGCGAGTGGTACCGAAGACAGAAGCCCGGTTAGACAGCACAACAGGAGGTGGATATCAAATACACGACAATATGCAAACAAAATCTAGCAATTAGTGGACAGAAAACCCTCGCGAGCCAACTGGTGAAGCAATCGCCCTTGATAATGGGCTCATGGAACACACGAGGGTTTTCCCACTTGACGGTAAGTTCCGATGTTAATCTAGGAGCCTTTGATATCTTGTGTCTGCAAGAAACGTGGCTGCTGGCGAAACCTTGCCTTGACGGATACACTTTGAGCTTCACCCCGGCAGAGAAGGGAGCCACAGAAAGGCCAAGGGCTGGTCTTGTGACTGCTGTAAGATCGGGATGTGGCTTAGTGCCCAGGGCAGAACTACATCTCTCCCCGCTTATCCAAGGCACCAGATTTGAGTGGCAACTGGATGGTGTCAGAACAGGGAAGGAAAATTCTCCACATAAACTGCTAGTTATCAATACATACTGGAATCCGGCAGAGACTACTACAGATCAATATCTAGAGGCTATCGACAACCTCCTGGAGAATGAAAGCGAAAGCCAACAACCGAGCCTCATCATTATAAATGGCGATCTAAACTGCACAATGGAGGGTGACGAGACCCCCACATGCATGAGATCTACAACTGAAGAGGACAGAGCTAAACGATGGGGTAACCTGATGGATAAATGGGATCTGCATAATTTGCATTGGTTACGCTCTAAAGAGAACAAGAAGATCCCAACATGGCAAAGAAATCATCAAAAGGGAACTTTTGATCATACTTTTGTATCAAAAGGCTTTACTGAGCATGATAAAGTCTTTCAATGTGGTGAAAACAGACAAAAGCGATCACAACATCTTAAAAACGACCTGGCACCCTTACAGGCTGGCGCAAGAATTCATGCTACAAGGCTTGGAAGCTAACCCGAGTGGCAATCGCCTTAGGTTAACAGCAAAAGCCATTAGTGAAATAACGACGGTTTATAAAACCATCAGCAACAAGCTTATTGATAAGCCAGTTGAAGCCGCTAATGCTGATTACGTGCCGTTATTGGAAATTTACCGCAGATCGAAGCAACAAGGGGCCCTACGTACATAGTCCATAAACACAGTTACAATAAGGAACTGGTAAAGCAAAGAGCTGCCTTGAGAAAAATCCAGAGAATGGCAAAATCCAGTAACTCAATAAACGTGCAAGCAAAATACCACCTTGCGCAACGCAGGTATAAAAATTGGGTGAGACATCAGCGTGCAAGTCTCCTACAGTACGATGCAGAACAAATGCTGCGTATACTTTCAAAAAAAAGCAGCAAAGAATTCTGGTCTTTGATTCATATGAAAACAACAAGTACCCAGACGAGCCTCCAGAATAACGTCAGCAAAGAGAAATGGGTGGACTTCTTTGCGTCGCTATATAAAAAGGAGGATAGTTGGATATCGAACATCCGGAGGTGCCAAGTGCCAAACTGGGAAATACCCTGCGATCATAATACCATTACATCAAAAATTACGAAGCTAAAAAACTCTAGAGCGCCAGGACCGGACGGCATCTCCAACATAGATTTGAAGACCAACGTTGTAACTTGGGCTCCACTTATTAGCCAGATTTTCCAGAACTGTAACACTTCTAAATCTGTGCCTCCCTCTTGGAAGACTTCAAATGTGGTCCCAATCTTTAAAAAAGGAGCGAAAGAAGATCCGAGAAATTACCGTCCCATAGCGCTCTTGGACGTCATCGGGAAGTTATTTGGCTCTTGTGCTCTGGGCGGCCTGAACAACTGGCTAAAGGAATCCAACTATAGAGATCAATTCCAGACGGGGTTTGTCAGAAACATCGGCACCTCAGCAAACATTCTGGTACTATGCTCCTTGAAAGCAAGGGTCCAACAAGGAGCGCCGAGAATATTCATGGCCTTCATCGACCTAGTGCAGGCATTTGACCGTGTGAGCCGCGAGCGCCTGTGGGCCAAACTAATTGGCAAGAATTGCCCAGGGAAAATCTTATCCCCAATAAGAGTTCTCTATGAAGATACCACCATGAGAGTCCGGCTGAATGGGGCAGGGTCACTGTCAAAGGTTATTCATACCGCCCGAGGAGTAAAGCAGGGCTGTCCCTTAGCTTCAGTACTGTATAATGCCTATATAGCAGACCTGGAAGACGACTTTGTCAAAACTAGGTGCTTTCCCCCATCATTAGGAGGAGAGAAAACACAGAGACTCCTCTATGCGGATGATATCATCCTATTAGATCAGACAGCGGTGGGGCTCCAAAGGCAGTTGAACAGTTTTCTTGTATACCTGGGAAACAACCATTTAGAACTAAATAAAAGCAAAACCAAGATCATGGCCTTCGAAACTACAACTCGAACAGCAGGCAAAGAAAAATGGAGCTTGGAAAACAAAAAAGTTGAAATCGTAAAGCGCTTTAAATACTTGGGAGTGACGCTAAGTAACAGCCCCACGGAAATTCCAATGCAGGAGATGCTAATAGCCAAAACAAAGACCCTGTCATGCCAGGCACGGACAATCGACATGAAATACGGAAAGTTCTCATTGATTCCAGTACTGTCTTTCTTTAAAACCAAGGTCATCCCGAGTATAACGTATGGAGCCGAAGCCATGCCACAAATCCCGAGGCAGTTTTGGGACAGGTTGGAGGGCCAATTTTGGAAGAAGGTGCTGGGACTGCCAACGTCTGATCCCATATGTCACATCAGACAAGAACTCTGCCTACCATCTGTGAAGGGGATGGTGGCGAGGAACACTCTGATGCTCTTCAGGAAAGTGATCATGGACTCGTCAGTGCTTGTTTTTGAGATTCTGAAGAACGAACTGGCCAGCGGGAAAAACAAAATACTAACATCATGGGAAGAACACTGTGAAAACCTGTTACAAGAGATGGCCCTCACTAGAGCAATCCTAATACAAAATCCAACGAAGGTGGTGAAAAAGCTGATTGGATTGGATCAGAACGCAGGATAATGTTGCCTCGTATAAATCAAGCAAAAACCTTCCCATAAGCCAAAAGAGAGTCAACGAAGTGAGAGGGTATTTGAAAAAATTCCCGGACAAAAAGCTGCGTAACACCAGAATCAGATTGAACCTCTTAAAAACAAATGAGATCTTGACCAGAAGAGGAGAGGTAACCACGGATAAGTGCTGGTATTGTAATACCCAGCAGGTGGAATCCATCAGACACCTTCTGTTAAAGTGCAAGGGTACCCACGAGGCAAGAGAAATCTATTTAATGAAACACCTGAGCAGTGTAACTACAGCTGACGAAGAGGATTGGTGGAACGGCTTACTGGGGGGGGGGGGAAACCGAATGGTCAGTGGCAGTGACTTTGTTCTTTAAAAAAATTGGACTAGTACAGGAGTACAAAAACCGTTCAGGTGCGAAAAGGACAGTAATGCAGTAATGGAGACAGGCGTAAGCAGAAGCCTAAAATCCTGCTCTCTAAAGCTAGGATCTCTTGAATTTAACTTGGATGGAATGCAATTTAATCTAATTTGGAGGGTGAACCTTCATCGGCTTGTTTGTTTTGTAAAACTTGTAAAATTCTATTACAATTAAATCAAATAAAAAAAATAAAAAAAATGTGATCCCATTGAGTATTTATTGCTATTATGTACTGTACTGTTCGTTTGGAGAAAAGTTCCTAGTTGAACTAAAACACCAAAATAATAAAAGAAATAGTAACCCCTTCTTAGGGTATAGGCCTTTATCTTCCCTTGTGAGTATTTTCCTTAGGTTCAGCTTTCTCTTGCTGCGTCGGAGATTGCTTTCTTGTTCATCCTCTTTGAGTCTGTCAATTTCTCTCAGGTCTATGATATCCCCACTGGGGTCTTTCGTTGCTTCCCTTGACTGTGTCGGTTTCATTCCCTTTTGAAATGCTCTGGAACTCAGCCGCCCTCTTCCCTCTCCTCGGCATGGACCGTGTACCTGTGTGTCTGCAGTGTTTGTCTGTGGAGGTGGTGGTTCGGATCGCATCAAAACAGTTTTTCTCAGGTCATCTGTTCGTTGCTGTTCCTCTTCCAGTCAGGTGCCTGCTTCAAATGCTACTGGGTGCCGCATCAGAGGTGGTTCTGTCTTCTTGCACTGTAGAGTTTAGGACTTGCAGCGCTCCTGTGCTCAGCTTCGTTCCGCAGGCTCTACCCACCACGTACAGTATGTGGTCCCACTTACAGGCCCTGCTGGATACACACAGTAGCCTTCCCTCTGGCTGTGTGCAGCCTTGCTCGGGCTGGTCTTTTACTAGCCGCTGCTTGGATTTCCAGCGGCTCCTCCTCCCAGGTAGGAGTCTCTGCCCTTTTAGGCCTCGCCAAGCACCGAGAGATACAACATCATTGGTTGTGTGGTTCAGGCCTCCAGGAAGGGTCAGCAACACAACCAAGCACATTTAAAGGTCCCACTACATTGTCATTACCGGTTCCCATAAAGGCTGAAAACACTTGGGACATTGGTACTGGTGTAGACTTGTCATATCCCGTTTGCCCTGTCCCCTAGGGAGTGTTTTGCTTAGTGGGCTCAACCCCTAGTCTCAAAGGGGATGGGTCAGCCTTGGGAAGAAGGGCCTAATTCCATGGATTCGTCAGAGCATGCACTTTTATGGCCGTTTCTGACCTGAGAGGGCAGATAGACAGTCAGAAGGCAAGATGGCCAAAGCACAGGACTTAAAGCATATATACTCAAGCCATTTTAAGTATGTGTCTCTCTGAATTGCATTATGCAGTAAAACAAAAACATGAGTGAAGCAAGATTAACTGTGGCCAGTCTCTCCTAGGAACAGCAAAAAGGTATGTAAATTATTGCACGAAGAAATTGGAAAAAGGGATACAAAAGTACCCTTCTAACTCAACTTCAGGGGATATATTTTTTATTTATATTATATCACCTGAAGTTGAGTTACAAGGTGGTGTGTTACAAAATAAAAACAGGAAAACATGAAAGGGAAAACAGTCTCCTTGCACTCATAGTCTTGGGGGCTGATCAGTACCACCAAAATAAATGAGAGAGCATGTAAGTGAAGCTAAAAATGCTTTACTTCCCTCAACCGTCAGCCAAAGTTCCAGGACAGGGACACATTTTCTCATGGTCCCACTGAAATCAGTGGAGGGAAAGTTGCACAAATATGCGTTTCACTATTAGTATGGCTGAAAAAGAGTTCTTTATTTTGAGGAATTTGTTTTGATGGAAATGGCTTTTCTCTCCCCCTGCACTAGGTAGCATGGAGGATACATGGCAGCGGGAGATTGCGGAGAAGGGGGAGGCACTCTGTTCCAATTGTAAATGTGTTACAAGGAAAACCATTTTGGGACTCCGAAAACACATGGATGTTTGTCAAAAAGTAAGAACTCTACATTCTGCAATGAAAATAACCCGTGTTGGTCTGTTCTTAGAGAAGAGTGTCCGTTTTAACCTGAATTCTTTTGTTCTTGTTTTTATTTTCAATGTAGTTCTTTGTAGCTACCTTCATTCTGGTTCATTTTTCTTCATGGATAAATATGGGTGTTTTTTTGCCTGGCTTTTTTCGATAGTTTGTCAGCTCTTGAACGTCCTAAAATGATCACCTTGTTATTGTCTGTCCAGCTGCAGGATGCCTTGAAGTGTCAACACTGCAGGAAGCAGTTTAAATCCAAGGCGGGACTGAACTACCATACAATGGCTGAACACATTAACAAGGTGAGTGAAGAGAGATTGCTTGCAAGGTTTTCAGTCCCAGGCAAATGAGTGACTAAAGCTACAGTGTGGCAGGAATTTGAGCTCAGCTGTGCCCTAAGTAAGACTTGGAGTCCTATCTCTTCATGTTTTCTGTTTTGCTGTCCTTTACTAAATTACTCTTCAGCTCCATGTTTCGTTGATTGAATTGAGTAGGATAAAACCTGACTTCACATGCAAGATTGGATGGATTACCAATACAGATATCTGCCACAGTTGCATTGAGCAAAAGTAATTACCCCTCCTGCCTTGAGTAAGGTTGTTGGAAGTACCATACAATGTGCGCAGTCCTGGGTGCTTGGAGCCAAGGTGACGTTGAGTGCTGCATCTGTCATAGTCTATACATGTGGCCTCCATTTTCTATTTGGAGCACACAGCTTACAATTCAGCCAAGGACCAAGAAATGTAGCAGCACTGCATCAATCAGTGTATGTGCCTTTTTAGTTGGTCATTCCCTGGTAGCCATGGCGTATTGAAGCCTACAGTAGGTCTCAACCAGCAGCTACATGTGAGTGTTTACTATCTTGTCCCCAAAACGTACCCATTCATCAGGAACCAAAAATCATCTGATTTAACACAGTATCTCATTACCTACATACAGTGGCAATGTGTCTACATTTGCTGTGTAGCGTCTTCAGCATTTGTCAACCTACTCAGAGTTTCAATGCTTTACTGTTGCACACTTCGACTCCTTCATCCCTTTCTTCTCTTTTCTGTTTCCAGCCAGAAATCATGCAGGCAGAGGGGCTCAGTGAACATGAAGAGCGGGAGCGACTCAGGAAAGTGCTGAAGCAAATGGGGAAATTGAAATGTCCAAATGAGGTATACACACTCATTTCCTTCAGGAATTGGAGACTTTTAAATGAAGGTTTTTCCCCTTGTTGAAGAACTTGCTAACCCCCCCCCCCCCCAAGTCCTCTTCTCTCACCCCTTCCTACTCAGGATGGGTGGCGGGGGGGGGGGGTATTCTCTCTGAATATGGGTGGGCACCAGTTCCCTCCGGATGGATTCCTGTTTTCTCTGGGAACAATGTTTGTATTTTTAGAGGCTGCAGACCTCCATTTGAGACGTTAGTGAGTTTCCCTCATTGGTTCATGGAAAAGTGAAAGACCATATTTCTTGCTGTTTTTCAGATCATCTTTTTGTCCCTCGTGCCTAGAGTGTCTCCTTTTCAAATACTCTGCATTTCCTTCTTTCTATAGGAATGTTTTGTTTTGAACATGGCTTCTTACAAAACGTCCTAGATGTACCTTGTTTTCATTTAGCAAACTGGGAGCTGCAGGTGAAACAGGACCTGCTTGGCATAATACTTTTGTTTAGGCTGTGAATGGTCAGCACTTTGTGTCCTTCCCCTTGTGCCTTTTTTTTAGTCTGGCCCTATTTACTTAGACATAATGTTTTTAGTGCATGTGTCACAGTTTTCCTAAATAAATGCCATTGTTTTTCCTCTACCAACTGCGTAGTACTCTAGACATGAATATCTGTTTGTAGTGATAGAAGTCTGTGTAGGCTTTGTCTTCTGTTCTTTGCTAGCTTTTATTGGACTCTTTTGGTTAGAGTTGTAACCAAGATTTCCTGGCAAAGTTTAGCTTTTGTTTTTACTGTTGAGGTGTACGTTATCTCTGTCACTTGTTCAGGGGTGCACAGCCACATTTACAAGCCTCATGGGTTACCAGTACCACCAGAAGCGATGCGGGAAGGAGCCATCCGAGGTAGAGAAGCCCATGTTTGCCTGCCGGCACTGTGCGAAGACGTACAGATCGAAAGCGGGGCATGATTATCATGTGCGGTCGGAGCACACCATGGTGAGGCACCTGATGTACTCCCCTTTCTGTGCAGTTTAATAGGGTGCTGTGTATACTCTTTGACCTCTTCTTGTTGATCTCTAGCCTAGTGAGGAGCCGCAGGAGAACCTGGAGGATGAGTTTGTAGAGGACTTTGAGCGTACACCAAGTGGTAGGATCCGGCGTAGGTCAGCACAGGTGGCTGTCTTTCACCTCCAGGAGATAGCAGAAGATGAACTGGCAAAGGACTGGAACAAGCGGAGGATAAGGGACGATTTGGTGCCCGATAGCAAACTAGTGAGTACAATATTCTCCATACTTTGAGCGTAAAAGCAGAGCACTTGGCAGCTGTTGGAGGAGGCATGAGTATCGATAAAATGGTATGTAGAGAAGGCAACAATAGATGTTCTCTCCATCACTCCTAAGCCATAGTGTCATCTTTTGAATACTTGTTCAAGTCATGACAATATGGTTGTCTCCTTCAAAGGTTCAAAATTACAGCTTTTTAACATATTGATTACAGATGGAGCTTTTTTGAGGGACAGCTTAGACTTTAATTTGGCATATATATATATGACGCTGTACATTGATTGCAAATGACCTCCAAATAACTTGATTAGAAATGTTTTCTTCAAACCGTATCAGGCCTCTAAATGATGTCCTGGGGCTTTGAGGCTGCACTAGTTAAGTTTTAAAACACAAACTTGGCCTGTTTATTCACTACTACTTAGCATTTAAGAGTGGTATGTAGCATAATTTGGAGCATCAACATCCAACATCCAACAACACAGCTGAACTTTTCAAAATCTGCAGAGGATTGCCAACGCGTCCGCCGTATCCTTCGCCCCTACTCCTTCTTAGGTACTTGCCACTCACTTTGCCACCAAAACTCAGGTCATCCTGAACAGCCTTGTCACACAATCTTCCAACCCATCCCTCGCCCCCTTGCCTCCCTTGGTCACTCACCTCCCATTGCCTTAGTCTCATCGGAAGAAGTAACTAGAGTTGTCAATTCCATGAAGGTCTCTTCCAAACAGGTTAACGCTTGCTCATCCCGAACCATCAAGGACAGCATTGGCTCTTTTGCCCCTGCTCTTACTGATCTCTGTAACCACTCCTTTGCTACTATTTCTTTTCCATCCTCCCTCAAGCACTTCCTTCTGCACCCACTTTAGTAGATACTTCCTGTCCAGCCAACTATCGCCCCATTTCCATCACCCCCTTCCTGGGGAAACTGCTTGACAAGTTGGTCCTGCCCCAACTTAACTCTCACACTGAACTTGTTGACTGTCTCCAAGACCATCGAGCTGGGTTCCGGGCATTCAGAGGCATGGAAACTGTTCTTCTGAACACCCGTGAAGAACTGCTCGCATCTCTCGATTCCAACTCCCTTGCTAATCTCATCCTTCTTGATCTCTCTTCTGCATTTGACACAGTCAACCACTCAATCCTCATAAAAAGGCTCCATGACACCCTTTGTATCTCAGAGCGGACACTGGACTGGCTGACCTCCTTCCTAACTGACCGCTCGTCCAATGTCATACTGGGCACCTTTTCCTCGCCTACTTCCTTCTCAACCTGTAGCGTCCCCTGGGGCTCTATTCTCTTGCCTTGGCTCTTTAACATCTACCTTACTCTGCTGGTACGCCTCATCTCCTCCTTCTCCCCTCAACATCCAGTGCTATGTTGACGAGACACAACTGTTCTTCAAGCTTCCTGCAGAGGCCCCTGCACCCTCCATCATCCCGGACTGCCTCTCTGCCATCCAGGCCTTGTGAACATCCAATGATCTCTGCCTCAATGCCAGCAAAACCGAGATCCTTCCTATTGGAACCCCTGCACCTGACTTATTCCCTTCACTCTATCCTTCCATGGGCTCTCCCCCTGCTCCCCCTTTGGAAGCCAGAAAGCTCAAAGTCATCTTCGACTTTTCTCTCTCCTTCCTCCCTCACACTCAGGACATTGAAGTCCCACTTTCAGCTCTTCCTTCTCAAAGGAATTCTACCTTTCCTCACCTTCCCCTAGAGGCTCAATGGTACCCGGGATCTGGTTCTCTCTAGGTTTAGATATTGCAATAGCCTCCTCCCGAATCTACCTTCGTCCACTCTCCGACCCCTCCAGCTAATCCAGAATAGAGCAGCAAGACTTATCCTTGGCCTCAAGCCCAGGGACCGCATCTCTCCTGCCCTACAAAGTCTTCACTGGCTCCCGGTCGAAAGCACAGATTAAATTCAAATCCTTCTGTATCATCCACAAGGCTGTCTGCGGCCGGGGACCAAATTATCTGCAACTCTTTCTGACTAAAGATTCCACCTCTAGACCGCTGTGCTCCTCTGGCACCAACTTATTCTGTGTGAAGCGGTTTGCTATCAGGGTCGGACTGGGACAAGAAATAGGCCCGGTCACCCAAAAAAAGGTGGCCCACCCCTCGCCTCAAAAAAAGTGGCCCATCCCTTACCTCACGACCCTTGACCTCTGATGATATCACCAGAAGTTATGTCATTTGACCCCACCCTAAAGTTACATCCAAGGCTAAAAATGATGTTATTGTATAGCACTTACGCTTAGGCTCTTTTTTATAGAACAAATATGCATACAATATCACCCAACCTGTGTTGGTACTCATTTATTGACCTAAGAAGGATGAAAGGCTTTTTTTTTTTAAACAAAAAAATAATTTGAAAATAAAAAAATAAAACATTTTTAAAAAAATTCCCAAACTGGCCCAGGCATGGCCAGAAACCGGCCCCCACACCCCAGGGACGAAGGGCCAATCCGACCCTGTTTGCTATACAGAGGGCAGATGGTCAATCGCTTTGCTCAGCTGGCTCCCATCTTTCGAACAGCCTCCCCCTCCCTCTTCATATTGAGCAGGACCTTCTTAAATTCCGGAAGAGCCTCAAGACCTTACTCTTTACCTCCTTCTTCCCTGCCTCTCTCCCCTGCTAATCGCACAGTAGCTTGATTGGTGTGTAGGACCCTTATGCATCCTCGGGGCCCTGACCTCCCACATCATATCATCCCAGCTGCTGTCTATCATCTGCCCTTTCCTCGGCCCACCCTCCACCCATGGAAGCTTGCATTTACCTTTTCATAGCACTCAACCTGCTGCTCTCCCAAAAGCACCACAGTACCTATCCCATAGCCTTTCTCTTCTGAACTTACACGTTCTGAACACTCACAAGGCATAGTAGGTTTGTCTTCCCCTCCCCATTGTTGGTCTCTTCTTATATTCTTTGTATTAAAATGTTTAATGTCTATCTTCCCAACAGTATTTGCTTCCTGTATAAACGAATAACAAGCGAACAATAAATAAAAAAATAAAAAATGAGCCCTTCTATGTTTACAAACATGTCACAGTTCTTTGGGGGTATCTGGGGCGTCTTGCGCAAACACTTGTTTTTGCAGCAATCTTTTGTGTTGCCACTGCTCCACATCTCTCATTTTAAAATTATTTGTTGCAGTCTCCTGGCCACGCACTGCCACTTGCTAAGTTATAGTGGGTTCATCTCAATCGTAAATGTTGTCTCTCACATGTTTTTCCTTGATTTTCCCGCTCTTTCCCTTTCTCCCTTTTTTCAAAGGAGACCTTGTCTCCCACTCCTGTTTGTGTTTTTATGCTACCCACGTCCCTGTCTCATGCGCAAATGGTGATTTCTAACCGATCCCTCCGCCTGTACGGTTTTAAAGCATACCTCACCTCTTTCTATGTACTGACCCAGAATGCTGCATGCAGTGTAGGTGAAAAGGAAGCATGCCATCGAAAGACTGCAGTATGATGACTCAGGATTTTCTGTGACAACCCTCTAGGCCCCAACCGTATCTCTGAGACAACTTTGTCCCTAAAACCATTCTGGGCAATTCACCCTACTGCATCTGACTGCCATACCGGATGAATCTCCAACACAACATTGAGCAATGACTTTAATAGCTCTGTGAGAAAACTGTACTCTACTCTGTGACCGGTACTGATCGTGGTGTCTCTGAGAAAACACTTTTTCCAACCTTATGCTTGCCTTTGACTGCTCTGGCTTGACCAGAGATCACTGCCTCTTAACACTGACCCCTACACCATGCAGGAGATTGACTGTACTGCATCTGTGAGACAACATAGTCCGGACCCAGCAAGGTTCAGTAGATAGCGTTACTCTGCGAATTAACACTGTCCAGACGATGGCCCACTAATGAGCTCTGTCTGTAGTTGCTCAGTCAGACACTGAAGCAATACTGGGTACTGATAGTAGTGGCTTTGTTAGACGACATTGTTCCATGAGGCATGCCACAATGGATTATGGTATCTGAGCACACTCCTCCCATTGCTAGATTCAGGCCTTGGTTTGTACTAGTAAGAGGCAGACTGATTCTCTAAGATGCTGTTAAATGTGTTTTTAATCCAATCTGTAATAGTGCACTTGAAAACTGGCTGCTCTCTGAGCCATCCCCCCTGGATGGGACCTGCCACATCAAGTGTTGCATTCAGTTAGTGCTTGGATATCCGCTTTATAATATAAAGTATTTTAGTCTGAACCTATTGTGCGCTCTTGCTATGTGAATGTTGCGTCATTAGACTGGTAATTAAGTATGTTTAATCTTTTTATTATTCATGACTTTTTTTTCTGCTTAATGCATTTGTGGGTGCAGGTTATGAAGATGTGTCTCTTTCTTTTTCCAGCTGAATTACATCCGGCCAGGACTGCCTACATTCCACCCGCGCCTTCTGGAAAACTGGAAGAATGAAGTGAAGGAGCAAGGACACATCATGTGCCCCAATCATGTATGCTTCCAATCTCCTTGAAACAATACATTGCAGGCCCCCAGGCGCATTGGCCGAGTCTAGTGGCATTTCCACGGTGCCCCATATGGCTGAATTTCATACCTCTAATGTTGCATTGTACCCTATATTGCATCATAATTCCCCCTCCCCTTACTTCAACTTGGGAACTTGTTTGATAGTCAACACAAATATCCTTTTCTCATCCCTTCCTTCAACCCAACTCCTCCACCAGCACATAGCTCTCTCATACAGGAAAACGGCTCTACTCCAAACTTCCTCTATCCATATTCTCAGTATCCCTTACATCTTCCCTCTTAAAATCTGTCTCACCGTCATGAGCAATGGTTCTATATTATAACCGTGCAAGAATAATAACGTAAATGCCTTCCCACTGCCCGCACATTCTGCTACAAAGACTGTGCTATAAAAACCAACAGCAGTGACTCTTGCCCATATTGCAGTTAAAAGCCATACCCGCAGTACAGTGTGCATCCCATATGTCATTAATGTCTGTATTTCAAGTTTCATAAGCATGCCTCTTCCATATCTGGGCTCTTTTCTATTCAACACGTAGTTTCAGAACTGGACACCTCTTGACAAAGCTGTAAACCAAAGATGTGTGCACAAAAGCCCACCTCCCCTTATCACAGACATACACTTGCAGATTGTTATCTGGTGATCAATGTTGATGGTAAATTAACCCCTCCAACTCAGCATTTTCTGGTCTTATTTTTCCTCTAGGTTTTCATTTATTTCCCTGTTTTGTTTGTTTTTCCTTTGCTCTTTTGTCCAGTTGGAACGCCCATTTCCAAAAGTTATGCTTTTAAACCATGCGTTGTAGGCCACATACATTTGTCAACAGCTAACCTATAGAGAAGCTAAATATCCTGTATCTAGTCAGGCCCCTGACTATGTAGCACAATTACACCTAGCTCTCTTTAGTTGTTTGCTACTAAGGAAGATCAGAGGCGGCCTGCCACCCCAACCTCCTCCACACCTGGGCGATGGTGGAGTCTTTAGGTGCGGAGTCACTGAGGTTCACTTCCACCATCTCTCACCTAAATTGAGCATGAATAGCTGCAAACATAGAAGAACAAGAACCTGCAGTGTCCTGTGCATAAAGAAACTGTGATTGTCCTCTACAAGCTACCCAGGCACAGTGACGCTTCAGTGGTGGTTCATTGTCAAGAGTCCCGATCAAGGATAGTACATTTACAAAATGATGTCAATGTAACAACTCAGGCTTCCACCTCTCTCCAATTTCTGGAAGATGCAGAGCATCTGTTAAGTCTAGCCTACCTACATAAGGTGTAGTGGCCACTAATAAACTGGAAACTCTAGCTTGTAACTTTAGTTCCTTGATATCCTGTGGCAGTTTTCCCCCCTTCAGGAACAGGTTTCATCATGAAGGGAACTGCCTTGTGCTGTGTTTGTACCTGTTCACTTGCACTTAATGGGCCTCATTACCGGTCTGGCGGTAACCCTGCTGGTGCTACCGGCAGGTTGCCGCGTGACCTGTAAAATATTACTGGCACATGACTTCCCAGTGCCAGGCTATTACAAGTCAGGGAAGTCAGGCGCCAGTAATTTTGCTAATCCCGATTCCCATAGGGTCCCATAGGACTCTATGGGAGTGGGGACACGGAAGCACCAGCACCGTTATTAACAGTGCTGGTGCTTCGGTGATGGCTTTGCCTACCGGGACCGCTGTGCCCGGCAGGGTCAGACGTGTTGGGCACAGCAGCTCCGGCAGGCTAACCGGTAGTTTGCCGGGCCGGAAACAAGGGTGCCAGTGAGATTACCAGCACCCTTATTTCCTGACCAGCAAACTCGGCATGAGGCCCTATGTATTTTCCCTTCCCTCCCGTCTCACATTCCTCCTTCCTCCCCGATCTACACTTCCCCTACTCCTCCCTCCCCTACATTTCATGTTACAGCACTTGCATGATCCGAATGTCTCAAGGCCTAGTAGGAACGTTATTGTTTTGTTTTTCTTCATCCCTTCCTTATCTTGATGCGCCTTGAAACACCAATTGCTGTATAGGCCCATTACAAATACCAAATAAAATAAATACATACATAAACAGTGTAATCAGCAAGAGGGAAGAATCTGGAACTAGCAGGGAAAGACATGGTCAGTTTGCATTGACCCTCCATGTCAACAAGAAGACCCTTTTCTCATCTCTTGCGTCAACCCAACCTCCTCCCCCAGCACATACCTCTCTCATCCAATAAAATGCCTCTCATCAGCATCCTCTATCCAAATTCTCAGTATCTCCTACTGCTGCACTCTAGGAGTCTGTCTCATAGTTCTGAGCACTAGCATCAGGGCATGCAGAATGCATTCATTAATGCCTCAGATGCCATGTTGTTACATCCCAATACATGGTCACGGTACAGGTGACAAGTACCTCACAACTTTCAGTACTAAAATCAAGAGCCTAGTTGTCCTGTCTGATAGTGTGGAAAGAAAAAATTGGCAGAAAAAGTCACGATCCACAGCGCTTGTAAGTATAAATTAGACAAAGAGGGTCAAGGCTGCAGGTATCTGGGTAGTGTGGATATACTGCCAGTATGATTCCACTGAGGTAAGTACAATTGCAACACAAACAAGTCCCAGTTTCACTGCGCCAAGTATAGCAAAATAAAAATCTGGAGTCCAAGTTATTTGTATAAAAGAACAGCCTTTAAAGTCCATGGTTTAGTACAAGTAACAGCCTAACACGTGTTTCGAGCCTTCCACGGCTCTTCATCTGAGGCTATTATTAAACATAGGATACAATAACAAAATGGAGTGTGCAACATTCAATAATATAGTGACACCATACAGTAACATAAGCAGGACAAATAAAGGCATAGCATCCAGGGGAAAATCAGGGGATGACTGAGCCAAAATTAAATGTATCCAATTTGCAATGGGGTTAATGCAAGACAAAAAACGAAAATCGAAAGCATATTTGACAAAAGAAAAAATGATAAATGTAATAAATTTAAAGCCATACCAGAAGTGGTGTAAGTCCATTAGGAGGTGGATGTTGAAATATTCAAAATAGAGAGAAAAACAGAGTTGTGCTAGGGTTACAATTTATTCAATGAAATGACTGCAGCAGCGCAATCAAAAAAAATAATGCCAAAAAAATAAATAATCTAGTGTAAATTCACACCATATAAACCAGACACCAATTAATCTGAGGCAGTATTACCTTAATAGGGATAGAGCCTGAAATTTAATCTGAAGGGACAATGCCCAAAGAAGTACTCTGCCGAGGAGAAAGAAACAATCAATCTATGGAGAAATGGCCAAATTGTTGCAATTTGAGGGAGGAAAAAAAATAAAGGGGGGGGGGGGTAATTAATTAAAGTACCTGAAGGCTTCGCAATTGCAGTTAAAGCTGCAAAAAAAGGAAAGGAAAGGGAAGAAAAAAAACGAACTGTATCAATGGATTGAAACAAATTTAAGTTACTATTTACTAGGTAGTGAAAAGCAACTGGTTAATGCAACAAAAAGAGTGTACGCAATCAAAAAGAGGTACCCATTAGTAGCAGTAAACTGAGCAGGCTTGAAGAGGTTAAAACTCCGGCTTGAATGAGCATTAACACTGAATTACAATTCCGAACTGAACAGGGGACCATGTAAAACTGTCTTAACTGGTCGGCTGTTTAGACAGACTGAAGAAATCAATGCGCTGGTCGCGAAGCTAGAAAGAGGACAAGATAAATGCATCAGGTAAGAAAAATATGGCAGAAGGAAGGAACCAACGGAGCCGCCATGTTTGAACTGCCTAAAAATACAAGGCAATTAAATGAGTAGGTAAGGGATATTAAATTAAACTAAAATTGTCTGAAAAATGCTCAGTGCACACACGAGAGATAAATGCGAAATAGAAAGCCACTAAAGAATGAAAAGGAAAGTACATTTTTTTTTCTTTTCTTTTAAAAAAAAAGAAGTGAAAATTGTAGGTGGAAAGCGAAAGTGAGGGCAAAGTGGGTAAATACTAAATTAATTGCGCGCGCGTAAAAAATCAAGAGAGTGCCATTAAGCGAAATGTCTGCGAGTGCGCTGCTGCAAGAACATGAACAGGTTGCACAAGGAGACCAATTTACAATAATTAAAATAATGGCCCCATGGGTAAAGAGGTTAATAAAAATGTGTGCCAAAGAATAAGAGGTTAGGCACATAAGAAACAAAAATTCCATAATACAGTGAGGGCAGTGGCACCAAATTGGCAGAGACAAAAATAGGGACAGCCTGCTGTTACAGGAAAGTAGCAAATTCATGGTTCAAATGTAATCCATTAAAGACAGTACGGTATTTACAGATTAGTCTTACTTCCAATTGTCGTAATTTCAACGTTAGGTTGCCCCCTCTCGGGGTAAGGACACTTTGCATAGGCCAACAAAACGTATGTCATCCTTACAGTCTAGTTGATGATTTTTTTGCCAGTGGTTGGCTAAAGGATATTTGGACTCTTGACTACCAATTGTAGCCAAGTGCTTGCTGATGCGAATCTTCAAGGGGCGAATAGTGCTCCCAATATATTTCAGACCACAGGTACAGATTATACAATACACAACAAATTTAGAATTACAGTTGATGAAAGAATCAATTGTGTGATCTCCTCTAGTTCCAAAGGAGACCTGTGATGTTTCCAAAGTAAATTTACACATGTTGCAAAAGCCACATTTATGAAACCCAGTGGCCTGAGCTGAATGTAGCCAAGTCAATTTAGGAGAGGGCATACTCATAAATGAAGGACAAAGTTTATTTATGAGCGCTTTGCCATTTCTAAATGTTAAACCTCGTGATTAACCTAATTTTCTGAGTGACGGGAGACTTGTCATGAATTTTAGGAACAAGCAGGTCCACTCTCTTTAGCTGGCGTACTGAAGCTAATGCTTTATCGAGACAGCTATGATGGTAGCCTCTCTCAAGAATTCATGACAAGTCTCCCGTCACTCAGAAAATTAGGTTAATCACGAGGTTCAATTCGGACAGTGACAAGATCCATAATGTGCTGAGGAAACCCTGGCACCTGTTACACCTTGATTCTGACATCGTCAACTGGTTAGATCCGACTGCTAGTATAACATTTAGCACTATTCGCCCCTTGAAGATTCGCATCCGCGAGCACTTGGCTACAAGTGGTAGCCAAGAGTCCAAATATCCTTTAGCCAACCACTGGCAAAAAACTCATCACTAGACTGTAAGGATGACATACGTTTCGTTGGCCTATGCAAAGTGTTCTTACCTCCGAGAGGGGGCAACCTAATCTTGAAATACCGACAATTGGAAGCAAGACTAATCTGTAAATACCGTACTGTCTTTAATGGATTACATTCGAACCATGAATTTGCTACTTTCCTGTAACAGCAGGCTGTCCCTATTTTTGTCTCTGCCAATTTGGTGCCACTGCCCTCACTGTATTATGGAATTTTTGTTTCTTATGTGCCTAACCTCTTATTCTTTGGCACACATTTTTATTAACCTCTTTACCCATGGGGCCGGCCATTATTTTAATTATTGTAAATTGGTCTCCTTGTGCAACGTGTACATGTTCATGCAGCAGCGCACTCACAGACAGTATCCTGTCCCTCTTAATTCACGATGTTCCCTTGGTTCGTTTATCCGAAATTCTCCATTTAGCTTAATGGTACTCTCTTGATTTTTTACGCGCGCACAATTAATTTAGTATTTACCCACTTTGCCCTCACTTTCGCTTTCCACCTACAATTTTCATTTTTTTTTATTTTTTAAAAAAAGAAAACAAAATATTTACTTTCCTTTTCATTCTTTAGTGGCTTTCTATTTCGCATTTTTCTCTCGTGTGTGCACTGAGCATTTTTCAGTCAATTTTAGTTTAATTTAATATCCCTTACTTACCCATTGAATTGCCTTGTATTTTTAGGCAGTTCAAACATGGCGGCTCTGTTGGTTCCTTCCTTCTGCCATGTTTTTATGACCTGATGCATTTATCTTGTCCTCTTTCTAGCTTCGCGACCAGCGCATTGATTTCTTCAGTCTGTCTAAACAGCCGACCAGGTAAGACAGTTTTACATGGCCCCCTGTTCACTTTGGAATTGTAATTCAGTGTTAATGCTCATTCGAGCCAGAGGTTTAACCTCTTCAAGCCTGCTCAGTTTAGTGCTACTAATGGGTACCTCTTTTTGATTGCGTGCGCTCTTTTTGTTGCATTAACCAGTTTCTTTTCACTACCTGGTAAATATCAACTTAAATTTGATTCAATCCATTGGTACAGTTCGTTTCTTTTCTTTTCTTCCCTTTCTTTTCCTTTATTTTGCAGCTTTAACTGCAATTGCGAAGCCTTCAGGTACTTTAATTAAATATCACCCCTTTATTTATTTATTCATCCCTCAAATTGCAACAATTTGGCAATTTCTCCATAGATTGTTTCTTTCTCCTCTGCAGAGTACTTTTTTAGGCATTGTCCCTTCAGCTTAAATTTCAGGCTCTATCCCTATTAAGGTTATATTGCCTCAAATTAATTGGTGTCTGGTTTATAAGGTGTAAATTGACACTAGATAATTTTTTTTTTGGCATTATTGTTTTTGATTGCGCTGCTGCAGTCATTCCATTGAATAAATTGTAACCCTAGCACAAATCTGTTTTTCTCTACACCACTTTTGGTATGGCTTTAAATTTATTACATTTATAATATTTTCTTTTGTCAACTATGCTTTCGATTTTCGTTTTTGTCTTGCATTAACCCCATTGCAAATTGCATACATTTAATTTTGGCTCATTCATCCCATGCTTTTCCCCTGGATGCTATGCCTTTATTTGTCCTGCTTATGTTACTGTATGGTGTCACTATATTATTGAATGTTGCACACTCCATTTTGTTATTGTATACTATTTTTAATAATAGCCTCAGATGAAGAGCCGTGGAAGGCTCGAAACATGTGTTAGACTGTTGCTTGTACTAAACCTTAGACTTTAAAGGCTGTTCTTTCATACAAATCACTTGGACTCCCGATTTTTATTTTGCTATACTTGGCGCAGTGAAACTGGGACTTCTTTGTGTTGCAACTGTCTGATAGTGTTCAATCCTTTATAGCAGAACCCAATCGCTCAGCATCATTGATCCAATGACTGACTCATTTTCTATGGAACCCCAAAGAAAAAGCCAAGACTTGATGTCCTGGGCTGTAATTAAGATGCAAAGGTTATCCCAATAAATAAATGCACCCAAGGCTGTGCAAGATGTTTTATGCATGATTTGCAAAAGTACACAACTGGTAAAGATGGGACAAACCAAGCAGCACCCACCAGAGTTCAGAATGCCTGAAGTCCGGTGGGTGCCTTCCAATCTTTTGAGGCAAGCACTCATGATTGCTTTAGTGCCAGCAGAAAAGTGGATGCACAATATAGATAAAGAGCAGGTCCTTCAAAGCCTGTTTCGTTAGACGGTGGACGGGTCCAAGCATCATGTAGATTGTGATACTTTGGAATCTCCCACAGATATAGAGAAAAAGGGATGTGGACATAGGAGCAAGAACAGGTTACACACCGTAGTGACTACTGTACTCCTAGTCCAGCCAGTTTCCTTTGTACAACCCACACTCTATCCCCACTAGAACTTACCTGTGAATTGGTTAGTCACAGCGTGGGCAGATGTAGAAGGAGTGGTGGGCCCAGCAGAACAGCGCATATTTGTGGGGCATGGTCGGAGACCAGGCATGCACACTGGTTTTGCTGCTTCAACAAATATAAGATAGTCCCTGGTCCGGTCTAGAGAGAAATCCCACAAATATGGAGAAAAGGTCCATGAAGTAGGGGTACAGTAGGAAATATGGGGAGTATCTTGTTCTTTACCTGTTCCCACCTACCACACCTCGCTATGTCATGAGTCGGGACCCTAAATGGGGGCGCAGTTATTGGGATGTAGCGGGGCAGAATGTGGGGCATTAATGGATGCATTCTGAATGCCCTGATGCTTGGCTGTGAACATCTTTGTGAAACGTGAATTCCACCATAATCTGGCAGTCCTCATACTGTTGGGCAGAGGAATGCTCCCAGTAATTATACAAGGGTATTACTTTAAAGGTTTAATTATGGCATCCAATTTTCCCAGCAGCAACGCCATATTCTTTTTCGTTTCAGTGTTGTCAAGCAATTTACTCCAGTGTGTCCGGTTTGAAGGCCCATCTCGCTAACTGCAACCAGGTACTCTTTGAAATCCAATGTGAACTAGAGAAATGAGTGAGCTTCAGAAACATTGATGTATTTCTGCCAAGTTACTGCATGTGCAGGTCTAAAGATCTGTGCTCTCGCTATCCTGAAAACATTTCTTCCTTTGCCCCCACAAACCGTGATGAGATTCTTGACCTTTTCCTCAGGTCCTAAGCCTTCATGTGCCCCCATCGACCCTTTATCCCCACACAGTGAAATTCATAGCTCCCAGTGTTGCTTCATTCTAATACTTCTCTCTTCAACTCCTCTACAAACTCTGCCACTTTTCCATCATCTTACAAGTTGGCTGCTGTCATCCCTATCCTTAAGAAACCTGGTGTTAGGGAGAATTCTCTGAAATGTGCTAATTCCTCTCTACCTTAGAGACCCCCAGCACTTTTGATGGATTCTAGGACTTTTTCATTTTTAACCTGGATAGAGTGAGACATTTTTCCCACTCTCTCATGTAATTTTTCTGTCTATGATTTAAAACTGTGTTGCTTTTGGTTTTGGAGTCAGACAAACTCCATAGGCATCATCGATGCATTGTGACACACAGCACAATCAGTGCAGTGGCACAGGGAAGCATCTTAGATTTCCCAAAGATTTGAATACCTTCTCTTGGATAAACTACTGTTTCCCAGAGCAGTAAAGTGAAATTGACTTTACTTACAATTTGTAACTTTCTATACCCAGCACACACTATCTTACCATAGGGTGCTGGAGGGGGTTACTTAGTATCCACTTTGTTTAGTTTCTCATGTATTTGCAGTAAGGCACCCATTGGGGGCCATTTTGTCAAAATGGCCCCGGTCTTCTTTTTTTCGCCATTTCTTGCTAGAAAGGTCCTTCTTGAGATTTACTCTGCACGCTAAACAAGGTTTTTGTCCCTTTGTCCGCTTTCTTTGGCAGGATTCACGAGTGAAGCCTGC
Organism: Ambystoma mexicanum; assembly: GCF_040938575.1. Taxonomy (NCBI): domain Eukaryota; kingdom Metazoa; phylum Chordata; class Amphibia; order Caudata; family Ambystomatidae; genus Ambystoma; species Ambystoma mexicanum. The sequence continues at coordinate 315,163,234 of NC_090925.1, forward strand.
CTCTGGCCCCAGTATGTCTGGCAGGGACAGGAAGTGAGGGAGGTGCCCGAAACTCCCTGTGGTTAATTCCCTTGGTTACAGGAATGCACCCAAAGTTGATTGGCCGGCTGGCTGCCCGACAAGGACAGCCACCCTGCTGTGTGATTGACAGCTAGGCTGGAATGAATGGGAGAAACCTGCATTTAAGGCAGAGCTTTTTTGGCTTGGAAGGCAGAGTCAACCACTAGATGAAGGAATCCGAATAAGAACTTGGAAGAGATGCCTGCTTTAACTCCTGGGCCGTTGGTTTGCCCGGTGAAGCACTGCTGCTGTGCAGAAGCTCCGAATTCGCCACGACTAGAAAAGCCCTGCAAGGGCGACTTCTCGCCTTGAGTTGGTGAGCCCAATCAACTCCAAACTGAACTCGTTTGGACATCATCTCGGAGCTGGCTGTACTTCCACTGCTGCTGCTGCTGGAACCGAAATGCCAGGGAGAGGAACACCAAACGGAGTGCATCATTTTTTAAGTCAGACCCAAGCTTGTGGAAGATCTCCCGACTCCCAGTAAGAAGGACTGACCAAGCCTGAGCCACCTCAACAGAGTTCTGGACCCCAGATGCAAGGAAAGTCCAAAGTGGTATCCGAGAGTCCTCGGTGGTGCTATTTGCTGAGACGCGTGGAGCTGAAACCGCGAAGTGCCACTGAATAGAAGTTTGTCCTTTTCTGTCACTGACCATCCTGTTGTGTTGTAGGAGTCCCCAGAAGTCTTCCCTCTTGTCCTCACGACTGAGGCACAGGAACAACAGGATCTACAGAGCTGCACAGGAACAGAGGCCATCTGGAACCATTTCGTCTAACCAAAGGTACTGTGCATTCTAAGAGAACTTACCTCTTGTTGTGGTAGCCTTACTTGATCTCAGTTGAGACATGTCTTGGTTGCTTCTGTAGAGTTGCTTGCATCTTCTACCTCTCACAAGCCTCCCTTCTTGAGACCCTACATTGATTTTCTACAAAGACCTCTAAAACATTATGCAAGACTTTTACTGCCTGGCTCCTTGAATGACTCTTCACTCCTCTGATTGTGTGTTGGTACCTTCCTTCCATGAAGAGGTTAACTTACTTTGCATTAGGGGGTTCAAAAGTACTTACCTGCTTCGGAATATTTGTGTGATCTCTTGTCTTATTCTGAAATCTCTTTACTTTAACACTCATCTCAGTATTGCTCTAAATGTACCAGTGATCTATTAATGTCCACAGTGTCCTAGCTATTTAAGTCACCTGCGGATGTAGGAAGTGTCTGTGTGCCATCCCAAGTGGGTACTTGCTGATTTAGAGAAACTCGGAGTGTGTATTTTGGAGTGTATTTGTGTGTTACTATTATATTGCCCCTTTTGAAGAAGGCTTATTCAAACTTACTGTTAAATAATTAATCCTTTTTTAATCAAGAAATCTTGAGTATAACTGTTTATTTGGACACTTGTCACTGTGAATCTCTGTGCAACTCCCCTACTGCTCACATTGACCCCTCTTGAGATAAGCCTGGCTGCTCAGCCACACTACCAATCGGTCTAGTACAGACTTCTACCAAAGGTTGGGTTCCTATTGCCAGAAGGTAAAGGTTGTTGTAGTGCACCCACAGGGTATTGCTCCAGATCTTTCCTAACACTGGTGGCCGGCAGTGAGGATCTATTGTAGAGTTGTTACACTAAGTATTTGCTTTGCTTTTGTTAAACTAAAAACCTTTTCAAGTCTAAGCTCCACTAGAACAGCAATTGCAACCTGCCAAATATGGATAACTTCATTCAGGAAGCCCTGATCATTTTAACAGTAGATTAACTGAAAGATATGTGTAAAGTCAGGAATCCCTCTGTTAAAGGAAAGAAAAATTAATTGATTGCAAGATTGTTGAATCATCAAAGTATGGGCAGTAGGCCTGTCACACCTACTAAACCAGCAAATGTGGTAATTGATAATGAGGATGATATTTCAGAGTCTAACTCTAATGTCTTAGAAGGCCCAGTGGAGGGAGAAGAGTCCCAGGATAGGAACCCCTCTATGCCTCAGCCAGCCCTTATGCCTCAACCTTTATCCACTGGGACCCCACAAGGTCCATCACTGAGTCCAGAATATGTGTCTCTTGATAAAATGAGACTTGAATTGGAATTTAAAAGGTTGCAAGCCCAAGCTGAAGCCACACATCAGGACGTCAAACACAGGGAATTGGAAATGCAACATGCTCGTGAAATGAAAAGATAGTCTCTTGAAAATGTTTCCCACACAGAGTCCTCTAGGTCTTCCACTCCAAAGAGGCCTCGCCTACCCAAAGAAGCAGTGAGTATGTATGATGTGAAACTTGATATTTTGGATTGGTTGGGTGCTTTTGAATACAATCATGGGATTCAGGGTCGCACAGGGAATCAAGTTGATTCCTTGGCTTTTGTCTAGGCTCCCTCAGGTTGCAACTGATTCTGTAATGGAGGTGGGGGAACTTGAAAGATTGGAGTATGAGAATGTGACGCTAGCTTTGATAGCTAGATTTGGGAAAACTCCTTTCCAGTACCTTAAGAGGTTTAGGACCCTCAAAAAGACTGATGATGCCGCCCCCCCGCCCCTTGGGCTACCTGTGTGTGTGAATGTTTGAAAAACTTAGATAGTTGGATTAAGGGTTAGAGAGTGAACTCCTTTGAAGGAATGAGACATCTATGTTTGTTGGAATCTATTGTTGATGCCTGCTCTCCTGAGCTGAGACAGCATTTGGCTGACTCAAGAGATTGATCCCAAGATGTTAGCAAAGGCTGCTGACTTGTGGGTTGCCAACAGGGCCACTCACAAGGATTGCGGGGCCACTCATAAAAACAAAAGATGAGGGGAAGCAGCACAAGAGAGATGACAAAGATAATTCTAAATCCTCCCACCCAAAAGAGGGCCACAAACATAAGAAGAGTAAGCCACATGGGTAACCAAATCAGTTTAGTGAAACCTCTGGTGCTAAACCAGAGGGAGGTCAGCAGAAGCCCCCATTTGTCAAAACATTTGCAAAATGTTATGCTTGTGGGTCAACTGACAATGTGAAAGGGGATCCCAGATGCACGGGTAATCCTTCAGGGGTCCACACTGCCTCCTTAGCCTTCCTCCTTGATGGAGAAGTTCATATGGCAAGTGGACACTTTCATCTATTGGCTGAAGACCCCATTGGAGTCTCAGTTAGTGTTTCTTTAGTATCCCTTTAGTATCCCTGGGTCTGTGGGAACAGCAGAATGTAGATGTGTATAACTCTATTCCAGATAATACCAAAGAATATTACAAGGACAGTGTACTTGCAAAATGGTCAGGTGACCCCTGCTATTAGAGATGCTGGGGGCACAATTATAGTGGCGGACGAAACCTTTTTCAAACCTGAGGATGTTTCTACGGCACCCAAAGGCCCCACTAATCTTGGTGGAGGCCCTGTGCAGATGGTTCCAATACTACCAGCTCTCGTCCAGTGCAACAATATGACTGTTAGAATACCTATCAGTGTACAAAATTAAGTGCCTGGGAGAGCCCTCTTGGGGAATGACTTAAAGGAGTTGTATCAAGCACCCCCAGGCCTCCCAGTAAAAGGAAGCAGGAGTAGACTAGACTGGCCAGGGAGCAAACATTGAATGACTCTCAATGGGATGTTACAAAAGTACCTATTACTTCCAGTCCACAGGAAGAACAACCTTCTGATTCCAGGAAGAAAGAGACAAAGGGGAAACCCAAGGTCTCAGGAAGAAAGAAAAGTATCACCCCTTTGCATAAAACAAGGACATCCCAGAGATGACGGTCCAAGGTCACACCTGTGACCCTTCCACCAGCTGAGGCTGAGTGGGAGGACCAACCAGAGGATGGTGAACCAGTTACTGGTGACACAGAACTGGAAGAAGCCCTTCACCCTGTTGGAGACCTGGATCCTAAAGACCACCCTAAGCTGCAGACTTTGGTTGCAGAAGGTGGTCCCTGTAGGGCAGACTTCAGCAGAGGTCAAAGAGTTTGTCCTACTCTTGAAGGACTTCGCCAACAGGCAGCTTCCGAGCTGGATGGGCAAGAGCCAGGGAAGCACAGGCTGTACTGGGGGATGGCCTCCTTTACAGTGAACCTATAGAGTCTGCCCCAGGGGACTACAGAAGACTTGTAGTGCCTCAGGAGGTGAGACCTCATTTTCTACAGTTAGCCCATGAGATTCCTTTGGCTGGTCACTTAAGTTTTAAGAAGACCAATGAAAAGATTTCTCTGTATTTCTACTGCCCTAAGATGGGGTCTGATGTAAATACATTCTGTAGAAGCTGTCACACTTGACAGACTTCTGGCAAGAGTGGAGCCAAGAACGTGCCACCCTTGGTGCCCCTCCCATTGGTGGGAGTACCTTTTGAGAGAGTAGGGATTGATGGTGTTGGTCCCTTAGACCCTCACACATCTTCAGGCAACTGATTTTTATTTGTTGTGGTAGACCATGCTACCAGGTTTCCTGAAGCCATACCTATGAGGACTGTTACTGTTCAGGCAGTGGCTAAGGCCCTCCTTGGTATTTTTACCAGGGTTGGTTTTCCTAAGGATGTTATCTCAGACAGGGGGACCAATTTTATGTCCCACTACATGCAGCTTTCCCTAAGGTTTAAACATCTTCTCTTGTATAAACTGTTACGCTCACCTGGTTCCCACAGATGCGTCGATCGGACCCGGACAGCTGCGGTCTCCACCAACGTGATGCGTAGTGCCGAGATGACTGTCTGGACTGGCCCGCCTAATCTCGTCTGCTTGATCCGTAGAAGTATTCTCCTGCTAGTGGAGAAAGGGATTTAGCTAGCCGTGGATATGAGTGATAGCTCCCTCCCACTGTTCTCGTTCTCCCTTCTTGTCACCTCCGATATCCCCTTTTAGGAACCTCACCTTTTGTATGTAAATGATGAGCTCTCCATCCTGCGTGGATTGCAGGTGCACGTTGATGCCAGTTACTTCACTGGTTTGAAGGCGTGGTAGTGTTCCGGAGAGTATTGACTCTGAGGTTTCCTGGCAAAGTTCGGTAAGTTTCAAGCTCATAGAGTTCAATATGTCCGATGATCCACTCTTGTCCCCCCTTCCTTCCTTGTCTTGCAACTAAGATCGTGAGAAGATACCCCTCGTGGCAGTTGGTGGGGCTCAGGTAAGAGTCTGTATTGCCCAACGCCGTCTGGTAAATGTTGCCAGTGTTTAATGTGTTTTCTCTCCCTTTGCAGGTGCGGCACATGAAGATGTGGAGAGTTATAGAATAATGCCTCCGGTGGTAATCAGGTAAGTCTATGATGAAAAGTGTTTTATTTGTTGGTTTTCTCGGCTCACCTTGTTGTTTTCTTTTGTCCCTCAGGTGCCGGTGTTCGGGGAAGAAATGATGGAGGCAGCGCCGAATCGAAAGATGCTGCGAGGACTGGTGAGTATGGCTGGCGCTGCAGCTGGAGATGCGACGCGTACAGAAATGATGTTCTTTCCAGGTCCGGAGGCGAGATGGATCCGAAATCAGGTGAGGAATTCGAAATAGTTTTTCTAATCTTGTCCTTTTCTTTCCTCTTGGTTTTAGGACCTCCAGATTCGAGGCAGGCGTGGCAGAAGACTGGATGCAGACTGCAGGCACGGTGAGCGTTACGCTGCTGGATGCAGAATAACGCGAAGCGTGTGCTGTTGTTCGGGCGTGGTTTAAATAGCCTCCAAAGTAGTTCCAGGTAAGAAGTTCCCTAGAACCACGCCCGAGTAAAAAAATAGTCCCTGTAGAAAAATAGTTCCATCCAGGCCTCACGTTGGCTTGGACTTACTAGCAGCATGGTCTGCATCAGGTAACTAAAGTCTATGAGCCTGGCGCCTATGGAGCCAGGACTGATTTCCATGATGAGCCTGGCGCCTAGGGCGCCAGGACTGAACCCAAATAGCCCCCAGCCGGGGCTGTTGGGGTTTTAATAAGTATCTGGATGCCTGCTCCCGGAGCTGATGGGCTTGGTCCTGATGCCCAGGGGTAGGCATCATGACATAAACTACTGTTTCCAAGAGCAGTAAAGTGAAATTGACTTTACTTACAATTTGTAATGGTCTAGACCCAGCACACACTATCTTATAAGAGGCTGCTGGGGGAGTTACTTACTACCCCCTTTGTCTAGTTTCTCATGTAACATTTTTATGTTACCATTTCTACAATTAATGGCTGGTGGCAGTGGTTTACTTTTTGCTATCATTGTGTGTTTTTACCACGGGTTGCATTCGCAGCTGCTGTAAGGCACCCATGGGTGGCCATTTTGTCAAAATGGCCCCAGTCTTCTTTTTTCGCCCTTTCTTGCTGGAATGGTCCTTCTTGACATTTATTCTGCGCGCCAAACCAGGTTTGGTCCCTTTGTTCGCATTATTTTTGGCGGGATTCACGAGTCAAGCCCTCCTCTGGCTCCAGTATGTCTGGCTGGGACAGGAAGTGAGGGAGGTGCCCAAGACTTCCTGTGCTTAATCCCCTTGGTTACAGAAATGCACCCAAAGGTGATTGGCCGACTGGCTGCCCGGCAAGGACAGCCACCCTGCTGTGTGATTGACTGCTAGGCTGGAATTAATGGGAGAAACCTGCTTAAAAGGCAAGGCTTTTTGGCTTGCAAGGCAGTGTCGACTACTGGACGAAGGAATCCGAAGAAGAACTTGGAAGGGACGCCTGCTGCAACTTCTGGACCGTTGGTTTGTCGAGTAGCCCTGCTGCTGTGCCGAAGCTCCGAATTCGCCTCGACTAGAGAAGCCCTGCAAGGCCGACCTTTGAGTTGGTGGGACCATTCAACACCAAAGTGAACTCGTTTGGCCATCTTCTCAGAGCTGGCTGTATTTCCACTGTTGCTGCTACTGGAACCGTAGTGCCAGGTAGAGGGACACCAAACGGAGTGCATCACTTTTAAGCCAGACCTGAGATCCTGTGCAAGATCCTCTGGACTCCCAGTAAGCAGGACTGACCAAGCCTGAACCACTTCAACAGAGTACTGGACCCCAGATGCGAGGAAAGGCCAAAGTGGTATCTGAGAGTCTGCGGTGGTGCTATTTGCTGAGACGCGAGGAGCTGAAGCCGCGAAGTGCGCTGAATAGAAGTTTGTCCTTTTCTGTCGCTGACCGTCCCGTTGTGTTGTAGGAGTCCCCAGAAGTTCTCCCTCTTGTCCCCACGACTGAGGCACAGGAACAACAGGATCTACACAGCTGCACAGGAACATAAGCCAGCTGGAACCATTTCTTTAACCAAAGGTACTGTACAGTCTAAGAGAACTTACCTCTTGTTGTGGTAGCCTTACTCGATCTCAGTTGAGACATGTCTTGTTGCTTCTGTAGAGTTGCTTGCATCTTCTACCTCTCACAAGCCTACCAACTTGTGACCCTACATTGATTCTACTTTTTCTTCAAAGACTTTTTTTTTGTTGGGATTAAAGTGAAAAAGAAAGGCCTCAAAGAGAGAATGATGGTAACAATTACAGAAACTTGCTTCTGAGTCGCAGTTGCAGCAAAGGTTTCCCTTAATTTAGAAATGTTATGTACAAAGAAATGAGAGATATTATTGCAAAGTAGCCGTGAAGGGTTCTCTGTGATTTCCAGAGAAGTGGAGCCCCAGTACTATTTTTTATTAAACAGTTTTTTTATTGATTTATACGTAAACATGTGAAACACAATCAATCAACAATAACCCCTACATCCTCCAACTCCCCCCTCCCACACTACCCCCACCCCTGCCCCCAGTTGCACAGACACACCATGTTAGATGGTACTGACAGCAAAACCAAAGGAAAACAATATATCATAACAAAATGGGGAAGATTACCCTCCGGCCTGCATTCCGACCCTTATACTGAACAGACCCATTTACATATCAACGTGGAACTAATAGGCTCAGCAAGTCCACAAATGCATTATTAGGTCACCTGATCACAGTTCAAAGGGTCCGGAGACATTTCCATCTCACTTTGGAAACACCTAAACAAGGTCCAATAGTCCAAGGGTCTACTGCTCAGCGGCAGTGTTTGTATATACAACGATTCCAGTCTCTCGAATCTGGACATAGAGGAAATCCAATCTAAGAAAATCGGAGCTCTTGACGCCCCCCAAGCATTGGCAATCAACAATCTTGCAACAATCGAAGCCATGCCTAGGAGGCGCTTCTCACTCCTGGTTCCGGATTCTGCCAGAGCCAACAGCCACACTGCTGGAGAGTCTTGTATTGGTATATCAAGAATAGTAGCCATGGTGTGCTGAACCCTAGTCCAAAGGCCTTTATCGGGGGGCATACCCAGCCACATGCAGAAAATCAGCCAGTGACTTACCACATCGCTTACAGCTGGGGGACCTATCCGGGTAGAACGCACTCAGGCGGGCTGGAGAATAATACATCTGGTGAACAAACTTAAAGTGTATCAAACGCAGCCTAGTATTCATAGCGATTTGCTTAGTTTGTGTACACACTGTACCCCATTGAGCCTCCGATAATGAGAAACCCATACTCTCCTCCCATCTACTTCTGAATTGGTTTCCCGGGGAAGGGGTGTTAGCCTGCACTATTCTATATAAAGTAGAGATCACTTTACTCCTGTACTGCGTAGAAGTTATATAGGTCAATACCGGGGAGATCGGCAGGGCTTCCAGGATGGCTGGCCAAATAGACCGCAGCGTCTCCCTGAGCCTATAGTAGAAGAACATTGTTATAGGAGTCCAGTCACCCCTCTCCTTTAGCTCATCCCAAGTAACAAATCTGCCCTCCAACACCAGGTCCCCCAATGTATGAATACCCAGAGCCCTAAATTGCTTACAGAAAGCTTCCTCCTGAGTAAGAGGAACGCCCTGGACATTGTAAATGGCCATGTCCGGAGAGTACCAGCAATCCAGGCCTAACCTGTCCGCCAGACAGTCAAGTGCTTTAAGCGTGATTATTATCGGCTGTACCTCCGTCCTGGCACCATGAGCTCGCACTCCCCCCAATAACCCATTCAAACTATCCGAGTAAGTTATAACCTTCTCCATACGTGATCCAGGGAAGGGGCCCACCACCAAGCTGCATACTGGGCTTGCGCAACCATATGATAAAGGGGGAGGTCAGGAATATCAAATCTGCGAGTATGGATGGCTTAGTATATCTAATGAGATCCTAGGATGACCCCCGGCCCAAATCAATCTGTTCAGCAGGCTCCTAATACGAACCCAGAATCTCGAGGGAGGCCAGATTGACACATTATTAAAGATATATAAAAGTTTGGGTAGAATCACCATCTTGGATATCGCGACTCTGGCCGCCTGGGAGATCGGGAGGGACACCCATGAGTCCACTTTACGTTCCAAGCTTTACAGTGTCGACGAATAGTTGTCCTCATACAACTTAATGGGAGAAGTGGATACCCAAACCCCTAAGTAAATGATAAAGACAAACTCAACTTCAAATCCCTTGCAAATAATTACAAGAAAGCCATCATTAAAGCCAAAGCTAAATCTTTTGAAGATAGAATCACGGAGGCCAAATCGAACACCAAGGAAATGTTCGCCATGTTCAGGGAACTTGAGACCCCCACACCCACCCCCCAAAACTTCACCAAGGATAAAGAATGGTGTGACAACATCCAAACAGCCATGCGCAATAAGATCAGCACCCTCCAAGCCAAAATCGTGAACACCAAACTAATACTTTCCACCCACATTACACCCTCCCCGCCACCACCGCCCCCCTCACCCACAGAGGCCCCACCCACCTTCTCGTTTAAAACCATCCAAGAAAAAGACATGATCAACATCATGAAAAACATAAAATCCTCCAATTGCAAAGGCGACCCCTGTCCTGCCTCCATCATCAAAGACTGCGCAGACACCCTGGCGCCTTTCCTAACAGCCTTCGTCAACGCCTCCTTCACCACAGGGAGAGTCCCTGCATGCCTCAAGGAAGCATGGGTCCGACCCCTCATAAAGAAACCCACACTTGGCCCCACCTCCCCTAATAACTACATCCCCATCACCACTGTCCCTTTCCTCCTCAAGATTCTAGACAAAGCAGCCTACCTGCAGGTCCAGCACTTCCTTGAAGAACAGAACCTCCTTGGACTGAGACAATCCGGCTTTCGCCCCAGGCACGGGACAGAGGCTGCCCTACTCAACCTCAAAAACCAAATGGACGACGCAAGGGACCAAGGCAAACCTGTCCTGCTCCTTCTCCTGGATCTGTCGGCAGCCTTTGATCTTGTAGACCACAACATCCTCTGCCACCACCTCTCCTCCACAGCCAACTTCTCTCAAGAAGCCACCACATGGATCACCTCCTTCCTCCAAGGCAGGACCATGCAGGTCTTCTCTGACCTAGCCACGGCATCACCCTCCATCATGCTATGTGGGGTGCCCCAAGGGCATCTCTTACACCAACTACGCCGACGATACACAGATCCTTCTCACTCTGACAGGCGATTATGACACGGACTCTGCTACCCTCAACAACATTTACAACACAATCCAAATGTGGATGGCTATCAACGGCCTCTGCCTTAACCCCGACAAAACTGAGCTCCTACTCGTAGGCTCCCCTGACACCATCAAGAAACTTGACGCACAGTTTAGTCACTTCACTATTGACTCAATCAGGATCCCAGTACTAGGCACAGTAAAAACACTAGGTGTCTACTTAGACTCCAACCTATCCATGACCAGACAAATAAACGCCATCGCCTCCTCTGCTGCTTACCATGCAAAACTCCTTAACGCAATCAGACCTTATCTGTCAAAAGAAACATGCACTAACATAGCCATCGCGGCTTGATTACTGCAATATTCTCTTCCTAGGGACCTCCAACAAAAACCTTGAGAAGCTCCAAGTAATACAGAACAGTGTCCTGCGTGCTGCACAAGGCATTGCCAAGAGAGAGCTCATCACCGCTGCCAGAAAAGCATCCCACTGGCTCCCCATAAAGGAAAGGATCTTATTCAAAGCGCTAAGCATCACCCACAAATGTGTCCATCTTGCCGCCCCAATGTACCTTTCCCAGAGGATCCACCCGGTCTCCTCCGCAAGACCCACTAGGTCACCCTATGCCAGCATGCTCTCAGTACCCAGAGTAAAAAGAGCCAGAGCAGGGGACTCCAGCTTCAAGTACCTTGCTGCCGTACAATGGAACACCCTCCCTAGCTCCCTGCGCTCTGAACCCTCATTGGCCGCCTTTCGGAAAGCCTTGAAAACGACCCAGTTCATCTAACAAACATATGGCCTAGCCCTCATGAATGTCATGTATGATGGATTACGTGGTATGACACCACCTATATCTGATCACAGGTCACTGCCTCACTGTAACCCAAGGCACAACCTGTACCCATTGTAACTAAGTTTTCCTTACAAGTAACAGTGCCACAATGCCCCTGGGCTGTCTGCGCGCTATTTAAATGTAATAAATAAATAAATAAATAAATAAATGAGTAACAGATCCCCTGAGGGCACCAGGCAAACTCATCCCCAATATCATCCTGTGATACCTGTGCCATAAAAGGAAGTATTTCTGACTTGGACCAGTTGATCTCTAGACCAGAAAGGGCCCCAAACTCCAAAATCTCCCCCATGATTGGCATTAAGTTATCCCTTGGGTGCTTCATGTAAATCAACATGTAGTCCGCATATAACAACACAATAGATGTGCACAAAAGTTTACTTATACCCCTATGTGAATGAAATTCATCCAATGCACAGGCCACTGGCTCAGTCGCCAAGGCAAAAAGGATGGGCGAGAGGGGGCACCCCTGCCTGGTTCCACAAGAAGGTAATATTGCTGCCGACTGCATTTGATTAGTCTAAACCACTGCCTTAGGGGCTGTATACAACAGTCGTATCCACTGCAGAAAGGTATTGCCCAGACCAGCTTGGCGGAGCACCTCGAACAGGAAGGGCCACTCGACAGAGTCGAAGGCTTCCTCTGCATCGAGGGCTGCAAGGACCATGGGAATTTCACTGTTGACATTGTGCATCAATGAGAATAACCTCCTCAAATTATTTTGGGTGGACCGACCTGGGATGAACCCAGCTTGATCCGGCAACACCAGGGCGGGCATAGGGGAAGAAGCCTATCTGCCAAAATTTGGCTGGGATCTTGTTATCGGTGTTCGTCAGAGGTAAAGGTCTATATGACGAACAACTGCGCGGGTCCTTACCAGATTTTAGGAGAACCACGACCAGGGCCGTCCTAGTAGTCTCTGGGAGGGTACCTGCAAGCCTAGCATGGTCAAACATGTTCCGCAGTGGCGAGATGAGTAGCTCTGCATAAGCTTTGTACATCTCAGCAGTAATGCCGCCAATGCCCGGTGCCTTACCATTTGGGAGGGAGTGTATCGCTTTAAGGATCTCTTGGTCTGAGGGAGGAACATTCAACAATGCGCCCTGCTCCTGGTCCAGCCACCCCAGCGCCACTCTATCTGGATATTGGGAGATACTATCATGGCCCACCTCCAGCTGTGTAGAGTACAGCTTCTCAAAAAATACCCGAAATGTGTCATTAATAGCCACATTGTCCCTAAGCATATTCCCGTTTTCAGTCTCCACCACCAGGATAGCCTCCTGACGTTGTTCCTGTTTAATCGCCCAAGCTCGGGTCCTACTGGGACGGTCCCCCTCAGCGTACCTGGCCACTGCTGTAGGGTCCCCCAAAAATCGCTCTTCGCTGTCCTTTAGTGAACGAACTACCGCCCTCCTTGCCCCCAACCGATCTTGTAACTCCTGAGAATTGCCCTAAGTTTGTTCCCTTTCCATATCCTTGATCTCCTTCTCAAGGGTCGTTATAGATCTGCGTATACACTTCAGGACCCCACACCCCCTCCCTAGACATACAGCATCCTCGGATATAGACCTTAAAGGCTTCCCAGACCACCCTAGGGTCTGCCACCAAATCCGTATTGGTAAGAAACAATTCAGCTATATCTCGATGGACATCTTCCCTAAAGGCAATATCCTCCAGCGCCCGCGCTCTGAACCTCCATATAAGCCGTCTCCTGGGAACTTGGGGTCTAGTAAATTGGGCCACTACTGGTGAGTGGTCCGACAGGGTACGGGGGAGGATTTGAGCGGCTTGGGTCGACCTGGCTATCTCTGAGGACAATTGGATATAGTTTATCCTGGAGGAGCTGCCATGGACCCCCTAATAGAAGGTGAATACCCGGTCCAAGGGGTGTAACAGTCTCCAGGAGTCAACCAATGAGTAATCCCTCGCTATTGACCACCACTTCTTGGCCACCCGAGGTGTCGAGGTTTGAGTGGATGAGGATCTGACCATATCCACCTGCCCAAACCACATCATATTGAGGAAACGCACGTAGATGATCCGCGCATGTTAATAAACAGTATACGCCAACCCGAGATATCTTCTGCAACCAAAACGAATCTGCCTTCCGATTCAGAAACCACTTTGTGCAGCTTGAACTCAAGAGTTCTATGTATGTAAATCGCTACCCCCCGGGAGTGGGAAGAAAAGGAGGACCCATACCTGTGGATCCCCCAGCCCGTTAAATTAGGGAGGTTGTGTGTTTTAGGCAAATGAGTCTCCTGGATACACAAAACATTAGCACAATGGTTCCTTGCATAATTTGTAATTAGACGTGTTTTTTTACTATTTGTGAACCCACGTATATTCCACGTTCATATGGTTATATCCCCACCCCGCTGAACATCACCCACTATGGAGGATACAGCTCCTTACCCTGTTTGTGGGAGAAGACTGCTAGTTGTAAAATTAGACCGTTGTGATTTGCACCTTGTGTATTGTCAGTACCAATGCCAGTTCTTATAATACTGCCTGCACATTTAGCAACCTGAAATCCCCCCACCCCAGACCTGCAGCACCAACAAATTAACAGAACTAACCCAAATCCCCACCCCCCGCCCACACTAGAAACCCCAAACTACTGGCCGCCCATTCCCACCCCCCACCCTATACCCCTCAAGCATCAAATCAAACATAGCTAAGTAGCCACTGGGCAGGGAGGGGGGGGGTGGTGGCTACTGCGACTCCTAAAGCTCGGAGGCTCGATACCATTGTTACATTTTACTGTGGTAACCCACATAGAGGGAGCACTAATTACTATATTCAAACATTGCAGAATGACATCAAGTTCATCTACAGCCACAGATTGGCAAAGTGTCACAACGCAACCACAGGCGCACTCAGGCCCCAACTCTGTTAAGAGGACCCCGGTGAGGGGGGGCTAAGATCCGGAATGTTAATAGCAAACCTCTCGGCTGATTCAGGAGTGGTAAAGAAAAGGACCTTTCCATCCTGCACCACTCTAAGCTTCGCTGGATACATCATCGAATAGTGAATCCCTTTTTTCCTCAGAATGCCCTTAACATTTACAAAAGTTTTCCTCTGGTCCTGAACCTGGTGGCTGAAATCAGGGAATAATCGAATTGTCGCTGAGCCCCATTGCGAATTCTTCTTTTCTCTCGCCACTCGCAGAAGGGTATCATGATCCCTATAATTGAAAATTCTGGCAATGATAGCCCTTTTCCGGAGCTCCGGGGGGGGGGGGGGGGGACGGGGCCTGACCGCCAGTGAGCAGTGGGCTCGTTCAACCATAAACATTCTAGTGACTGGTGGATTGTCCAGGACTTCTTTAAGGAGTTGTTCAACAAAAAGTTCCATAGTTCCATATTATCAATGTGTGTGCTCTCGGCCACCCCTGTAATCCGAATATTATTTCTCCTAGACCTCCCTTCAAGATCATCATTTTTAGCAGTAACTTTCTTGACTGTCTGTTGCAGGGATGCTACCTCTCGCTGCAGAACGGCAATCTTGTCTTCACCTTCCCCTATCCTCTGCTCCGCCCCCGACATCCTCCCACACAATTTCTCGATTTGTACAGCCGACACATCTACCTTACAGGTTAAAGCATCTATTTTGGCCCCAAGACTGTCTGTACTGCCTTTTAGGGCTAGCAGGGTTTGATTTAAGGCAGAAATGTCAATGTGGGACTCACCGGGCTCACCATCCTGACTGGACAAGGCCCGATCCCTTCTGTTATATTGTTCCATCTTGGATTGTCGTTTCTGGTTGCCCATTACAAGGGAAACGGAGTATAACGACCCAAGTCTGCGCACAATTCACCCCCGCATGGACACAGGCAGGAAGGGGGCCAAATGCATTTCAAAGGGACCAGAACTCACACCTACTGCAGGACTATTGGGCCCAGGGGGGAGATGCACCCAGCTTCCAGCCCCCTCCACAAGGCCCCAACCAAGTTATAGGTTCCGCCGGTACACACACTTAGTAGGCGGGCTTGTCCCCCCGATGTATAAGCAACCTGTGCCGATCAGTTCAGCAGTTGGGCTATTGGCTCATCACAGCCCCAGCAAGGAGCCGCTGACACAGTCCCTACAGCCAGGCCAGCCCAGGAGACAAAATGACCAGCCACAGCAAACCCCACTGCTGGTACAGGAAGGGCCCCCAACACCACCCACCAGGAGAGGGGTGTATGGGAGATGACCCACCCAGCTCAGCCCACCACTCCACAGAGCCAACCAGGCCAATCTGCCACCGTCTCCTGCGTGTGACTTTGTCTAGGAGGGAGAGGAGCCCACAGGACCCCATGCAGTCCAACTGCCGATAGGGCGAGCATCAGGACCAGGCTTGCAGCAACTCCCACCATGTATACTATGCCAGGGAGGAGGGGGCTCACAACTCACCTCCTCCAGGGCCTCGCCTCCACAAGGCCGCAACTCGGGCGCACACCAACCAGCCCGGACCGCACACAGAACAAGCAGTGACTCAAGGCCACAGGGACCATGAAGGGCTTAGCCACCACATCTTCGCGTCGAGGGCTAGCCCGCATCCCACAGCACCTCCGCACACCGGCGCCCAGTAGGGGCAGGGACACCAGCGCCAGCCCGAGGCCCGGCGAGAACACCCCCGGACAGTTGGCAACAGCCCTGCCGACTGTGGGTCGCCCAGGATCCAGCGCCACCAGAGCTCCGTGAGGTGGGGGGAGGGGGTGGAGGAGCTCCAGCTCTACGCGGCCGCCGCAGCTGCCGGCCCCAAATCAATTACTGCACAGGATGCCATCGGATCTTGCTATGCGGAAACCCGGGGGTCCTCCCGCCGTTCCGGAAATAAAATCTCAATAGAGAGCGTAGCCGATGGTCGTTGTTGCTTCCCTGTGGGACAAAGTTCCTGAGCCTCTGATGGAGCGCTTTGAAGCCGCGGCCATTTTCGTTGCTGCGCAACAGCGCCCCCTTTCTACAAAGACGTCTAAAACATTGTGCAGGACTTTTACTTACCTGCAAGAAGCGCTTCAGCTCACCTAGACTTTTGCCCAGTTGACATTGGCTGGCCTGGCTCCCTGAATGACTCTTCTCTCCTCTAATTGTGTGCTGGTACCTTTCTTCCAGGAAAGGTTTAACTTACTTTGCATTGGGGGTTTTTAAAGTACTTACCTGCTTCAGAATATTTGTGTGAGCTCTTATCTTATTTTGAAATCTCTTTACTTTACCACTCATCTCAGTATTGCTCTAAATGTACCAGTGATATATTAATGTTCACAGTGTCCTAGCTATTTAAGTCGCCTGAGGGTGTAGGAAGTGTCTGTGTGCCATCCCAAGTGGGTACTTGCTGATTTAGAGAAACTCAGAGTGTGTATTTTGGAGTGTATTTGTGTGTTATTATTACATTGCCCCTTCTGAAGGAGGCTTATCCAAACTGACTGTTAAATAAATTAATAATTGTTTAATCAAGAAACTTTGTGTAAGTGTTTATTTGGATACTTGTCACTGTGAATCTCTGTGTAACTCCCCTACTGCTCACATTGACCCCTCTAGAGATAGGCCTGGCTGCTCAGCCACACTACCAACCTATGTAGTACAGACTTATACCAAAGGTTGGGTTCCTATTGCTAGGAGGTCATGGTTATTGTAGTGCACCCAAAGGGTACTGCTCCTAATCTTGCCTAACGCCTTGCCTAGAGCCTAATTGTCCTGCCAACTTCCGTCCTGTCTCTCTTCTACCTCACTCTTCCAAAATCCTAGAGCGTGTACTTTTCAACCGACTCACTGAGTTCCTTGAAACACAACCTCTGGGATACTCTTCAATACAGTTTCCAGCCTCTGCACTCACAAATGTCAGCAACTACATTTCTTCCACTCGTCATGCTAACCGTTAACTGTTAATTTATTCTTTTTTTACTTGATCATTTTACAATACATAGGGCCTCATTAGAATTATGTCGGTCCGGAAATAAGGGTGTCAGTAGAAATGTACTAGCACCTTTACTGGACCGCCATATTGCAACGATGCCTGACCTGCCCGGTTTTCCGGCCCCTACCGGCATGGTTGTCACGGAAGCACCAGCACCTTAGCAATGGTGCCGGTGCCTCTATGTCCTCATACTCCCTGGGGAGTAACTGTTGTCGCCGTCACTTGTGATATCCTGGTGGCAACAGGATGTCAGGCGACGGTACGGCTGTTACGGGGTTGCCGGAAATCTTCCGCCTACCTGTGGGTTTTCCGACAACCCCATAATGCGGGTCATAAACTTTATATACATATTATCCTTCATTAAGCCGTATAGTAGATGAGAAATTATATAATTATTCATTTTAGGTACATGAAGCTAAGGAAATAAAATACACACAATACACAATATATAACACACCAACAAATAGGCATTATATGTCACATGTCTGCAATTTGTCCATATGACAATAAGGGACTTTAATATCTGACATGCCGCCCAGGCTATTCTTTATTTAGCTGTGAACTGCTCTGAGCTGAGCAAAGGTTGCAATAGTTGGATTAATAAAGCTGGTGTTGTAGCAAAGAAACTAATTCTGAAAGTCTGGAAAATTAGAAAGAAACCACAAGTGAAAGACTGGATTACAGATCGTCAAGTACTGTCGTTATTTGAACAAGTGACGTATAAGAGAATGGATATGGAGGATTACTATTTGGATATGTGGTGATCATTTAATGAATTGTATGGATGAGGTTTACGTGTAAATGCAGAGGGAATATGTATATGGTCAAATTGCACATATGTGACATATATTGCCTATTAGTTCATCTATTATTGTTCTTCTCAACCTCTCTGCTGCCATCAATACCGTTAACCCTTCTAACCTTCTCTCAACACTATATCGCTTAGGCATCAGGGACAAGGCCCTCACCTGCTTCATATCTCGCCACCAGACACTTTCAGGTGTCCTGGAACAGCCTTACCTTCCTACTCACACCACTTACTGTTGCTGTTCCCAAAGGGTCAGTCATGGGTCCACTTCTCTTCACTCTCTATACCTCTGCTCTTGGCACCTTGATCTCATCCTATGACTTCCCCTATCAAATCTCGACACTCAGATCTTTTTCTCCTTTCCCTCCTTATCTGACGAGCTATGGTAAAATAATTCCTGACTGTCTGTAAGCCATCTACTACTGCTCATGCTTCATTCCACTAACACTGAAGTTCTCTACTTCCCATCCAAACATGTGATCTCTTCCTTTCCACCTTTTCAACTCTTCTACCCTGACTACATTCCCAATGCAGCTGCCTGCAACCTTGGTGTCGTCTTTGACCCATCTCACAACTTCTAGCTCTTCATCATCAAATCGGCCACTGCGGCCAGACTTTATCTCCTCAATGTCAGAAAATCTTTCCTTCAACACTGGTACGCACTGAATCTCCCCTTTAGTACTCTCTCGGTCTGACTACTGTACCTGTCTACTCAATGGCCTTGCCAACTATGCTTTTTCACATCTCGAGAAAGTCCTCAAATTTGCTGTCCGTACACTGTTCAACCTTCCCTGCTTCACTTTTACCTCCCCAGCCCGTTGTCAGTTAGGCTGGTTATCTATGAGTGTTTTGCTTTCACAAAGTGCACAGATATATTTCACAGAATACTCGGCTGTTTTCTCCCCAGCACACTGAATGAAAACCTTGGATGCTGGAAGGCAATTATTCACACACATACTCAGTTGGACTGCAAAGTGGCTCTTTATGGCCGTTTTATTCACAAAAGGCATGCATGAATGAATAAGTGCAGTGGAAATAATAATAAATGGATAAATGAATACTAAATGTGCAAAATGTGAAAGAAGTCTAAATAAAGTACATCACTGTTGACACAGAAGCAAGGCATACCCTGCTCTCGCCAGGAGTCACTGAAAAGCTCCCAAACAGTCATGCAGAGACATCTCAGCATCAAAGGGCCTGGAGTGATACGGCCATCCTCCAAGTGAAGCTTTCTACATGACCGTCTTGGTGCCCCTCATTTTAAACCACCGCAAATTCAAGGTGGCACCTTCTAGAATCTTTTGGTTCTCTGGGTTTCTACTCGTTGGCAGCTCTCATGGGCCCCCGGACGGACTGACCCACAGTAGAACTCTTCCCTTTCTCAAGGAAGCAGCAAAAGCAACTCTATAACTCATCTTCAGCTTTGACAACATCCGTGGTAACGTTATCAGACACCAGCCAGCATCGGCTCATTCTAGCTTATGCGGGCACCTTCTTCCCAACGTGTCCTTGAAGCAATGCAGCCTAACGTAAGCAATGAGCAGCACTGAAACAGTGTTTTCCAATGGAATAATACGAGCAATGTAAAGAGTTCACATCAAATGCAGATTCCACTGAGGCCTGGCGCAAATGTCCATTATGGCTTTGAGAGTACCAGACTGCACCGCGCACCAGCACCATGTTTTGGTCCAAAGCATTACAATGATACAAAGGGCAAAGTATAAACTCATTCTCATCTTCAAAACTATACATGGACTTGCCCCACCATACTTATCGGCCCATCTCACTCCTTACTCTCTCCCACGCCCCCTGTGATCAACCTCTTGTGCCCCCTTGCACTCCCTCTCGTTTCCGCTCTCTACCTCTCCTTGCTCCCTTACTCTGGAATGCTCTTCTTCTCTGCACTACTCCCACTCGGTCTATTTAAATCCAACCTCTGTAAGGAGTTCATGGTGGCAACAACAAAGACAGATACAAGTGATCACAGTTCAATGGTGTTTATTAAACTGTATGACTGGGTTGGAAAAACGCCTAATCTAAACCTAGATTGAAGATGGGAGCAAGCTACAACCATCAAATAAGAATAATAAAGTCCTAGTGGCGTCTTGTCAAAATGAAAGGGCCTATACTAAAATAAAAACTATTGCCAATCCTTACAACTAAATAAAAAAAGAAGTATGGGATAAACTTTCTTGAGAAAGAAAGAAGTGTTCAGAAATGATAAATCAGGATGTAGTTGCCGGGGGTCTCCCTTCCCCATGTTTTTAGCACGGGACAAGGTGGGATTCCGGGGCACAGCACACACTCAGGCTTTTCCCAACACAAGCCTACAGTTCCTTTCTCAGGTACCAGGACCCCTGGTGGTTAAGACTCTTTTCTACAAAAAGTCTCTCGCCTCCAAGGCCCAGGTGCATTCAGATAATAAACAAAGAGATCCTTTCCGTTTATAGGTTGCGTGATGACTTTTCCACCCCTGGATCCCCCTCTTCCGGGCTCAGATCCACAACAAATGTCTAGTAATATGCAGACCTTTGGTGGTTATGCATCTTGCTGCCGAGGGTCTGATGGATTCAAAATAACAAAACAAATGCTCCTTCTTAATTACACTTGGGTGATGATTCTTCACCCCTGAGTCTCCCTCTTCCGTGCTCGACCCTTCTCTGTTTGCTTGCCTCTTTGAATGATGCTTGTTAACCGCTGGGTCTCCCTCTTCCGGGATCAGACACCTCTTGGTTCACTATGGCTTGTATTCCAAGGGACTTTAAACAATACTCTCCATTATATTCACAATTCTTAATGTCTTTTCAAACAGCTCACAGTGAACCTCCCTTTCGCAGGTTCACTCGTGTCAGCACAAATGTTCGTTGAGGTATCAGTCTTTACCCCTTTTCATCGGCATCCCTCCATTGGGTTAACTCTTGCCAATCTTTTCTCTCGTCTTGCGGGATTCACCTTCGTTAGCTTTTCGTTATTTGTCAGTCAAAGACTTTCGACTGTACAATGGATTTTGATAGACCTCTGTATGACCACTTTGACGCTCTTCTCACGGCCCTTGCACGGCCTTCCGGTATCGGTAGTTTCAACCAAAAATGGGAAACCAACTGCAGTCTCTTGCCGTACACCCACGTGGTGTCGGACCCTTTCAGCTGGATTTCCCCTACGACCATCACAGTTCTTTGAACTTTCTTTCACTTGTTACTTTCATTCAACACAGTTCGGTTTCTTATCAGTTCTCCCCTCGGCTCACCGGCTGTGATGAACCGCTTGGCTTGCTGTTATCAGGAGTCAAGGACGGTATCACGTTAGCAAGCACCTTCTGTTCTCCTGCTTACCAGCGTAGGCGCTCTCTGTGTACCGTTAACATCTGCTGCAGCGCACGTTAGCTTTTGTTCGTGGTCTTACGATTTCTTCCACAAAGGAATTGTGGGTCTGGGTCAGAAAGGGCAAGGTTGCATCTCTACTTGTCACCCTCTCGGTTCTCGCTGCCTTTCTCCTCCTCTTGAACTGCCACCCTGGGATAGCTGTCTTGTTGCGCTGACCGTCTTGCTCGTAGTGTGCTCTCATGCTCTACCTTTTATTCCTGTGGGAAAGGGAAAGGGCCGTCCGGTGTGAGTGATTCTGGTAAATTGCCCGACTTTGCCTGACTCTTGTGTCAGGACATGTCAGGTAAAGGGCCCTAATGTTAGTCTGTTGTGTCTCCTGGTGTGCGAAAGTGTCCATGTTAGAAAAGGGGGGGCGGAGAAAGAATGGTTGTGTATCCTATATAGTAGGCTAGGGAAGAGGATTTATGAGAAGGGGAATACTGCGTCTCACCCGTCGGTGTTCCAGCTCCACTGCCGAGGACCCCCCATGCAGGTGATCCTCCCGCACTGGTCCACCCCCAGGAACTCCATCCAATAGCGATGGCCGTGTCCTGGTCACCTGGATGACAGATCCCGGGGACTAGTTAGGGACACACCTTCGGGTTTCCCACAACTCCTACATCTCCTCCTTTTTCTGAAGAGCCCCTTGCATAGCATTCTACACCACCACATTGCTGTGTTCGAATGGATTGTGTCCTCCCACGTATTCCTCATCTATGATATCTCCAATATCCAGCTTCAGGTGCTTCAGAAAACATTTTCGGCAGAGGGCGATGTGCATCGATGCGGTCGACTAGATGCCCCTCAATGGCCTCCGTCTCAAGGATGACGTCATCGAAGGTATATATAGAACGTGCACTGCGCATTGGCTTCAGTTCAGTTTTTCCGAGTGAGCTTTGCCTTTGTGAACTACAGCACGCTTCACATATATGACTTTGAGATTGTGAATAATGTCTTTGTCTTCGGCTCCGACAATCCTGAAGACCGGGTTTAAGAAATGCCAAGACTGCAACGCTAAAATGACGCTGACGGACCCACATCGGGTGTGCTTCTGGTGTCTTGGTGTGGAGCACAAGACCTCGACCTGTCAGAAGTGCCAATCGATGACCGGAAAAGCTCTATAGGAGCATAAAGGGAAATTGGCAGTAGGTAGAATGCCCAAGAAATCCCCTTCGCTACCCCGTCAAAAATACATTCCTCTGACGAAGCGAGAGATGACTCCCCTCAACGGAAGAAGACTAAAAGGTCCAGGTCACAGAGTGACTCTCTCCACTCCTCGTCGTCGAGGAAAACGAAGAAAAGGAATCATAAATCGCCTACTTCATCTTCCTCGTCTGACTCTTCTCCAGAGAGAGTATATCTTGCCCTAATAAGGCCTCTATTCAGGCTGAATAGGAATCTTTCAGGCAGGAAATGCTAAACATTTTCGAGAGTCGCAATCCCTCGAAGCAAGTAGGCCATGCTCCTACCTCGCCTTGTGAAGCCGGTAAGGAAAGGGCTCGAGCCCAGGACGAAGGCCAGACACGATGAAAAGTCATTAAGAATCCATTGAGCCATTGAAGTCCATCACGGACAAAGTCCACGGACAAGTCGACGTCCAAGTGATCAACGCCATTGGTGCCATCAACACCCAAGACGTCTTCATCGTAGACATCGATGAAAAAAATCAAATTTGGTGACGACTCCATCGGCATCTGGCTCAAAACCATCGAAGTCATTGACGCCTTCACTGGTAATTCACAAATCCTTTACACCATTGCCTACAAAAGATTCTTTTAAATCTCTCAAGTTCATTTATGAAGACAATGGGCCTTCAGACGTGTCATGACCACTGTGAGGGGGCACAAGTTGTACCACAATCAGGCCTTAACCCACCAGAACCCTGAGGGCCTTAAAACCACTGCAAAAGGGCTCCTGGAGCTAGTCCTGGCGTCTTTGGCACCCTTCCTTCCTTCATATGTAGGAAGGAAGGGCTGTTCAAACTATGTCCCATTTATGTACATGGGCCTTTAAATCCAACATGGAAGCACCCAAACAGTCTAGTTCTAAGAACCAAGCCATGTGGTCTAGTGTTTTGGGTGTGGCAGGCCTGGAACTACTTGCCCTGGTACTGCTTTACCTGGGCTATATAAACCACACCCTGACTGCAGAACACGATTCGTGTTATTCTGCAACCAGCAGCGTGACGCTCACCGTGTCCAGCTTCTGGACTTCAGCATCTTCCTGTAACCCTGCAAGAACAAGAACAAGATTATTCTGTCTTACCTGAGAAAACACCATCCAGCAGTCAGCATCTCAACTGGGCTGCAATCTGTGGAAACCAAGAGAAGAAGAAACATCACTCACCTGTGAGTACTAGCTTAAGGACTTCCGGCGAACCGCTAGCACAGCTGCTGTTCGTACATTGCGACCTGCAACAACGAGAATGGGAAAAACGATATTAGAGCGCGCACTTCCAAAACATCAAATTCCATCAGTCTTGCCTGAATTCAATCGCGCTACGCCACGCTTCCATCCGGTGCACCACAGCAACATCTGCAAAGGAAAAGAGACTTATTCTGGTTCGCTTTCAATATTAAACAACCACACAGCGCTGTACTTACCTTAACGGATTCCAGGGGCCTGTTTTTCATCGCGCTCTCATCCACTCGCAGCACCACAGCGGCCTGTGAGGAGAAGAAGAAGAAAACACAGGTTAGCTTTAGAAGACAATAAAGGCGCTGCGCTTTGCGCTTTCTCACCTAGAAACGTGCCTCTCCATCTGGCATGCCAGCATCTAGACCTTTGCACCTGAAAAGGAAGAGATAAAGACATTAACGAATTCCCACCATAAACAGAACAAAGACTTACAATTAACAAACCTACCTGTCTACCAGCAGATTCGGGGTCACAGCAGGCCTGGTCCCAAGGAAGGCGTACTGCACCAGTGAAGCAACTCGGGCAGCTCACCAACAAACGTCAAGTGCCCCTGCACAAGAAACGCAGGACGGATAGCTTACCCTACAAATAACTAAGGTAAGAAAAGAACCCAGTGGGAAGGGAATCGGTCAGAGGGAGGTGGGAGATTCACCCATTATAGACAGTTATCACAAATCCTCCTTTCTGTAATTGCAGATGCATTATTCAGCACTGGGCAACTACGCATCCAGGGATCCAGATCTCAGAGCCTTCCAGACGCCCCCGGGGATATCAGGTGAGCATAACAGACGACAATGATCCCCCTTTAGGAGTACAATATGGCACTCCTAATGTTCCTGATAGTTTTATATTGGAGGAATCTAGGTTGCAGGACCTGCGTGAGAATTTACAATATGCCAGTGGGGTGGACACCTCACCAGAGATGGATTTTGTCAAGCCCGAACCAGATGATCACGCAGACGCATCTTACAGGCATTTAATGACCAGGGTCACTGATTTTATGGGTTGGCGCAGGATAACCTCACAGATATCATAGACAAAGGTCCTCAAAGGGATCCAATCCTACCCTTTCATGTCTCACTACAAAAGAGAGTAAGTGCAAACTGGGAGGGACCTGAATCAAGTCTGGCAGTCAATACAAATTTGACAAAAAAATATAGGCTGTCAAGTATTGAGCCCAGCTATTTGTCTTACCATCCTACCCCAGAAAGCCTGGTGGTGCAAGCAGCAACCACAACCTCCAAGCAAGCTGTCTATCCGACCATTCCACCAGATCGGGATGATAAGCGTAATGACGCCTGGTCAAGGAAAGTCTTTTCTGCCCGGAGCATGGCTCTCAAGCCAACTCTACATGTGCCCTGGCAAAATGTACCTTCACCCTATGGGACTGTGCATCCATGGCAGCTGAACATATTCCCGAAGGGGAAGAAAGAGACAGCTTCTTGGCCATTATAAAAAATGGCAAGGTGGCCATGTGTGAGTCTCTACAGTCGGGTTTGGATTCTGCTGACAGTATCAGTAGAGCCATAGCGGCAAGCACCAGGTTTTGACAGGTCTCATCTTTTTGGCAGCAAGGCTGAGAAAGCCTTGAGAAGCTGCAGACCTCGAAGGCGGCATGCAAGTCTCTAGGTGCTGCCATCAGGCAGTCTCAGCCTTTTCAGCCCGGTGGACCTTCTTGGAGGGGTAGATCCTTTTGCTACTACTCCTCAGTTGGAAGATTGAGAGGAATGGCTGGTCAAAGAGGCCAAAGAAGATTGCCTTTTGGTGGACGAGGGAGAGATGCAAAGCCTGCCAAAGCAACGGCTACTTTACCATCAGCCGCTGAGTCAGCTGCCTCAAAACCTCTCTGAGGTCTTCACTCACAACACCCGGGTGGGAGGCAGACTGTCTCAGCATCTGAAAGAATGATGGGGTATTACTTCAGATGCTTGGACATTAGAAACTATAGCTCAAGGTTACTGACTCCCCTTCATCCAGAGACCTCAGAATCATCCACCGGGAATGCCATTTGTTAAAGGTTCCAGATCCGTTACTTTTGCAGGAAATGTTTTGCCTTCTGGAGAAAGGTACTATAGAGCCAGGCCCTGTAACAGATAGGAACAAAGGATGGTATTATCCATATTTCCTAATCCCAAAGAAGGACGGAGGACTGAGACCCATCTTCGACTTAAGATATTTGAACAAGTTCCTCAGGAAGGACAAGCTAAAGATGGTCACACTTTCTCAGATCCTTCAGGTCCCCCAACTCCAGGATTGGATGATGTCATTGGATCTTCAGGATGCTTATTTTCATGTGCCAATCCATCTCAAGCACAGAAAGTACCTGAGGTTCGCTGTCAGTGGTTCTCCTTATCAGTTTTGAGTTCTGCTGTTTGGGCTGACCTCCGCACAAGGGTTTTCACCAAACTGATGGCAGTGGTGGAAGCGAGTCTCAGGAGAGGGGGATTCATGTCTACCCCTACTTGGACGATTGGCTAATCAGGGCACGTTCTCCTGAACAAGTCCTGGATCATCTCCGCGTGACCTGCCACTCTTTCCACAGACTGGGATTCTCCCTCAATTACAAGAGGTCCCACATGATACCATCTCAAAATCTCCAATTCATCGGGGCTGTACAGGATACATCATTGGGAAAGACCTCGCCCCCCGAGGTGAGGGCTCAAGACATTTTGCAGATGGTCACCAAATTTCAGAGTGCCCAGCGTCTCCCGGCCCTTGACTTCTTGAGGTTGCTCTGCCTCATGGCATCATGCATTAACCTGGTGCCAGAGGCTTGCCTGAGAATGAGATCCCTCCAATGGGCTCTCAGTACACAGTGGTTTCAATTCTCGGGCAACATGTCAGACCTACTTAAGGTTCCAAACCGGGTCGCACAGGATCTCCTGTGGTGGGCCTGCGAGGACAACATTCTGAAGAGAGAACCTTTTTATCATCCATGGCCGAAGATAACAGTAGTGACGGACGCCTCACTCGCAGGGTTTGGAGATCACGCCAACGATTTGACAATCGGCGGGCTTTGTTCTCCTTCAGAGTTCAAACTACACATCAATCTTTTGGACCTCAGAGCAATCAGACTACTGCCCTATGTATGGGGAAAGAATGCCCTGATAGTGACGGACAACACAGTGGCCATGTACTACCTCAACAAGAAAAGGTGGTGTAGGGTCACTTCCACTGTGCAGGCAGGCAATGCAGCTCGGGTTCTGGGCAATACAAGAAGGATTCTCTCTATCAGAAGTTCACCTAGCCGGAGAGGAGGACACGGCGACGGATGCTCTGAGCAGGCAGAGCACAGTCTCCCACGAGTGGGAACTAGCTCAGGAAGTTCTGCAAGAGATCTTCACACCCTTTGGGGAAACCCGATCTGTTCGTGACCAGTGGCAACCGGAAGTGCCAACTGTTCTGCTGCACGGATTTTCCCCCACGAGTAGTGCTAGGAGACGCGTTTGTGGTAGACTCGGAGTTTCCACTCCTGTATGCGTTTCCTCCAGTCCCTGGCATTCCTCACATGATCAGGAGGTTGAGAAAGTTTGATAAATCCATGATCCTAATTGTTCCGGATTGGGCCAGGAGGACGTGGTACCCATGCCGTGGTACCCGGGTCTTCTTGACATGTCCATCTGTCCTCCAATACGTCTTCCACAAAGAGAGGACCTTCTCTCGTGAGAGGAGGGTCGGGTTCTCCATCCAGTGGTCAAGACACTCCGCTTTCATGCATGGTTTTTGAGAGGCTGAGGTACAAGGATGGGGACCTCCTGAATTACTTAATGGAGATTTTTTTTGGGTTCAGAAGGTGAGCAACAAAGTCTTTGTACCCCTGGCATTGGAACAAATTCTGCAGCTGGGGCAGGGATAAGAATGTGGATCCTTTTCTATGCAAAACACCAGAGGTGTTATCTTTTCTGCTGCATTTGGCCAATCTGGGGCTCCAGGTTGGAACCAATAAAGGTAATTTAGGGGCGCTTTCCATCTTCAAGCGCTCATCTGAGGAAACGTCAGATTTTAAAATACCTTTGGTGATACAATTTCTAAAGGGACTCACTAACATGTTTCCTCCTTCTCCTTTTCAGGTTCCTGTTTGGGACCTTAATCTTGTTTCGAAGTTTCTCATGTGTGCACCATTTGAACCACTCAATTTATGTCCCTTAAGACTACTTACATTCAAAACCATCTTGTTAGTAGCATTAACATCAGGCCATAGGGTGAGTGAGTTGCAGGCACCATCTTCTAAACCACCTTTTACGATCTTTTATAAGGACAAGGTTGTGCTTAAGGTCAAACCTTCATTCCTACCTAACATTATATCAGATTTTCATTTGGGACAAAAGATAGTATTACCTACCTTTTACACTCCACCTCATCCTGGCAAGGAAGAGGAAAGGTTACACAGACTTAACCCAAGAAGGGCTCTGAGTTTTCTACATTTCAAGGATGTCAGTTACATCTAGATGATAATTTGTTTATAGGATTCACTGGTCATAGACTGGGACAGGCCGTAACTAAACAGACCTTGTCCAGATGGATTATTTTAGCTATCACTGTATGCTATAGACTGGCCGGAACCCCCACAAGGCCTGAGAGCCCATTCCACGTGACTCCTTCTTCGGCTCTGCAAAGAGGTGTTCCAATAAAAGCTATTTGTGAGGCAGCCACTTGGTCTACCATTCACACTTTTACAAAGCATTACTGCCTTGATTCCACCTTAAGTACGGATGGAAGCTTTGGTAAGCAGTCCTTCATTCAGTTCATAACAACCCTTGATGATAAAGTTCATACTCCCTCTGTCAAAACAAATACTGCTTTGGGAGTCTATCATAGATGGGGAATACGTGGGAGGACACAGTCCATTCGAAGAACAAGTTACTTACCCCTGGTAACGTTCTTTCGAGTGGATGTTCCTCCCAAATATTCCTCATTGCCCCTGCTAGCCTACCCTGCAGTAGAATTTCCATGTTGTTCCCTATGCCGAAAAATGTTTCCGAAGCAGCTGAAGCTGGATATTGGAGATATCATAGATGAGAAATACGTGAGAAATACATTGAATGAACGTTACCAGGGGTAAGTAACTTGTTCTCCTCTTCCCCTAACTCTCTAGGACAGCACTTATCCCTTACCCCTTCATCCTAAACCATAGCACTTCCTCCACTTTCCCGTTCCTAAATCATGCTCTACTGTGCTTGTCCCTGGGTCATGTTTCTAGCTCCCCTGCATCATCTGGCCTTACATCTACATCCTCTCATCCATTGTTAAGGGCACTGGTCCTCCCCTAGGTTTTGTAAGCATTTTGTAGCCAAAAATGCATTGTTTTCCCTGTCATTTTCATTAAATGAATAAGATGCTCACTCTACTGATTTGCCTGGGAACCTCATGGTTGTGCCCAGAAAGGGCTTGCCTTTTATGAAATTTCCTGATCTGAGAGGCCAAAAACTCACCCAAAACACAAGATGGCCTAAGGGCAGGGTTAAATATTTGAATATATGGTACTCAAAATAGGATTAAAACACAGTGGAGAAATATCTGCTGCCACCAGCCTGTCTTAGAAACTTCATAAAAGTAACAAATATTACAAAAAGAAAAAGGAAAAGGGATAGAATGTACACCTGCAGGACTTCACTGTAAGGTGGTGTGTGCTGCATAAAAACAAAGAATCTCACAAACGTAGACCATACCACTGAACTAGTAGACTTAGGGACTGGACAGTGCCCCAAAACCGATAAACTAAGCTAAGCAAGGGAAGGAAAGTAAAAAGGCATTTCTCAGTTCGCCTTTGAGGAAGTGCATTGGGCAAGTGCTGTTTGCTGTCTTTGCTGCAACGCTTAAGACTTGGAAGAAGAAAGGTTATTTGACCACGAACGCGACTTCTGTGGACTTTACTTATTTTGTACAAGATATCCACCTGTACAAACTCTAAGTATAGTTATACTGCTCCCTCTTTTTCAGTTATTACAGGTAATACCTCTAATATTTGCCGCATAATTCAGAGCTATACTTAGCCCCGCCCACTTGACCCAGGAAACACTACAAAAGGGACCGTCCGCGTACATTTAAGGAAGTGCATTGGGCAAGTGCTGTTTGCTGGCTCGCTGCTAGCTCCAGTACTCTTTTAGATACCTTTCCGGATTATACTGTTTGGACTGATTCAATTAATTGTGGATTCCCATTTACGAGACCATATGATCCTATTCTTTGTACGGTGCAAAATCCCTCAGTACAGTCGTACTGTGTGATACACACTATGCTAGTGCATTGCTGAGAGTGTGCCTTACTGTGTTGCAATTGTGCTGTGTGATGCCGTTATACTGGAATTGCTGTCTGTCCTGTTATATGCATATTATTTGGGCATGTAATTGGTAGCTCCGAAGGCCCTGCTGTTTCCTGTTGTATTTAGTTTTTAAGTTGTTTAGACTGCCTTTTATAATGCTGCCTTTCGAGTATATTCAAGGAAATAGCAGTGGCTTTCACTCCATGTCTGTACCTACACTTCTGCCCATGTCTGAAGATCTTTTGAATACGAAGTTGGGGATTGGTGTAATGGTGGATACTGGTGTCATTACAACTTCGCCCTGTGAGCAGAAGTCTATGCGGCGTTGCCGCAGGATTTGCCCACCTAAAATGATACCCAAAACAATACCCGTAACTAAATCTAGAAAAATGACAACTTGTTTTTCCCAAAGTAAGCAAACTTAGCAGAAATGAAAGAAAATGCAGTCAAAGAAATTGTAGCTGATCTGAATGTTTCGCTAGCCTGTCTTGGTACAAAGTTGATTGATAATGTTATTGTACTACCAGGCAAGTCAGTGGCTATCGATATTGCTGATACTGCGATAAATAATGCAATAGCTATGATAGAGACCAATAGTCTATGAAATAAAGACGGGCTACCCAACCTGGACTACATCCCATGAGGGATAAAAACATTGGGTGAGACTCAGGACTATCCGGACTCGTTGCCTAAAAAAGCCAGTGTGTCTGTCATGATACATGAGATGGTTGATGATGGTCCGGTAATTTACTTAAATCAACCAAAGAAATAGATATATGTATAGATGCCCCTGAAGTAGAATATATGGGGGATATAATGGATATCTCGTCCACACCATGTCCTATGTGTGTAGATCCCCATACCTTGTTTGATATAAGATTTGCTACAATACCTGAAAAGGATAGTCCATGTGTGGGATGGGAACATCCCCCAGAACTGTTATATTTAGGGCTTTTGAATGTCTACTTGCTACACTGGTTGATAAATGTGAGAGGTTGGAAAATAAATTAGAAATTCAGTCTATCCTTCTCCATAGGAGTATCAACCAAGGCCGAAAAACATTGAGGGATCAAGGTTCTAATATAGATATGACAGGAAATCCAGCAACTATTATACTACCTGAAGTAGTTACTATCTCTGTGGATCAAACAATACAAACTGATTGTACTGAGAAGGCTGAGGCAACATCTATAGGAGAGTCCAATAGATGTAAAAACAAAGTTACATCACAAGCCTTTGTGTAGGCTAAAAGAAAAAGCGCAAACATGCATGCATCATCACCGATAAGGATGTGACTGGAAATATTGTAAACCTCAATGTGCCTGAAGATAATAATCCTCTGCCTACTAATGCTAAAATTCTGGTCACATAATGTGGCTGGTGACATGTCCCGGAGTGATATTGTTGATGTTGAATCTTTGCCACCAAGTGACTGCGATACGTCAGCTCAGCCTCCCGCAATGACCATTGTGGCTGTAGATCGGAATGTTGTGAGTGAAGCACAGGTCACAAGCACTGCAACACAAACCGGTGTACATAGACAATCTAAATTAACAGAGATTTGGGCAGGAAAAACACAAATGTATAACAAAACTGGGGCAAATAACCTGCTTGTTGCCAATCGAGAGGAATTCAGTGCACTACAACTGTAGCCAGTGTCATCGGTGAAATACCTACTGCCACTGAATAGAGCAGCAGCAATATGCATACTTCACACTGTCGCAGTGTTGAGAGGCATCACATCTGATGATATTAAAATTGTTGATCAGGTAGAGAATATAGCAACAAATATATCTAATATTTGGTTTACATCTGAAGCCACCTTAGAATATATCCTCAAATATGAAGATGAGTTGTATAGACTTGGATACACCTGTAGAATTGTGAAAATGTCATCTACTAAACTTTGAAATAGCATAGCTGTAAATATAAATGATAAGAAAAAGAGGAGGCCACCTACAACGTCTTATAATGAAAATTGAGGAATGAGAACTAGCCCCTCAATTAATCACATAATGGGTACTACCCATAATAATAATGAAGAGTTGCTGCCAATCGACATATACCTAATCGCCCAAACTGTGACCGGGAGAAACACACTGAAGATACAGGTAGAGAGGCATTATATACAAGAGAAGGGTACTGGCAATGGCTCCCTGCAGTTTTCAAAACCCACTTCTCGCTATCTCGATGACTTAAAGATCATTTGCTCATGGAACACGCAAGGGTTCACACATCTTGTAAGTGATGATGGACTACTGACCTATATGGAACTTTTTGCTATTATTGCACTCCAGGAAACCTGGATGACAGAATTGACCCATTTTGATGGCCGTAACATACTGCAGAGACAGGCCACTAAAGGCCCCATTCGACATCCCAAGGGAGGCCTTCTGATCACAGTTAGGCAGCCTTGGTCTGTAAGTGAAATAAAGGGGTCAGCCACTATGGTTCAGGTTGTTAAAATAACACATTTACAGACTTATTCTAATTAATATTTGTGATCCCCCTAATTGTGTTGCGACCAAACAAAATGTGACGACAGTGAAGATAATACTAGACGCAAATGTGTTAAATGTACCGGTATGGAATATGGGGGACTTCAATGCCAGTATTGATGAATGTAATGTGGATCTACTTGAGACCGTCAAGTCAGCTCCTGTTGTACAGACAGTTACAAACCAACATGGAAAGGTTTGGGCAGACATGCTAGATACCTATGGTTTCACTAGACTCAACGGCTATTGTACTGGGGATGCTCACATGGCTTACACATGCTTCAGTGGTAAACGTGCCTCCACCATTGACTATGTCTTTGCCAATCGGCGGGGTCTGACAATGGTGGAGGACATGGCTGACCTGACCCACGAGGAAAGCAATCACATGCCCTTTTGTGTACTATTTAAGTTGTTCAAGGAACATGGTGTGTCCACTTCCTACGATCTAAATGGTGATCGTTTTTTTGAACAATGGTCAAAATCGAATACATTGGAATGCACCTAACCTTGGAAAGGCTAAAACTGCATCATATAGATTACTCCCCATTTGTATTTAGCAATATGCTGATGAGTGTTACTAATGGAACTAATATAGTATCTGCATTCTTGCTACTGATTACTAGTGTAAAAGATATAACTAATAAGAGAAGAAACTATAAAAGTCCCTACGAGCAATGTAATATGGTCTACAATAAGCATACTCATTATGACTCTAGGATTGTAGCGGCTAAGAAACAATTGCGTGCCAACATCTCTGAAATCCTTTTTCAAATACTAGGTATATATAGTACAATTGAGATTAACAATATCATCAAAACAGCGAAAAATAACTATCGTAGATGGCTGAGAGAACATATGGATGTGAGAGAGAGAGACATGGCAACAGATTGCCTATCGTGCTACCTCTCGAAACACAACTGAAATCTGGGAAGTGATAAGGGGGACTGCAAAAAGAGATTTGCCTATAAATTGTGTTTCTGAACCTGTGTGGGGGACTCATATTAACTCTACCCTGGGTGCAATCCTCCCAGCTGATGACGAATTGGCACTACCTTTTGTAAAATGGGAATTTAAGTTTAAACATGTATCTTCAGGGGTCTTTTTGAGCTTCTTGCATATACTTTATTACATAGTTACATTAAGCTACATGTAAGGATAACCACTGGGTCCCATCACCCAGGCTTAACTGACATTAGGTAGAACACTCATACAGCATTTTCACATCAACATTCCACGTGACATCACAGGGTCTCTCATTTTCAAGCAAGCACTTCACAACACATCTCCTTCCTTTCCAATGACGCACAACCACACGACATTCACCAACAAGCACTTCACAACACGCCAACTTCCTTTCCCACACCACACCACACCAACAAACACATCACAACGCATCCCTTTCCTTTTTACAACCACTGGCAACCACTGGCCTGGGAACCACAACACAATACAGGGCACTCATACAGGACATCCACACCGTGCATCTTTTTATAGAGATATGCAGCTCTAAAGAAAATATCTCAGGGATGCTATCCCCATGTTGCTGCGGGATGCTATCCCTACTCTGCTCAGGGACGCTATCCCTACTCTGATCCGGGACGCTATCCCTATACTGGTGCGGGGAGCTACCCCTAATCTGATGAGGGAAGCTATCCCCACTCTACTCAGGGACGCTATCCCTATAGCGGTCCGGGGCGCAACCCCTACTCTGATGAGGGACGGTATTGCTTACTCTGACGTGGGACGCTATCCCTAATCTGCTGCGGGACGCTAATCCTACTCTGCTGCAGGACATTATCCCTACTCTGCTGTGGGCCGTTATCCCTACTCTGCTGCGGGACGCTATCCATACTCTGCTGTAGGACGCTATCCCTCCACTGCGGGACACTAGCCCTACTCTGCTGCGGGACGCTATCAGTACTCAACACTTCACTTCATGTTGAAAGGGACGCTATCCCTACACTTCACTTCAGGTTGAAAGGGACACTATGCCTACACTTCACTTCTCATAGAAGGCGCCACCTTCCTATATTGGGAACGCTATCCCTACACTTCACTTAGGATTGGGGCGCTACCTTCCTATATTGGGAACGCTATCCCTATACTTCACTACTGACTGGAGGCACAACTCTCCTCCATTGGGGACGCTATCCCTACTCTTCACTTCACTAAAAAGTGAAGGCGCTACCTTCCTCTGTTGGGAACGTTATCCCTACACTTTACTTCAACTATCACACTTCTGATATATTTGCACTATCACACTTCTGGTATTTTTGCACTTCATACCAACCTTCAACAATGGGGACCCACTTCTAAAATAGGACATTTTGAATTTCAATATCTTATTACAGTAAAATCTGCAAATCTATGAATCTCTTGAAGTCCATGGCGCCTTCATGCGGCCTACTTTTGCTTTATGCAACACACATGAGAACACATGAGATCTAAAACACATGAGAACTACAAAATAGAACACATTCACGAGAGCACAGCAGACGCACCGACAATTAAACCGACAATCAAAACTAAGTGCCTCACCTAGAGTCAATCAACAAAGTGCGGGTGGAGTCAGCTTCTCTGTCCTTGCTGCAAAAAAATGGAACACACTCCCCCTCACCATCAGAGCTGAGCCCTCCTTCATGATCTTTAGGAACAAGGTTAAGTCAGGCTTCTGGAACCAAAATCACATCTAGCCACCCTACCGTCCTCTTGGCGCCTGTTTACGCGCCTGTATATATGCAAATGTTCTACGCTATAATTGCCGCCAGTCTGGCCACACAATACTGTAAATTGTAAATATCCTTATGTATAATATCAATGTATGCATAACATGTTTGCAAGATATGCACTCAGCTGCCCCAGGGCCCCGATGCGCAATACAAATAGATAAATACAAATACAAATTATGCGCATACCTCTAAACTTCTATAAATCCATGTTGCACTAGACAACATAACCCTGAAATGCCTCAAAAAGTTACTTCTAGCCCACTCAGGCTCTCTTTCTTGCAACTCCAGGCATGCATCATGCACCTCAAACTTTCTCACTTAAGACAATAACTGTATTCTATAAAGTACATAAAAGTCCATTTACAGCTGCAAACCCTCATAAGGTTAGGCTTCAATCAGTAACTTTTAAACTTCAATACTTGTAGACCACATATGCATATTATTTATTCATTTATTTATTACATTTGTATAGCGCGCAGGCAGCCCAGAGGCATTGTGGCGCTGTTACTTGTAAGGAGACTTAGTTACAATGGGTACAAGTTGTGCCTTGGGTTTACAGTAAGACAGGATCCTGTGTCAAGCAATAGGGAGTATCATACAACATCATACATCATACATGGTAGTCATGGGAGCTTGATCAGGTGGGGTTGGATAGGCCAACAGGGTAGTTTTCATGGCTTTGCGGAAGACAGTCAGTGAAGGTTCAGCTCGCACTATCATTTGCATCCTCATAAGAATACAGTATCTTCTTGCATTAACGTAGCCTTAATAACGTGACTCTACTAAAATACAAATCATTCGGAAAGTTCATAAATTTAAAGGATACATGCATATGATGACGCTTCATATAATGGCGCTACTTCTTCATGCCCATCACTTCTTTTAGTCTGGCCTGAGAAAGTTTGAGGAAGTTATACTGCACCAAATCCCCCAAAGTCATGTGGTTACACTTCGGTGTATAGCGCTTCTGCCAAAACAAAACAATCATTTCTAATTGCTCAAAGGTCCTTCCCACTTATTTCTTCCTCCCTTCACTATGGGAACTTCACTGGGCTTAACCTTGCAGTGACTTCTTCACACCTTTGGTTACCACGCTGCATCTTCTTTCCCAAATCTTCCTTTTGGGGACCTTCTTCCTCACTTTAGTTCTCCCTTCGCTTTGCTTCTACTTCTGTCCTTTGAAGCCTGCTTCTGCTTCAAAATATCATAGCGCAGGTGCTTGTTTTCATCACGCTGCACCCTGGGGCCCATGCTGGGGCTTTCTCCACTTTACAACCTCCTGCACACTGCCCTTTGGAGCCTGCTTCTGCTTCAAAATATCACAGCGCAGGTACTTCTCTTCATAACACTGAACCCTGCCTCTGCTTCACACTTCACACATTTGGGGCCTGCTTCGCTATTGGGACTTCACTTCCCCAGTCACTTTGCTGCAGCTTCTACTTCAAGCTTCAACACTTCTCCTTGGGGCCTGCTTTCCTATTTGGGACTTCACTTCAAGACTTAACCCCTCTGCTTCTGCGCTGGGCTGCCCATTCCTCTTTCCTTGTGCCCTGGGCCTGCGCTGGGTTTTCTTTACTTCTCAACCCCTCTGCTTATGCGCTGGGCTGCCCCTTCTTCTTTATTTGAGCCCTGGGCCTTCGCTGGGCTTTCTTTACTTCTATGCCCCTTGCGCTCTGCACCCCTGTGTGAAGGGACTTCTTATCTTTGGGGCGCAGAGGTTCCTTTCCTTCCTCTGCTGCTCCCCCCTCAGCAGTCTTCTTCTTTGCGCAGGTTCTTTGTTTCAGTAATCCTCATCGCCAGTGTAATAATGTAACTTCAGGGGTCTTCTTGGGCTTCTTACATATACTTTATTACATAGTTACATTAAGCTTCATATAAGGATAACCGCTGGGTCCCATCACCCAGGCTTAACTGAGATCAGGTACAACACTCATACAGCATTTACACATCAACATTCCACATGACAACACAGGGTCTCTCATTCACAAGCAAGCACTTCACAACAGTAAGTCAACTATTTTAGATATTACCAAAATAATAGAGAGACTTCATAACTCCTGCGCTGCAGGACCTGATGGTACACGCAATAGCCTTCTCAAATTGTCCTCAGGAATGTGGACGCATGCATTATATCTTCTCTTTGTCCACATTGGTGAATGTGGCAATGTCCCTGCAACTTGGCGCGAGAGCCACATTCTTCCAGTATATAAGAAGGGTGCATGGAATGTGCCAGCTAATTACCGTATGCTAGCAATGGTGGATATACCAGCCAAAATATTCGCCAAAGTCCTGTTAGTTTAACCAAACTCGTGGATTAAAGAGAATATCCTTCCTCCAAATCAGACTGGTTTTCAAATGAAATCCAGCACGTCACATAATCTATTAATATTGGTCGCTGCATTTGAATGAGCCTGGTTGAGACATGTGACTGCAGTCTATTGTGCTTACACAGACTTCAGTGCTGCTTTTGATAGCGTGATGCGGAACAAACTGTGGAGGAAATTAGTTGCTTGGAACATCCCGTCCGGGCTATTAAAAATGCTTATGCTGCTTCATACAGATAAAAGCATCAAGGTTCGAATTGATGGTTTAGGCAAGCTATCTGCATCTAAGAGTATGAGAAGAGGTGTGAAACAGCGTTGTATAGTAACAGCTACCCTCTTTAATCTATACCTTGCCGACCTAAAAGATGCCTTTAGTCATTTGAATAATTGTGCAGTGAAAGTAGGTTCGCAATTAGCTGGCTTGCGTATGCTGACGATCTACTCTTGCTGGACCATACCCCTAAGGGGCTGCAAAATATGATTAATGCTCTAGGTGAATATGCTGAAATGAATGATCTCAAAGTCATCATAAGAAAAAGTAAGAGCAT
Organism: Ambystoma mexicanum; assembly: GCF_040938575.1. Classification (NCBI taxonomy): domain Eukaryota; kingdom Metazoa; phylum Chordata; class Amphibia; order Caudata; family Ambystomatidae; genus Ambystoma; species Ambystoma mexicanum. The sequence continues at coordinate 315,201,345 of NC_090925.1, forward strand.
GGTGTTTTTAGGAAAAACGAAGTTGAAAAATAGAACTGTGTGGCAGCTTGGTGGCACTGCGTTTGAATGTGTAAAGTCCTACAAATATTTAGGGGTTCTTGTGGAGGAAGACTGGAAATGGAATATGCACTGGATGGAAATTTATGAAAACAGTAAATACTATAAGCTCATTTATTGGGAGAAATTGGTGGTGCTCATTTCAGATGATTCTGTTATACACCTGCCAAATCTTGCCTGTATTGACCTATGGTATAGAGGTATTGGGCCACAATCTTGCAGGTGATCTTGAGAAATTTGAAGCCAAAATTATACGTAAACAGTTCAGAATCCCGAACATGTTATCAGTCGAATTTCTGCATTTGGAATTTCACCTGAATGGGATACTGTCTGACTTCACCCTTAGGGTGGGCTTGTGTTTTCGAAAAACTGCTGTCCCTAGATAATGGTAATATATTTTCAGACCTTCTTATTTATCGATAGATGTAACAACATGGGTACCATGGGCAAAATACTTGCACTGCACACTAAGTGGTTTAGTTTCTAATCAAGTGAGTGTGGCAAAACTACGGATAAAACAGAAACTGACTATTTATAGCTATGAGAATAACTATGTACACTTATCCACTAATACAAATAGTGGTCCTTTTATCCGGTATAGAACTGCTTGTGTATTTAAGGCCAAATACAGAATAGGCTATCCAAATAGCAACATTATTAGACAGTATCTACTACTAAATTGTAATGTTAGTGAAGTTCTAGAGGTTAGAGGTGCAAAGGTTGGCCTTCCTAGATCTGAGCGGATGTCGCCTCTGCTGCGAAAACACGTTGGAAACATTGTAACACAATATTAGCTTACATTCTATTAGGGAAGGTTTTGTTAAATCGTTTAATAACATTGATTTTGCAGACATGTTTTCTATTTGGACAAAATGAATGGAAGGTGATGACCTAAATTTTATATTTTGTTATCGTAACATTTTATCTGAAGTGTAGAAATACTTTACATGAACTGTTGAATGGAATGGACTTGTAGACTGTTTATTGATGTTGTTAATCTTCTTAATTTGCCATTTGCTTCTTTCTTGATCCTTGTTATCCTTTCCTGCTTTTTTAACATGGCGGGGATTTAGAAGTAATATGGTTTTTACAAATGTGGAATATGTTGCATGTGTGTACTATGTACTTTGTCTATGTATATACAAAGCTGTAAGGCTGTAAGTATATTACATTAAATAAATAAATACATTTATTTCTCACTTCCAAATGTCAGGACAGGAATCAAATCTTAGCTAAAAGTTGAGGGGTTCCATTGATGTAAATGGAGGGAAAGCTAACATCTTTCCTAACACCTGTAGAAATAAAATGTTATACTTGGGTGAAGGAAGCAGTAAAATGTTAAATATGAACACGATAACGTTTTTCCAAACTGTTAGTAAAGGAAAGTCTAGATCATATTATAGACATGGAGGTGAGCATTATGCTCCACTTTCTGTAATCTTGTTCGAGCAACAGCAACCTTTCAGAAGAAAAAAACAGAAGGCAGTTTCCCATTATGCCAGGGAAAAATGGTAGTGAGACATGACTGCCATGACCAATCACAGCCCCAGACAGTCCTTAATTCCTTGCAGAAACACAAACCTCTGAGAATGCAGAACTCTGCAACTGATGGAAACTCCACCTGAACCAGTCGATTTGATGATGCAGCAGATTTTCCCTCATGAAGGCTTCATATCCTACTCTATCAGGAGACAAGAAAACAGAGAATGATGAGAGAAAAGGTATCTTTAGCATCAATTATACGAATTCAAAGAAAACGTTTCCATCACATCAATCAGCATGAAACCAGCAATCCTCCTTCTGTGCACTAATGCAACCCCAATGTTTACACTGAAAGGGTGGGATAAAGCATGCCTCCATGTCTTTAATAGAATCTAGACTCTCCTTTAATAACCGTGTGTAAAATCATACTTGTATGTAAATACCATGTTATGCATCTTTAAGGCTTACCACCAGTGAAGCTGAGTGGTCATTGGTTTTCAGCTATAAACTTTTAAAGACAGAATCCTTGATCAGTCTGCCACTCTCAAAATGTCCTCTACGCATGCCCCTACTACCTGGAACGCTTTTGCCACCACACACCCTGGTGGAATGAGCTCCTGTTAAGTAGATTTTCATTTGTATGCACATTCAAATGGATTGTGTCCTCCCACATATTGCTCATCTTTAAATACCTTCCCTTCCAGCGACCGCTGCTTCTGAATTCTTTTTCGGCAGAGGGTGCTGTGCGTTCATACAATCGACTCGAAGTCCCTTGAGAGTCTCCATCTCGAAGTCGACACCATCACGGGTATATATAACACGCGCAGCGCCCATTAGCTTCAGTTCTGTTTTTCTGCAACAGCTAGAGGTTTGAAGATTACGGCACGCTTTCAGTTTCAAAAACTGCAACATTCGATAAAATGGCCTTCATTGACCCCAAAGACTGTGTTTAATAGGTTTTCTATATAGAAAGGTGAGAAAAAGATTACCCCTCTCTATACCGGTTGAAGGTAGGGTTGGTGGTGCTTTTACACAGTTAGCAGGTTCACCAATTAGAATATGAATCCATAGTGGATATACTTATTTACGATGTACATACACAGATCTTAAGGGCAAAAGTTTTCAATTTATTAATAACTCATTAAAACCACAAGAAAAAATCAAAAGGAAAAATAGAAAAGAAAAAGGAAAAAAGGGGGGATAAATTCCATACAATCATTAAAACGGTCATTCATACAGGGGTCAGTTTTACTAAATTAACATAGACTCTTAATAATTCAGAGTCTTTTCAGATTATCGACATGTTTCAGCCATTCCAATTACATTAGACACTATCTCTAGTATCGCTTCCAACATTAATTCTAGGGCCTTCTTTAGGACGGACTGATTTATTCAATTCGGTAGTAATACTGTCATGTACCCCATAACTATTTTTCAGATTCTAAAAATTTTAAAAACAGCAATGACATAAGAGGTTTGTTCGTATGTGTTAACTTGTTCTTCTTTAGTGTAATATTCTTAGCATTGATACATCTCAAAAAAACATTTGCCAATTTTCATAGGTCCTCTGCTATATTTGTCATACTTTAGTAACCAGTGTTAACATAATCACATAGTTCTATGACAGTCACTGACTCAGATAAGCACAACCAAACCTTCACTTACATCAACAAACAGTATGAGCAGTTTTGTCACTTCTGGGCCATAATTGTCCAAAGGAATTGTGATTTTGACAGTGGGATACTCTGTCAATTAGCACCCACTGTTTTACTCAGCTCTGGCGTTAAGTATGCCTTTCTTGTTCCTAAAAAACAGAAAATGATCACTTAATTCCTAGTTCTGCCTTCTCATCTCTTTATATTTAAAGGTTCTATATGTCAGGAAGTTTATCTTTACATATTTATAGATCCTATTGAACTCTTCATCACCAAGAGTAGTTATAAACTTATTTCAATAGCTACTCCACTGATTGGAAGGAAGAGAACAGTGTTTAGAAGAATTAAAAGCCTATGATTTAGCACTCAAACTGTTACTTATTTGTATACAGTGTCTTCTGGATTTTACTCGTCACTTTTCCCTTTTCGGTATTGTATAACTTGGTTAACTTCTTTCTTAGGATCGGGGCATAAATGACGTCTGTTTTCGTCAGGCTCTACACAAATAATACCAATGTTGTGTATTAGTATTACAGTTACATTATACTCTTACTTGTGAGCCGATTTGCAATTACAGTATCAAAACACAAGCTACTGCACAAAAACTATTGCTTACTTATTATGTGCGCAGGTGAAACTATTTCTTGATTGTGGACGGTCCTTAGTACTTCACGTGTCTGATAAACCAAGCATGCAGAACTTATTTCTCCAATTAGACGGGCACTATGGTCCATTTTCGTCGAGCTCTGCACGAGATAGTGTTCTTGCTGTTGCGTCTGTATCTTTGGTTTTCTTTTTTTTTTTTTTATTGTCATTTTGTGTTAAATTTCAGCAGTAAAACCAATACTTCATCAATAACATAGATCTTGTATTTCCCAACAAAACAGTCTCCCTCATACCCCTTCCCACATCCCACCCAACATTCCATGTCTAAACGAGGAAAAAACGGAATCGGTCCAAGCTATTCGGGCAATCACAAAAATTAAACGGCAACAAACCCTCTTTTCATCAATTAACTGTAGGCTTCGTTGAAGGGGGCCCAATCCATCTCTCTGGTGGGGGCCATGTCATGGAGCTGCGCTGTTAAATTCTCCATCTTGTAGAGTTCTTTGGCCTTTTTAGACCACATCTGCTCCGTCGGGAGAGTTTCCGATTTCCACCCTATTGCTATGCAAGCTCTTGCAGCGAAGAGCAAAAAGTGAGCCATATGCGGTACCTTCTCCCATCGATTGTCATGCATTTCCAGGCCAAAAAGAACCAATCTGGGGTCACAATCTCTCGAGACCCCTTCCACTTTTCTAATCCAGCCCAGGACTTCCCTCCAATAGACTTGTGACTTAGGGCAAGACCACCACATATGCCAATAATTTGCTTCTACATTACATCCCCTCCAGAGTGTGGACTTGTTTGGGCAATCATCTTGGAAAGTCATTTAGGGTCTAATTGCCATCTGTGCAGCAACTTCAATCCGTGCATTTTATATTGCACTGAGATAGACGTCTTATGTGTTGACCTGCAGATTCGAGACCACAAGGCGTCAGAGATTGGAGCACCCATGTCTTTTCCCACCTCTTTTTGGAACCCTCTACTCTAGAGCCCTTTGCTTCCATCAGGGTTGTATACAACCTAGAGATGAGACCCTTCGTGTTGACCCACTCACTGAAGACATTTTCCATGGGGGCTAGATCCCTCTTCAGTTGTTCCCTCCATTTCTTTGCCGACAAGACCCCATTCAGCTGCAGAAATGTAAATACATCAAGTGGGCCTATTTGCAGGCCTGCCTGTAGCTCTTGTATCGATATGCATCCCGCCTGCTTTACCATTTGGCCGATCCTTATCAACCCCACCTCGTACCAGCTTTGGAACCTTAACGGATCCCTTACTTCATCACGAATTGGGGGAGCCCATATACAACTCATTGGCGAAGGCCATGTTGTGAGTCGTTTCATCTCCCTCTTATTCCACCAAAGCCTCAGAAGGGAGCCCATAGCAAAATGATTAATGACGCTGCTCAGGAAAATATTCTTTGGAGCCCACAACCACTCCCCCAGCAAGACTGGTCTCATTCTATAGTTTTCAATTACCGCCCATTGTTTTCGGTTCTCCTCTCTCAAATGAGGTACTAGCGCCCTGAACTGTGAGGCTCGGTAGTACTCGTACATGTCAGGCAGACCCACTCCCCCTTTCTATTTTGGCTGGGCCAGGACTTCATACGCTATTCTTTGCTTTTTGCCCTGCCAGACAAGCCTATTGATCATGCCCTTTATTTCCACGAAATGCCCTTTAGGGATACTGATAGGGAGCATTTGATACAGATACAGTAATTTCAGGAGCACTGCCATCTTTAGGGCATTCACTCGACCCAACCACGATATAGTTAAATGCGTCCACTTTTCCATGTCCTTCTTTACTTCCTTCACAAGCTGTGGAAAATTAGCCTCATTAAGTCCCTTTGTGGTTCTTGTGATATTAATTCCCAGATATCTAAGAGTCTTATAGTTTGTTGCGATTCCCCCTACTAAATCATTACTAATGCCTTCACTAGCCTTGCTTTTGTATAAAAAAAAGGGTGGATTTATCCGCGTTCACTTTAAGACCCGACCATTTCCCAAATTCCTGAATTACTTTGAGGATATTTGGAGTGTCTTCATGTGGATAGGCCAGGTAAAGTAAGATATCATCGGCAAACATTGCCAGTTTGTATTCACTTGCCCCAACTCTGATCCCTCTGATATTCTGATTTTCCCTTATATTGTTTCCAAGGGCCTCCATGTATAGTGCATGTAGCAGAGGCGACATGGGGCATCCCTGCCTCTTCCCTTTGGTCATGCGCATCTCTTCCAACATCTGATTATTCACCACAACCCTCCCCCTCGGAGACCTATGCAATGCCTGAACCCCCCCTTACGAATGTCTCCCCGAATCCCATGTCCCTCATCACCGCCCACAAGAAGCTCCACTGCACTCGATCGAACGCCTTTTCGGAGTCCATACTGAGGAGCGCCTGGTCCCCCTCCCCACCCATTGTGTATTCCATTATATCTAAGGTCTTTCGCATTGCATCCGCTCCCTGCCTATCCTTTATGAAGCCAACCTGGTCTGGATGGACCAGGCATGGCATAATATCCTCCATGCGCGAGGCCAATACCCTTCTATATATTTTAGCATCCGTGTTGAGGAGTGATATCGGCCTATATGACTTACATAATGTGGGGTCCTTCCCGCCCTTTGGGATAAATGATATCTGCTCTTTAGAAAATTACTGTGGTGCTACTCCCTTCTGCCGTATGGCGTTCGAGACTTGCGGGGCTAGGATATCTCCAAATTGTTTGTAGAATCTCGTGCTATATCCATCCACCCGTGGTGCCCCCCCTGGTGGTAATCTCTTTATGGCCTCGAGTACTTCCTCAGGAGTTATGTCCGATTCCAAACGGGCTTGCTCTGCTTCCAGTAGATGAGTCAAACCTGCCTTTGCTATGCATTCCCCCATTTCCTTCTCCCCTGCACATGTAAAGAGTTTCATAATATTTGGCAAACTGGTTCGCTATTTCTTTTGATGCTCTGGTTAGCTCCCCTCCTCCGTTTGAAGGTCTTCCACCCATCTCTCTGTTCTTTGCACCCGGAGCCAGGAAACCAACATCTTTTCCGCTTTATCCCCTTTCTCGTAAAATTTTTGTTTTAGGAATTTCAACTTTCTTATTACTTCCCCATTTCTACGTTTTTTTCAACTCCTCCCGCTATTCATTAAGAGTCAGTAGGTGCTCTTTATGGTATGACCCTTTGGCGTGCAACTTCTTCTCAGGCCCCATAATTTCCCCTTTCAATCTCTCTTCAATTAGTTTACATTCCCTTTTCCATCTCGCTCCTTCCCTTATGAGGTGGCCTCTCCAGACTGCTTTGCTTGCTTCCCATACCGTGGTCGTGTCCACTTCACCATTATTATTAATTTGGAAATACTCCTCTATTGCTTCCCTCTATTCCCTCTCATAAAGCTTATCCAGCCATAGACAATCATTGCACTTCCATTTGGTATTTCTGTGGCTAATCCCTTCAATCTCCATGTTTGCCACGACCATATCATGGTCTGACCACCCCCCTGGGCGAAAACTCGAGTCCTGTACCCTGGCTCTCTGTTCTTTATTTACCAACAGGTAATCAATTCGCGTGAAGGTATCATGGACCTCTGATTTGAATGTGTACCCCCTTTCCCCTGGGTTGCACTCTCCAGATATCAACCAATGCCTCCTCCTGCAAGGTGGCTGCAAACCTACTGGGCTCCCCCCACTGGACTCCTTTAATTTGGATCTCTGTCTGCTGCCTATCCATTAACGTGTCTGCCCAGGTATTGAAATCTCCCCCTAGCACCACCAGGTTCTCCTCATTCCCTCCCAGTGCTGCAAGGGCCCCCTTGTTAAAAGTCCCCTGACCCTGATTAGGAGTATATACTCCCACCAATGCAATTTGTGTTCCTTCCTACTCTCCCCTGAGTATTATTCTTCTGCCCTCCACTGACCACTCCTCCGCCAAATTTTGTAGCCCGAGTCGTTTACTTAAGAGTATCCCCGCTCCCCCCTTTTTTGGCTCCCTGACGCCCAGAATACTTGACCCATTCCTCTGCCCCTTATTGGCCTCTCCTCCCCTGCCTTAAGTCTGGTTTCCTGAACAAAGACGATATCCAATTCTGTCCTAACAAATTCCCTGCTCACTAGGGACCTCTTGGCAGGGGATTTGAGTCCCTTGACATTAAGGGTGCCCACCCTCAATAACGGCCTCCCCCTTCTTTGATTCTCCTGTTGTGACATTACTATGTCGGTTCCCATAACACCTTGTTGCTTTCCTTAATTCCTCCCCGCATTTGTCTCAATCTCATAATCTTCCGAGTTGTTCTGCTCGTGTCACCCTCCCTCCCACCATCCCTTTGCCCCAACAACAACAAACAGCATAAACTGAATAAACCATGAAAACTGAACCACAGCCCGAGTAGGCTGTATTAGATCCCTCATTGGAGACGCCCTCCCGAACTTGAGGGACATCAGGGATTGTTAGCCTCAATCCTATAGGGAAGCGTTTATTTACCTTGCCTTCCCATTTCTCGATTTCCTCCAGGATTTCTTAACCCAAGTTCTGAAGATCATGTCCTATACTTTATCAACGTTCATATCTTCATCATGATGGTTTCACTGGGGACAACGGGTTTGGCTTAAAGTATTTCCTTCCCACTTTCGCCCTTTGCTGTTGTGGGCCCCTCCCCGGCCCATCCACTTGTGAGCTAGAAGCTTCCTGTGGTCCCGTCGGACCTCACATGTCTTTTGTCTCTCTCAGTTCCTTTAGGACCCGGCTGGCCCCCTAAGCAGTAGTGACCCTGTAGTCCTCTCTTCAATACTCAAAAGTGAGGCGAACGGGTATCCCCATCTGTATCTGACTTTCTGTTCTATGATCCATATGACGAGCGGTCTACAAGTCCTCCTCCTCGCCAGAGTCATGCTCGAGAGATCCTGATATATCTTAATTTTGGGTCCTTGTTATTCAATGTCCTGTCTTTGTTTGGCTCTCACCAAGATTTCAGTCTTTTCCTTGTAGCTCAGGAATTTGACCACAATTGATCGCGGGCCCCTTCCAAACGCTCTGCCCCCCCCCCCCCGTGGGCTCTTTCCACTGCTATCGACTTTCCTCCTTCGTCCTCATATAAGAGGTTGATAATATCCTAGACCTTACGCTCCACTTGTTATGGGGTTTCCCCATCCTTCTCCACCAGACCCAAAATCCGTAAATTCGATCTCTGCTCCCTGTTTTCCAAGTCATCCATTTTCAATGTGATTTCCTCCTCCCTCAGCTCAATGTCTGTCATTCTTGCATTGAGTTTCATTTCTATGAGATCGACATTGGCTTGGTTGTTCTCGAGATTTTCGACTTTTCCTTCAATACGCTCCACTTTCCCTCTTATCTTGGATATGGACGTCTGAATGTCTGACCGCATGGCCTTTATTTCCTTCAGGATCCCTGAAATGTCTTCCTTTGTTACAGCCATGCTCTTCACTGCTGTTTACGCTGGTTGAGGCTTTGAGGCAGCTGGCTGTTCTCTTCTGTATTTTTGCAGTCTTTGTACACCCACTCCCAGCGTGGGCTTTGCATATATTTGTCTCTATCCCCCTTCCGTCTCTCACTATTAGGCTGAGAGCCCTCTTGTCCTCAGATCTTATCTTCAGTTCTCTCATATGCTTTCCCAACAGCCCTATGCCATAGTTGGGTCAAGCACCAAGCTTGTTTACAATCACCTTGGCACCCAGCTGTCCCACGCCTTTTCACATTGCCTCCGCCGAGCACTGGACACAATCCTTTCGGCTCCTCGCTGTTTCAGACTTGAGTTGCTCCTCCTAGCTCTGGCTTCAGGCTTGCTGGTGCCTAATTTTCTTTTCTCCCCATATTTGGCACTTACCCTTCATCCTCACGTGTCACTTCGCATATCCTTACTATCTGCGGTTCTCTCCCCTTCTCCTGGGCCAGGCCAGGCCCTGTCCACCAGCAAATGTCTTTTTGCCTCTGGTATCCCCTGTCGCCCCGTCTTCTTAGTGATCTCCGTGTGTGTTTATTTTAATGTTTCCCTTCGCCTTGCTTCACTTCTTTCACTCTCCAGCCTTGGACTTGCCACACTTCACCTCTTCACACCAGCCCCCTCTCTGCGCTCCCATTCTTCTCTAGTCCAGTTTTGGGCCGTTCGCTCTGTTCGTTGGGACCCACTTGGAGAATCCTCCCCTTTAGCACTGCTTACATAGGGGAAGTAGCACCCCTGCTCCGGCACCCGCTCCTTACCGAGTGCTCAGTCTTCCTTGTGCCGGTCCCATCCTCTGCCGCTCTCCTTCTCGCTCTTCTGGCACTGCTCTCACCTTTCCGTAATTCTCGCCGCAGACTCGCTTGTCAGGGAGGGAGGCGGCTGCAATTCTGCTCCTTCGTATGCGCCTTAACCCTATATCACTTCTTCAATGGTCTCGAAGACCCATGGGCTGCTCTCCTGTACCTGCCCTTACTCCTGCTTCCAGTGCTTCTTCCTATGTCTTCCGCTTCGGACCTCAGGCCCCACACGGAAGGCGTGCTGCTCTCACTTGTTCGCTCAGTGTCGGGCTTCAATCCTCCGCCCCGGGTGGCTCTGCCGGTTTCCTACATATGGCAACCTTTATCTAGCGAGTGCTTCACTGCTCTGTCAGACCAGCTGCGGCTTCTGTTCCGCTCCCTCTTGCCCGATTTCCCTGCGCACTGGTGCTCCTCTTCAGGCGGACCAGCACATCTCCTCTGCGCGGCAACCCTCACTTTCCAGACTGCTTTGCTGACTCCAGGGGGTACTGCTGCAGTCTCTGCCCACACTGTTTTCTCTGCTTTCTCTTCACAACGGCACTACGGTCAGGCCTCTCTTGTTCCGGCCCAAGCTTCAGTGACCGATATGGCCGCCCACCATTCCCCAGCATTCCAGTGGGGGCTGGTAGCCTCTGGATTCTCGCCCTCTACCTCTTAAATGTCCATTTCCATGCTGTTTTCCTAACTCCACGTGATTTCAGGGGGCTATCCTAATTCTTTCGTTGGGAAGCGCTCTTAATCATCTCTTCTGTTCCCCTTGGAATGCAGAGCAGCGCTTCAGGCAGCCATTGCCCTCTGTGCCCCCAGGTGGTCTCCTGGTTTTCTTTTTTAATTACACAATTATCATAGTGGGACTAGGGTTTACCCCGTGAGCCATTCAAATTGTTCACTCAATTATGACTTTCTCATCTGTGAGTTCTTAGAGCACTTTCAACTCTACCATGGTTTGTAAATTAGACTCCTAATGCCCCGAGGTTTGTATCAAAAACCCATTCCCACTTCTCAGATTGGCGTAAAACGACTCGCCTTGCCAAATTATGCTTGAACGGTTAACAGCACACTGCCGTAATCTCGCCTTGTTGTTTACGGCTTGGTAATTCTAAGAGAAAGTGTGCAAAAACTATTAGTGCACTGTCGCTACGTGTTAAGCAACCAAATGCTAAGCATTAGCAGAGGCTTACCTTTCCTCACTTTTACGGCGGGAAGCGTCATGAGTCTGCGCTCTTTTCCTGTAGTTGTCACGGTCGAAGAAATCGCACAGGCTTTCAATGTCTTTTATTCTGTTTCGCAAATGGAAAGTATGTTTGTTACAGGCCGTGTTCAAGTCACCGGTCTATTAGATTGCTACTTCCTTTTTTAGATTTAAAGGGGTAGTGCCCTGATCTTAGGGAAAGGATACAATGCACCAAAACTAAATCTGTGTATTCTCTTCGATTTCGTCGCAGAGTTATTTCTCAGAATCGTTGAATACCACACATTCTCATAGAAAAACATTTGTATGAATTTGATAGGCATATGCACCCTGTAGAATGTGCTTAATTAGTTTGCTTATCAACAGCATGGTCTTCCGACATTTAGGCACAAATTACTCACTGGAAATCATGCTTACTTTTTAAGCATATGCTACGAGAGAATTATAGGATTTGAACAGTTATGGACCAAACATTTTTGCACACGGATTTGTCAAGAAAGGGCTTTTTGGACAAAAGGGTCAGCGGGAAAATGCTAGGGTGGCGCTTTTATTATAATACGAGATTTACACCAAAAGAGTATTCCATTCTACCGAAGAGTTTAACCATTCTTTAGTGGTATTAAGATTGTAAATCCAGCATTGTTCACATTTGCTGAGCATAATTTCTCTATTGCCACCTCTTGTCACGACCCTCGCCCAAAACCCCCTCTGGCAAACCCATTGGCCAGGTGGAGTCAGGACTCGGGCCTCTGGAGCCTGGCATCCTCTTCAAAAGCCCTCATGGGGCCAGTCCTGGCACCTATGGCGCTAGGCTCATACACCATGAACAACAATGTGCTTGGGAACTACTTTATTGTATTGTCAGCCAACATGGAGGCATCCACATAGCTTGGTTCCTAAGAACCAAGCTATGCGGTCTACTGTTTTGGGTGTGGCAGGCCTGGAAATACTTTCCCTGGTACTACTTTAGCTGGGCTATATAAACCACACTCTGACTGCAGAACATGCTTTGTGTTACTTTGCAGCTTGCAACGTGATGCTCACCGTGTCCAGCTATACCCTCGAACCTCGGAGAAGCATACCAGCCAGTAATCCAGCTGGGTGGCGTCCCTGTGGATACCAGGTGAGCGTAAAAGAACACGAAGACTACCATAACAAATCCACCTGGGCGCCATGGAGACATCAGAAATGGACCAATTGGCCCAATTACTAGGAGAGCTTCGTGCTGAGGATCATTCTGCCCGACAAGAGACTAATGCCCTCCGGAGAGACCTAATAGTGACCAAAGAACGCACTGAAGAGTTTAGAAGGCAATACTTGCAATCACAGGCAGGACAGACGCCTCTACCTGGAAGCAATCCAACGATGCAAAACCCCGCCATACCACCCACTCCGATACAGATCACGTTACCTGGAACAGTGCCCCGGCACCACCAGAAAGGTTCTCAGGCGACCCACGGAAGTATGCGGCATTCATCAATCAGTGCCGCCTTCATTTTTTTGGTAGGCCTGGAGCATTTCCAAACGACCAAGCTCGGGTAGCTTTTGTCTTGTCATACCTGAGTGGTAGTGCAGCAGATTGGTCGGTGCCGTTGGTAACCCATGACGATCCTCTATTACATGACTTTGGGGGTTCCAGAGAGAAATGGAAAAACGTTTTGCTCGCCATACCCAGGAACAAGCCGTAGACCATGAACTCTTGTCCCTCCGACAGGGGAATCAGGACTTGTTAATGTACATTGCTACCTTCAACAGACTGGTTGCCGAAGCTAGGTGGCCAGAAAACAAAAGAACCACGTTATTCCATCGAGGCTTACAAGGCGAATTAAAGGACATCTTAGCCCAGGTGGTTGATCCACCCAGAGACTGTGCAGAATTCCTAAATCTGGTCGTGCAGCTAGACCACCAGTTGCAGGACCGAAAGGCAGACCAGTCTAAGGCGGACGCTCGGACCTTGCATTTTCGACAAAGGGAAAACACACCCTGTGTACCTGAAAATGCTGTAGAACCCATGCAGATTGGAGGGATACGGCCTCTATTAACAAAACAAGAGCAGGACAAAAGAAGACAACAACAGCTTTGTTTGTATTGTGGGAAACCAGGACATTTCCTGAAGGACTGTCCAGTAAAACCCCCAAGAAGAACAGTCGGGGCCACAGAGAAGGATGAAGCTAAGGAATCGGAAAACTACAGAGCTCGACAAACGTAGAGGTCAGTTTGTTGAGTGAGAAGAAAGAGTTGCTGACCTCGCACTTTGCAATACCAGTGATCTTAATTAACCACCAACAGTCGTCAAGAATGCATGCCGTTGAAGCATACATCGATAGCGGAGCAGTTGGAAATTATATTGATCAAGAACTGGCAGCAGAGATGGGGCTTCCTTTGTGTTATAAGCCAACTATGGACAAGGTAACCACCGTGGATGGGACAGAAATCGCTTCTGGACCAGTAACTCAGTGCACAGCCAGGGTAACCTTGCTGTGCCAGGACGCACATCGGGAGTCTATTTTATTCGATCTCATCAAGGCACCTCAGTTCAGGCTAATACTAGGGATGCCATGGTTGGTTGCTCACAACCCTTTGATAGACTGGCGGGCACAAAAATTAACCTTCCCCGGTGACTGCTCCCCTGCCTGCTATTACCAAGAGGAGAAACCAGACGTCTGTATCCCCATGACTCCCGGAGCGACAGTATCAACCCTGGGAGCAACTAATACCTTGCCAAGTGAACACCATGATTTCCATGTTTTCCGAAAGGACCAAGCCAATACATTGCCGCCACACAGGCCCTATGACTGTCAGATCGACCTTGTTCCTGGTGCACAAATCCCTTGCGGCAGGATCTACGCTCTCTCAGAACCAGAAAACCTTCATTTGAAATCATATTTAGACCAGTACCTTGCAAACGGATTTATCTGTCCTTCGAAGTCCCCCGCAGCCAGTCCTTTGTTCTTCGTACCGAAAAAAGGAAGGAGGCTTGAGAACCTGTATTGACTACCGCACATTGAACCAAATCACAGTGAATAACCGCTACCCCTTGCCACTTTTCCCTGAGATGCTAGACCAAGTTAAAGATGCCCATATTTATACCAAATTGGACTTTGAGGAGCGTACCACCTGGTCCGAGTCAGAAAAGGAGATGAATGGAAAACCGCCTTCCGTACTAAGTACGGCTTGTTTGAATATCAAGTCATGCCCTTCGGGTTATGCAACGCTCCTGAGGCATTCCAATATTTCATGAATGACGTCTTAAGGGAGTTAATTGATGTGTGCGCCTTAATGTACATAGAGGACATCTTAGTATACTCAGCCTCGGAACAAGATCATGTCAGGCACGTTCGTTCAGTCCTCACCAAGCTCCGTCAACATCACTTGTTTGCAAAGCTTGAAAAATGCTTTTTTCACGTCACCGAAGTAGAATTTCTTGATTTTATCCTTACTCCAGGAGGCATCAGAATGGACGTGCACAAGGTAGATGCCATTCTGAAATGGCCTTCACCGACGTCTCTGAAAGGGGTACAACGCATGCTGGGCTTTGCAAACGTCTACCGCCGATTCATCCCAAACTTCTCTCAGGTTGTGCACCCAATCACAGTACTAATACGAAAAAACAATAAAAACGTTTGCTTGGACCGAAGAAGCAGAAGAAGCCTTTCAGGAACTTAAACAAAGGTTTACCTCCGCTCCAATCCTGCGACATCCTCGTCCAGACTTCCCTTATGTTGTTGAAACTGATGCGTCCAGTCTCACAATGGGGGCTGTCCTTTCACAGAAAGACCCGGAAACCGGCCAGCTACATCCTGTGGCCTTCTGGTCGTAAAAGTTCTCACCTCCAGAGATTAATTATGCCATCACGGACAAGGAACTCCTGGCTATCAAATCCGCCTTTAAAGCCTGGAGGCACTACCTTCTGGGAGCCAGACACACCATTACAGAAATCACAGACTACCGAAACCTGCAATATCTCAAAACAGCCAAGGCCCAGTCCTTGCGCCAATTACGGTGGGCCCTTTTCTTCGCCGAATATGATTATGTAATCGCATTTCGACCAGGAGTCAGAAACAAAAAGGCAAATGCCTTATCTCACATGGGCATAGATGAAATAGTATATACAACTCCAGACCAAGTACCTATTATACCTGAAGACAAACTCTTGGGTATCATGACAGCCGTAACACAAGCAGAACTACGAAAAGAAATCCAACGGACAATGAATCCTGATGCCTACCTTGCATGGCAAACTCAAGGAGAACAATATACCATCAAGGACCACCTATCCTTTTTTAGGGATTGCCTATCTGTACCCAAGAAGGAATTACAACAGCATATTATTTCAATATTATTTCAAACTATCACGATTCACTGATCGAAGGGCATCCTGGGATTGCCAAAACCCTAGCTAAGGTGAAAGAGAACTTTTGGTGGCCTACCTGGCGTAAGGACATCATTCAGTATATTCAGTCCTGCGGTGTCTGCGCACAAAATAAATCACAGAAACAAAAACCATCTGGTCTCCTACAACCATTGGACATTCCTCCAGTTCCATGGCACACTCTTTCCCTTGACTTCATCACTGATCTACCTCCAAGCCAAGGGTTCAACACCATCCTTGTAGTTGTGGACTTATTGTCGAAGATGGCCCATTGTATTCCTCTCAAAGGCCTCCCAGACGCAGCTACTTTAGCAAAAGTGTTCCTGGAGGGCGTGGTTAAGCTACATGGCTTCCCTTCGGTTCTGGTCTCTGATCGAAGCAGCCAGTTTGTTTCAAACTTCTGGAAAAAATGCTGTGCAATGGCGCAGATCGATGTTCGGCTATCTACCAGTCACCATCCCCAATGGACGGCCAAATCGAGAGAACCAATCAGGCACTCGAGCAATATTTACAGTGCATGCTGCACCACGAACAAAGGAATTGGAAAGACCTACTATGGATAGCCGAATATGCATATAACAATTCTTTGCATTCAAGCACGGGACAAACACCCTTCTATACCCTTCATGTCAGACATCCACGTGCCTCTGAACTAGACCTTCCAGCCAGCTTGGAAATGCCAGCGGTAAAGACTCTACACACAACCAACCATTACTCAGGCTTTCAAAAGGGCAAAGGAACATCTTATTCATGTGAAAGAAAAACAAGAGATTCGCCGGCCAACACCGGACAAAGGACCCTGATTATCAACTAGGAGACAAAGTTTGGTTAGCCGCTAAATTCGTACCCATCAAGGGAACCCAGACCTTTCATCCCAGATTCTTAGGACCCTATACCATTAAGGCAATTATCAACCCAGCAGCCGTGAAACTGGATTTATCACCTAATCTACACATCCACCCGGTATTCCATGTGTCCCCCCTGAAACCAATGCAACCTGGCACACGGATTGGGACACCACCTAAGCCCATACTTGTTGACGGAGAACCAGAATTCGAAGTCAAAGATATCTTGGACTCTAAATACACTAGAACCAAGCTATATTATCTTGTCGATTGGAAAGGATTTGGACCACAAGATAGATCCTGGGATCCCAGTGAGAATATCCACGCACCACGTCTAATCAGGATATTCCATCGGAACTTCCCAACCAAACCTGGGCCAGACAGAAGGAACACCATGGGAAGGGCCTTAGGGGGGAGTGCTGTCACGACCCTCGCCCAAAACCCTTTCTGGCAAACCCATTGGCCAGGTGGAGTCAGGACTCGGGCCTCTAGAGCCTGGCATCCTCTTCAAAAGCCCTCATGAGGCCAGTCCTAGCGCCTATGGCGCCAGGCTGATACACCATGAACAACAATGTGCTTGGGATCTACTTTATTGTATTGTCAGCCAACATAGATGCATCCACATAGCTTGATCCCTAAGAACCAAGCTATGCGGTCTAGTGTTTTGGGTGTTGCAGGCCTGGAACTACTTTCCCTGGTACTACTTTACCTGGGCTATATAAACCACACCCTGATTGCAGAACATGCTTCGTGTTACTTTGCAGATTGCAACGTGGCGCTCACCGTGTCCAGCTATTCCCTCGAACCTCGGAGAAGCAGAACCTGCAAGTGGACAAAAGGAACATCATTAGCAGCAGCATCTTACCTGCAGTCTTCATCTCTAAACACTTGCAGCTACTAAGAACAGCTTCCTCGAATCTGCACGCCTCCCGGACAGAACGACCTGAAAGAGGAAGATGGAGGCAACATTAAAGAAAGCTGTAGAGACATTTACAAATTACGGCTGGCACCACTCCCGACATTCCACTCGTGCTGAAGAACACCGCGACCTACAAGGAAGGAAAACGCATGTTAGCAAAGGCAAGACTTCGCAGCGCTGTGCATAGCGCTTACTTACCGCATCATAGCGCTCTTAATGCGCCATCATTTACCAGTGGGGCTCAACCAAGCCAGTTCGCCGCACTGAAGCTCTGCATACCTAAGGGAGAAAAAGAGACATTTTAAACAAAGAAAGGCATGCAGGATAGCAACTGGACCGCACTTGCCCATGAAAGACAACGCGCCCTTGCAAAGAAGGCAGGACGGAGAGCATGCCTAATTCTACCACAAGGTGAGGAGAGGGTGCCAGAGGGACTGAAAGCATACGGGGTGGAGGGAGGATACTTACCCCAGTCGGTCAGTCTTGAACACAGTCCTCCTGTATTTTCAGGCAGAACCTTCCCCGCAGACCACATCAGGGCAAAGCTGAGAAGCATACCAGCCAGTAACCCAGCTGGGTGGCGTCCCTGTGGATACCAGGTGAGCGTAACACCTCTTGCTATAGATGTAATTATTTGTAACACAAACCAAAACATCTCATTGTATTTATGTTTATTATCTTAATAGTGCGCTACCAGTGGTTTATTATCCACTTTGTTCTTTAAGCAAGACCTATGTTCACAGATACGTTGTATAACACATCTTGTGGTCTTGCATATGTACAATAGATTACAGGGGCACTTAATGCCATAGATTACCCAAGGACTGGTGCAGTTAGAAAAATTACAAAATTTCCAAACTTTGCCATTGAGTTCAATCGATTTCAGGTTTTTAGTCAAGGAGCATACTGAACACTGACCACATTTGTAGTGGCCAGTGACGGGTGTCAAATGTCAAAGTGTGGTTTGTCTAGCTGCTTCTTGTTTTTTGGATATGTATGGACTAACATATTTTTGAATTTTTTTGGGCGTTTAAAGGCAAAACGTGGTGAGGCAGGGTTGAAATCGTCAATTAATACAATGTGCCAATTTTTCTTTACACTTTTCCTTAATCATTAAGACTGAATGTGGTGACGCATGTGATTTTTTTCTTCTTGGGGTTTAGGTTCGGTATGCAAACATCTGTCTATTGGCGTGTTGAGCCCTTCTGAAAGCTGAATGTATAATTTACTTTGGATATCCTTGTGTTTTAAGGCGTTCTTGGAGGTCTTTACCTTCCTTAATGTAATCAGTCATATTGGAACAATTCCTTCTAATTCTAAGGAATTGGCCAATCGGTAAATTGTCCCTTAATGCTAAGGGATGAAAGCTGTTGTATTTAAGCAGAGTATTTTTATCTGTTGGTTTCTGATATTTTTGTTCTGGTTGTTTAGCCAGACTAGAAAACACTCTAAGGTAGTAGTGTCGCCTTTCCATACCATGAGGACATCATCTATATAATGGTACCATTGGTCTATGTTGTTTTTATAGGAGTTGTTCACATGGTATATAGATGAGATTTCATATTGGTCCATAAACAAATTGGAGAAATCGGGGGAAAAAGTTGCCCCCATACTGTTCCCATGTTCTTGTCTATAGAATGTCCCGTCGCATAGAAAAAAGTAAGTGCGAGTCTAATGCATTCTACAATAAATGCAATTCGTAGTACGTTGATTCAGGTATATCTCCATGACTTTTAGACATTCACCTTGGGGGATGCTCGTATACAACGTTGTCACATTCAGAGTCACCCTCAGATAATTTTGTACAAGGGATAGATCATGCAGTAAGTTGATCATGCTCATGGTGTCTTTGACAAAAGATTGCATTTATCTTACAAATGGTCTAAGAAACCAATCTGCATATATTGATAAAGGTTCCAAGATCTAATTAATGGCAGACACAATAGGTCTGCTGGGGGAGTGGTGGGTATGGTAATGCTCTTATGAACTTTTGGGAGTAGGTAAAAAGCTGGGATAGTGGGATTTTTATTTATCAAGAAAGAATGTTCTTCCTGCTCCAGCCAACATTCACTTAATGCATAGTCCATCAGGCTCTTAATTTCATCCCTAAGGCGAGGACATGGATCCCTGTCTAGCTTTCGATAAAACAACTGATTCTGAAGCTGTATATGTACCCTTGGACTCCTTTGAGAGGCTAGTCAGTCAGGCGACACTTGGTTCCTCAGACCTACTGTTTTTAGGTTAGGTTTAAATCCATATGTACTGTCGCGTCTTTTCTGAGTTAGGTGGAAAGAGTCTACGAACCACCTTACAAATATTATTTTATCCACATACTCAGAATGCAAGAAATGCGCTAGACTTTGATGTTGCGTTACTCAGGTTTTAATTTATGCCCTTACTGATAACACATGTTTAGGCTACTGAAAGCCTTCATCAAATCAGGGCTAATAGCATTTGCATAGCTAATCACATGATAATAAGTATAATGAGTACATCAAATTGATAAAATTAAAGATCAAAATAGGAAAAACAATAAAACAATAAAGCACAGAGATTCGGGGTTGGAGAAAGGGAGGATTGTAGGATGTTCAATCCCTATTGGTGGATCATTGCCTGTTTAAGTTGCATTCACGTGATCTAACTAATTGCATGTGTGCTCTTGCTGCTCACGTAATCATTATCTATTGCTCTTGCTGCTCACGTATTCGTTATCTATTGCGGGGAATCCATCGCTCTATTTCTATTAACTTGCACTAAACGTGTACGAACATTCATGGTTTCTTTTATAAATAAAGATGTGCTCGTATTGTATAGTTCAGTATACTGTATACTTAGGTATAGAGCGTTGGATTCCCCGCAATAGATAATGAATACGTGAGCAGCAAGACCAATAGATAATGATTACTTGAGCAACAAGAGCACACATGCAATTAGTTAGATCACGTCCGAGACAAAAGCAGAATATTTGAAGACTGGACACTCAGTTTATATGAATGCAACTTAATCTGGATCGACATAACTGAACTGAATAACTAAAATGAATAGAATTCCAATGTGGTTATTAATTTAACTCTCAGGCAATGATCCACCAATAGGGATTGAACACAATCTTATGATATTTAACCACAGGGATTGGACCCTTATGACTAGGTTTCAAACCTAACAACGTTTGCGACTTTAACAAAGCTACTAAGGTAATGTGGAACATCATTAGCCCACACATCCATATGAGCCTAATATGGATTGTTATTTGTTGATTGCAAAAAATGTGGAAAACTGACCCTTACACTTATATATATTTTTTGTCTTTCTGTTCCGTGTTTTTTCCAAAAAAAACCACCCTACAATCCTCCCTTTCTCCAACCCCGAATCTCTGTGGTTTATTTTATTGTTTTTCCGATTCTGACGCTGGGCAGTAACTTCTGTTTCATAAAGATGTTTTTCCCATAGTACAACCCTGCCACCTTTGTCAGCTGGTTTGATGAGAAAAAGGGGGTTATTCTGCAGGGAAATTAGGGCTTTTCTCTCCTCTTTGGTCATATTGTCTTTATGATGATTTCTAGACTTCAAGATATGTTTAGTTTCTTCAATTACCCTATTCTCAAAAACAACTATGGCTGGTGTAACCATACTGTTCACAGGGGTAAAGGTGGAGGCTGGTGTTAGCCCTGTAGTGCTTGGTTCTTCATCTGGAGGAGGTGAGTCCTTAAAGAAATATTTCAGACGTATCATGCGGAAAGATTTCTGAAACTCAATTTGTGTCTTCAAATCTTTGGCTTTTGTAGTTGGTACGAAACTTAGGCCATTTTTGAGGACAGCTAGCTCTGTGTTGGTCAAAAGGTGGGTCGATAAATTAAAGACTGATATCACCAGCTCTCCGGGGGGCCTCTCCAGTTCCGAGTCTGCATTCTGGGGGGCCCCTGTTGCCAATTGCAGGTTTTTTTCCACACCCCCAGAAAAACTGGGGCTGGTTGTTAGGATTAGTGTTGGTTGAAGCACTGGCATTGTCTGAATCACTACTCATGGAAGTATTTGATGTATTGGAAAAACATACATATTTGTTTCTCTGTCGCCCTATGTTTCTAGCTCTCGCTTGCGATTATTTGTTTTGGTCCTCACAGTATGAATCTACCAAATATGGATAAGTCATAGTCTCTTTATAATTTTCTGCATCTTTCTTATATTTCCAAGTTTTCTTGTCAAGTGTACATTTCTTGAATGTTTGTATTTCCTCTTCTATTTTGATAACCTTATCTTTAATGTCTTTTATCAAATCTTCACCTTTGATTTTACTTTCTAATATTTCAATTTCTTTTTTTTGTTTAGCTGACTCCTCTGCAGCAGTGTCAATGTGGAGGATGAGGTAGTCTCTTGAGTACTGCGCTGAACTTTCCTTTAAATTTTGGGTTGTCTATAAAGACACGAGGAACATTCTTTATTTGTAGGCCTTCTGGTATGATGCCCGCTTTCAAATAGGCAAGCATCATCTGGCCATGTGACTCTGTTCTCACCAGGTTTTTCTTTTTCTGAGTCAATAATTCTGTCATCAGTTGTTGTAGGTTTAATTGTTTCTATTGAGTCTATTGCCATAATTGATGGCAGACCAGTTAGCCTCTGGTAACACTCAATTACTTAATTTCTCACCTTTCTATATAGAAAATGTATATTGGTCTCCCGTTTTAAGAAATTGATCCTCCGAAAAGAAAAAATTGGGAGTCTACCTTACAAAAAGTTTTAAGAAGTGTCATGACTGCAGAGTCGAGATGTCCATTACAGATCCCCATTAGGTCTGTCTGTGCTGCCTTGGTCTCAAGCATAGGATGGCAGACAGTGGGCCATGCCAGTCCATGACAGGTAAGGCATTGAAGAAGCATAAGAGGAAGTTAGCAGCGGGCAGGCCCCCTAAAAAATACCCTTCAATGACACAGTCGAAAAGGTGCTTGTTGTACGATTCGAGAGGCGACTCTCCACAGAGGAAGAGGTTTAAGAACCGCTCTAACTCCCGAAGCGGTTCACACCACTCCTCATCTTCATCTATAAAGATAAAAAAAGCACCATTGATCTCCTTCCTCATCTTCCGATTCCTCGCCAGAAAGGAAAATAGCCTGCCCAAGTAAGTTGGTGGAATTTGGCAAACCAGACCCGGCAGAGCACGCGGATGCTTCTTATAGACAGTTAATGTTAAGGGACCACAAAAGGACCCTGTATTGCCCTTTCACATTGCCATGCAAAAGAGGATCAAGGCAAATTGGGAGGACCTGCATACAAGCAAACTGTCAACAAGAACCTCACCAAAGAATACAGACCTTCAAGTAGTGATCTGGAGTACTTATCCAGACACCCAGCACTGGAAAGCTTGGGGTCCAACCGCCAACTTTCACATTAAAGCAAGCAGCATACCTCACCATACTGCCTGATGGAGACGATGAGTATTTCGATGCAATGGCTAGCAAGGGTTTTCAGCCAGCAGTATGCGCTGAAATCAGCCACTGCTACTTGCGCACTTGCATCATTCTCATTCACCTTCTGGGACAGTATCTCTATGGCGGCTGCACACATCTTGGAGGGGGAAGAGAGAGTTGGCTTCCTGAACATTGTGAAAGACAGAAAGGAAGCCATGTGTGAGCTCTACAGCCAGGTTTGACTCTGCAGACAGCATCAGCAGAGCAATGGCGACAAGCACAGTGATACCCAAATTTGTGTGGTTGAGGAAGTTGGGATTTGAACTGGATGTGCAGTCCAGGCTACTCAACATGCCCTTTGACGGCAATCAGCTGTTTGGCACAAGGCTGACAAGAGCCTGGAGAATCGGCTGACCTTGAAAGCAGCGGCCAAATCACTCAGCGCCACCATCAGACAGCCACAACCGTCATACCCCAGTGGACGAGCTTAGAGGGGTAGGTCCTTTCATTACTACTCCTCATTTGGTAGAGCAAGAGGACTGGGTGGTCAAAGGGGCCAAAGACATTTCTCTCGTGGTGGACGGGGGAGAGGTGCCAAGTCCACCCAAGCAACGGCTACTTTACCCTCAGCTGCTGTTTCAGCCGCCTCAAAACCTCTGAGGCCTTTACCCACAAAACCCTGGTTGAAAGCAGACTCAGTCAGCATCAGCAAGAATGGCAGGACATTACTTCAGATGCGTGGGCTTTGGAATAAGTATCCCAGGGTTACTTCCTCTCCTTTTTAAGAAGGCCTTGGGATCATCCACCGGGGAGCCACTCGTTGAAAGTTGTGGATCTGTTCCTTTTGCAGGAGATTTTGAGCCTGCTAGAGAGAGGTTCTATAGAACCAGTACCTGTTATGGAGAAGACCAAAGGGTGGTACTCTCCCTATTTCCTAATCCCAAGAAGGACGGAGGATTGAGATGCTTGAATAAGTTCCTCAGGAAGGACAAGTTCAAGATGGTCATCCTTTCTCAGATCCATCAGGCCCTCCAGCTTCAGGATTGAATGGTGTCCTTGGGTATAATGTGTTTATAACGGAAAAAACATTCTGAATAGCTTTTTCAGTGAAAAATAAATAAACGAAAATCTCGAATTATTGGTAACAGTATATATGGGGTTGGGGTAAGGGATTAAAAAGAGTGGAGGGGGTAATCAAGCTGGAGAAAGAGGGGTTTGAGGGTGCCCAAATTAAAAAAGAGTTTTCATTTTTCTTTCACTGAAAAAGTTTATTTATGTGTTTGTCATAAAGACATGGAACTGTGTCATTGGACCTTCAGGATGTATACTTTAATTTGCCTATCATCACAAGCACAGACAGTACCTGAGGTTCGCGGCTCTCATTATCAGTTTCGAGTTGTGCAATTCTGACTGACCTCCTCCCTGAGGGTTTTCACCAAGTTGATGACGGTGGTGGCAGCGAGTCTCAGGAGAGGGGGGATTCACGTCTACCCCTACCTGGACGATTGGCTGATCAGAGCCTGTTCTCCCAAACAGGAACATCTCAGCATAACCTGCTACTCTCTCCACAGACTGGGCTTCTCCCTCCATTTCAAGAAGTCCCACATGATACCATCTTAAAGACTCCAGTTCATCGGAGCAGTCCTGAATGTGTCCTTGGGAAAAGCCTTGCCACCTGGCGTGAGGGCTCAACACATTCTGCAGATGGTCACCAAATTCCAGAGTGCTCAGCGTCTTCCGGCCTTCGATTTTTTTGAGGTTGCTCGGCCTCATGGCATCCTGCATTTTCATGATGCCAGAGGCTCGCCTGAGGATGAGATCCCTCCAATGGGCCCTCAGAACGCAGTGGTTTCAGTTCTCAAGCAAGATGTCAGATCTGCTTCAGGTTCCGAGCATGGTCGCCCAGGATCTCTTGTGGTGGGCCTGCGATGACAACATTTTGAAGGGAGAACCTTTTTGGCAGCCATCGCTGGAGAATGCCTCACGGGGTGGGGATCCCACGCCAGTGATCTGACAGTCTGCTGTCGTTGGTGTCCATCGGAGTCCAAACCACATATCAACCTTTTAGAGCTGAGGGCAATCAGACTAGCGCTGAAGGCCTTTCTGCACGTTGTACGGGGGGAGGAATGGCCTGATAACGATGGACAACAAAGTGGCCATGTACATTCTCAACAAAAAAGGTGGTGTAGAGTCACTACCACTGTGCATAGAGGCAGTTCAGCTTTGGCTCTGGGCAATTCTGGGCAATTCAAGAAGGAATCTCCCTAGTAGCAGTCCACCTAGCTGGAGAGGAGAACCAGTCTTCCCACGGGTGGGAACTAGCTCAGGAAGTCCTTCATGAGATCTTCACCCTTTGGGGAACCTCTCAAGTAGATTTGATCATGACCAGTGTCAACCGGAAGTGTGAGTTGTTCTGCTCCAGGGAATTTCCCCCAAGAGGAGCTCTAGGTGACATCTTTGTAGTGGACTCTGGAGTTTCCACTCCTGTATGCGTTTCCTCCAGTTCCTATTATTCCTTAAGTAATCGGGAGGTTGAGAAAGTTCGGGAAATCCATAATCCTAATTGCTCATGATTGGACCAGGAGGACGTGGTACCCTGACTTTTAAGATTTATTAGTCGCTTTAACATCAGCCCGCAGGGTGAGCGAGTTACAGGCCTTATCAAGTAAACCCCCGTTTATACCTTTTTATAAAGACAAAGTTGTTCTAAGGGTTAAACCTAAATTTCTTCCGAAGATTGTATCAGACTTTCACATTTCCCAGAAGATTGTTTTGCCGATATTTTATCCACCTACACATCACACATCCTAGCGAGGAGGAAAGGCTACACAGGTTCGATACAAAAGGGGCACTTAGTTTTTACATAACTTGTATTGCAAAAATAAGACAAGAAGACCAACTCTTTGTTGGTTACACCGGACACAAATTTGGTTTGGCAGTCACAAAACAAACTTTATCCGGATGGATAATCCTATGCATCAGACTGCTACAGGCTTGCGGGAAAGGATCCCCCAAAAGGCCTGAGGGCTCACTCCACCAGGGGCATTGCTACATCTTCTGCCTTACAAAGAGGGGTGCTGATAAATAACATTTGTGCGGCAGCCACCTGGTCTACCATTAATACCTTCACAAAACACTGCTGCTTGGTCTCGTCTTCTGGCCAAGGAGGAGGATTTGTAAAGGTGGTTTTGCATTCTGTCCATGACAAAACATGAAAATGAAATTCATGATTGAAAAATTCTGAATCCATACCTTACACTGCTTTGGGAGTCTATCTAAAGATGAGGAGTACGTGGGAGAACATAACCCATTTGAAGAACAAGTTACTTAACTCTGGTAACGTTCTTGCAGCTGGATGTTCCTCCCATGTATTCCTCATTGCCCCTCCCAGTCTACCCTGCAGTAGAATTTCCGCACATTACACCTTACGCTCCTTCATTGTCGGATACTGACTTGAACACACTAATGCTGGTAATCATGTGGGAAGAAAACAAAAAAACTGAACTGAAGCTAACGGGTGCTGCGCCTGTTATATATACTCGTGATGACGTCGACCTTGAAACGGAGGCCTTCGAGGGACATTGAGTCGACGGCATCGATGCACAATGCCCTCTGCCGAAATTCTTTTCCAAGGAAGCTGACGCTCTAAATCGATCTAAAGTTGAGGAATACATGGGAGGAACATCCAGTCGAAAGAACGTTACTTGGGGTCAGTAACATTTTAATCTCCTCTACATATGAGTCCCACAGCACTTTTTGCTGGACTACTGGATTTTTGGTCTGTTATCCCTGAGTGAGGGGGAACCTTTTTCCACACTCTCATTATTTTACCCTATCTTTTGGGATACTTTGTATTTATTTTGTACCTTTTTTTTGGAGAAATACTGTCCTCCAAGTTTTATGGCATCGGTCTTTCGACTTGTGCATTACACAGTGCTCTCAGTGCAGTGTTGCTGGGAGCCCTTTGGGCATTGTAAGGAACGCATTGCATCAAACAGTGAAAACAGACACAAGTAATTACAGTTCAAGGGTGTTTATTTAACTTCAATGGGTTGGTTTAACGCTTATCTAATCCTAAGTCTAAGGATGGGAGCAAGCTATGACCATCAAATAATAATAACGCAGTCGTAGTGGAGTCTTTGTCAAAATAAAAGGGCCTATACTAATAAAACTATTGCCAATCCTTACTTCTAAATACAAAATGTGTGTGACAACAATGCTGAAAAAAGAGAAGTGTTCAAGAAGTATGTCAAGATAGTTGAGCAGTTGGCTTCCCTTCCCCATGTTTTCAGCACGGGACAAGGTGGCACGTTTGAGCTTCACACACACTCTGGCTTCTTGGCCACGAGAAAACGGTTCAAAGCATGGGTATCAGCGCCTTTTGCCGAAGTCTCTCAATCTGAATGACAGTCTCTTATTGCAGAGGGTCTGACGTAACAAACAAACACCAAAGTTCCTTTCTTATCAGGATTTTCATATTCACAGGTTCGCAATTTGTCTCTCTCGTTCGGGCTTGTACCACGAATCCCCTTTGTTTGGGCTCAGACCCCTTTGTATCAAAAACCAAAGACTTTCGATTGTGCAATGGGTTTTGCTTAACCCGTTGCAGGACCACTTCAATTCACACCAATTATTATTCTTTATCTTTTAATTTGTTTCTGCCACTTCTTGACTGAATATCTTACAGATACCTTCGATTGAGCACACTGTCACGCTCACCTGATTCCCACGGAGGCGCAGGTCTGGCTTCAAGTGCTGATGCTTCTTCAATGGTGAAGCGCAAGACTCTGATGATGGACAGGAAGGGCCCCTCTACTCTGGCTTTTCTGGCTCGCAGGAATATTGCCCTGTGCGTGAAAAGGGAGTATTACCTACTGACGGAATAATGCTCAAGCCTCCCACTCCCTTCCAACCCTCCTCGATACCCTTCCACGATTCCCCGTGAAGTCTCAACTTAGGGTCTGGAAGGGTGAGTTCTCCATCCTGCTTCTGATGCAGGGGCGCGTTGAAACCCAGTTACTTCACTGGATTGAGGTTTGATGGGAGTTCAAAATAAGCTTGACTATTCAGGTGAGGCGCTGTAAGAGTTCTGTTGCAAGTTCAAAAGTTCAAGCTTAATAATAATGTTCATTGTCTTATTGCAGCAAGTGCTAATGCTTATGTCTTTTTCCCCTTAGGGGCCGGGGTTCGGAATGCCGGAGATATGGCGCCGACCCGAAGTGTAAGTTCTGGATGAGCGTTCAGGTAATGTCTTTGCATTCGCTCATTCAATGTCTTTGTCTTTTTTCCCCATTGGGGCCGGGGTCCGGAATGCCAGGAAGCGGCAGGACCCAAAATGAAATGGGAATGACCCAACAGGTAAGTCTTAGAAGGAAACTGAGCTTTTCCTATTTCCCTTCCTTCTCTCACCTTGTTTTCTTGTCTTTTCTCTCTAGGCTCTGGGAAGTGGGAGCGGATCCGGATGATCGCTGCTGAAGGTGGAGGCGCCCAGGAAAGGTGAGTGAAATGCAGCGCTGCAGCGATCGAAGCGAAATGCTTTTAAAATGATGTCTTCCCTTTCAGGATCGTCGGTGTGATGTCCCCGTGATGCAGCTTTAGCAGGTAAGGTCTTCTTTCTCTCTAATTCTCTCTTAGCTCCCTTTGCAGGCGACCCAGGATGCTGACAGGCGTGGCTGAGGTCCAGATGCGGGAGCTGACACGGTGAGCGTCCAGCTGCGAGGAGCAGAACAACGCAAAGCGTGAGTTGCTGATCGGGCGTGGTTTAAATAGCTTTGGAAGAAGTTCCAGGCATGTATCCTTCCACCGATCAGGTATGTATCCTTCCCCGACCACACCCAGGTGGAAAGTAGTCCCACAGGTAAAGTAGTTCCATTCAGGCCTCAAGAGGGCCTGGATGTAGCAGCATGGTCTGCATCAGGTAAGTGCACATTAAAACACTTGAACACATGTCTAGCTTTATGAGCCTGGCGCCTAAGGCGCCAGGACAAGGGTCCAAAATGAGCATGGCGCCTAAGGCGCCAGGACTGTGTCCAAAGGGCCCCAGCTTGGGCCCACTGGCACTTCCCTGGGGGGAATGATGCCTGCCTCTGGGGTTGCTGGGTCGGACCTGGCTCCTTGGAGGTAGGCATCATGACACTCGCGGTGACGGCCCACTCTGTCACGAATATTGTATCTTCTTTGCTACAGTTCAATCATCCATCAGCCGTTAGGGTGTCCTCACGTCTTTCATCACACACATTCAGCAATCTTTATCCTTGCTCTTTGTATAAAACGTTGTTGCTTGCAACCTTGACTTCAACACAGGGCGGTCTTGCATCGGTTTCCCCAATTCACCGGCTGTGTTGATCTTTCTTTGATCTTGGAGTTAAGGACGGTACCACGGTGGCTGTTACTTCTCTCCTACTTGATCAGCTGTGCAGGAGGGTCCTGGGTATATCCAACACACAATACAGTATTCTTCAGTCTTGTTTCTTGGCCTTATGCTCTGAAATCCGAAGGTGTCTACAAAGTAACGGCTTTCTTCCAGAAAGGTCAAGGGTATCTCCCAACGGCTTTCTTCCAGAAAGGTCAAGGGTATCTCCCTCCTTGTGCACCCTTTGTGGTTTGCTGTCTGTCTTCCCTTGTTCAGCTGCCGTCTCAAAACTGCTGTTCCTTCGTGTGCTTGGCCTCGCTCAGAGTGCGCTCTCGTGCTCTGCCTTTTATCTGTGTAGGGAAGTTTAATGGAAGTCAGGTGTGAATGATTACCACTAATTGCCTGACCTTGCCTGAGCATAGTAGTGGGATATGTCAGGTACGCAGCTCGGGTGTGAGTCTTTCTCCCAGAGCGTGCTGTCCATGTGAAAGTGGGTATCTTATTGGGTAAGATGGGGGTAAAGGTGTTGCAGGGCAGAGAGGGTACCGCGTCTCACCATCAGGTGTCCCATTCCTATTCCCCTTCCCACTCCCCGAAGACCCCTCTCCCAGGTGATCCTCCCACATTGGTCCAACCCCAGGAACTAGATCCAAAAGCGATGGCTGTGTCCTCACCACCTGGATGAAAGATACCTGAGGACTAGCACCCCTTTATATTTTCTGTTATAGGAGGATATTTCTATCCTTCCTATCTTTCATATTTTGAGAGCAGCACACCACACCTTATGTGGAGTGCTGAGGGGTTACACTGAATCCCCTTTATTACTGCTCCTGTAACGTTTTGGTTAGTGATAAAATAATCTGAATGGCTGGTGGCAGTGGTTTTATCATACCTACTTTTGTGCAATTTTTACTCCCTGGCTATACTCATAGCCGCAGTAATGCACAGACGGGTCATCATTGACCAATAATAGTGACTGTGTTATTTTTTCGCCATTTCATGTTTGCTTGATCCTTCTTGGTCATTTTTCTCTCGTGCTGGGTGGGCAAGGTCTCGTTTGACTTTTGTCTTCGGCATAAATCCTTTGTGAATTCCGCCAAGGCTCTGGTGTGCCTGGCAGGACTGGAAACTGGGGAGAAACTCTGCTGTTCTTTGTCTTCTGGTGTGCCTGCATGGAACCAGTTCCAACTGAATGGGTGGCTGTTCTGTAAGGACAGCTTGCATCCAGAATTTGAATAGGCATGGGTGCTGATTGGCTGGGATCATAAATAAAAGGCCTGGATCCCGAGGCTGGAGACAAGCTGACTCCTGGAACAGAAGAACTGACAAGGAGGAAGAGGAGAGATGTCTGCAGCCGTTTCCAGTTGATTGGAGATGCCCTCTGAGTAATTGCTGCTATCCAAATCCTTCTCCCAAGCGTCAGTTGAACTCCCAAGAGGATGACTCTCTCCTTTAGACTGTTGGGACCAATTAGTCTTCAGACGACCTGCTTTTTGTGCCATCTCGCAACGAGCTGTGACCTTCACGGGCTGCAACCGTGTAATACCCTGGGACCTGTCGCCACTGTGCAGTGCATCATCTTCTGGAGATCAAATCCTCCTAGAACTTTGGTGGCTCCTTCCAGACCTCGAGACACAAGATTCCACTCCTTGAAGTCCCCTCACCAGAGTGCTGGACCGAGAAAGCGAGACGAAGCAACCAGGCGGTAATCGTTCTTTACTGGTGCTTCCCAAAAGGCACCAAAATCACAGAACCCCAAAGAATACTTTGCCTTAAGGCTCTTCACTCGACTGCTGCTGCGAGCTCCATTCCAGTGTCACTTCTTTTGTCTGTTTGACCGAGAATCTGGTCACCGGGTCTGCTGCTGCTGCAACGTGAGGGCAGGCTTCTGCATCCACTTCTTCACTCGTAAGGTACTGTGAGACTCTTGGTAGAAGTTGCTTTGCTGCTCCTTTGCTGATTTGTGTGCTTGGGAGTGTGCCCATACACATTCGTCCAGGCCTAACGCTTGTGGGCCTGCAGTGAGCCTTCTCCAAATTCCCTGAACACTTTTTTACAACAAAAGCCTTACTTACTTGCTACAGGAGACTTCCTCTGGAACATTTGGACTTTCTACAGCTTGTGTCTTGCTTGTTCTGCCCTCTAACATGATTCTGAGACCCTCACAGCTAGATAGGGATGGACTTCTAAAATGTTAGGCCTCTGTGAAATAATGACAAGTATTTACCTGCTTTATGTTAGCTTTGTTTCATCCATTTGTACATGAAACAGATATTCTGAAAGTTATTACAAATGTTTTACTTACCTTTTGAAATACATGCTGCCATTCTAAAAGTATAACAAAACTGCTTCACTTACTGAATTAGTTCTAAAGTTACTTATTGTGTGTTATAGGACCTACCGTTCTGAAGAATTACTTTACCTTACTGCATACATAAAATAAACCATTATTGTTATATAACTTTGAATGTGTTAAGAGTATACACATAGGTAAAATAAACAAAAAGTTCTTTGTACTGCCTACAGCCCCCTCTCTCTCTCCTAAGATAAACCTGCTCCGTCATAGCTACCAACAAAACTTGTGTGGTTCAGGCCTATACTAAGAATTGGAACCCTGTGGCCCAAGTGTGATTCTTCACAAGTCCTACAATTGGTGGACTGTTGAAAAACTCGCTAACAGCTCCAAACTGAAAGAGATCTACTCCCGCCAGTACCAATGTCCAACGCACTCAGCTGGCTAATGTTGAGGAAGCTACCACTCTGTATGGCTTTCTCACTGAAAGCAACAGTTGATCTTGACCCTTCAGACGTGAGGCAGCAGTTTGCTCCTCATACGCTTTGAGGCAGCAAATCCTGCACAGCTTAGGATGAGGAAACGCCAGATAAGCAATTACCCTTGAATTGCATTTAGTCACGCACTCAGCTGGCTAATGTTGAGGAAGCTACCACTCTGTATGGCTTTCTCACTGAAAGCAACAGTTGATCTTGACCCTTCAGACGTGAGGCAGCAGTTTGCTCCTCATACGCTTTGAGGCAGCAAGTCCTGCACAGCTTAGGATGAGGAAACGCCAGATAAGCAATTACCCTTGAATTGCATTTAGTCCTCCGGCCAATGTGAAAAGCCACTGCGTCCGGAGAAAACATAAATAGATAAATGAAAGGCTCTTCCATCTGACAGCCTGCGACAGAACATCAAACTCAGCATGGTAAGTTTGCAGGTCAGAGCCATCCTAAACAAAATCTTGTTGCCCATTCATGACTGGAACAACTCCAGCATGATATTCACGTCCGAAAGTCTCGAATAACGCGAGGCCAGAGGAGTCATTAGTCTTGTGCCTTTCAGCAGCCTACAAACCAGAGGATGCTCACCTATCGACTCGCCTTCCAACCTACAGGTGTTAACTGCGCAATACGCTTTGTTCTGGTTCGTTAGGTGTGCCAGAAAGTTAAACACTGCCGTTAAAGAGCCTGATACGGGATTGCTAGTCCATTCCAAATAACATCCATGCCAAACTGCTCATCTGATCGGTAGCTCTTTGGTGTCGCCAGAGCCCAGCTCTCTGATGTGGTCACTAGACTTTCCTGAAAATCCAGGGACAGCACATTCTGAAATCCTCCAGGACGCAAAAGGTTCCAGCAGCAATGGAAGCCTACTTGAGTTGTCCAAAGAGCAGCAACCAAAACCCGCTCGATCACTTCCATACTTTTGCCAGAGGCTCCTCTATCAAAGCTGGGGAATACTTACGGCACTCCCAGGCCCCTTTCTGCAAGAACGCATCCGAAGCTATCGCAAAGGTATCAAGCATCCAATCCAAAAATCAGTGAAGTTGAGGATTCATGTTGATGGATCAACATGAAAAGAACCCCAGACCTTCTGTAAAATGTCATAGACCTGCACATCCAGCTTTAAGTCACTGTCGTCCAAGAGGTACCTCGAGTTCCAGTCCAGTATGACATTGATCAACCCAGGAAAACACTCTGCCGTAATGACCAGGTGATTCTCCAGGCAGCAAACCAGAAGTCCTACACAAGCTCAGCTTGCATTTTGGAATGTGTCCCTCCTAAAAGAATTACTACCGCATTGCTGAGATATTGTCCATCTTTAGCTGAATAAAGCAGTTCACTTGCCCCAGGTTAGAAATTTGATCACAAAGGAGTCTATCAATATCTCATTTTTTCGGGTACTCTTTTAATAGGATTCTTTTTCGTCCGCTACCCAGTTAGCTTTGCCTCAAGGCAGAACAGTGGACCGCTAGGAGGAGCAGCCAAGGCAGAGAACGGGCCATTGAAACAGAGCGATCATGTGTGTCTGAAGACCGGAGCCACAAACAATCCCGTTGCAGCTCCTGCATCTTAAGACACATGTCTACCAGCCTACCCGCCGTGTCTCCACGGCCCTGGAGCCCACTGTTCGGAGCGCACCCCAAGAGGTGATCCGCTGGTGCAGCTTACATTTTGGGCTAACGCCCGCGTATGCTCTCCTGGTACAGGCCAGAGTGCTCCCAATTGGAATAATTCGGCTCCGGGGGTCTCTACAGACCGCATCTCGGGCATGAAGGACCTCCTCTCTCCACAACCTCCTCTGTGTTACTGTCATTTCCAGTTTACCTGACACATAAAAGAACTCGCCTACGTACTGATGAAAAGGTTAATACTAGACAAGGCTATGAAGAAATCAAAGTACTTATCTGCTGCTTGAGCAGCAAAGAAAGAGAAGTTGTTGCAAGGACGTAAGTACTGCCTGGGGCTTTGATTGCTCGTGGCAGTCATGTGTTTTTCAAATTTCAGGACTACATTTTCCCCCTGACCTTGAGAAATGGTGTCTTCTGGTTATTTTTTGTTATGAAAGGTGCTGCTGCATGAGCAAGATTAAAGAAAGTGAAACATAATTCTCGCCTTCGGTCTTGACATAGAATTGTTAAATATGTATGCAAAATTGACCACTTAGTTTTGTTGTTGTCATTTATATCGCTCACCGCTGTCACTTTCATGGTCACTGGGCACTCTGGCGGATCTGAAAAGGAAGGGGGGGGGAATCTGGAAGGTTAGTTGGATGGAAAAGGAGAGTGCAAGAGAGCTTCAGTTTGCATAAAACAGTCACTGTGTGTTGGGTTTGCATGTCTGTGGTTTAATTTTCTGTAATGTGTTGTGTTGAGTCTGGTATGGAAGAGTGTGTTCAGTTTGCAGTGATTTCAAGTTTGTGCTTTTGTTAGAGGTATGTGTGTGTTTATATTTGGTGGTTGAGGGTAAGTTTGTGGGAAAATTGAACGTTTTTGGTAGGGTAAGTGATGGGAGTGGTCAAACCTCTTCTCTGTGTGGGTTATGTTGGTTTGGCTGGGTTTCTATGCTTGTATGGTGTTTGCATTAATATGCTTAGTTGAGGCAACCCAGTTTCGTTTGTTCGGTTTTGGTTGTTTTTGGTTTGTGCAGGCTCTCCTTGTGTTGTGGTTGGCTGTTTCTCTTCGATGGTGTGTTTCCTGTTTAGCTCTTTGAGTTAAAGAGCCATTTTTTTAAAATACATTTCAGAATTTTAGGTTCTCTTCTGTTCATATTTCCTTGGTGAGGGAGTTCCAAATTTTCGCCGAGATGCAGGACAATGTATTGCTTTGGTTAGAGTCAAATGTCATTGCTGGACCTCTGTTTGGTTTGGTCTGTAGATGGAGATTTTATCCTGTATGAATTCCGCTCCTTGGTCATGGATTGCTGTGTGGGTTATAAAGAGTATTTCGAAGAAATCTTTTTTTTATGGTAACCAGTGTATGTTTCTCAGTGCTGGTAGGGTGTGTTCTCTCTTAGTGAGTGTGATGCTGGAAATGCATTGGAGGGACATGGCCTCCCTGTCCTTGTCCTGTAGTCCTTTTTCATTTGTGTTCTGTATTGTTTTCTGCCCAGGAGTCCATGTGGGACACCTGACAGTGCAGCTCTTCCTGTTTTTGGTTTGGTGTACAGACCCATGGGTTACCCTTATGGCACCCATGGGTGGGGGTACAGCCCTCTGCCCCTAGTGTATGTTTTTGGGCACCTGTGTGTGGCCCACAGAGCAGGGTATGGGTTGGTGGCAGTTCCATGCTCAATTTGACAGGTGCTCTGAGTATCCTCCATTTTGGGATACCCAGGCCCTGCCATTGGAATCAGTTGATTCCGGATAGGAAACAAGATGGCCCCTGTGGCCTCTTGCTTTCTATTGCCTGTTACCTTGTTTTCCCAAAGTCCTGGGAAGCCCTGACTGGCTGTTGGGTGGAAGTTCCATATATGGTGGTGTTGTGAAGTCCAGGCCAGACTGGCTGGAGCCTTCGCAGTGACTGTATGTTGTGGGTTCACGCTGTGGGTGGGACCTGGGTGCATGGAGTGTGTGACCAATATGCACTTCTTGTTGTGGATGTCTGGTTTCTGGTGTTTGACACAATGACTGAGACAGCCCTGCCCGAAACTGGTATGAATGCAGTGTGTAGTGTTGAATGGCTGGGTACTTGTCCCAATACACATTCCTTGTTGTGAGTGTCTGAGAGGGGGGAGTATGGCCTGAATGCACTGTATGACTGATTGGCTGATTGACTGCTCAATGCCCTTCTCAGTGATTGGTTGCCTGAGTGTGACCCAGCAGAATGAATGAGAGATCAACTAGCATATCTGGGAGCCTCTCACTGCTAGAAATCATTCAGAAGCTAAAGTTGAAACTGACACTGAATCTCAAAGCCGAGCCTGAAGAAGAAGGTTGACTGCTGTCTCCCTTTGCCGAAATCCAAAAGCCGTCGAGACTGATCGAAGAAAGGCTCTGGTTAGGCGCCCTCTTCCCATGCTCCGAGGGGCCATCGAGCACTGCTAACCTTCGCCGAAGCGCCCTAGAAGTCAGACCCTCAAAAGGCTGCCGACCGGAGACTGGGACCCCCGAGGAGAACGAAGATAAGCACCGGACATTCCGTCCACCGCAGTTGACCAGGGTTCGCAGGTTTGCATAACCACTGGAGGCCCATCAAAGCCGTGTTGCCCAGAAGCAGAGACCGCTTGACGCCGTGACACCGACGACCAGAGCTGCACGCTCCTTTGCCTAAGACTTTTGATTCATGGAAGTGCTCGTCTGCACCGCCGCCCGCCTTATCCCGCCAGAGAAGGCCAGGCCATCGACGCACCGAGGAGCATCCGCTGGTGGGTTTCCCACCACCCAACGACCGTAGAGACGCCGGACGACTCGACGCCCTTGCTGGCCCACAGTGCTTCATACACTCTTTGCGGTCCTGAACTATCGACATCGAGGTGCCCTGCACGCCTCTTCCTTGCAGGACATCTTCGAGTCGTCGTCAACGAGCACTGCTGGGACCGAAGCTGCCGTCTCAACGCTGTGTTCACTTTCTTCGAGGGATCTCGATGATCCGTGGCTCCTGCTTTAAAGGGAGCCGCTCAAGAAGGATCCGTCAATGACTCGTCGTCAAACTCTGCTATTCCAGGTACATTGGGGTGGTAGAAACATTATAGAAGGAAAGAAGACTTATAGAACAATATATGGACTGGGCTTGTGATATATCTTTACGTTACAGGTTGCCCAGGTGGGGGGAGCTCCACACAGAACTGTGTCTAACGGTAGAGGACAGTATTCTGCCAATTGTTCAAACCAACTGCTCTCCTCCTATGTCTATTGTTGGTTACCTTTATTAAGTGATTTGTGTGACATTTAACCACAGTACAGTTGATGCACTTAAATGAAATCTGATAATAATTGTTGTACCACTTAGAACTGTATATATTTGCCATTGTCGATTAACTGAGCACAAAGTGAGTTATTGTAATTGTGTATATAACCTTGAACCTTAATTATATAAAGACTGTGTTTTAATTAATACAGTGTGTGGACATTTCTCTGTGGGTGCTTGGGGACTACACTGTACTTAAGAACCAGCTAGCATCACCTCCTGAGAAGCTAGCCCTTGATTGCTCGTCCATTGCTACCAACAATAGAGAATCTTGGCTGGGGTCCTCTGTGCCTCTCCCCTGCCATATAGAGAGCAGAAGTACAGACCCCCCCTCCAGTCTTTACAGTGAGTATGAGGAATATTCTTGCTGCTGGGTTCTGCATTCGCTGTAGTTTTTTGGCGAGGTAATCCAGCATCCACTGTTGTAGTCTTTTCTTGACATGACAACAGAGATGGCGGTGATCGTTCTGTGTGGAAATGTATCAGCTTGATTGCAGGTATGTGGAAAAATCACTTCTTTGCTACTGCTTTGACTTGTGGTTCGAGCGTTAACTCGCTTCCCATTAATATTCTGACGTTTTTAACTACTTTGGAAGGCACCGGTCATTTTCCCGTTTTGGTAGGGCATGCAATGTGATGTGAGTTCGACTGGTTTTTGGGTGTGTTCATGGTTTCTGTTTTGCCTGAGTTGTGTTTAAGGCTGTTGGTGCTAATCGCTCATACATTTGTTTATTTCTGTGAGATAGTTGTTAACAACTTGGTCTGGTTCTCCAGAAGTGTTGATTTTATAGATGATATGTGCATCATCTTTATAGTAGTAGCAGGTGAGTCCATGGCTTTTGATGAGATTGATCTATAGGGTCATGTAGATGTTGAAGTGTAGTGGAAAGAGTGATAATTCTTGTGGAACTCTGCAGATTGGTGTGCATGGTGTTAAGTTGAATGGGGCTGTTGCCATTCTTTTTGTTAGGAAGGCCTTTAACCCTATTAAAGCCATGTCGTTGATTTCTAATAGGGTATAGTGGTGGTCTGTGCTGATAGGTCTAGTAGTATTAGCGCTAGGGTGATGTTGGTGTTCGTTTTTAGGTCATCCCAGATGTATAATAGTGCTGTTTATCCAATTTTTCACTTATGGACGAAGACCTTTGTTGGAAAAAACTGATAGGAGGGGACAGAACATGATGGTTACTGGCCCCGGTTAACATCATGCAACACATTGTCAAAGAGATGTTTCCATTAATACCTATGACGTTGTAGCGCTATGGACCAGCAGATCCTACCGTACACACACGTAACTAACATAGCCATTTCAAGACTCTACAAGCTAAAATGTATCAAACAGATTTATGGACTTTCCTTTGAATCACAAGCTGTTTATTTTTCGTCGTCTTCTCTTCTTTTTTGTAAAAATCTTTGTTAGATTATATTCAAATTAAAAAAAATAGTGCTGTTTCTATTCATCTCATGGGTCTACAGCCGACTTCTGCCTGGTCTAGTATCCAATTGCTTTCCACATGTTCCAGGATTTGTTCATATACGCAGCTTTATAGGAGATTCGCTGGGTATGGGATGTTTGATATCAGTCGGTAGTTGGTTAGGTCTTCTGTGTCATCCAAGGGGTCTTTCAGGAGTGGTTTAATGTATGCCGTTTTGAACCTATAAAAAGAACAATCATTGTTGTTAAATTATGGCAGGAAGAAAACAAAGTACACCTGAAGGACGAAAACCTCAAGTATTACCTGGAAACAAAATAAAGTATTAGGTGCATACATAATATCCACTTGTGGAACTCAATGTCTAAATCCTAACTGAAAAATCTATATAATGCAACCCAACTGAATTTGCTATATTTGTAATCGTCCATTTTCACTGTTCGGCCATCATGTAAGTGAATATAAGATATGGAAGAAAAGAGGGCCAAACATACAAGTCCACCTGGAAGAATAAACTTTAAATGAGACAAATGGTCCTTTAGACAAATGGCGCTGTGCAAAAAAGTGTATTTTATTGTCCTTTGGAGTAAAGTGCTAATAAACAGGGAATATGTCTAATGGGCATGGTAACCACGTAAACAAATGCATACGGTAACATCCTCCTAGACAGACCTGTGTGCTCTGCATGTGTAATACACACAAACGTTATATAACTACAAAGTTAGCCGAGTATAGCAAGGTTGTCCAAAGTCTGGGGCCGTAACATGCATTCCGATGTGCTATGATCATCAAGTACATGACGGCTCTCTGACACCAGTGCCTTAGTCCAGAATGTAATCCCTTTGTACGTTAATCCAATGTGATCTGAAGAGTAGATCCATCAGTGGCATGACATCTGTTCTGCAGAAGGCATTAAACCCATGAAGCGCTCCCAGAGAGGCGTGAAACTGATGTATGAAACATGAGAGAGAAGCAACTTCATCCCAAAAGTCAACAAAAGGCACCATATGCAGATTGCGGCAGGGCCGTCATTACAGCATAGCAGAGAGGCACTGTGTTCCACCAAATGCCGTGCTCACAAAGTGCCCACAAACCTGTGAGAGCTACAACGGAAGAGTTTGCAGCCCCACTCCACTGAATCATACTCCTCCAGTGCTGAAATACCCCTAAAGGGCTGCAGTGGAAACATGGACTTTTTTTTTCTTTTCTCATGATCTTTGGTTTCAGTTTTAACACCAGGTTGCCTTTTGGTGTTGGTTGCGCTACACCCTTGAGGTGTGAAAAACTATAACATAACATCTCAGCGGCCCTCAAGTGCTGACCGGCAAAGTCAAACTCAACACAGCAGAGATGCTGTGAATGCTAGATGTGCCCTTCACAGCAGCAGCCCCAGGCAGGCAATAGGCACAATACAAGACACCGTCCGATTCCCATAAATTG
This sequence comes from Ambystoma mexicanum, assembly GCF_040938575.1. Lineage (NCBI taxonomy): Eukaryota > Metazoa > Chordata > Amphibia > Caudata > Ambystomatidae > Ambystoma > Ambystoma mexicanum. The sequence continues at coordinate 315,241,031 of NC_090925.1, forward strand.
TAACTGAAAAATATACTAGCCTCTCCTGTCTCTACTGGGCATCTTGCCACCAGTTTGTTCCTCTGCCTCTTCTAGGTGTACCCCTTGGTGACTTCGGGATCTTGGCCGTCTCTTCCTCACTACTGTTTTTTTCACCTCTTTATAGGTGTCAATTCTCTCTCTTCACTTCTCTATCACCACCTCAATGTTCCTCCCCTTCTGCTTTTCGCTTTTTCCCCTCCACCTTTCTGATATTCCACCATGTTTCCCCTCTACTTCTCTCTATCACCACTTCCTTCTCAAACCAGATGAACCTCTACTCCCTCTTTCAGCAACTTGTCTACCAACTCCTTACCTCTTTCTTATATCTCGTCCTTTCTTGTCCACCTCTTGTCATGAGACGGCTCGCAGCCTCTGCTCTCTTCCCAGGCCCTCTGGCTCTGCTCTCTTCCCGGCCCTCTAGCTCTGCTCTCTTCCCGGCCCTCTGGCTCTGCTCTCTTCCGGCCCTCATTGTCGCTCTCCTACCAACCTTCTGGCCTTTTTCTACTCAGCCCCTGGCCCTCTCTTTTAGCCTATTTTTTATTGCTGTATTTAGTTAGATAAACTTTTACAACATTTAGTTCATTCAAATAATTTAACATGTTTATACTGCTCCTCATCAATTGATACAAGTCATCTGTCCAATTGTATAAAAACAGAATCAATCCATTGTAAAATGCCAATGTACATCATGTATCTTTCACAGCTAAACACAAATTACAAAATTTTAAAAAATACACTGCACCAGCAACTTGCTTCTAATGCAAATGTCCAGTAGTAAACAACAACTAAACGCAATAAAAATTAGCTACTTATTATTAGTGCGGACATCTAAAACACACCTGAAAGTCACGAGTACATTGGCAGTACTTCTACACATACTAAAACAATTCATGAGTAGGTCAAGTCTTCTATTACATCATCATAGTTATTGACAAATTTGTTTAAAATCATGAAATTGGCCATTATGTATACTGTGTTCGTGATCCTCCAAATAGCATTTGAGTATGATACGATACATTGTGATCTAATGTCTAATCAGTACAACGATAAGGTTAGAGCATCCTGCAGTTATTCATCAATCCACAGGTTATTGATACTATAATCCTTCCCGGCAATTATACATAATCACGTTTTGTAGAGCAATGATAAATTAAAAGTGCTTTGTCAAGATGTTACATGACCAATACAATATTGAAACACCTTTATCTTTCCCCACTTCACAATTCATATTTGAGCCCACTTTCCAGTGTCCTTGCATGGGACCAACATCCCAATTTTATATTTTTTATGCTCTCTCCTGTAAGATATATTCAGTTGCTTTGAGGGCCTGACAGGATTCTTCCCCAATCACGCACACATTTACAGACAGATCCTGTCTACGTTACACTGGATTCACTTTGTCTAAGAGTGCCTCATTCATAATGAGTATAAATCGAGTTAATGCAACAGTGAATGTGATATTAGTACCACCTATGCATCGGGACCATAAGAATTCCCTTACAATTAGCGTGTCTCTGAGGTTCTCATTGCCCAACTTTGCAATTCTAACCTCCTTGAAGTATTCACAGAATATCACCAGTTGTTTTAAAGTTTCTGTTAGTGTGGAGGACGCACAGAACCTACAGGTCTCCACACAGGTGCCTATGGTTTTAGGGTACCAGTATTTCATTTTTTCGTATGTCAAAAACCGAATAAGTTTAAATCACGAGATACATCTGCCGAGGTAGAATGGAAAGGCTGCATTTTCTATATAAAATGCATACGTACTGAGTGAATCCAACGTGTGACAATCCACTTCAAACTATTTTTTTTTGGTAACTGCTGGCCTTAATAGCAGGTCCTCAAGTTTCACGTCTATTTCTGTCAATATGTTTTTCATTTTCTCACCATATGCAGCCATAGAGGCAGGATGTCCTGTTTGGAGCATTATGAAAAAATCCTTGTATAGGGAGTTTGCAGGAGGGGCATTCATTTTTCCAAAATTAATCAACAGCCTATCTGGCGGATAGCGACACCAACCCAGGTTCATGATCTAGAACTACTTTGGGAAGTGATCTTGCCATCCTTAAAGACTGCTTCCAAATTCAACCTTGGATTTGGTCCAGAAAACCCTGTGTTACCAAGGGACATATCGAGGCCGTACAAGATGATCGCTTCCTTCTACTTATAATGTATAGAATTCAAACAGTGCAGAATTTTCTATAAATTATACACATTAGGGGCTTCCCTTTAGTATTTAAGATACCTCTCCACATAGCTATTGATTATATTTCGCAGAGGTTATAGCCCAAATAGTGAAAAGGATCTGCGCTTTGGATCGGAAGTTTGTCAATTGACCAGTTAAAAGAGATCACCTTTTTTTCAAATTATTGAAGATCACGATCCTCGCTTTCTTAGCATTAGAAAGGAGGTTTTAGTCAAAGGAGTTCTATCGAACAATGAAATATCATCAGTGAAGGCGTACCAATGAAGGTTAAGCTTCCCTAAACTAACTGGAAAACTGACATTTAGGTCCCATGGCCTATCCATGTCACACACATAAAGGTTAAATAGGCTGGCCGCTAGGTTACACCCCTGCTTTACCCCCACACATGTTGGAATAGGCCCGGTCATAGCCCTCTGTTCATTCACTCTTACATTGTAACTAGTGTTGGTGTGTAATTTTGAGATTATGCAGATTAGCTGTGGGCAAAAACAAATATCATCCTCTTGGCCCATAAGATGTTACGAATGATGCAATCTAACGCCGCAGACAGATCTAATGTTGCCATATAAACTGGTCCGGTGTTCGTCATTTTTGCTCTTTGTAATATGTGCGCTAGGACAGTGACATTTAAAGCTGTACCCATTTGCTTTCGGAACCCAACCTGATAGCGTGATAAAATTGTATGATTCTTTATGTGTAGCCTTTTGTCTTCACCTTACTGCAGTTTTCTGGCCCTTTTCTTCAGCCTCCTTCTATCAGGGCCTTCTCTGCAGTTTCCTGGCTCCTGTTCCGGCTCCATCTCTGGTTCCTACTTAGGCTTTTTCTATTTAAATATCCAGTCGTCTCCAAATAAGCTCATCCTCCTAACGCCTTCTTTGGCTGGCCCTGTCCCAGACTGACTTGGCTGGAAGGCAGGAGATTTCTCGGTAGGCCTCTGCATATGGGACCTCTTTATGTGAGGGGGGAGCTACTACTACTGCTGGTGTGTGCTGCACCACATTAGCACATGATTTGTCTGTGTGACTTAAGTGTGTGAACTTGAGTCACATGAATTACTTTATTCAAATCAACTGTGTATATACAAGAATAAGACCTACTTTACAAAAGTAAACCTCTCTGTACCTGGTGAAACATAAGCAGAAAGAGAAGGTTGCTTTGCTTTCTAAGTGGCGGGTTTCAGAGTGTGGTCCTGTGCTGCTGGTCATGCCTTCACATTGCTTGATAGCAATGCATGGACCCCTAAAATGCATAGGCTTTGGCACTGCATGTGATTCAGCCTGCAGGTCTTTTCATGTCTTAGTCAGCCAAATGGCAGGGCAGAGATAAAACAACAGGGATTCAGACCACAGCAAGCAACAGTAAGTTATCTATCTCTCTCTTATAGAGCATTTTCTGTAGTAGAGTTTAACAGGACTTTGGAAATAAAAGCAAGGCCTGGTGCTTTGTTTTGTCCTGCGGTGTGAAAATAATTGGTGTACACTCTCACTTAGGCAGGTATTATTGTTTGATTTGCCTTTCATGATGGGTACAAGCTGCATGTTTAAGTTAATGTCTCCAACGTTCTGTCAGACAGCTTGGCACAGAAAGCTGGCAACATTATTGGCTAGAGTTTGCATTGCCATGTGCCATTTTCTCTCAACCTATCACCAGCAACAAAGCAACAATGCAGGCCCCAACAAACGCTGTCGGAAATTAAAACATTAGTCAGGGTAGATTGTCCCACTACACACACAATTACTGACATGCTCACTGTCACACATTTGCATACACAATCACAAATGCTGCCTCACTATCATACATACACGCACTATCCCATTCACCCATTGATGTCTCACACACATACCCATCGTCTCGTACACGTCTACACTCACTGTCACAGACACCCAACATCTCAATACTTACTGTTGTGCACTCACGGTCATACTGAGTCACTCACACTGTCACATTTACTGTTATACCCAGTCCACCTCACGCAGTCTCAAGTATACTGTCCATGCACACGTACTCAGTCACAAACTCACCGTCACATTCTCTCACACGCATACTTTTGTTTTGTTGAGACCGGCTCAATAAGTTCTTTACATTGCCAAACATGCCCACCAAAGATCATTAAATGGTTTCACAAACTGTTCTGCATATATTGGCTCTTACAATTTGTTTTGCAGTGTCTATGTATGCTGTTATCTTAATAATAGTTCTGTTATATCTTTGTAAAACATCAATAAAACCATTAGCTTGACTTTCCTTATCATTCTCTCAATAATTCTCTTGCACTTATCTTCTCATTCACTTATCACTCAATATCACTTTCCATTACATGCACTCTTTATTCATCTATTGTATTGCTCTTCCCTTCTATGTGAATCTAACACCCAGAGCAGCATGACCATGTTTTTCAAAGGCAATGCCAGCATCTATCATTTGGACAGGACTGAATTTTCTATGGGCACACCTACCTTTAAAGGGGAGCAGCGTTGGCATATATTGTTGAGGCAAGTGTTTGATGATATGTGGGAACGAGCAGAATGCAAATGCCTTACTATGGCAATGTGAATATATATATTTCTGGAGCTTGTGGATCTGCTTAGATCACATGCTCTGCATAGTCCGACATTTAGTGGTAGTCACGGAGTATTACAAGATTAGTTTTTGAAACTCAAATGGATGTTGACAGGGCGTGTCTATCCCTAGTATGACATGTACTGTACCCATGGTCCTTCATGCATCGTGGTCCCTCAGATTGTTTCTTTCCGCCATTGTGGTCGGTCGCAAATTGTGGACTTCCTTCCTGGCTGATGCCTTTTGACTAGTTAAAAGTATATTCATAGACTTCGCTTTTTATTTGTATTATCCGCTCTTGCCGCACAGTCAACTAACTGCTCAACTGCCTTCGACTCACAACTCCATCCTCAATGACTTGACTGAATAGACGACCAGAAGTGGCCTTCATGGGCCTCTTTCAGGCTTCGCCCCTTACAGTAGGGAGAGAGGGGGTGGTCTTCATACTGACTTATTTTAGAGAATGCATATTCTGACATCCCCTTTCCCTTTTCCTTGCCTAGCTGCCCTCTTCATTCATGGACAAAACTCCTTTTAAATGTTGCCCTACCTGCCACCAAAAATTACAGGGGAAAGACATGTAAATGCTGTCTCCCTAGGGATTACCCCGAAAAGCTGTGCAAGCCCTGCAAGCTTTTCCGCCCAAAAATTTGTAAAACATTGACGCACCAAACGTTGGGCCGTCCACGCAATACAGGCCGAAGCATCCATCGATGTGACGGAGGACTCCAGCTAGGGCAGTATCGGTGTCCTTAGTGACGCCGAAGGCGAGCAGGGTTAGTCGGAATCCCATGCGCAGGCCCCCGACTCCAACCCCATGTGCGGGCCAGCGGTCAAAGCATACACATATCCAAAAACATTAAGCACATGCCGCACGGCTGACATTCGACAAAATCGCTGAGCATCGAAGCCCACGCAGTGTCCGTGCAAAAAGCCTCAAGATCTTCCCTATCCTCTGGGCCATCGCTTGCGCCTCACGACAGCCGTCCGAAAAAACAGATCCCAAGGTTGGTTCCGATACAGAGTACAAAAAGGCCCTCCTTTCGTGTGCTGAAAAACTGTTGGCGAAAGGCACATCAGTGTCCCCCAAACAAACGCTGAAAATACAAGCATTAATTAAAAAACACATCCCTGCTACCCTGTTAAACACTACGTCCCCAAAAAATCAAAACTCTCTACTCCTTTGTCTTCCAAAAGCATGCATGCTTTAGATTCTTCTTCCCCTGTAGATAACTGTAAACTCTCAGGGGCTATGCATCACAAGGACCAAGCCACCCCTACTATGTCAGGCTTCCCAACTTCATGTGACTATCCTCCTGAACAGTTTAACAGAATTAAAGAGGGTGTCATACTTTGTCTCCTTTATGGACAGGCATCCAGAAGAACTAACGTCCCTTAGAGATGCCTCACAACCAGGGGCTTCAACACATCAACCCCCTGCCAAAAAGACCTGTCTTGAGCCACAGCCTAGTAACTCTAGCCTAGGCCCCCCAGTCTCCACCTACCAAGACCCCTTTCAGGACATGTCTGATGTTGATATCGCAGGGTCACAAGACAATTGGGTCTCAAGGGGACCTATATAGTCAGGACCAATACTTCTATGACGACAATGATGACATCTATGTCATCCAGTCGCCTGACCACCAAGACCAGCCTTTAGCAGATTCTCCAGTAGACACCAAACTACAATACAATGAACTGCTGCTGAAGGATGTTCAACACTTTAGTTTTGACACCCAAGAGGCACAAGTGGACAAGGACTTTGTGGAGGACATTCTGGGAGACAATTTCACCACTCAGTTCATCCCGCGAATACAGTCGGTACAAAGACGTACACAGCCCTCCCTACTTGCGCCTAATCTCACAAGGGTGGATTGGAAAAATGTCTTATCTAAACCTAAATCTAAGATGGGAGCAAACTACAACCATCAAAGGATAATAAGGCAGTCCTAGTGACGCCTTGTCAAAATAAAGGGCCTATACTAAAAAAAAAACTATTGCCAATCCTTAAAACTAAATACAGAGACGTGTGGGATAGGGTTCACAAGAAAGAAAGCAGTGTTGACAAATGATAAATCAGGATGTAGTAGCCAGGGGTCTCCCTTGCCCACATTTTTATCAGAGGTCAAGGTGGGATTCTGGAGCACAGCACCCACTCAAGCTTTTGTAAGCACAAGTCTACAGTTCCGTTCTCAGGTAGCATGAACTCTGGCCATTCAGTCTATTTTCTACAAAACATGTCTCTTGCCTCCGAAGACAAACAAAAGAGTTCCTTTTTCATGGCATGTTGGGTGAAGCTTCTTCACCCCTGGACGCCCCTCTTCTGGGTTAAGACCCCCCCCCCCCCTTGACTGTTAGCCTCCCTCCGCCGGGTTTACTATGACTTGTATTTCAAGGGACTTTAAATAATCTTCTCTGTAACATTCACAATTCTTAATGTCTTTTTAAACAGCTCACAGTGAACCTCCCTTTCTCCGGTTCACTCTTGTGAAGCTTTTCTCTCGTCTTGCGGGATTCGCTCCCTAAGCTTTCCATCACTTGCTGGTCAAAGACTTTCCAATGTACGGTGGATTTTGATAGACCCCTGTATGACTACTTTGACACTCTTCTCATGGCCCTCGCACGGCTTTCGGGTATCGGTAGTTTAAACAGAACATGGGGAACCAACTAGAGGCTCTTGCCATACACCCACGTGGTGTTGGACCCTTTCAGCTGGCTTTCCCCTACGACCTTCACTTGTAACTTTCGTTCAACACAGTTCAGTTTCTTATCGGTTCTCCCCTTGACTCAACAACCTTGAAGAACCCCTTGGCTTTCCTTGTATCTGTCATCAAGGACGGTACCACGGTAGCAAGCGCCTTCTGTTCTCCTGCTTGTCAGCATAGGCTTGCTCAATGTACAGTTGACATCTGCTGCAGCACACGTTCGCTTTTGTTTCCTAGTCTTAAGATTTCTTTCACAGAGGAATTGCGGGTCTTGGTCGGAAAGGGCAAGGCCGCTTCTCTCCTTGTCACTCTCTCGGTTCTCACTGCCTTTCTCCTCCTCTTGAACTGCCGCCCTGGAATAGCTGCCTTGTTGTGCTGACCGCCTTGCTCGTAGTGTGCTCTTGTGCTCCACCTTTTATCCATGTGGGGAAGGGAAAGGGCCATCGTGTGTGAGTGATTCTGCTCAATTGGCTGACTTTGCCTGACCCTTGTGTTGGGACATATCACTTAAAGGGCCCTAATGGTTGTCTGTTGTCTGTCATAGTGTGCAAATGTGTTTGTGTTAGAAAGGGCGGGAGAAAGAAGGGTTGAGTATCCCATATAGTAGGATAGGGAAGATCATTTATGAGAAGGGTAATATCGTGTCTCACCCGTCTGTGTTCCCGCTCCACTCCGCAAGGACCCTCCATCCAGGTGATCCTCCCGCACTGGTCCACCCCCAGGAACTGGATCCAATAACGATGGTTGTGTCCTGGCCACCTGGGTGACAGATCCCCGGGGACTAGTTTGGGAGACACATTCAGATTTCTCACCGTGGTTAACCTCAGAATAGAGAAATTATTCAGGCCAGCACCCACAGACTCTCTGTACATTAGGGGTAATCTAAAACCAGATTCACTAGTCGTCATCAGTGCCAGAAAGAGGGCTGGCACTCCTCTGGTGTCAGCTGAAGCCCCGCCAAATAAAGTAAACAAAAAGATATTTACTTTCGGAAGGAAGGTTGCCTCCTCGGCGGCACATCAAGCTGGAATCGCAAGCAAAACCATTCTTCTGGCTAGTTATGGCTGCCACAAGTGGGATGACTTGGAACACCAGGTTGAAGCAGTTCCAGAACGCCTAAAATCGCAATTGCTAAGCACTATTGCAGAAGGCAAGCAAGTATGAAACTGCATCCTCAAAAATAATCTTGATGCAGCAGAAAATTCAGGCGACATCATCGCAGAAGACACGCTCAGACAGTCTGGTTTTAAACTAGAGACTCAGGCCACCCTCCTTAAACTGCTGTTCAAGCAGTGAAGACACCCTCAAAAGCGTAAAGGAGGAGTATGACACTCTTAAATCCCTTGGTCAGTTAACAAAAAAGCCCCATGTGCAACAGGGCTTCTCAAACTCCAGATGATTTCGGGGTCAGGGTTCACAATGCTCTTCCGGATACACTCGGGCGGTCAGTTTTCATCTTGGGGTCCATCGCAAGGACAATCTTCCTCTTGCGGTTTTCAAAGAGGAAATAAAAGATCCAGAGGAAGAGGCAGAACCTCACCTGGGAGAGTCTCCAACCCTCCCAAACAATGACGCACTGCTGCAGGTCCCCTCCCATGCCACTCCAGTATGAGGTAGAATTTCACACTTCACCAGCGCATGAGAGAGGATAACGTCAGACAAGTGGGTGTTGGCCATCGTGGCAAAGAAAGACCTTTCCATGCGCCCAGTACTAGATCTACGCCCTGCAAACAAATATGTCAAACCCCAAATGTTTTGCATGACCACTCTTCAAGAAGTAATCCCCCTCTTATAGCGGGGGGACTACATGGCAACATTGGATATGAAAGATGCATGCACAGGAAATATCTGCATTTCAAGATAGCGGGAGTGCACTACCAGTTCGAAGTACTCCCCTTAGGCATCGCCTCAGCACCAAGAGTATTCACAAAGGTGCTTTTAGTAGTAGCAGCACACCTGCGCAATAAGTCAATCCCTGTATACCCTTATCTGGACGACTGGCTAATTACTGGGGAATCTTCTCAAATTTGCAAACAAAATACACAAAAGACAATAGACCTTCTTTTCAATCTGGGTTTCTCCATCAATGAAAATAAATAAAGTCTAGTCCCTATCCAAATAAAACAATTTTGGGGAGCAATTCTAATAATAAAAGAGGGTTGGCTTTCCCGTCAAACGAGAGAGTACAAAACATGGTGTTGCAAGTACCTCACTACAAGACCGGCCGGTCGCAAGATAACAGTACGCAAAGCAATGTGCTTGCTCGGGATGATGGCCTCATGCATTCACTTCGTTCCACACACGCCCATGTGCCCAATGTAGGAATGGTTAGCGAAACAGTGGTCTCAGGCAAGCGGTCAGTGGGACGATCTAGTGGTTGTTTCGCTAACCCTGGTACAGGATCTTCGCTGGTGGTCCAGGGACAACCTGCTAAAAGGAAAACCATTCTGCGTTCCAACTGCACAAGCAATCCTAACTACAGATGCCTCACTCGCCAGATGGGGGGCTCACTTCCTTCACCACACAGCCCATGGCCAGTGGACACATGCTACAGCCCAGAGATGCAGCAAATTCCTGGAACTTTTGCCAGTCCTCAAGGCTCTTCAAGGCTTCCAGCAACATCTTGCTGGTCAAACAGTGCAAGTCTTTACAGACCGCACAACTGCCTTGTTCTACATAAACAAGCAAGGAGGCACACACACATTCAAAGTTTGTCCAAGCTATCCCAAAAAATATGGAAGTGGGTACTCAAGCGGGAAACATGTTCCTAACCTCTCAATGTGTTCCAGGGGAACTACATTCTCTGGCAGACACTCTAAGCAGATATTCTCTACCAGAAGAACACGAGCGGCAACTCGACAAAGATATCTTAGACGGAATATTCTCCCAAGGGCGTCACCCCCCCATTAGACTTGTTTGCCACAAGCATAAATGTGCAATGCCCAGACTTTGCATCCAGGTTTCCCCAACCAGGGTCCAAGGGGGAATGCCCTTTGGATGAACTGGTCGGGAAACTTGCTTATGCTCCCCCCCCACCCAACACCACTACTGAGCAGAATCGTGCACAAGATGCACCAGGGACAAGTGACTCTAATCCTAGTTGCTTCTATGTGGGCGAGACAACCTTGATTTACACATCTGCTCAAACTGGCGATGTGCGACCCAATCAAGCTCCCGTGCCTGTACAACATGCTAACACAGCACGAGGGAGCATCTTTCGATCCGCGCCCTCGATCTATGAACTTGGCAGCCTGGCTCCTGAAGTCATAAAATTTGGCCACTTGAATCTTCCACAAAGGTGTATGGAAATCCTAAAGGAGGCAGGAAAACCCAACACCAGACACTGCTATTTCAATAAGAGGAAGTGATTTGTGATATGGTGCAGGTCACAAACACTAAATCCAACAGAAAGTTGCCCAGCTAACATTCTACATTACATGCTTTACCTACTAGACTCCGGCCTAAAATTCAACTCGATCAAAGTACATCTGTTTACACCACTTGCCACAACAAGGTGTCCTGTTGGGAAGTTCCTGTCATTAAAGCAATCATTGAAGAGGTAGAGAGGCTATACCCTCCAATATCCAACCCTACTCCGGGTTGGCATCTTAATGTTGTGCTTTCAAAACTCATGGGTCCACCTTTTGAGCCTATGCACAAGGCCAGCCTAAAACATCTGACTTACGAAACAGGACTCCTAGTAGATATCACCTCTATAAGACGAGTCGGTGAGCTACAGGCTTTGTCAGTACAAGACCCTTTCTTCATAATCCACAAGGACAAGGTTGTCCTCAGAACACATCCTAGGTTTTCACCTAAGCTCATCTCACAATTCCATGTAAATCAATCCATAGACCTTCCTACCTTCTTTCAAAATCCATCCAGCTCAGCTGAGAGAAGCCTCTATACAGTTGGCGTACGGAGGGCAGCCTTGTACTTTGTGAACAAAACTAAACCTGTAAGGAAAACAGACCAACTGTTTGTTTCCATAGCACCAGGGAGAGAGGGCGATCACATATCAAAAAAAGCCATCTCCAATTGGATAGTCAAATGCATACACCTCTGCTATTCCCTATCCAAAAGAGTTTTACCTTTCACTCCCATGGCTCACTCTACCAGAGGTACAGGAGCTACCTTGGCCTTCATTGCAAACGCCCCTCTAGATGCAATTTGCAAAGCAGCTACATGGAGTTCCTTCCATACTTTCACACACCATTATTGCATTGACACTCCCTCTAAAGCAGATTAACAGGTGGAACAAGTGGTTCAAAAACATCTCTTTGCCGCTGTACCGTCTCACTTCCCACTTCCTTCTCCAGATACTGGTCGCTAACCTATGCAGAGCCATGTGATCTAAGCATATCCACAAGCTCCAGAAGGGATACATAACTTATCGTAATCGTATTTGTAGTGCTTGTATCTGCTTAGATTCACATGCGCCCACCCTTCCTCCTCTACTGGAGTAGAAGGCGCATAGATGTTTTCTGGGTTATCACTGTTTCCTCTTTCACACCTGTGCTCACGCTACACTTTATGCAGCCTCATGTCAGAAACAAATAATCTGAGAGACCTCAACGCGTGAAGGACCATGGGTACAGTACACGTCACACTAGGGATAGTATTACTAACACGCCCTGTCGACGTCTGTTTTCGAATTTCGAGAACAAATCTTGTAATACTCTGCGACTACCACTAAATGTTGGACAACGTAGAGCATGTAAATCTAAGCAGATACACGCACCAGAAATACGATTATGGTGAGTAATGTATTATTACATGGCCCACGGTAGTGGCCGTGTAGTTATGATTAAGTTGCTAAACTCATAGGAAGAGCACTTTTTTGACGGCTTATAACTTCCCTCCCACTGGAGGAATCGTCGCCAAACTTTGCAAAAAAGTGTATGGGCGGCTTTGAATTTTTTCGCCAAGTTGGGTGAGGTTTCGTGCGGGGGGGGGAAGTTATAGGGGGGTCTCAAATTTGTTTTCACCCAGACTGAATAGGGAAAAACTTCACGCACAGCTACAGCCTGAACAGCTGGATGGATTTTCACCAAATTTGCGGCCGGAGCGGGGGCTTGGGTCAAAAAGCATGCTTTTGTGTGTTTGGTGGAAATCCAACCAGAGTTTTTGTTGCAAATTACTGAAATGTATGTCCCAAAAAAATTCCCTGTTCGCTCTGTGGACCGAAGTGTCATTGGCCTGTGGTACGCCGTCATGTTGGCGAACGTTGGACGCGGCCGGTGATTGGCTGGAGGGAAGCGTGCTATGCGTCACTGTTTTTTGGAAACGCCACCATGGTGTATCGGAGGACAGTGCAACGGCGAAAGGGTCTGGAAAATGTACCATACACCATGTGTTAGTAGCAAGAAGGGAGGGAACGAGAGGGGGAGTGAGAAGTGGTTCATGTGAAATATGTAGGTAGGTGGAAGAAGACGGAGGAGTGCCTGTAGTTTTCACACGTACTGCGTCAAGTCACGGGTAGATAGACATGCGAGAACTTTGTGTGGTGATTGGAGGTAGGTGTCGTAACGGCCCGATCGCTTCTACCGCGACCTGTTTGCGGCGACCTCTTTCCGTGGTGAGTGGTGGTAGATTAATTTTAGAAGGGGAATGAATTGCACATGACATAGGTTGGATGGGTGCGCGGGTGGCTGTGCACCATGGTTTACCGCCTTCCGTGTAATGAGGCCCATAGAGGCTACTAGAGGATACATGTTCTAAGACAGGTCTAAATGTAAATAGCGACTGTCACTGTGTTCATTCTCTTAGATCTTGGATCACATCTGTTTTTCCAATTGTATTATGTATGCCTTTAAAATCAGGACTCTGACACACTAACCCCATCCCCACCCTAAAGGGCTGAAGATCACAACTCCAATTTCCTAACCCACTTAGTTGCTGCACCTTTTGAAATTGAGAACCGCTAGTGTTGGAAGAGTTGCCTCTGTTGCGGTAGGAACCCAGTGACACCCAGCCCTGCTGCTTCAGCTAGTCATTAACAGGTGTGCAATGCCAAACACATACATATATCATGTTAAGTACCAATTCAGCCCTAGAATTTTGTATGCAATTTGGCATTGGAATACTGTTTTTATTCTGTGACAGTGAGACTCGAAATGCAAATCGATGACAAAATAAGGCCAGTCTGTCTGCCGATAGAGCATCTGCAAAATTGGAGTCTTATAGCGCTCTTTTTGCATTGTCGCCCGAACGACTAAAAGCTCACAGCAGAGCTGTATCCCACAGATGTATGCTCATTTTGGTCGGACCATGACAGAGTTTGTGACACCACTTATTTCTTTAACTCTGAAAATCCATCTAAAGATCATTAAGATCTTGTAGAACAAGCCAACATCCACCCCAGCCTCTGCTGTCTTTACAAACTCATAACACCAGCTACTTATTTTGCCCCCTCCCCAGATCACACCTTCTGCCTTTTCTACATATTCATTGCTCCAGCAAATCTGTTTCCTAACCCACACCTTTCTTCTCTTTGCACACATTATTTTATCCAAATATTTTCTGCTTTCTTTTTTTCCTACGTGACGGGTTGTCCGCCACAAGTAACCAAGGTGAAGTTGGTTGTATGTTCTAAGCGTCTTTATTGTAGGGAATAGTACCTTCTTTTGCCCGGTGTCACTGGCTCTCCTTCGACACTCTTTCTGACCCTTCACTACCCTGGGTTCCTAAGATGTTCTCGTCCCACCACATTACTATCCCTCCAATCTCTTCCTCTGCCACCCTTTGATCGATCAATGTCCTCTTATTCCTGCTCTTACTATCAATATGATTTGCACCTATCCCTCCACTGTTCTCTCTGCTGTTGTACCTTCTTCCCTCCTTCATCCTGGCTTCCCCCACTACTAATACAACTGTCTCTCCAGTGTTACCGCTACTCCCTGCATAACAAATGGAGACTATAGGGTTGTTTAACGACCTAACAGGAATAATCCCCATAATTAATATTTCAAAAATATACACAAACAAAAATATTCCTTTAAGTCACGTGTTTTGTGTACCTATGTAGTTCAGTGTTGTTACAAATGTTATCTGACAGAAAACCATTTGTCATTTTTTATCAATGAAAACGAGTTTAATCCATCATTTCATTTGAACAGATCGCAATTTCATAAAACATTCATATTATACAATTAGTGGATATAGCAGTAGTGTTTAGGATAATCGGTGGTTTCCGATATACTTTCCACTTGATCTTCTGATTAGAACTATTAAATATCTCATAAAACCTCATATGTCCCTATTCACTCATTCCCTTCCTATATGACCCAACATGTTTCGTTCCTTTTCATTCTCATTCAGAATAGTTGTTTTTGGAGTTTCATCAGGGGAACACTACATACAATATCCACATTGTTTTTACAGATCTACAACAAATACTTTGTTAAAACATCAATCTTCTGCTTTATCTTATTTCCTGTCATTTAAGTTGACATTTCGAGTTCCAAGTTACTCTTCCATGTTCATTCCTGTTTGAATTCACCAACTATCACAGGATCTACAATATTATACAAATTACTGCTACTCCCAACAATACTCCTATTCTTCCACTCTTTCACTACTACTATTGCTCCACTACTATCCATCACCATCACTATTTCTGTTCGACAGCGACTACCACTCTCTAAGACTCACTACCATGCACTACCTCCTACTCCCATTGCTACTTTACTACTTTACTACCCCCACAACTACTACCACCTTAACTACCACCACCACCCTGCTACTCCTATTCTACCTCTTTTCCCCACACACTCCTTTCACTCAGATATTCCACATACCCCCTCTCTCTAATAGTTTCCGCACTCTGGTCGCTCTTGCCTCCTCTTGTCTGGTCCAAGGAGTCTTGTCTGCCTTCAGGCCCACCTGGGGGCTTTTACTAGTAAAGGTCCCTGGTGGTTTAGTGGGGTTCGTTTTCCCTGTGCAAGCCCCTTTGTGGCTTTTGTTTAATAAAAATAGCCTCTGTGAGGAGTCAGAAATGAAACGCATACACAAGTTAGCCATGAATTTGGTTAAAGACTTTAATTGAAAATAAAAGAGTTGGGAAAAGGCCTCTGTGACCCTGCTCCAAGAGGAATTTCCCTACCTAAACCAAAACTAAGGATCGGTCTGTGTCAGGATGTCAACAAAAAAAAATGTCCTATGTCAAAAGTTCTATTCTGTCCCTCATACTATAAACTAAACTCTCACGTGCAAAGGGAAATGTCTTTAACCTTGGGTGGTTTAGAAAGTGTTAAAAAGAATAAATGGTTCCAACATAAAAGTTCAAGGATAAAGATCCTTGTTCCAGGGGTGGTTCCCTTCGCCTGGATTCCTTTTCAATACAAACGCTCCTCAAATAACAGTTCCTTTTGTCTTTCTTGGCCTTCAATAACACGGTCATACAAAACTATTTGGCTTGGTAATTCTATTTCTTTCAGTGTTCCTGGTAGACTTTTCTGCCAGGGGTTTGCACATTTTCTTTGATCAATACAGTTCTGATGTTTCTTCTCAGGACCTCTGCTATTACACACACTTGTAATTGCCTGGTATACTCTCATGTATTCACACACTTAGTTGGATAATATATCCTTTTGATATATTATTCTGTTTGGGTTTCCAATGCACTTGCACTGCATGCATTCTCATATTTGCAAGATTGTTGTTTGTAATGCAATTCCCCCTTTTACAATAAGTCTTTTCACATTTTCTCTTTCTGTTGCTCTGTTTATGATTATCTGCATTCAGCGCGGTTGCTGATACTCCCCGGTGTCTCCACTGTCTCTGGGTGGACTCACTGGCTCTTGTTGGCGTTCCGGGCTGTCCTGCGGTCAGCCAGAGGTGATACTCTGCCTGCTTCCTTCTCGCGACCGCTTTATCTTCGTTCTCCTGTCTCCCGTGTCTTCCACTGGACATGCCCGCTTTGCCCCAGGCTTCGGTAAGTGAAGCGCTTCCTTCGGTCATCTGCGAATGCCCAGGAGTCTCTCGTGGCGCCTGGCGTTCCTGCAATGTGTCCGGCTTCAGCTTCAGTCTTCTCCGACGGTGAGCCACCTGGCTCCACCATGCCTGTCTGGGCTTTTTGGTTCCTAAAGCATCGCATGCATCTTTCTCTCGCCAACAGCAGCAGCCATTAACTCCCTGCTTTTGCTCTTGAAATTCCTCGGGCACAGGTGTATGCGAACAACAACTAGAACACTTGCAGGGTTTGTGGCCTCTTCTGTTCTGTATTGCTCAATCCCTCTTCTTCGTCCCAGTGTTTGGGTACTTCTGGGAAAAGAAGTGCATTGTTGATGATTGGTTTGAAAAACTTGCATATCCTTTTCCAGTGATTTTAAATGGCAAATCAGTCCTGGATGATTGATGAGTGGAACTGGAGAAGGCGGTCTCATACGTATCACAAGGCAGACCACTGTTGGAAGGTTGGCCTACAGGTCTGGGAAAAAGACTCTCTATTCTTCATAGGAGGAAGAGAGGTATGACAATAGGCAATGAAGGTGTTAGATATGGGAGGGTTATCTTCAAGGCAAAATGGGGGATACCATGTCCCAACCGATGAAGCCAGGACATCTCCCCAGAGGTTGTGTCCCCCCATGTGATCATTCCTCGTATAGACCCCCTCACGGTCAGGATCAGGTAGCGGCTGCCATCCCCTGGCTACAAGGGAGGAGGTCACCGCTGGGAAATCAGTGATGACTCCATCAGAATCATCACACCTCCCTGTATTCGGTGAAGCCCTATGCTGCGGCGGCCAGTGTTATGGTGGCCGCTGCACCCCTTGATTTTCTTTTCCCAGGTTGTGTCCTAAGGCGGGCCGTTGTCTTGCCACTTGCCGCGCTCTGCAGTATAGCATCATTCGCTGCCGCTCGTCACCAGTGTTGTTACCGCAGCGGGTTCCCCTCAGGCTGCGATTCTGCTCCAGCTGTGGCAGGGTCCTTCATGGGTTGCCTCGGACATCCTTCAGGTTAGGAGGAGTGGGAGGGGTTCCGCCCTCAAAATGGCCCCTGGTCGGGTGTTGGGGTGGGCCCCCCTCCCCTTTTGACCGGGCCTGAAAGCTGGTCTGGTCACATACCTCCTCCCTTGTTTTGCAGTTTGCATTGTGGTATTGGGGGAAGAGGGGGATACCTGTCTCTGCTTCTCATCAACAACATATCATATCATATCTACCTTGCTGTGGTTTGGAAAGTCTTGGGCTATAAGGAATCTCTTGGTTCACCTAAAAAAGGTTTTTTCTTTCAGACACGAAGATACTCTGAAACAAATGGGAAGTCATCTCGATCAGGACCTCTTCTGGGAGTCCCGGCTTAACCATCACGGGGGCTGTAAGGGTTAGCCCTATATTGTGGCTCTTGATTCTGGCCTGGGGATATAAGTCTGCATCCCCATGCACACAGATGATCCTGGCAAGATAGTTTGGTTCCAGTTCTTCCATGGAATTTACTTCGGCTTGAATTGCCTTCTTCTGATGTCCAGTGACCTGAACTGCTCTATGGAATTGCAAGGTGCTCTCCAAGTGGTATAGATAGCCCACATATCTATCTCAGCTGATCCTCTACTTTTTCCTGGAATAAAGCGCCCATGTATTCGGGGTCAACAATGTCTTGAAGTATAGTTGTAGCTTCCTCTGCTTCCAATTCCAGGAGGTCAGTTTCTCAAAGAAGCCCAATTTCCATGGGTTTCTCTTTGGGTTTTTGGTGCAGAACCGTGCAATGTGTCCACTTCTACTGCGTTGGTAGCAATGAATCGGTTCAGGTCTTTATGGAGACCCGGAAAGACTCTTGTGGTGTTGGGGGGGCTTTGGGTCGGGTTTCGGTAGGCATGGGTACTCTAAGTCGGGCCCTGGGTGAGCATGGAAATATTGGGGTCAACCTCCTGAAAACGGGACTGTCTTCTTTGAGTTTGACAGTGGCCGAAAATCTGTGGTTCTCTTTGGGACTGCTCCTGAATCTCTTAGGGACATAGCTCTTTAATGCGCATTAGCTGTTTGAATAGCTTCCTCTAGACTTGGCTTGTGTAATGGCCACACTACCTTCTGTAGATCGGAGGGTGGGGGAGGAATAGGTGAACTGTTCAAGAATTAACATTTCCTTCATCTCTTCCAGCTTTTTATTGGCTAGCCACTTTATCGATGGGATCCCAGACTTGATAAGACATCGGTCTTTGCATCTCCCTTGCAGTAACTGTAGGTGACATAACCTCATCCGGTAATGTTCACGGTCCCGTCCCAATCGCTCCAATATTCCCCTCCAAAGGTCATCATAGGGGGTTCTCATGTCAGGGTTCAAATCCTGGAAAATGTGTTGGGTTTCTCCTGTTAGGAGGGGAGCAATATATCGAGTCCACCAGTCCTGATGCCATCCAGTCGTCTCTGTAACACTCTCAAAATTATCAAAAAATACTGCAGGATCTTTACCTGGACCCATCTTCTGAAGCATGCTCAGAGGAATAGTTGGTTGTTCCCGTCTTTCAACCATCACAGTCTGTAAAGCACCCAGCATCTCTTGGTGTTCCCAGCTGATGTGCAGCCGCCTCTCTACCAAAGCCTGTAACAAATCTTCAATCTTAGTTGGATTCATGGAGCTAATTGGTCTGGGTTTATCACTGTATGGAAAATAAATTCTCCTTCGTCCACGGTGTCTCTGTCCCATTGGGCAAGTTGGGCACTGCGTGGTGTACTCCTATGGGATCCTTTTGTGCTCGCCGCTGGGGTCTCTACCCTCTCGTCAAGGTCAGTTTTTCCCCCACCTTCTTGTACCCTTTGGCCGAGCTCCATAAAGGATGGATGATGTGGGCACTTCCAGTGTTGGTACTGCTTCCGCTCTCTGCTGATTCAGGATGTATCCATTCTTGAATCAATGTGCTTTCTGGGTTATGCGCTTCTTGTCAATTAGTTATGTAAACCAGATCCCATTCATATTTCAATATGAGGAATTTATTAGTTGTGTTTCCTCATTGGTTGCGCTTTGCCGACACGTATTTCGACCACTGGTCGTTTTCAAGGCTTTACAACTGCGCATAATATTTGTAATCAAATTTCATGTTGCATACATTATTCACAAAAACAAAATAAATTAAATGTAAAAAAAGGGTTTATAACCAAAGCATATGTTACCAATCATGCCAATACCAGCACCGTTTTTCATTTTTGAAACACATATAGTTTAGCCATCACTATTGGTGTTGTTTTGTTAATCGGAAATTGGTAAAAATGGTAAAGGGCATAAGAGGACAGGACAGGGTAGATAATAAAATAAAGAGAAAGAGAAAAAAACTTTTGTTAATAGTAATGAGACTAAGTTCCTTGATTCTACATGATCCTTTCTCTTTCAGAAGTTATGTTCAGACATGCTTAACATATTAGATTTGTGTATATTCCGCTCCCTTAACAATTTCACAATCCACCAAGTGGACAATTTATACAACACATTTTGAGTTGTGAGGAGTGGTTGGTCACTCTCGCACAGGTGATTGCCTATTATTTTGAATTGTTCTGATCTTTTTAGTTACCACTGTGGATACCAGTTGCACCCCACTTTGATTGTGACATGCTGATGGTGTAACTGTACCTATGGGTCCGGTGCTGTTTGTCCTGTAACATGTTTTTAGTTTTGGTTAAGCTCCGTAACATGTGGGTAGTATGGTCCTAATTGGATATAACCAAACTTGGTATCAAATATTATATAGCTTGACTTGTAGGGTGTCATCGATTAAATGATGATAGTAAAAGTATTTCTCACCCCTCTCTGCGGAAGACCACTATCAAGAGTTGTGTGTCCAAAATTTCAGACTTGGTCAGTGAGTCGAACAGCATCTAGAAATATAAATAGAACGATTTACATTATAGTTAGACGGTACTAGAATTATGTCAATCAATATAACTAATAGTAGTGCTAAGATTCTAACGAAAGAAGTATAGAACAGTTCTTTTACCTATATGAGGTTTCAATCCTACAGAAAATCTGGTGTCTGGTTAGGAATCACCTATGGCGTGCCGGGTGGAGTGTTCTCGCTGCCGCTATTTTGTTTATTGTATTTATAGTAGAACTGATGTAACACGCAACATTCGTGCGACGCCTGTACAGTGCCACAAATTTGTAAATAAAGATTTTGGCATTAATGCCAACGTGGTTCTAACGATATATCATTTACTTATTTTTTTAATTGCTTTATCCATGATACTGATTAATTAAATATTGGGCATTTGAAATGTTTTTATTTCTCACGTTCCGTAATTGTGCATGTTAACATCATTCTATTCCAGTAAATAATAGATTTAGAGTTGCTCCGCTCTTGATACTATAGTATAGACCATAGCGTGTGTATGTATAAGGTGATTCTAAAGATAGCATGCACCATAGCTTAAATGTTTGTGCAATTATTCTAAAGTTGGCATACTACCATATATTTAGCAATGGTTGGTAATGTTTCTTTCGGTTGAATTCTTATGTGTTATTAGCTGATTTAGTTAATGGCATAGTGCCCTGGAGCAATAAATGGACTATAATCCTTAGTTTAATCTTGGTTTGATCATTAATGGTTATCACATTCACCATTTTCCTCATTCACAGATGTTGGCTCACAATTAAATTATCTTGCAATGTAATTGGGCACATTTGCAATCAATGTAATAGTGGTAATAATCTAATTGCTAAAGTTTTATTCACTCTAAATGGTATTTTACGTGAATTTGTTCCAATTGTCTGTGTCTTTGTTAAAGGTGTTAGTAAAAATTCAATACAGGTGGTCTGGGTGTACAACTGCCCTCTTACAAAACAAGGTAGTTGGTGTTATATACAGGAATAAGTTTCACATCTCCCCCAATGTCACTGTCACAAAATCACATTAATTTCATGTTCACTATTGAGGCACTTTTTTGAACATCGTAATTTACAAATCATTCTCTATTCCGAATGTCTCAACAGGAGTTTCTTGTCACTACTACGGGTACCAGATTTCCCTTTTTGTAGACCAATGAAGCGTATAGCATTCTTGTTTTACATCTGATGTGATTCTTGCCAATGAATCACCAGTGGTAGTCTCATATCCTGAGTATTAAGACTTGATATATGTTCTTGTATGCAGATAAATAACTCCCGAATCATGCTCCCCACATACATTTTATGACATACACAGATAATCGCATACACCACATATTTGGGTCAACAATTGAGAAGATCAGTAATTGGTATTACTATGCCATTATCACATACAAATGTATTGATGTCAGGATGTGCAAATCGGCACATGCTGCAGTTCTCACATTTAAAAAATCCTTGTGTGTGTGGTCTCATCCACTCACAAATTCTGATTTCAGGGTCATCTGTAGGTTTAAGAAAAGATGGATTTAACATATTTCTAATAGTTGGTGCTCGAGTATAGATAAATGTTAGTTTGTCATCTAGATATTGGGTTAAATCCCTATCCGTCCACAAGACCTGTCACTTTATTAACAATTCTAAATAGGACATTGCTGTCATCTGAATATTTGGTGATGAGACTCACCTTTTGTTGATCAGAAAGCTAAAACTCAAAAAATTGTTTTATCACAAGGTAACAATTTACCAATCACCAGAAGAACAAATACCACTTAGTGTCAGTCTACTATCAGATTTAGAGAACACGCACCTATTACTATCTTTAGAAATGGAATTACAGAAAAGTCAAGGACAAATTTGTGAGCAACTGGGTGTTCATCATAGTAATATCAAAATTAAGGAATTAAAACCCAGATCAAAATTCTGCCCACAATTGTCTACGGAACGTTTCATAGAAACATTTCACAAGGCTTGTTGAATAAGTCCACCGACATATGGAAAGGAATATTCCATAATCAAACTATGTAAGACGAAACTTAGTGAAGAAATCAAAGCCCTCAAGACTTTATCTCAAACACATTCTATAGTAATTATGAAGGCTGACAAAGGTGGAGTTGTGGTTATTCTCAATAGTGAAGACTATGTGCAAATGGGCAACCGACATCTAACAAAAACTTCTACAGAAAAGTGCCATCCAACCCTACAAAGACAGTAGTGAGAGAAGTGTCAACACTAATATCTAAATGGCACAACAAAGATGTTTTAACAGATGATGAAAAATAATTTCTAAACATAACAGAACCAACTATCCCAACAATCTATTTCCTTCCAAAAATACATAAATCTTTTGAAGGTTTGCCCCAAGTGCACACAATAGTTAGTGGAATTGGTTGTGCCACTGAGCGACTATCAACATATATGTATTCTCTAATTGGACGCCAAGTAGAGACTTTACCCTCCTACATCAGGGATTCAACAGATGTTTTACAGATTTTTACTAATATTGATTGGTTACCTGATTTTTTGTTAGCTACTTTAGATATCAAATCATTATATACTTCCATAGATCATGAATTGGCAGTACAGACAATAGACTACACGTACACAACATTTTTAGCCTTAAATAGACAACATGTACAAATGTTTGAGGCATTTTTATGATTTACCTTGAATAACAACAACTTCTTATTCAATCAAAACTATTATTTACAGACTAAAGGGGTAGCAATGGCTATCAAACATGCCCCATTGCTGGCCAATGTATTCATGGGACAATTGGAGCAAACCCGTGCATTGGCTAATTTTGATTACAAAGATAAAAGGATCATGTGGAAACGCTTTATTGATGACATTATTTTGATTTGGAACAGCACACCTGACACATTTCGAGATTTCATTAACTATCTCAATCACAATGAATTGGGTCGAGAATTAACAGGTCACAGTGATCCGAACAGTATTGACTTTTTGGACCTGCACATATTTATCAAGAATGAAAAAATAGAAAGCAAAACATCTACAAAACCAACAGAGGATAATTCCACCTTATTCCCCTCCAGTTGCCATAAAAAATCCACCATTAAGAACATCCTCACTGGTGAATTTTATCGCACATGCAGAAATTGCAGTATTGATGCCAACTTTAATCAAGAATGTGAATTATTTAGTAATAGTTTTTGTGCAAGAGGATATACTATTTCCCCCATTTCCCCCACTGTATTTTCCCCCTATGTGTAAGCAAGACAATGCATATCCTTGGAATGCGCCCAGTTACCCCCAGGTTCAGAACTCAATATAAATAAATAAAACAAACAAACTAGAGAACGTGTATCCACAGCATGTAACAACATTAAAGGAATGACTAGACAAAATATGGTGAATCCTAATGTGAAAGTTAAGGCCCAACATCAACAAAAGGTGAGTCTCGTCACCAAATATTCAGAAGACAGCAATGTCCTATTTAGAATTATTAATACACACTGGCACATCTTGCGAATCGATAGGGATTGAACCCAATATATAGATGACAAACCAACATTTATCTATACTCGAGCACCAACTATTAGAAATATGATATTTTTTTTTTTTTTTTTCCAAACTTTATTTATATTTTACAATAACCGGTAGGCATGGCTCCAACAGGGAGCTGCTGAATGCAATATCCCACAACAATTCCCCCACCCCACCGCCCCCCATCCCCCGTATCCACAGTATCTTTGAGAGTTTCTACTCATTGCCTTAGTCGCATGGACGTTTTCTCTCCTTGTCTTCCCGCTCCTCCCTCTTACGGACCTGAGTTCTGGGTGTTTGGATTATCAGGGTCCGAAGTAACAGATTTGTTCATCAGGTAGGTGATATATGGTCCCCAGATATCAGGAGGGCGTGCGTGTAAAGGTAGTGTACGAATAAATTCAGTGTCCATATCTTGGCAATAAGTTATATCCTTTTCCCAGTCAGCTACCCTAGGGAGTGGGCCCCTGCCCCACGACATGGCTATTCTCCTTCGTGCTAGCACCATGAGGAGTGCCGCCAGCTTGCGTGACGATGGCTGCAGATGTCTTGTGAGGCCAAGAAGCGGGCCCAGCGGCAGGGGGGTCATCTGCTCTCCTATAATCTCGGATGTTGTTTGTATAACGGTGGACCAGAATTGCTGGATACCGGGGCAGACCCATGCCAGATGAAGAAAGTCGGCGTTGGGACAAACGCATCTCTCACACTGGGCCGACGCCTCTGGGTGGTGCCTGTGTTTTTTGGCGGGTGTGTAATATGTTTGGTGTACAAAATTGAAATGGATCAGTTTGTAGCGAGAATTTAGCGCCACTTTTTGAGTTTGTCGCAGAATGTAGGCCCAGTCTTCCTCACTGATTGGTTCCTGCAAAACCGATTCCCACCTGTGTTGCACTTTAGGTAGGAGCTTCCTCGTGTCACTCACCAGGGTTTTGTACAGAGTTGACACCAGTCTGCCCTCTCCCTGTGCTAATATTGTGTTATGTAGCAGCTCCCACGTGGGGGGTTGTTTAGGGAATGAGGGGAATAGCTCCTGCAGGGCGTGACGGAGTCTGAAATAGAGAAAGACGTCCAAGGATGTGTTCCCTCCCTTGTCCTTGGCCATTTGGGTGGTCAGAAAGGTGCCCTCTGGGAAGAGGTCTCCTAGCGTTTTTACTCCTATTTTGTCTACCCATAGCAGGAATACCTTTTCGTTCGTGAGAGGGATACCGGGGATAAATTTTATAGGTAGTATGGGGGAGAATCGTACAGCCACTCCACACGCACTGGCGATCTTCTTCCATATCGCATATGTAGACAGGACCGTGTTCAGTGTCTTATGCGGCACAGGGATGTGGCTGATTATGACTGCGGATAGTAAATCGGGGGAGGCCAGGGCTCTTTCCACTTGCACATGTGGTCTTACATAGTGGATTGAGTACCAGTGGCTCAGGAATTGAGCCTGAGCCGCCCAGTAATATTTCTCTATATCTGGGAGCGCCAGACCTCCCTTCGCTATAGGTAAAGTGAGTGTGTCGTAAGCCACCCGAGCCGGTTTCCCCGCCCATATTAACTCTAGGATCGTGCTCTTGATCTTTGACAGAAAGGACTTGGGGAGAAGTAGCGGGATATTTGTGAAGAGATATAAGAGTTTGGGGAGAATAACCATTTTCGTCAGTGAGGTCCTGCCCCACAGCGTCAATGGGAGTGATTTCCATCTCTGAATACGTTCAAGTAATAGCTGCAGTGCGGTTCCGTAATTATCTCTAAATATCTCGTGATGGTTACGTGACATCTTGATCCCCAAGTAGCGCACTTTCGAGGTTTCCCATTGGAACCCATGGTCGTCGGCGAACTCTGAGGTGCACGGAGTCAGGGGGAATACTATCGATTTGGAGTGGTTGGTTTTGAGCCCTGACATTAACCCGAATTTTATCACCTCTCGCATTACGGGGTTGAGGTTGACTTGGGGGTCGCTAATGAACAGCATGACATCGTCCGCGTATAGGGAGACGATTAGCCTGTGAGGACCCAGTTTTAACCCTCGCTCTAACTGCTCGGCCCGTAGCCTCGAGGCTAGGGGTTCCATCACCAGGGCGAAGATAAGGGCCGAAAGAGGGCAACCCTGTCTCGTCCCGCGTTCCAATGTGATCCCCGATGATTTAGTGTTCCCGAGTGTGATGTACGAGCGTGGATTATTGTAAAGCAGAGCTACTAGCTTCAGGAAGAAGTTGCCCAGACCCATCTGCTTCAGTGTCGCGAACATGAAAGGCCACTCTACAGAGTCAAACGCCTTCTCGGCGTCCAGCAGTACTGCTATCGCCTGCTGTGTCGAGTCTAGGGCCTCGATGACGCCAAACAGCCTCCTTATGCCGAACGTTGTGCTACGCCCCGGGATGAACCCGGCCTGGTCACCCAGCACTAGTGCTGGCATCAGAGGGAGCAGTCTGGCCGCCAGGATTTTGGCCAGGATTTTGTTGTCCAGGTTGATCAGAGAGATCGGTCTATACGAGGCGCAGCTCTCTGTAGGTTTTCCGGGTTTATGCAGCATCATCACGTTGGCTTCACGCGTCGTGGGGGGAAGTGCTCCTCGACCCACCGCCTCTTCGTAGACCTGCAAGAGGAGGGGGGCCACTATGTCCATGTGCGCCTTGTAGAACTCGCCGTTGAGCCCATCGGGGCCGGGTGCTTTGATATTAGGTAGGGATTTGATTGCCATCCGGATTTCTTCCAGTGAGATGGGCGCGTTCAGGGGTTCGCGCAAGTCTTGGCTTACCCAATACAGTTCTGTGTCATTCAGGTATTCTTGTATCGCTTCGGGGTCTGATGTTCCTTTTGAGCTGTACAGGTCTTGATAGAATTCCCGGAAGGTGTTGGAGATCCCCTCCTCCGTGTAGACTATCTGTCCTTGCGCATCTGTGACATATTCAATATGAGGTGGGACTCTGTCTATCGATAGTAGTCGGGCCAGCAGTGCACCTGGTTTTTGCCCCTCACCGTACTGCCTGATCTGCTGTCTACGACCCATGAACTTCAGTTCGCGGTCCGCTGTCTCCTTAAATTTCAAGAGTTCTTGCTTAAGCTTGGCTTGCGTGCATGGATCGGGGGTGTTGAGGAGATTCTGTTCCAATTCCTTTAAACGGTCCTCTATGTTGGACAGTTCCCTTCGGATCATTTTTAGTGTCCCGTTTTCTTTGGTCAGGCAGATTCCTCTGACAAAGCACTTGAATGTTTCCCAAATGGTGCCTGCGGAGTCAACCGAGTTTTGGTTGGTGTCTATGAAGGAGAGTATTTCTTGCCGCAGTTCTGCTGCAAACACTGCGTCTGTGAGTGAACCGGGTTTAAACCTCCAGTTGAGGCCTGGCACTGCTGTGCCCGCTAGGGTGGCCTCCAATACCACCATCGAATGGTCGGAATAGGACCTTGGTAGGATCTGGCACGCGTCCCACCTGAAAGGGCTGTGGGAGGACGCCAGGATATAATCGATTCTAGAACTGGTGTTGTGCACAGCTGATCGGAAGGTATAGTCTCTCCTGTCTCGGTTGTGTCTTCTCCACATGTCGGAAAGATTGAAGGCCTGACAAATCTCTCGAACCTGAGTACTTGCTTTGGACGGGTTTCCTGAAGTGTTGTGGGACCTGTCGAGCCTGGGGTCGAGCGCGGTGTTGAGGTCGCCCCCCCACACCACAGTCGACGCGTCGGTCGTGGCTAGATGGGACATTATCCAGTTAAAGTTATCGTGTCCATCTGTGTTTGGAGCGTAAGAGTTGACCACCACCACTTCCTTTCCAGCGATTATTCCTTTCACCAGTAGGGCCCTTCCTTCGGTGTCCTTCTTTGACTCGATGAGGCTGAAATTGGTCCTCTTATCGATCAGGATCGCCACGCCTCTGGCGAACGATGAGTAGGACGAGAAGTACCGGTGGCATCCCCATGATCTGGCCCAGCGCTGTTCCGACGAGGGTAGTAGATGAGTCTCCTGGAGTATCGCTATGTTGATTTTGTGTCTCCGCAGATATTGAAGGATTCTCCTCATTTTCGTAGGCTGGTTGCCGCCGCGTATATTCCAGGTGGCGATTCTCAACGTTGTCGCTGCCATCTGAACGGATCAGTGTAATCCTGTCGGGCCGGGGCCCGCGGAGTTAGCTGGAGTCGCTTTCGGAGAAGGAGCCAGGAAGACTTGGCGATTTGTAGGTACATAGTTCCTCGCGTGGCTGTCGTGGATCGGGGGTATGTGGGTTGAGGCGGTATTACTGAATTAACTTCCCTCCCATGCACGGGCAACCCCCAACAGGCCCGTGGTAAACAGTCCCATAGTAACGAAACAACTTGCATTGCTGTGCTCGGGGCGCAAGTGGCCCTCCAAGAGAGGGCTAGCTCCCTTCCCCGGATACAATAGTGGTCTGCGGTGGTCTCTCCTTGTCAGCCATGCAGACACTAGCCCTCCCATTAGGTACCTTGTAGGCAAAATTTATGGTGGATTTCTTCTCGGTCTCTCTCCCCTTTGAGGCCTTCCGTTGGAGGAGGCGGGTCTGCAGCCCGAGCGGTCCAGATAATCGCTCGTCTCTTCCGGAGAGTTGAAAAACTGGGTCGTCCCCTCATGTTGGATTCGGAGTTTGGCAGGGTAGAGCATGGCGTATTGTATCTGGTTCTCTTGAAGCCTGCGCTTTACTGCCGTGTACGATCTTCTTTGCGCTTGGACCGCCTGGGAGAAATCCGGGAAAAATTGGATTTTATCACCGTCGTACTGAAGATCGCCTTTCTCCCTGGCCGCCCGTAGGATGGCGTCCCGGTCTTTGTAGTTGAGCACTCTCGCTATGGTTGGGCGAGGATTAGCCCCCGGGATCGGTCTGGTGTTGGGAATTCGGTGGGCTCTCTCCACAACAAACAGTTTGGACAGGATGTCTGTGCCGAAAAGGTCTACGCATAACTTCTCAATGTAGTCCTCCATCTTTGTGTTGAGTTGTTGTTCCCTAGCTCCAACGATCCTGATGTTGTTGCGTCGGGAGCGGCCCTCCAAGTCTTCATTCTTTGCGTTTACCGCTTTCATTTGCCCTTCTAGGGAGGCCACTCTGGAAGTCAGGGCCGCTGCTCCGTCGTCGAGGTCCGACACCCTCTGCTCGACTGTGTCAAGTCTATCGGCGTGTTTGTCTAACCGGTGCTGGAGCAGATCAACCTTAGAGGAGAGGGTGTCGAGTTTGCTCCCAAGACCGCCAATTCCGGCTTTCAGTTCTAGGAGAATTTCCCTGATGTCGAACCCGTGGGCCTCCTCCTCGTCTTGGATGGGAGATAGCGCTCTGCCATTTGAGGTGGTTGGTTTGGTCACGGAGCTGCCCTCAAAGTTTAGCTTCTTTTGAGCTCTGTCCATTTTCTTTGAGGCCGCCATTGGCGCTTGTGTAGCGGGGGTCCTACAGGGCACCGGAGGTAGGTCCGGGGTCCCGGTTGATCCGCGCCTCCGTTGCGCTATCTCGGATGGGGTTTCTCTCCTGATGTTTCCCTTTGTGATAGGGTATAGTGGAAGCGGGAGTGACGCCGGGTCCAAGCGCTATCTACTGCTGGTTCTCGGCTGGCCCGTACGTTGGGGGTTCACGCGGACCCCGGCTTGCGGTTTCCCGCGCCCCGCGCCTTCACACAGGCTGAAATTCACCCCGGGGAGTATGGACGGGGGCGCACGGGGGCGCGCGTACCTGATCTTCGGGGTTCGTTCAGGACGGCTCCTCCGAGATTCTGCCGGATGTCCCACCGCTTTCGGCCGCTCAGGCCGTCCCCCTCCGGGCCCGCTCTGTCTCCGACTGCCTCGCGTCTAGCCCGCGCCGGCGCTCCACTCGGACCGGGGAGGGGGAGGGTTTCTCGTCGCTGAGGAATCTGGACCCAGCATCCGAATTACGACGAAAGAAGTACTTCGTTTTGTTCAGAATCGCTTTGGCTACAAACTGGGGGTGGCTGCATACACAATGCCCAGCGCAGATGCCTCGATTCGTCAGGATTTCTGAGGGAGCTCCGTGGAGCTCACAGGGAGGCCGCCATCTTGGACGGCTCTCTAGCGCCCTCTAGAAATATGATATGATATGGCATTTATAACATGCCTGTACACAAGTATTTCGTGGCGCGACAGGACAAGGAAGGGGAAACGGAGGGAGGACAAAACAATGATATTACTAGGCATTGTGTCATTCAGATTGTGCAAGTGCAGGGAAGTGGAATGGGAGAAGTGCGAAGGGGGGTTGCAAGGGGGGACGTGCAGGTAAATGAATAAGTGCAGCAAGCGAATGGCTCATAAGTGCAGTGAGAAGGGACAGTAGGTTGTCAGATACTCACCATAAGTGCTGGGGGAGCCCGGAGGCAGTGCACTGGCAACTGGACATGCAGGATCCTAGGCCCGCGTTCAGAGGGTAGTCCGGTGACGAGTGCGCGGAGAGACAGCAGTAGCAAAAATGAAGGTCTTGAGTAGCTTCCGGAACCGGAGGTGGTTCTGCTCAAGTTTGAGAGAGGCAGGGAGGCTGTTCCAGAGGGAGGCCCCAGCTGAAGAGAGAGATCTGTTCCCAACTCTCTGCTTGCAAAAGCATCTGACCCTCAGAGAGTTGGAACTGGATGATCAGAGAGCTCGAGAAGGGAGATGTTTTGGAAGAGAGAGTTGGAGGTAGTGCGATCCCAGGCCCCAGAAAGCCTTGTGGACGATGCAAAGGGTCGGTGAGCTTCTGGGGGAAAGTGAGGAAAGGAAGAATACCTCCTGGGGAGGTGCAACTGATAGTTTGACTTCTTAGAGATGTCAGAGATGTGAGGATAGAAGGAGAGAGTGGAGTCGAAGATGACACCAGGGTTCTTAGCCTCACAGGTAGAAGCAAGAAAAAGACCCAGAGTAGCCAGCCAGAGCGAGAGAGAGAGAGAGAGGAAAGGAGGGAGCTGGTGTTCAGATGAGGGGGATCTCTGTCCTACTCGCATTAAGGCAGAGATCATTAGCAGCACGCCATTCCTGAATTGCAACGAGATAGTCTGGTATGAGAGAAGGAGGAAGAGGCAGCTGAGGGGAGCCTGGAAGAGAGCTGGGTGTCATCCGAATAAAAAAGAAATTTAGAGCAGAAAGTAGCGATTTGGTGGGCAAGAGACGCCAGGTAGTGGTTGAAAAGCCAGGGAGAAAGGTTAGACCCCTGGGGAACACCACAAGTAGAGAGAGAGAGAGAGGTAGAAGAGAGGAAAGACCCCAGTTGTACCTGAGAGGTTGGTCAGGGAGAAAGGAGATCAGCCAGGCCAGTGCCTGATCAGTGATACCCAGGTTATCACAAAGGTGATTAAGCAGGATAACATGTTTGACTGTAGCAAAAGCAGAGGAAAGATTGAGGAGAATGAGGACAGAAGAAAGGTTAGAGTCCAGGTTAGAGAGCAGGTCTTCATGGGTGTTCAGGAGAGCAGTTTTCATGCTTCTGGCATCTCTGAAGCCAGACAGATGGTCGTGGAGACAGCCAACTGATTTAGTGTGCAGGTTAAGCTGGGAGATGGCCAGCTTTTCCAGGGGTTTGTCCAGCAAAGGAGTGATAGAGATCGGGCGATAGTTAGGTGGAGAGGAAGGATCGGCGGAGGGCTTCTTTAGAAGGGGGTGCACAAGGGAGTGCTTAAGAGGGGAGGGGGAAGGTTCCAGTGGCAAAGGAGTGATTGCAGAAATCGGACATGGCTGGAGCAAGGGTGTCAAGGTGGTCCTTGATGGTTCTGGATGAGCAGGGGAGAACCTGCTTTGACGAGGCTTTCATAGATCGGACTTGTCTAGAAACATCATCTGGTGTGAACAAGGGAAAGGAGGAGAAAGGAGGAGTAGAGACGGCCGCAGGCGGGCCAGGATTGGAGGAGGAAGTGGAGGTGGAGGTAGAGGAAGAGAGGGTGGACAGGACGTCCTGAGTTTTAGTGATGAAATGAGAAGCCAAGGCCGTGCAGAAGGCCTGGGAGGGAACAGGGGAGTTAGAGACTATGACAGGATTGGCCAGCTCCTTTCAGATTATGAAGAGTCAGGCCCAGTTGTTAGATGCCACAGAGATGCGGGCTTGGATGTGGGCCCTCTTCTTAGCAAGGACAGAGAGTCTGTATTGCCTTTGAAGCAGGCGGCAGGCCAGTTTGTCAGGGGCTGCGCCCGTAGCCCTCCACTTCCTCTCAGACACCCTACACTTGCGTTTAAGGTTGACAAGGTCGGAATCGTACCAAGAGTTGCACTTGGATTTGGGCTTCAAACGATCCTCATGACAGGGGCAAGGACATCAAGAGTGCTAGAGCTAAGAGAGATGAAGGTTAGATAGGGCTGTGTCAGGGTGTGAGTCAGCCAAAGGTGCAGAAGGAGGAGGGAAAGTAGCGGCAAAAGCCTCAAATGACACATCATGGGTCATAGGACCAAGAAGGTAGGTGGCAGTGCTGGAGTCGGCTTGGCCTGAGGGGTAGAGAGAGAGAGGTGGAAGGAAAGGAGAATGTGATCACTCCAAGAGAGAGAAGTGGTGAGAGGGTTAGAGAAGGGGAGATCTGAGGAGATCAGAACATCCAGGATGTGAGTCGGGCCAGAGGGATGAATAGAGAGAGAGAGAGTCACAGAAGTTACGAAAGAGTTCCGAAGAAGGGCAAGAAGTATCCAGGTGGATGTTCAGGTCTCAGAGGAGAAGAAGTTGAGAGGGAGAGGCGAGCAAGGAGGAGGAGGGGTCAGCCCACTCAGAGAGGAAGAGGGCGACCTGGCCAGGCGGCCTGTAGATAGTGGCCACAGTGAGAGAGAGGCCAGGAGAGATAGAGAGCCTGTAGGCCAGGCATTCAAAGGAAGAGTAGCCCTGCATAGGAATGATAGAAGCAGGGATCCACTCCGGGAAGATCAAGGCTACACCCCCACCAGGATGGTTGGTTCTGGATTCAGAGAGGATCTTGTAGCCATCAGGAAGGAGAGTGTCAAAGCTTGTGACAGAGCTGGCCGTGAACCAAGTCTCGGTGAGACCGAGTACATCCAAATCAAGTTCATCAGGATCCGGCAGATGTCGGAGGAGTGTTTGACAGCTGAGCGAGAGTTGAGAGTAGCAATTTGGAGCAGGTTGCCCCCTTTGAAGGACATCCGTGGAGAGGTACAGGTCAGAGGTATGCCCTGCTGATGTATTGGAGGTGCTTGAGGATGCGGATGGGCAGAGGAGGAAGGAGGAGAAGGCAAGCTAGTCAGGGAGGAGGAAGAGGGTGCCAGCGGGGTTTGTTTGTTTATTTATTTATATAGCGCTCTTGACCCGGGGGTATATATGCGCTTTGAACATCAGGTTACAGGTAAAAGACAATAGTACAGTATTGATAGGGCATAGATAATAGTATTCAAACAATATACATAAAATTGGACATTCGGAGTGCATATATATGTGGTAGGACAGTTATTTGTTGGTTAACCAGGAAATGACCTTGGTTCTGAAAGGTTGGAAAGTAGGTGTGGATTTAATATCCAGTGGGATGGAATTCCAGAGTTGTGATGCCAAGGTTGGGAAGCTGGATCCTCCAGCTCTTTTGAGGGAGTATTTGGGAACTGTTAGTTGTAATGAGTTGGACGATCTGGTGGTTCTAGTGTTCTGTCTTAGTGTAAATTTGTTCGAGAGGTAGGGTGGGGCAAGATGATTGAGGGCTTTGTAAGTAAGGCATATGGTTTTCAAATCAATTTTCTGTTGGATGGACAACCATTTGCAGGCAGTTCTGGTGGCGGAGATGTGTTCCCTTCTAGGAATATTGAGGGCGGCACGGAGTGCGTTATTTTGTAAAACTTGCAATTTATTGATTACTGTTTTGTTGGCACCTACATAGAGGCTATTACAGTAATCCAGTTTAGATTGAATGAGTGCTCTGGCTAGGATGAGACAGTTGCTAGGGGAGATCAGTGGTCTGCAGGCCCTGATAAGTTTACCGGTGTAGGCAGTGGCTGAGGCGGTCATGTTGATTTGTTTAGCTAGGTTGATGTTCGTGTCTAGGTAGAAACCGAGGGTTTTTACGCTCTTGGCAATGGGTATGGTGTTACCGTCAATAGTGAAGCTAGTGTAGCCGGGACAGAGTTTACTGATAGTGTTCGGTGAGCCGACAAGAAGCAATTCAGTCTTGTCATCATTCAGGCATAGGCCATGTGTGGCCATCCATGCCTGAATGATGGAAAAGACTTCATTGATCCATTTGGCGTCCTTGTTGTAGTTGCCTGATAAGGTGAGGAGTATCTGGGTGTCATCTGCGTAGTTAGTATAGGTGACACCCAGATTGTCCAGCTTGTCGAATAAGGGCTTGGTGAAAATATTGTAAAGGGTAGGTGAGACACAGGATCCTTGTGGGACACCGCAGGTGATGGGGATGGGGTCAGCCGCTGCTAGGGGGGAGAAGACCCGCATGGTTCTGTTGTCCAGGAAAGATTGGATCCATGTGACTGCAGAGTGGGAGAAGTGTGCTGCCAGAGATAAATGGTTGCACAGGATTTTATGGTCGACCAGGTCAAAGGCAGCGGAGAGGTCAAGGAGTAGAAGGATGGCAGCCTTGTTTTTGTCTTTGAGTTCGTCTATCTGGCATTTGAGATCAACAAGGGCCGTTTCTGTCCCGTGTTGTGGTCTAAAGCCAGATTGGCGAGTTCCTAGTAGGTGATTGGCCTCAAGGTAGTCCTGGATTTGTAAATAAGCCACTCTATCCAAGATTTTTAGTAGGAATGGGACGGTGGTAATGGGTCTGTAATTCGTGGGGATGTCAGGGTTGAGAGTAGTTTTTTTTAGTAGCGGTAGGACCCAGGACTGTTTCAGATTGCTGGGGACCATGTTGTTGGCGAAGGACAGGTTTATTAATTTGGTGATAAATGGGGAGAGATCCCTAGCTGCATCTTTTATGATCTGTGCGGGGCAGCTGTCCCCCTTGCAATTCGATGGTTTAAGGGATGCTATAATTTTCTGAACCTCCAATATGGATACCTTTTTGAAGGTGAAGCCTGAATTAGTGGCAGTAGGTGGAGGGGGCGTGGGGAAGGAGGTGGGATCGAGAGTGAGTTGTTGTCGTTTGTTGTTGATTTTAGTTTGGAGCCCTGAGATTTTGTTAGCTAGGGCATTCTGGATCCCTGTGCACCAGGGTTTATCCTTAGTGCAAGAGTCAGTGGGGGTAATGGGGTTTTCTAATTCCTTTAGTATGTTAAAGAGCTCCTTAGTACTGGAGCTTGCCTGGGAGATCCTAGTATTGAGAGATTCTTTCTTGGCCCGTATAATCTCATTTTTGTAGAGGGTGGAGATGTTGGTGAGATTGGTTCTGTTATTTATAGAAGGCACTGATTTCCAGAGTGCTTCAAGTTTGTTTTTTTGTTGACGCAGGGTTTTGAGCTCCGGGGTGAACCATGTGTTCAGGTGCGCTTTGGGTATTCCTTTGCGCAGTTTCAGTGGGGCAATGATGTCAATGGCTTTGGCCATGGACTCATTGTAGGCGTTGACCAGTTGGTTCAAGTCCATTGTGGCGGGTAGTGCGTTTAAAGTAGGGATCACCAGAGGTATTAGGGCTTCCGCTGTGATATTGCTCTTTTTCCTAGTAGGGCAGGCAGGTGCCATGATAGGCCTTTTATGTGCTGAGTTGCTGGTAAGAATGTCAAACGGGAGGAGGTGGTGGTCAGTCCAGATAAGTTGTGTGGGATCTTTCGTAGTAATGTTGCAGTTAAGGGTAGTTATCCAGTCAAGGATTCTGCCTTTCGAGTGGGTAGGTTTGGAGCAAAGTTGTTGGGGTGGCGGAGGAAGGAGGCAACAAGGTGGCCAGACAAGCAGCAGAGGGTGCAGTCGAATTGGCTGAGGATGGAGGCGGCAGAGGAGCTAGATAGGGGAAAGAAGGGATAGCAGGAGTGGAAAGGAAGTTGATAAGGTGCGGGAAGCGTCTATCAGAAAGGAGGAGGTTGGCCTGAGGGCCCTGGACCAAGACGGTGCCATTGAAGTAGACATTAATTATGGTCTTGGAGGAGTGGAAGGGGGCCAGGAGGGCCTCCCACCAGGTGCCACCATTAATGGGAGAAGAGGAAAAAAGAGAGAGGACAGAGACCATATGAGGGGTCCATAGGCCTGGAGAGGGACCGACAAAGAGGATGCGGGTAAGGTCTGTCTGGAGGAAGCACTGGTGTAGGTATCGGCAATAGGGTGGCCTGCTTGGAGATCAGGATGTCCTTTTTGAGCTTCTTCCTGCCAGACTTAGTGAGAGGGATAGGGTAGTCAATAAAAAAGCAGTTAGAGAAGATAAGTGAGAGAGCACCATATAGACGGTGCAGAGAGGAAGAGGAACGGGTGTGGGGGGTGGGGTGTCCAAGCAGGGGATGTTGGGGGCAGGCAGGCGGGAGGACAACACCAGGGGAGCGGGGACTCAAAGGAGGGGGGCAAACAAATGGACAAGAAGCAACTGACTAGAGAAATCAGATGCAATACTTAGTCAACAGTAAAGTTCAGTGCACAATAGGGAACCTAGAAGAAAAAGGATGCAGATGCAAAGAACCAACAACAAGGTACGGAGCACAGCAGGGGACCTAGAAGGGAAAAAAGATTAAGGACCAGCAACAAAGCACTGAGCACCCAAGGGGACCTAGATTGGAGGAAACACAGTGTAGTGTAATGCCAAGAACCATGGGGAACAGCACAATATCGTAGCAAAGAAGAACAGCACAGAATTAGAGCAAAGGAGGACGCACAAGTCAATCAGAAGAGGAACCTAGAGGTAAAAAATGTACACAACAGGAATGCAGGCAATGGCAATGTAAGCCAAAAACTGTGGAGCAACAAAACGTCAAGAACAGTACACAATAGATCAAAGGAGGGAGGGAGCTAAGATGAGAGGGGAGGGAAAGGACAGCGGGGAACTAAGGTGCGAGGGAACGCAGCGACTAAGAGAAGAAGAGGAGGGGTGCACGCAGCCAAGTAGAGAGTGAACGCACACGGCTTAAGTTGCGGGGAGCTCAAGCGGCCTAAGTTGCGAGTGGGAACCCGCGGCCTAAGTTGCGAGTGAGCATGCATCCTAAGTTGCGAGCGGGCACCCGCGGCCTAAGTTGTGGTGGAGCGCATGCGGCAAAAAATTGTGAGGGAGCGCCTGCGGCTTAGGTTGCGAGGGGGCACCTGAGGCCTAGAGCTGCGAGGGAGCGCACATGGCCTAAAATGCGAGGGAGCGCAAGTAAGCAAGGGGGGCTGTGAGGACCGGTCAGGGGGAAAAACATGTGTGCAAGAGTGAGAAGGGACACAAGGTCAGGGGGGTTGCGTGGAGTGTAGCAAGCTAACTCTCCCTGCACCTTCTTACCTGACGGTCGGGGAAAGGAGGGTGTGGTCATCCGCACGCACTGTCAGCGCTGCAACCCCCTCGCTTCCAAACACATGCATCGCTCAACACTTCGGCCTTGTCCTGCGAGGGCTTTGCTGTAGAAGGTCCACACCTCAGTTCTTCTAGGCACGAAAGCGTGGACGTAGCGACGCGTGCTACGTATAATCAAGCAGTGCCTCATGCGCACATGAGTGTTATTCATTAACAGGCAAAGATTTGGCTGTAGGTTTGAGAGCGCATTCCACTAGAGGGGTGGCTGCTTCTTCAGCTCTGGAAAGAGCTGTGACTGTGCGAGATGTTTGTAGAGTGGCAGCCTGGTCGTTCCTTCACACTTTCAGTACATTTTACTGTGTAGATTCTTTTTCAGGAAAGGAAGCCCAATTTGGCAAGACTATCCTTAATAATACAGTAGTGGGGGGTATTTTGGAATACCAACCATCAGTGTCCTGCGCTAGATAAATAAAGGTGGCAGCTGAACAGTGGAGTAACGAAGTAAATAAACCCCCTACTCCGGTAAAGTGTAAGTAAGTATATAGGGCTCAGAAGGAGCCCTGCTCCACTTGTAGGTCAAGCGCCACAAAATAAGGAAAATGCAGCAAACTGTTAGATTTTCATAAAAGTATA
The DNA here is from genome assembly GCF_040938575.1 of Ambystoma mexicanum. Classification (NCBI taxonomy): domain Eukaryota; kingdom Metazoa; phylum Chordata; class Amphibia; order Caudata; family Ambystomatidae; genus Ambystoma; species Ambystoma mexicanum. Next base: position 315,278,722 of record NC_090925.1, read on the forward strand.
TTTTGCAAACAGTTGCCCTATAGAGACACGTGTTTCGGCGAATCACTCGCCTTTTTCAATCAGGGCTAATTAGTAAGACAGAAATCAAAGGGAGGGGGAGGGGGAAGGATTATTAGGAACAATAGAGAAAACATCACAAAAGGAAAAAACAAGAGAAACAAGTCATTAGATATTTTGTATGTGCAAATTATATGTGTGTTAGTGTTCATAAAGTACAAAGAAATTGCTTACCTAAATAGTGAGAACTATAATTCACTTTTTCAAATATGGTGATAAATTTCATGGGATCAATCCCGCCTGTAAAAAAATGTGTTATGTATTATACCCAATCATGAGTATACTCTTTTTGGATATAAAATGAGCATTTATCTGTTTTTACGAGCACTGTGCCCCAGCGAGTAGTTACAATATAGGTACTTGGTAACTTATGTCAAAAGGGATCATACTTAGCTTATTTCGTGTCATACCGCTACTAGTACCCTATAGTGCCGGCACGAGTGTATTTAAAAAAACAATTTTGTACTAAAGTGAAGTGCTTAGGGCTCACCTCTCAAAAAGATGGTCTCCTTCCTAAGCGTCGGCGTCTGGAAACGAGCACAGACGCCGCGCTTATACATCGGTATTGATAATGCCGTCGCTATGGTGACGGTAGTCCTTCTACCTTTTCAAAATAACGGTCAAAAACCAGGCGCCATTTTTTAAAGGTGTAAACGTTTCAAATTTAAATTGTATGTAAATAAAATTAAAAATTAACATGGACATCCGATCAAGAATAGGACTAATTCATTATGTTTGAGCACAGTTTCCCCATATTAATGGGCGAGTTCTTTATATTAAATGTGATTAGATAGTATTTACATTAGTTTTATACAATATTAAACAAGTTTTGTTCCTTAAATGTGCGTAGTTAGCGCATTTTTCGTAATATACTGCTTATGATGCACTGTAGTGCCGGCTCGAGTACATTCAAGGACAATTTAATACTAGGATGAAGTGCTTGGAACTTACCTCACAAGAGGTGGTCTCCTTCGCAAGCGTCGGCGTCTGGAAGCGAGCATAGACGCCGCGCTATGCATCGGTAATAAAACTGCCGTCGCTACGGTGACGGTAGTCCTTCTACCCTTTCACAATGGCGATCGAAAAGCTGGGCGCCATCTTTTAAAGGTATGAACATTTCAAATTTTAAACTGTTTATGTGAAAATCAGGTCAGGACTTAATATAGACACCTGATCAAAAATACGACTAAGTAGATTATATTTGAAAACAGTTTCCCCATATTAAAGTATAGTACGAACGTGAATTGGAATTCTATCGGTGGAAGCTTGTAACTAATGGGTTGTGTATTATATATGAAGTAACTCATTTACCACTTGCATATTAGTATATATGATAGAAGACCAAATTACCATAAACTATTTCTAATGTTAGTTAGTATCCACAACTCTCAATCCAAAAATATTATTCAGTATTAATATCGTAGAAAATATTACATTGCAAAGAAGCATAAATTTCATTAATTCAGAGGAAAACTCCCATCTCATTGTCCGAGTTAAGGCCCACTCTTGTAGCGGGCTTCCTGTTGTCTCAAGGAAAGTTCTCGATTTGGCCTCAAAAAAATCAGCATAGGAAGAAGAGGGGGAAATCGAGAACTTTCCTTGAGACAACAGGAAGCCCGTACCATATGCCACTTCAGAGCTACAAGAGTGGGCCTTAACTCGGACAATGAGATGGGAGTTTTCCTCTGAATTAATGAAATTTATGCTTCTTTGCAATGTAATATTTTCTACGATATTAATACTGAATAATATTTTTGGATTGAGAGTTGTGGATACTAACTAACATTAGAAATAGTTTATGGTAATTTGGTCTTCTATCATATATACTAATATGCAAGTGGTAAATGAGTTACTTCATATATAATACACAACCCATTAGTTACAAGCTTCCACCGATAGAATTCCAATTCACGTTCGTACTATACTTTAATATGGGGAAACTGTTTTCAAATATAATCTACTTAGTCGTATTTTTGATCAGGTGTCTATATTAAGTCCTGACCTGATTTTCACATAAACAGTTTAAAATTTGAAATGTTCATACCTTTAAAAGATGGCGCCCAGCTTTTCGATCGCCATTGTGAAAGGGTAGAAGGACTACCGTCACCGTAGCGACGGCAGTTTTATTACCGATGCATAGCGCGGCGTCTATGCTCGCTTCCAGACGCCGACGCTTGCGAAGGAGACCACCTCTTGTGAGGTAAGTTCCAAGCACTTCATCCTAGTATTAAATTGTCCTTGAATGTACTCGAGCCGGCACTACAGTGCATCATAAGCAGTATATTACGAAAAATGCGCTAACTACGCACATTTAAGGAACAAAACTTGTTTAATATTGTATAAAACTAATGTAAATACTATCTAATCACATTTAATATAAAGAACTCGCCCATTAATATGGGGAAACTGTGCTCAAACATAATGAATTAGTCCTATTCTTGATCGGATGTCCATGTTAATTTTTAATTTTATTTACATACAATTTAAATTTGAAACGTTTACACCTTTAAAAAATGGCGCCTGGTTTTTGACCGTTATTTTGAAAAGGTAGAAGGACTACCGTCACCATAGCGACGGCATTATCAATACCGATGTATAAGCGCGGCGTCTGTGCTCGTTTCCAGACGCCGACGCTTAGGAAGGAGACCATCTTTTTGAGAGGTGAGCCCTAAGCACTTCACTTTAGTACAAAATTGTTTTTTTAAATACACTCGTGCCGGCACTATAGGGTACTAGTAGCGGTATGACACGAAATAAGCTAAGTATGATCCCTTTTGACATAAGTTACCAAGTACCTATATTGTAACTACTCGCTGGGGCACAGTGCTCGTAAAAACAGATAAATGCTCATTTTATATCCAAAAAGAGTATACTCATGATTGGGTATAATACATAACACATTTTTTTACAGGCGGGATTGATCCCATGAAATTTATCACCATATTTGAAAAAGTGAATTATAGTTCTCACTATTTAGGTAAGCAATTTCTTTGTACTTTATGAACACTAACACACATATAATTTGCACATACAAAATATCTAATGACTTGTTTCTCTTGTTTTTTCCTTTTGTGATGTTTTCTCTATTGTTCCTAATAATCCTTCCCCCTCCCCCTCCCTTTGATTTCTGTCTTACTAATTAGCCCTGATTGAAAAAGGCGAGTGATTCGCCGAAACACGTGTCTCTATAGGGCAACTGTTTGCAAAATATACTTTTATGAAAATCTAACAGTTTGCTGCATTTTCCTTATTTTGTGGCGCTTGACCTACAAGTGGAGCAGGGCTCCTTCTGAGCCCTATATACTTACTTATCCTTAATAATAATAACAAATAAGAAAATTCTTGGCACCCACCACCTAACTCTAACTGCTTTGGGAGTCTGTTACAGATGAGGAATACGTGGGAGGACACAATCCATTCGAAGAACAAGCTACTTACCCGTGGTAACGTTCTTTGGACTGGATGTTCCTCCCACGTATTCCTCATTGGCCACCCATCCATCCCCTCGTGCCTGCGAGAATTTCTGTGTCTTACACCTTCCTTTCTCGCAACATTAAGATTGTCTCCTATGACACAACATGCAAGTTAAAGAAAAAAACTAAGAGCTGAGGTAATGGTCAGCGCGGGTGCTTCATATACTAGTGTCAACGTCACGAGGACGCTACGGAGGCCATTGAAGACCAAGACTCGAGGCCGCACGACGCTCGACCCTATGAAAAAAGAAAAAGAATTCCGATGCAAGATGCAAGCAGACTTGAATATCAAAGATGAGGAATATGTGGGAGGACCATCCAGTCGAAAGAACGTTACCACGGGTGAGTACATTTTTCAGCTCTAAAATGAACTAACCTCGAAGAGCATTGTTGTTTTTTTGCTTGTTTTATCTACCTGCTTACATGATAACAATGATTATGGTTTGTTTCAACTTCATCCGCATCTAGTTGGCACTGTTTTAAAAGCTTTTCTATAAATCTCCATAGGCGATAAAGTGCAATGTGCATACAACAAGAATCAGTAGTTAAACAGTAGTTCCAAAATGCAAGCGATTTGATCGAAGCATAATGATGTGCCAACTTTCCTAAAACACACACATAAAAACTGCTCCTTTTTTTCCACGTTCTGTGAAAACGTGTCTCGCTTTTTCTGGCTTATCAATTTGCTTGCATATTCGCCAAAATCTGCCAACACTGATTTGCAGCTGTGCTCCTTGCAGAGTTCTAAACAGTAGCCGATTAGTTCTTAATTGCAAAATCAGTCTTTGAATTGCAGAATCAGGACGCTGGACCAAATATAGCAGAGTTATTTTATATTCATGTACTATGTGTGGAATGTTCTTAAATTTAGAGAGGTGTAAATAGTGGTTCACCAATCCCACTTCTCTAATCTTCTTCTGAAGGATCCTTTCAACACTACACTACATAACTTTTACAGAGAGTAAAATCAGATATCCAGTTCATCTCCTTATACATTTCAAAGTTTAGCTGTTCATAGTCTTACTCTTACAACTTTCTGAGTACTACATTGTGCTCCCACCTTTGACAGTAATGTGCATGTTGGAGAGACTCTGGATTTAAGATACAACTCGCCGCATTTTAGCAACGCCAATCCTCTCAATAAGATAAGCCCAAACTCTAAACGCAGGTACTCCATTGGGGTGAACGATGGAAATCCTAACATTGTTCGCCAAAACAAATCCCTCTAGTTTATTCAGCAATGTGTAATCCTTCATGGCAAAGGCTTCTAATCCATAAAGTATTGAAGGGCAAAATGACTGTTTATATAATATCAATATGCCCTCCATGGAATAACCCGCATATGGCAAACCTTTGCACCAAGTACGTAAACTGACGTGCTTTTGGAATTCTAATTTCTATAATTCTGTTACAGTCAGCCGTGTTACTAATTTCAAGGCCCAGGTATGGATAATTCTCTGTATAATCCAAGGTTCCCATTACTGTGCTCATTTTGACCTTGTGTACTTTTCTATCTGTTATCAGCAAAACACGTGTTTTGTCTAAATGTATAGTGAAATCCTTTTCCACAGCGTAATCACTTAGCTCATGTATCGTTCTCTTAATTCCCATAAAGGTCAGATGAAAAAGAACAAAGTCACCTGCGTATAACATTGCAAGTAATTGAAGTTTTACCTATTTTAGGGGGACAGTTTACAGTTTTGCCCAAACGAGGTCATAGGTCGGCTATATATAGTTTGAAAAACAGGGGAGCCAGTTCACATCCTTGCTTGACTCCCCGGTTTATCAACACTGGTGTTGACGACAAGCCCTCGTTATTTAAACAAACTGGCACTTGTGTTCTCATGTAGAGCAATGACTGTTTGTAACAGCCATCCTGGACAGCCAAGTTTCCTCATTTTATGCCATACCATTGCTTGATTTACCTGTTCGAATACATAGCTGAAGTCAACATAGGTAATGTATAGAGAAGTTCATCTCTAAGTCGAGCCTCAATCGTCGCTATTATTCGATGGCAATGAATTCTTTGTACCTCTTTCACCAGTATCTACATTGGTTTTTCCTTTTTCTGATCTTTTCAAGCGCTACATACTTAGAGCTGTTGATGTTAAATAATGCTCCTGATGTCTCTTCGCAGTGCCCGCTTCTCATCCCTTATTACAATGTAGAAGGAGGCCTTTTTACACGGTTACCAGATACAATACGCTGTTTACCTCTTACCCCTTCCTCACTATATGCCATCCATTTCAGCCAAGCATCGATCTCATTTGCTGTCTTATTATTTAATTTGATCAAGATCGTATCATGAATATTGGAGATTCTTGCGCAGGCTTTGTCTGTTCGCTTAAGACCAACATAAACTATTGCCTGCTTGATTTACTTCAACTTTTCCTACGTTATAACATCCTTCATTCTTTTCACCAATGTTAAACTGAGGGAGAGGATTGAATGATCACTATATGTATCAGGTGTGTTAGGTGTTCTCTGCAGTTCAATGATTTGTTCCAACAGTACATTATCCCAAAATAATAATCCAATATTCCGACCTTGCCCGTCAAGTCACATTTGGTTCGCCCGTTTAACAGTACTAATTCCCACTCTTTCAGAAAACTCAGCCATTGATGTTCTCGCGCATTAGAAGGCTTGTGTTTGTTACTACTCCTAAACATAACATTATCGTAAATGGCAATCTGATCTCTATCCTGACATCTTGACTTCAAGTCTACCTCAAGCAAAACAACATCATTTTCAACCGAGTTGAACCACTGAGCTAACACCATATCTATATAACACAAAATGTCGTCTGCAACACGATCCCCTGGGGCTTGATAGATGTTAACCCTTCCACCACCTCAAACCCAGTATGCTTCCAGTCTTCATAGGGACAGTTTGATGGAATTGAACTCAGTTATTATCCCGACTAAAAGCCCCCCATAAAGGCATCCCTTGCCCCCTTTCTTTGCGCACACTTGATGGAAATGATACCCATCAAGATTGATAGGATGGGTCAACCAGGTCTCTTGTAACATAAACATATTGTGTTCCAGCAGTACATCCAGAGAACCTCTCAGTTAACACATGCGACTGACCACTCATGTTCCAACATGCTATTTCACATGCTCAATGTGTAGGGCCATTGTGAGGCGGCAATAACCATTTCCAACCTCGAACATCATCATATTCTGGGGTGTTAGATATAGAGGTCTTTGGTTTCTCGGTAGACTTAACATGTTCTTGGCCTTGCATTTTTGACGACTAGGTGTCGCTATAGAGACACGTATTTCTTTATCCAACACATACCCCAAATAACTTAGGGATGTGTGATTAGTACGTATTAATGTTGCCGTTTCTGATAAAAGACCATGTATACTAGAGTTTCTATCCATATTGCTGGTTAATGACTCAATAAAGTCAAAATCGCTTGAGTTCAAAATGTGTAATGTAGGTATTCTTTCAAATAACTTAAGCAATTCATACCGGTTAATACACTTTTTGGAATTAACCTTTGCGTCTGGGGCAATCGTTAAAATTCTTGAATCAACTGCTACTAATTCAGGTATCTCCTTAGTATTGCCATTTTAGTTTACCTTCTCTAATTTTCCTACAGAGACAACACAAGCAGAGTCATTCCTTTCCTCAATTTCCTTGCTCTCCATCACTGCGTCATTTCCACTGGTTATATGTTTAACCACCGAACTGGTTAATGTTCCTGTGAGCTGAAGGGACCTACGTTTATGGTGTGCGTCCCTCTTGTGTGCCTTCTTAGATTTCATTTGTGGGACTGCCTCTATTGTGGAGTTGAGACGACGTTAAATCGGGTATCCTGCGCCACTTGTTTAGTTACTACTTGCAGTGGTATCAGGTAATAATATCCCTATATATATGGTCGCTGTATATAATGTAGCCAGGAAAAGGTTGGGGCGACATTGTATAGGTGACCATATATATATAGGGACAGGGGGAGTGGGGTTGCAGGGGTGTCCCTTGCATCTTCCATCTAATAATGTCCCTGCAAAAAACTGCAATTTTTCGGCGATTTTCTTTTGCATGGCGTTATTTTTGAGGAGACATTATTACCTGGAACCCTTGCAGTTGGCGGTTTTTTCATGTGCCTCTCCTTCCGTGTAGGATAGTAAAACGGAGAGACTACAGTATCTTCAAATATGTTGTTTCTGTCCTGTGCAATTTCAATTACAGGCACTGGTGACTTTCGGGGAGCTGGTGGATTCTCCCTACTATTTTGACAAACCATTACTGGCGTTTTATTTTCAATCAAATTTTGCAGGTTAACTATGGCTTACCCCTGGCCACTTAATTTCTGTGTACGCTACCACACAATTTTGATAATATATTCACTGCAAATTGCCCTCATGTACACTTGATTTTGTCATTGCTAGTGGACACACAGTCGGTCGGTCATCTTCAGGATGTGCATCAGATTCATAGCACATATTTGGACTCTCTGATAGGCGCTGTTGTATGCCAATCACAGGTGCATTTCGCAGTTTTTCCGATTGAGACTCCAACGTCTTGCGACCCTGTTGAATTTAAGGCACTTTCTTGTGTGCGAGGTTGCAGCTGCAGTAAAGAATTGTCAATATCTTTAAATGAGTGATGTTTAATTGTCACATTGTTCGACAGATTTGTCTTGGGGAACTGCAGACTTTTGCTTTCCGTGCCAGGTCGGAAAAAGTCTGTTATATTTCCTTGTGTATCTGTGCCACCAGGCGATGGTAATGGTGCTGTAATATAAATGTTTTTCCTCCTCCTGCTCATAGCATTTGACTCACTTAATTGATCTGGCGAAGTAGCTGCTGCAGCGGTAGGTCGTTTGCCTCCTTCCCTTTTGCCATATGGTTTCCCTTTTCTCAAATTATATATTTTAACTTTGTTGACTTTCCCGTCATTATTGCGGCAATTGGGCACAAGAGGGCGCCAAAGGCAAACGTTCCTCAGTTGGAAAACGTTCTGTTCTCAAAGGCAACAGTTCCGTTCACGCTTACCCTTTACTCTCTTGCCGACCGTGTCAAAGCTAGTACCTCTGTCCCGGCAACGGTCCCACAACGGACCACAAGTCCACAACAACAGAGCACTTGCACACTGCGTCGCGCTCTGCGCCTCCAAAGCAGTCTTTTAGTTTTTACAGGCGAGTTGAATAACTCCTCCTCTGTAAACGAACAACGTAGCAGAAAGACTTCATTCAGTAGACACGAGTCTCAGCCACAACAGACCACTTGGGTACAAAAAACGTCACAGTAGCGATAGAGTTACAGACACGCCCAGGTCAACTGCCCTTTTCGAAAACAAATATGTAATACTTCGCAATTACCACTAGACGTCAGACTACATGCACAGCATGTGAATTCATACAAGAACCAGAAATATGATTACTGTAAGTAATGTATGATATATGTATACATTAATTGAAAAAGCCTTAGTTAAGGTGATTATATTTAATGCAACAAAACCCTTGAAATTCAGCAGATGTGGGAAGTGATGATCATTTTAACCCAGCGTCCCTCTGTTGACCCTTGGGATCTAATGATGTGTTATTTATATAGCACTTACGCCTAAGTACTTTACAAAATACATACAATATCACCCAACCGGAGTTGGTACTCATTTAATGACCTTGGAAGGATGAAAGGCTGAGATGGCCTTGCCGGGATTCGAACCTGCCACCTGCCGATCAAAAAAATTGCAGCAGCGAGCACTAAACCCACTGAGTTATCTTGCCACCCTGTAATTTGGTTTGTCATTGTGAATTCCATCTGTTATGTATGTGCAAATAGGCTTTGCAAGACGGGGTCCACTGAGTTAAGATGATCATCTATACCCATACAGTCCCCCACCGACTCTTCTTCTGCACTTATCAGATACACCATATCTGACTAACCTAGCACTTTGCCACCTACCGGATGCACAACCACTGTTTATCACCTTTATTTAATTTATTTGACTTATTATTTTTTTTCTCTCCTATGCTCTGCACTTTCCAATTTCTCCCCTCCCATGCACTTTCCCCCTTTTTGCCTCCCCCATGCACTTGCGCATTTTCAATGTCACTGGGCCTAGAAAGATCATTTTTTTGTTTCTCCCCTGTTCCCCTCCCTTCGCCTGGTCGCGCTCTGAAACACCTGTGTACGAGCGCGATATAAATAAAATATCATATCATATCATATCACTTCCCACATCTGCTGAATTTCAAGAGTTTTGTTGTGTTAAATCTGATCACCTTACTGTCCCTTAACTGAAGTTTTTCAATGAATTTCAAGGATTTTGTTATACCATAGTTTATTCAAGGGCCACTAGCCATGGCCTTCGACCCTTGCCAGTGAGCACGGCCTTAGGCCTTGCCCACTGTATATTTGAATACACTAGGTTTCTTTCAAGCCCACTCGTCATGGCCTTCATCCATGGCAGTGGCCACTACACATGCTGCACCAAAAGGTTTCTTTGGGGCCCACTGACCAGGGCCACTGGCACAAAGACCCATTTCCCCTGCCTAGTACATCCGATCACAACAGATTGCCCCGTTTATTTTTCCTCAGTTTCCATTCCCCCGATTTACTGCAGTAATCACTCGCATCGGGCAAAGAAAACTGACTTCATTTCTGAAAAGCATCTATGCTGCAAAGCACCATGGGAGGGAGATATAGTTATATTTTTGGGAGAAGGGGACACCCCCTTCCCTGTCAGATATTTTAAAGGTAGTGAACGGAATAACCCCAAACCTGGAAATTAAGTCAACACTTTGTGCCCAAGTTGTTTCTTATTTGGTCCAATTCACTCCAACAGTTTTTGCGCTTCGGCTTGATAAAATGTGGACTTTTCCTCTATGTTAAAATAAATGGTAATAGGCTGAAAACACAAATCATTCCCATAATTTCCAGTCTGGGGGTTCCTGTGACAGACTGCTTGGAAAATATAAGCCAAATCCATCATGCAAGTCAAAAGTTATTAGGAATGGAATTTTTGTATTTCTTATGGGTCAGTTTACTCCCCTTAACTAGTTGGGAAAGAGGCCATGGGCATGGAGATAAATCCACACTATTTTGCATTATTTCTCGATTCCTTAACCGCAACTAACAAAAAGTATATAATGTAAACAAGGTGCTTCTCAATCCAGTGTTCAGTATGAGCGGTTCTTGAAGTCAGAGTTTGTGCAGAAGTTTGAAAAGTTTCTTTTAGGATTGTTCGATTAGTTTGAAGGGCAGATGTGAGGGGTATAGAGGAGGTAGAGTAGTGTTGTTAGTTTTCAGAAAGAGGTAGTTGGCACAGAGAGACTCAGACTATTTTGATTGATTTCTCGAGTCAGAAGACATAAGCAACAAAATATCCAATGTAAAAAAGTTTATTTTCTGAAAGTAAAAGATGTATGAGTGTTGCTTCAGAACGTGATTCTCGATTCAGATTATATTTGTATATTTGAAGTTGATGGTGTTGAGTTAACTTTGTTTATATTTATATGAAAGAGTTCAGTGGGATTGGGCAGTGGTGCAGCTACTAAGTTTCATTACATTCATGGAAGGTGGCGCTAGCAACTGAGTGCTGCTGGCCAGCGTACCCTTCACTTGTGCATCCTTGCCCTCCTGCTCCTCCCTCGTCTCTTAGCTCCCGCATAGTAAACTACACAGGTGCGAAGTGTGATTCAGAAAGAAAATAAATATATATTTCTGAAGCTTGTGGATCTGCTTAGATCACATGCTATGCATAGGCCGACGTCTAGTGGTAGTCGCAGAGTATGACATGATTTATTTTCGAAACTCTGAAAGGGACGTCGACTGGGCGTGTTAGTAATACTATCCCTAGTGTGACGTCTACTGTACCCATGGTCCTTCATGCATCGAGGTCCCTCAGATTGTTTTTTTCCACCATCCTAGTCGGTCGCACATTGAAGAGTTCTCAGGGCTAAGGCCTTAGCTATTATAAATTTAACGTTATACTTTCTTACAACCGCCCATCGTCTTCCGCCTTCAGGAACAACTTTGACGGCTCTTGATGGACGGACCCAGTGCCGACGACAAGCCTCGTTTATAATCGGACAGTGACTGCGCCATACACAGGCCTCACCGGGCCTCGGCCCTTTACTGTAGGGATAGTGGGGGGAGGTCATACACTCTTACTTTAGAGAATGGATTTTTTGCCACTTTCTCGTCCCCTTTATCGTCATGTTCTTTCACATCCAATATGGAAAACACACCCTTTAAATGTTGCCCATCTTGCGGTCGGTAATATCCCTAGAAGGACATGCACTGGGTGTGCAACCACTGTTTTACACACGATCCCATTGAGAAGCACTGCAAATCCGGCTAGCTTTTTTGACCAAAGACTCTTACAGAGAAGAAAGACATACCCCCCAGCCGAACGACGGCCACGTTGTCCCATTCTAAATCATCTTTGTCCTCTGGGCCATCGCGATCGCATTCGCAGCATGACAGATCTCCTAAACAAGCGGTGAGTAGGCCCATTTCACACACAGGGCCCTCCTTTTGTGCACCAAAGGGCACATGTCGAAATCAAAACCTATGCCCTCTTCTAAAGCGTCAAATGCAAAAAAGTATCAAAAACATATCCCAAAAATGCTCCTTAAGTCTAGAACATCGAAACCAACTAAAATGTCAACGGACACACCATCTAAGCCACCTGCTACACAAGAAACTGGCTACACTCCCTCCGAGGACACACTGTCAGGGGCACTGCAACAGAAAAGGCAGACCCTCCCTACAAAAGACACATGCCCCGCCTTTTTTTCCAAGATACACTGAATGGACACCTGAAAGCTTTGACTGAAGTGGTACGGTTAGACAGCTCGCAATCCAGCACGTTTACCCAAACTCCTATTGCCTCACATATCCAAGCCCCCTCATTGAACTTATATATTGTAGATCATTCAGACTCACACGATCCAGGGCCTGTAGGCGACCAATACAGTCAAGGCCAAAACCAATACTATGATGATGACAACCCTGATAATGTACCTCATAAGTCTCCAGATGACCAGTATGGCTGACTCCCCCATAGATAACCAGCTCCAATACAACGAGCTACTACTAAAAGCCGCCCAATACTTTAAAATAGAAACTGAAGAGGTCCAACAGGACAAGGACTTTTTGGACGGCATTTTGGGGGACAAGATATCGGTAACACAATTCATACCCATCCTTCAGTCAGTGCAGAGGCGCATCCAGCCCTCCCTACTGACATTCAACCTTACAAGAGCGGTTAACCCCCGCATTGAGAACGTTTTCAGGCCAGCACCAACTGGCCCACTTTATATTAGAGGTCAACTGAAATCTGACTCTCGAGTTGTCACCACAACCAGGAAAAGAGCAGGCTCACCCCTAGTTTCCACCGAGGAACCTCCCGACAAGGACGGAAAAAAGATCTACACTCATCTTCTGCTGCTTATCAGACCAGAATCACAAACACCACTACTATACTGGCAAGTTAACATGCCCCTCGAACCTAAAGCTTTGTTTGCCAAAACAGTTGAGGATGCACTAAAGAGTGCCAGGGAAGAGCACGAAACTCTAAAGACAACTGACTAATACGCCTTTTGTACAATGAGAGGCATTTAACACCAGGTGATTTTATTTGTGGACAAGGTCCACAACACTCTACAGGTTATAACCAGGGAGGCAAATCACCATTGTGGGGTAACTCACAGGTTCAGTCATCTGGCAGCTTTTTCCAAAGAGGCTACAAAAGATCCAGAAGTACAGGTAGAGCCTCTGCCACTAGAGGATCTGCTAACTCTAAACAATTATGCCCGATTCAGGTCTCCCATGCTACTCAAGTCGGGTGCCGCATCTCTCAATTCACCCACGCATGGTAGGGGATCACATCAGACAAGTGGGTGTTGTCCACCATGACAGGAGGGAACTGCAAAGAACATCTGCATAAACCACTAAATCACCAGCCAAGACACAGGAAATGACACCAAAAGAAAGACTCATACTACTAGAAGAATTAAAGTCCCTACTGTAAAAGGACCCTATAGAAATAGTCCCAGCAAACCAGGTACACAAGGGTATCTAGTCAACGTACTTCCTTGTATCAAAGAAAGAATTATGCGCCCTGTACTAGACTTGCACCCAACAGGCACTAATGTTAAACCACAAACGTTTCACATGACACTACAGGAGATAATCCCTCTCTTAAAATGGGAGGGATTTCATGGCAGCATTGGATATGAAAGATGCATACTTTCATATTTCAGTGTTCCCAGCACATAGAAATTATCTGTGCTTCAAAATAGAAGGCGAACATTACCAATTCAAGGAACTCCCCTTCGGCATAGCCTTAGCTACAAGTGTGTTCACAAAAGTACTAGCAGTGACGCTGCACCTGCGCAAAGAATCAATCCCAGTGTACCCTTATCTGGATGACTGGCTAATAACAGGGGAAACACCAAAAATATGCAAACTCAACACCCAAAGAAAAATTAATCTGTTGTTCCAATTGGAATTCTCCATAAACGAGAACAAATCAAGTCTCGTCCCCAGTCAAGTGAAACAATTTCTGGGAGCAATCATAAAGACTCAAGGAGAGTTGGTCTTCCCCTCAAATGAGATAGTGCAAAACATGTTGTTTCAAGTACCTCAATATTTAGCTAGTCGCCAAATAACCATGCGCAAGGAAAGGCACCTGCTTGGGGTGATGGCCCAATGCATCTATCTGGTTCCTCACGCTCGGCTGCGCATGCACACAATCAGGAGTGGTTAGCAAAACAATGGTCTCAGGCAAGCAGTCAGTGGGACGATCTAGTGGTTGTTTTGCAATCCAACAGTACAAGCCATTCTGACACGGACGCCTCACTCAGGGTGGGGAGTCCATTACCTTCATCACACAGCACACGGACACAAACAAGCCCAAAACCCATTACTCAAGACACTGCATGCTTTCCAACAACATGTAACAGGTCAAACAGTGCAAGTCCTCACAGAGAGCACCACTGTCATGTTTTATCTAAACAAGCAGGGATGGACACACTCTCTAAGTCTGTGTAGGTTATCCCAAAAGATTTGGAAATGGGTGCTCAAACGGATCATGTTCCTAGTCTCACAACACATTCCAGGGGAACTCAATGCTCTAGCAGACACTCTAAGCAGAAGTGTTCTACTGCCCAAGGAACACGAGTGTCAAATTTACAAGGATATTTTATTAAACGCTATCTTCACCCGAAACGCACAATGCCCAGACTTCGCGTCTAGGTTTCCCCAACTAGGGTCCAAGGGGAACACTCTGTAGATGAGTTGGTCAGGTAAATTTGCTTATGCTTTTCCACTGACACCACTCCTCAACAAAATAGAGCACATGATTCGCCAGGTACAAGTACTCTAATCCTAATTCCTCCGATGTGGGCACGACAACCATGGTTTCCACACCTACTCAAACTAGCAATGTGCAAACCAAGCAAACTTCTGTGCCTCTTCAACATGCTGTCCTAGCACAAGGGGACAACACTCCATCCATTCCCTCAAACTGTGAACTTGGCAGCTTGGCACCTTGGGCACTTAAATATTCCACAAAGGTTTATGGATCCTCAAAGAAGCACGGAAACCTAACACTAGACACTGCGGGCCTAATTCATGGAAGTGTTTTATATTGGCGCAATCGCATAGGAAAACGTTCCATGAATCAGGCCATGCTACTTTAACAAGTGGAAGAGATTTGTCATTTGGTGCAGATCATTAAACAGAAATCCAATTGAATGTTCACCATCTAACATTCTTCACTCTATGCTTTACCTGCTAGACTCAGGTTTAGTATTTACTTCCATAAAAGTACACCTAGCAGCTCTGTCTGCGTACACTGCATCCAAGAGCAAAATGTCATGGTGGAAGGTACCAGTTATCAAAGCATTCATGGAAGGAGCAAAGAGACTATACTCTCACATTTCAAATCCTCCACTGGGTTGGGATCTTAACCTTGTCCTCACAAAGCTCATGGGTCCCCCCTTTGAGCCTATTCACAAAGCCAGCTGGAAACATTTAACTTACAAGACTGCCTTTCTGGTAGCTATTGCCTCAATAAAACGAGTTAGTGAACCACAAGCACTGTCAGTACAAGACCCTTTCATTATTGTCCACAAAGACAAAGTGGTTCTTAGAACACACCCTTGTTTATCACCTAAGTTCATATCTAAGTTCCATGTTAACCAGTCCATTGAACTACCTACTTTTTTCCAAAACCATCAAACTCAGCTGAAAGAAGCCTCCATACCTCGATGTAAGGAACGCAGACATGTACTACATACATTTTAACCTCTAAAGAAAACAGACCAACTCTTTGTTTCCATAGCAACTGGCAGTGAAAGAGATCATATTGCAAAGAACGCTATCTCCAGATGGATAGTTAAGTGCATACAGCGTTGCTACTCACTATCAAAGAAGAGTCTGCCTTTCACACTGAGAGCTCACTCTACAAGAAGTGCAGGGGCTACTTTAACATTTATTGCAAATATTCCCTTAGATGCAATTTGCAAGGCAGCTACTTAGAGCTCCATACATACATTTACTCAGCGTTACTGCATTGACACACACTCTAATGCAGATTCACAGGTGGGGCTAGAAGTGTCCAAACATCTATTTGCCGCTGTACCTTCTCACAACCCACCTCCTTCTCCAGGTACTGGTCGCAAATCTATGCATAGCATGTGATCCAAGCAGATCCACAATATTCAGAAGGCATACATTACTCACTGTAATCCTATTTCTGATGCTTGTATCTACTTACATTCACATGCACCCACCCTTCCTCCCCTCCGAGAGTTGAAGGTGCATAACGTTTCACTACCTATACTTCTGCTTAGCTATTTCTGTACTCTACACTTCATGCAACCTAATGTCAGAAACAAAACAATCTGAGGGACCCCGACGCGTGAGGGACCATGGGTACAGTAGATGTCACACTAGTGATAGTATTACTAACAAGCCCAGACGACATCCCTTTCCGAGCTTCAAAAACAAATCATGGGATACTCTGCGAATACCACTAGATGTCGACCTATGTGCAGTGTGGCTTTGTGCTGTTGTATTTTCTGAGGTTTGTTTACCTGTGGATTATGTCACAGTCATCAACGGAGAAAATGGATTGGAGAAAGTAGGGGGTGGCGCTGAAGTGTGCTAAAAGGCAATTGTGTTTTTTTTCTCCAAATAAACACCCTTAATCTAGGGTGCTAAGGGTGTTTACATTATTCTTGTTTAATTAGCTTGCATTGTGGTGCTCTGCCGTGCCATACTTTCCAAAGTCAGTTTCTCTGTTGATGATATAACAGTCATGCACAGAGAAAATGGATTTAGCAACTGCATGGTGCTATGGGTGTTCAGTAAAAAAAAAAGAAAGAAATTACCTTGCAGTGTGGCATTGTGCCGTGCTCTGTACTTTCTCATTTCATGGTCATCAACAAAGAAAAGGGATTTGAGGAAGTAGGGCGTGGCCCCGGAGTGTGCCGCAAGGTGTGTTTTTTTTTCTCCAATTAATCACCCTTAGCACCTGCACACTGCTAATGGTGTTTAATGAAAAAAAAAGAAAAAGATTACCTTGTGACATAATCCACGGCAGAGTGCTGATACTGCTGGTAACTGTACTGCTCCCTGTGTTAAAGCAGCCTTGTTTCATTTGGGCCTTTAACTTGGGTGGCGGGCAGTTACCAATAGGGTTAGCCCATTTCATGGTGCTTAATGGTAAATAAACCTCTCTCCAGCTTAAATCTTTCTTTGAACTTTCATGGTGATTCTGAAAAGAACTGTTGTGGGATTATGGAGGTGACGGGGGGGAGGGAGTGGATGTAGGAAAGATAGGTGGAAAGTAGATTGTATTTTTTTTATTTTACAAATTTTATATTTTTGGGGTTATTGTTTGTTATTTTTATTAACGGTCAGTTAAAAAAAACCTGACAAAGGGAGTAAAAACATTTTAAAAAAACAAAAAAATCTATTTCGCCCCTGCTCCATCAAGGCATCCTCAACTGCCTCAAAAGTTGTTGCATTTAGTGGCATTGGCAGATAGCACTTCCTGCAGGTGAAAATGCCACCTACTGGAGACCTGAGTTGGCGTGAGGGTGAAACGCTGGGGAGGCTGAGGCAATACTCCCATCATTGGAAACCAGGGGAAATCAATGGCAGAGGTCCAGCAGATGACAAAGCTGGTGATGATGGTCCTGCTTCCTCCTGTGGCTTTGCAGGTCCACAGTGGGTTGCGCAGCATTCCAACCAAGGCTGATTGCCTGTTGCTATAACCTGCTCCTGAAAGTTTCATCCACTTGCCGCCAGTTTGACCAACGCTCTGGTGCCCAGGTCCTGTGCAGGAACCGTGGAAAATCCTCTCCTTCGGACCTTGCCACAAAGTGTGCACTGTCCCATCTCGACATCTAACATTGAAGTCTTTAGGCACCTTACAGTACTGCAAGCCCAAGGAAGGTGCGGAGCGCCTGCGGATGTACTTCTTGGGTGGAGCTGGCTGCTCTACTCAATCAGCATCTTCCGGATCTTCAGGGACAGTGACAAGGTTGACCTCTTAATCGCTGGAGGGTGCCTCGGGATGTTGCTGCACCATCTCCAGAAAATTAAAAAATCCTTAAAAAGGGAATAAAAAACAAACTAATATAAAACAGACAGAACACAAGACACAACAAAGGGAAAAGGTTTGGATAGTGTGACGAATCCCTGGATGTTGTCACTTGTCCCCTACGTGGAGCCCCTTATCATGAAGCCAGGCTGCTACCTGGTAGTCTCCCTGCGAATGGTTTGGATCTCATGGGGAGAGAAGTCTGACGACCTGGGGAGAACATGGTATCCCCATAGCCCACCTATTCCTAACACACCTTCCTAACCCCTCTTCCACCAACATTTTCTCAGTGTTCCTATATGTTTTTGTCATACCACCACTATCAATATAGGAAGTACTAGGACGAGGAAGAGTGTGTGCTCCTCAAGGTATCCCTTAAGTACTGAGACGTGGGAGAGACTAATTCACTCACTGGAAGACCTAAAGATCACTACTGGGGCAAGGATGCAGTGCAGACGTATAGAGAGCACTCATGAGAACATGAATGAAAAGTCTAGTTGTTCCTGAAATCTAATTGGACAAAACCCTTTCCAAGCTGAAGCTGGAAACCAGCAAAGGGAGAGAGGCCCTCCCCAGAGGAACCACAAGCGTGGGTAACGCTTGGCTCAGCAAAGAACCAAAGCAGTTGCAGGAGAACTTACCAGTCAAGCGGAGAGGCTCTTACCTAGTCTGACGTGGAAGGACTATCCGGCGAAAAAGAGCAGCGAACGCCCCAGCCAGCCAAGCAGAAGGACCGTGCACCCAGATGAGAATCTGCGAGTGCTGTGGAGCTGCCGCAGCACGCCGGAAGAGTGGAGAAGCCTAGAGAAGCTTGGAACAGATGACCGAGAACCCCGTGACCGACTAGGCCAAGATGGTAGTGACCCTAAAGGTAAAAGGGCTACTGGGGCAGTTGGAAGGGGTTCCAGAAGGCAAATGCAAATGCAGATGCTGGTGCTGTGATACTGGGGCCTATGGGACGCCCCTGGGTAAAAGCTAAGACCCCTAACATAAAATGTAACTGCAGCACCAAAAGGGAAGAATCCCACACGTCTGCAACCCGCATCCTTCTTTGAAGAGTGACCCAAGTCATTTTCATAGGCACAGGCCTGGCAGGATAGTGAACCAGGAGTACCACACCCAGTCAGGAGGAATACACAGGTCTGGAACCTGCATTTGTAAGATTGAGAACTTGCGTGAATTGTGAATGTTTGATGTGCAGAGCAAGCCAGAGGAAGGGACGTATTCCCACCGGATAATATTGAACAGTGAATTATGAAAGTCTGATAAGGGCTTTGGGAAGGGAAACATTCCGCCAAGCCCTTATCAACTGGAAAGCAAGGAAACGTCAGCAGAAGGAGACAATACCTCATGGTGTCTTCCCAGAAGATTGGATATTGTGAAACCAGTCAAAAGAAGGCCTGCCAAAGGGATTCATTCCCCGGGCTCTGTGAGGACATTGAGAACCAAATACCTGGAGATGGGAAACATTCTCCAGGAATCCAGTAGTGAAGTACAACAATGTTCAAGAAGGACTAATGGTTAAGTTGGAAATGTTTCTTTTGCAATGGAACTAAACCTTTACAACGCCACATGCTGGAACTTTGTTTCTTCAGAAAGAAACTGAGATCTGGAGATGGGAAGCATTCTCACAGGCTAAATTCCCCCTACTATTGGAACTGTAGCTCACTGTCCAGAGGAAGGAAGTCATTCTTCTGGACCAAGAAGATCCACTACCCTTTTCTTATTAGTTAAAAGTATGAGGGATAGAAGAAGGCATTTTGACATGACGGGAGACTCTTTTTATTAAATGGACATTTTGGCCGACTCCATAGTCCCTTATTAAAGGCAGGGAAATCCTTCTAGGGGTAGGGAGAGTTAAGTTTCCTCTTTATTTTCGACTGAATACGTGTCTTTGCCAATCACCATGACCCCATTGTTTCAGACTTGTACTCCTGCTCCCTTACAAAGGAAATTGTGGCAATGAGCAAATATGGTAGACACAGGCTCATCCTGAGCCTGGAGGTATAAGGTAAAAGTGGCAGTAATAGAATTATCACCACTTTTACCATACCGCTGAATCATGAGTTGGCAGTCATTCTGCCGGCAGAATTAGCCCCGGATGAATTCCCGCCCACATATGGCAGAACTAGCCCTGACGTTAATTCTGCCGGCGTAATTACTGCAGAGATACAAAACAGTATTGTTCTGTTGGTGTAATTACTGCAGAGATACAAAACGGTACTGTCGATGTATTACAAGTTGGAATGCTGCCAGAATACCGCTGAAAACGCAGTGCAGTAACCTCCACCTAGCAGGTGGAGGTAAATGCATACAGGTGATGGAAATTAAGCCACACGTGCACCAAATCCACTCAGGAAGGGTACATAAGGTACACAACTTCCCTTAACACACTTTACAACACCATGTTGACAGTAGCTGTTGTGGATTTGGAGATACAGCTGCTCCTGCTCTGCACTGAGCTGCAGATGCTGGAAGAGTATCGAAGGGTACAGAGGGGAGGAGGAGGAGACGCCATGTAGGCGAGCGCCCATACCCCGGGTCAGGTCCCTACCCTGGGCCCTGGTTGACAACCAGTCAATCACCCCATACCAGCTGAACAGGGAGACCATAGCTGAGCTGCTCACCCTGATCCAGGATGGCATAGAGAGCAGGATCAACATCAGTACAGCCTCACCCCCGGTGCTGAAGCTTGTTTTCGTCCTGCATTTCTTGGTAACTGGCACCTTCCAGCACACCATTTTCCAAAGTGCAAATGCTGAAAGCACTCCATGAAGGCACGTTTCCATGCAGCAGCCCACGTGCCCAACGTGATTGCTGCTCTGGACTACACTCATGTGGCATTGGTAGCCCCCCAGGCATCCAAAGAGGTGTACCGCAACCAGAAGCAGTATCACTCGCTCAATGGCCAGGTCACCTGTGATCCTGACCACATAACACACTGCTGTGCCCGCTTCCCTGGTTACACCCACGATGCCATGGTCCTGCAGAACAGCACACAGCCTGGATACATGAAGAGGCACAGAGGGCAACGGACGTGGATATTGGGTGATTACAAGTGCCATCACACAAAACTAATCTTGCAGCACCAGTGAAATTCCATTTTGGGGTTGGGGTGACAACCCACAGGACTCAAACATGGATGACAAAGCTGTAGTAAGTCGCATATGCATATTGCCCTGACAGGCTAGCAACACACACACAGGACTACAGGGACCACAATGCAACATTATACATCCCTATTCATGGAACGACACAGTTCAACACTACACCAATGGAATGCAATACTGGCATACGTAATGTATGTACTCACGTACCCATGTATATGAAGCCATCATGTAATAGACGCAGACAACACAAACATGCAGAAGTCCAACTAATCACCCATCAGGGCACATGCATGAGAGCAACGCACAGGCACCGTGCCATCCTACCATGAAAGTCACTCACCCTGAAAGAGACGAGTGCTGGCCGTGAGCTGTGTTTGTGGTGTTACACAACAAAGTAAATGTACCCACATAGTTAATGACTCTACATACAAGTACTATGATGGTAAATCATGCTGTGCAACAATACTTGTAAAATGCATGCATAGAGTGTCTATCAACATGCCGTCGTAAAAGGCAACACCTCCACAATGCTCTGTGACTGACACCTATGACCTTTGCCCTTGCTGGTGACTATGGACAGCCCCAATTACCATGGCTGGTGACACCCGTGTGGATTCCACAAGCTACACAGGAGGTGGTTTACGAGGCACATGTTCAGACCAGGCTCTGCATCAAGCGGACTTTTGGTCAGCTGAAGGTGCGTTTCCGGTGCCTTTACTGGACTGGAGGGGCCTTGTTGTACAGTTCAGTGAAGCTCGGAAAAATTGTTCTTGATTGTGCACAACATTTGCCTCAAGTGGAATGTCCCCCTGCCCCCTGATGAGGACAAGCCACCCCCAGAAGAGGACTCCTCCCCTCCGCCCCCAACCCCCATCTGATGGCCAAATATATTTTGAGCATATTGATATCCACATGTTCTGCACCTCTGTAAATATAGTCCCGTAATGAATGAAACACATGTACACAATAAGGAATGTCCCAGCATTCCTTCAAGTGAGATATTATTTGAAAAATGTGAACACAACACACCTTCTCCACCCACCTCCTCCCTCACCACAACGCCACCTCCAACACACCCTCCCCACCCACCTACTCACACAACCACACACCAAGCACAACATAACCACCAAATATCCCAAACCAACAAACAGTGACCGTTTTGTCTGAACTGAAGCTACAAACAGCACATCAAAGTTCTTGCGCTTTCCCTCTCAATCCAACTAACAAAACCCCCCAGCCCTCCTTCCGTTTCAGTTCCGCCAGGGCGCCAAGAGAAGCACCTAAGTGGCAGAAGTGTGCGGTACAATACCAAATAACATAACACCTCCCCACAACACAATCCTCAGTACAGACTCCCCTCCCCACAACGTCATCCCCAACACACGCTCTATCCTAACCCCTCCACAACACCATCCCCAACACACCGTTCCCACCCATCTGCCCCCTTACTCACAATGCAGTCCTCAACACACTCTCCCCAACCCCTCCCCTTCCTCACAATGCCCATGCCCCCCCCTTGTGTCTATGTACAGATTGCTACCTACTGTCACTTGCGTAGCCTCTTGCCTTTACAAGCCTGCTTCAGCACCGTTTGAGCCAAATGGCATGAGGAGCAGCACCATAGGCTGCTGGGCCAAGATCCCTCTATGGGGGTGATGGAGGTGGACTGATCCGACTCAAGCCCCCAGGTGCATTGGAGTGACAGATGCATGCTGGTTTGCATTGCCTCAACAAAAGCCAAAATGCTCTCTGTCATCTCCCTCGCCCTCTGTCCCATGACAGTTAGGGCGGCAGATGTTACAGCAGTCTGTCGCCGGTCTATTGCTCTCGCAAATCCTCCATGAGGCACCCTGGACACAGTCTTGGATGGCCTGCAGGTGTTGGATTTGTGTGTCCGCCAGGGTTTCCAAACGCAACTGTCACTGCTCAATAGTGTCCAGCCTCCTCCATACAGCATCCTGCGATTGCTGGACTATGGTTTTTTTGGCTATGGGCGGGCTGGTGCTTCAGCAGGGTGAGTCATAAAACCTGCCACCCACACTGCCATTCGGGTCACGCTCTGACTCCAGACCACGCTGAGCATGTGGCTGGTAGTCCTACTCAATTTACAGGGGGGTGGCCTGGGCCAGTTGGATGGGTGCGGGCACAGCTGCTTGTGCATGCATGCCGACATCTGACTCCCATGTCACAACCACAGTGTCCGGCTATTGGGTGGCAGTTGCAGCTGCCTGGTGTGCATCACCTACAGCTGTGCTGCCATCGCTGCCATCGGGTGCCGTGCCGAAGCTGCCATGTTTGGCGCTGCTGGGCCCCGGTGTCCCACTTTTGCCCTTTCTCCTTCCCTTCCCGTTGCTGGTGCTGCAGAGGTGGTGTTTGTTGGTGTTGCACTGGAGGCACGGCCATGGGATGTACATGGGCTTGCATCCTCCTTCTCCCGAGTCACCTGCGAACTTGTTGGGTGGGCAATGACCGGCTGTTGGTCATCTTGCATACTTCTACATGGGCTTGCTAGTCAAACATGCTACATGGTAGAGGGACATCATACATATGTGGTCTAATGGGTATGGTGATTGCAGGCCAATGCATATGGCCAAAGCAAGGTAGGAGTAGTGTCTGCTGAGGGTGAACACCCCTATGGCATGTGCGCTATGCTTCTCTTGCTGGCAATGTGGCCTGTACATGGCGGTCGTGCTGGGGATCCACTTTGGCACTTGGCCTGTCTCAACACACATGGGTGCTGCACATAGTAGCATGTACTCACATGCGCATTCATACTGCTGTGCATGGGTATGTGCACAGTTGCCCACCTACCCTTGCATAGAGGGCCAGCCTTAGCCCTGGCAGCACCTGACTCAAAACAATATTTGGTGCCTTCCAAAGGCTGTCCCATGCTGGTATGGCAGCAATGATCTGTTGAAAAGATTGACTCCCTGCTCCAGCACGGCAACAGGGTGCTTGCCATTTCAATTGGAAGCCTTCCCCACGCCAGCTCGGGGAGCCTTTCTAAGACTCCTCCAAGCTGGCGTGTCAGGGGGGCTGATGTGGTGTCCTGGTTGACTGCCCCTATCGCCCATGCTTAAACTCAGCTCTGCTTGCATACGCATTGGGTGGTGTTGCCTTTGGCTGCATTGCCATGTCGTGGCATCTTTCCTGTCCATTGGGCCCATCTATGCTGAGGGACATGTGCTTGGGATGGTCATTTGGCCAAGTGCATTGTCTCGGGAAGGGTGGGGGGGACATTCAGACTCGGCAGATTCGCCTTCACTGCAGGCTTCGACCTAGGCACTCCCAAGTCCCTCGAACTCCTCCATGTGGAAGATGGAGCTGCCCTTCTCCAACAACAGGGTCAGTAAAATGGGGTCCACGGTGCCACCTCCTGTGGCCAATGTCTCCCGCTGGTGTTTGGACAGAAGGCTGTAGACCCAGCCCTTGAGGTCGTTCCACCAATTCCTGCATTCCTCACTGTCCCGTGCGACTGTGCCCACAGCTGGGATCTTGTCAAAGATGCCTGACCAGATTGATGTGTTTTTATGCCGGAAGCCATATAACTCCTCGCCATGGGCCACCACCTAATCAGTGAGGACCCCAGCTATGACTTGCTGAACATCTGCTTGCTTAGCATCAAATCAGGTACCTTCCCTTTTGGATTTTTCTTGGGACATTATTTCACTCCTTTGTTGGCCTGGAAGTGTACAGGAAGTGGTGGCTTCAAGGTGGATTGAGTTTTTCAAAATGTCCACCACCATGCTTCCCTCTCCGGGATGACGCCAATTCCCGCCGGCAGTAATGCCACTGGCGGAATTAGTGCTGATTGTATGCCGTTAATGGTAATTCGCCCAAATATGGGCGGAATTACCATCAGGGACTCAGTTTCAGCGCTAATTCCGCCAGGCGGAATTAACGTTAACGACAGTGGGGAGCATGCGCTTCCGCTAAGTTGTAATATGGCAGTGATTCTGCCAGACATCACAGCGGAAATGGTAATTACTGCCAGACTCCTAATGAGCCAGAGAAGTGTTGACGGTGTCTACTGGAATTTAACTCCTAGGCAATGAGGAAATGTAAGGATTTCTGCAGTATATATATGTGATTCGCAGTCAGTGTCTCCATTGAACAATCTGCTCGCGGAATTTCTTACCGTGCACGTGCCCTTAGGCCAATCCGTTTGCAGAATGTTTGTTTCTGTGAATCGCAAATCGGAAAGAAAAGTCTGGTTTTTTTTTTTTTCTCCTTTTGTATTGAACTTTTTCGAAAGAGAGTGCAAGTAACAATACTTTTTGTAGTGTTTACATTCACCCTTCGCATAAAATAAAGTTATTGGAAGATTAAGATGTCATTTTTATTTCATTGGGTGTATACGTGGTTCTCAATCAGCATTGTTCAATGTACTGTTCCTCGTCTCATTTGTGTCTGAATAATTTGTAACATTATTACTCGATTCACAGTGTTTTCATATCTTTCCTTTTTTGTTAATTCTCGATCTCAATAGTCAAAGATATTGTTCATGAATCTAGATCAGATATCATCACGTCCCTATTCCTCATCCCAATAGTATCATAGTTCTTGATCTGAGTATTATTTTTGTGGAAAAAAGTTAATATTTATAGGTAGTCCTTAAAAGGAGTTCTGTGTTTATAATGTGTAAGGAATATTTGTGTACCAACTGTCTTCCTTGTGACAGATCACACCTTCTTATTCCTCATCACAGTCCCCAACTGCCCCACCTCACTCTTCCTTGTCACAGTTCCTAACTACCCACCTCACTCTTTGTCATAGTAGCCAACTGCACAACTTCAATTTTCCTCATCACAGTCTCCCTTAACCCCACCTCGCTCTTCCTTGTCACAGTACACCATTGCTAATCCCATTTTATCTAGTGGACACAAAACATGAAATACTTGATAAACCCAATGTTGTGTAGCTAAAGAACAGATATTGATGAATAATATTACATCAAGTATGTTATCAGAAAAAAACAAGAATTACTGTTGGTGGTAGGTGTAGCATAATAACCCTTGAAATGCAGTGAAACAATCTTAGTTGAAGAAATGTTGAAGTGAAACAATTTTATGCAACAAAACCCTTGAAATTTAGTGAAAAACCCTTAGTTGAAGTGAGGTTATGGTGCTGATTTAACGCCATAAAACCCCTGAAATTCTGCGCCTTAAGTATGATACCCCCTTTGCGCGGCCCCCACAAACACTCTGATGACATCATAAATGACATCACTGATATGATATATGGCATCATGAGTGACATCACTGGTACAGCAGATCATGTGTGCAAGAAAGAGAGATGCAACATTTGAAAAGCGTGTTTCTGCATATAAGGGTGGAATCCCCTTAGATGGAGTTTGCATTTACAAATACTGTCCATTTACAACCATGGTATTCTAACGCATCAGAGTTGTTCTGTATTGATTGAGCATTCTCCATGATGAGATACTCTAGTACCTTTATCACTCTGATCTAAAAACAAACCCCTATGCAAAGAAGACATTTGAGTACTCTGATTATGACTTCACACCTGTCTGCCAAAGAATACAACATACATAAGAAGGGGCAGTTTCTGAAGTCAACGTATCAATATGGCGGGTTACTTACTGTCATTATAACAAATCAAATGTTAGGCCCTGACCATGTAAAATAGTAAAGTCTATGACTGGTAGCCTGCAAGGGTCAACAATGTTAAAAAAAAAAACACTTTCATGTTGTGAGGACGCATAATAATCAGGACTAGAGTGGCTAATATACTGAATGGAAAAAAATTGCAATTGTTTTCATCCGGGGGTTTGAAGCTAACATTCCACTGCACATTTTGGACTATGACTCCCATATATCCTCTCCAATGCCTATGCTGGGTAGGTGTAAAATAAGATTTTAAGTTTAGTGCTAAATCTCCCTCACTTGTGAGACAGCCAGAACTTTTTTGCTGAACTGGTGGACTATTTTTCCTTATATCTCACGTAGTGCGAACCTTTTTCCACACTCACAGATTTAATTACTCTTTTTATGGGTGTCATTTTTAAGACTCTCCACTGTGTCCTTTTAATTTTATCCTCTTTGACACCTTTTTGGTATATACCTTTTATTGGTACAGGGTTGCCCTTTGGGCTCCCTTTTTACATTTGCTGGCTAACTTTGGAAGAACTAGAGTCCCCAATGATAGAAAGGTTATTTTAACCTCTCTAAACTTTATTTTGGTTGAGACCAGCACCCCCACTTTATGTGGAGTGCTGGAGAGATAAAGTGTATTCCCTTTCTCATTCCCACTGTAACATTTCTGTTACAGGGATAAGCTTACTCTAAATGGCTGGTGACAGTGAACCTTATTACTAATTCGGTGCACCTTTACCACAGGCTATTTCCACAGCTGCGGTAAAGGGACCATGGGTGCCTATTTTACCAAAATGGCCCCTGTCTTCTTTTTTTGCCATGTTCGTGTTTCTTGTCTTTTCTTGGTTGTTCCCCTGCCCTCCAGTGTGAGAAAATCCTTTGTGTTCATTTTATCTTTGGCTGGAGACCTCGGTCAAGCCTGTCTCGGCTCCAGTGTGTCTGTGAAGGCAGGAAGTGAGGGAGAAGTCCAAAACTCCACAGCCCTTTGTCTTCCAGCCTCCCTTCGAGAAACCAGTTTCAACTGGGAGGTTGGCTGTACTGAAAGGACTGCCACCCCCAGGTTTGAATGTTGCACGCCTGTTTGGCTAGGTTCCTGCATAAAAGTCCTGGAAGCTGAGGAGGTAGTCGACCACTGGAACCAAAACCAAAGGGGAAGATGTAGAAAAGCTGACTGAGACGATTTCCAGCGACCGAAGAGCCTTCTGTGTAAACGGAGCCTGCTGTTTACCCTTCCTTCCAAGCGACCTGGGGACTCCAAAAACAGTGGCCCCGACCTAGTGCCTGGTGAGATCCACTAAACCCAAGAAGAGCTGCATTTTGAGCCATCCCACGATGTGCTGCGACCTTGCCGGGCTGCAATATACCAATACTCTGGGACATCAAGCCATTGTCCGGTGCAGTCTTCCAAATTCTGAATCGAGCTGAAACCTTGGTGGCATCCTGCTGAGCCTCCAGAGACATGATTCGAGTCCTTAAAGTCCCCTCACCAGAGTGCTGGACCAGATTAGCGATGAGTATCCGACCAGCGATATTCAGTCTTCTTCTGGCTCCTGAAAAGGGCGCCAAAACCACACAGCTGCATCCAGCCATGAAGAAACTCTTGCCTGGAGCCTTCTTCATTGATCATGGCAACAAAATCCCTTCCAGTGTCGTGCCTTCAGTCTTCATGACAAGGAATTCATCGACAGACAGGTCAGGAAGTCATCGACCAGGTTTTTGGCTGCAGCTCCTGAAATCTTCCTGCTGCACACCCTTCTTCTGTGCTGAGGTACTGTGATGGCTGGGGTATTGACTTACCTTACACCTGTGTGATTTCTGTATAGCTTTTGGGATATTTTCTGTGATTGGGAGTCCTCTCATCCAGTTCACCCAGGCCCACTGCTGGAATCCTCCTAGGGTGTCTTCTCAGAGGTCCCTGCACCCTTTCAACCAATACTTACTTGTTTGAACAGTCTTCCTCTGACTTTTGCTACATCTGTGCCTATCCTGACCTGTCTGTTGGATACTAGAGACCTAGTGACCCTCCTTCTGCCACTGAAAACACTCACGCTCCAAGAATAGGGAAAGACTTCTAAGGTTTGTGCCTTTGCCTAGAAAAGTCAACAAGTGTTTTAAAGTTTACTTACTGGGAAAGAGTTGTTTGGTAACTGTCACTCTGAGAGTGAGCAGGTAAACATGTTTTTACTTATATTCAATGTGTTTTGCCATTCGGAAAAGTATATATAAGGTTATTTTACTCACCTGTGAATTGTGCCTCTTACCAAAAGTAATGCTGTTGACGTCACTCTACTATTTCTTTTTAGGATAAATGTATAAGTTCCCCAACTGGGTCTTGCTTCTCCCGACGTGCTGTATAGCCTTTCTAGAATAAGATAAGTCTGCCTTGGGTATTACTTACCTTGAATAGCTGTGTGCAATTCTCAATAAGTATATTGTGGGTTTTACTAACCTTGGTCTGCCTTGTGCCATCCTAAACTAAGTTAGAGAGTTATTGCTTACCTCAATCTGTGTTCCACTGATCTGAAAAGCAACTGTAATAGTTTATTACAAAATTAGGTTTTACTCATCTGGTATAACTGTGTGTGTCCCACTATTTAGAAAAGTATCCTGGAAAAAGTGTTGGTTCACTATGTGATTTCTTAACTGAGTGTCACTGCATAACTGACAGGGTCTGCTACCCTTGACTTACTGTAAAGTAACCTAAAAGCAACCTGTGGTTTTACTCCCCCTGAATAGGTGTGTTCTATTCTAAATGTGTATGATTAGGTCTGACTTGCCTAGAAATACTGTTAGCATTCTGAACAAGGTGTATGCTTTGGTATGTGCTGTAAACCTTCAAGCATTGTGTTGTGTTTTTATATTGTGTTTATGATTCTATGACAAAGTACTTAACAAGATGTACCTTGGCCTATTTGTATTTATAATGCACCTTTATTTTTGTATAATACTTCTGGGTGTTTGGGTGTTAGTGCTTCTTTTGAACCATTTGTATACTACAGGTTTCTTTTTACCTTCCTACATCCCCTCTCTCCCTGCTAAGATTAGCCTGGCTGCTCTGTCTACGCTACCAAATACTCTGTTGGTACAGCCTTATACTAATAGTGGAGTTTTGTACTGACTCAGTCGTATGGTTTTGTGAAGCCCTTAGTTGGACTTCAGAAAAACTGTCCTAACAGTAGGGCTAGTCGAAGTTGTAATATAAAACCACTGGAAATCCAAAGCCTGCAGACTTCACCAATATTGTATCTAAATTGCCAAGTGCTATGTGCAGGAAAAAAAACTTTCTGCAATTCCCCAACCATTCTTTACAATGCTTGATAAATGTTTTCTGACCTTCATAAATGACAGGGTATGTTGCATCTGTGCTATATGTTCTTTTTTTGCTCTGAGTTTTGTTCATCTTTTTCTATGAAATGTTTTGTGGAAAAAAACAATTTTGTTGATTAAATCACTAAAAATAAAAAAATAAAAGAAATTTTAAAAAATATGTTCAGATACAGTTATAAATGTTTCCCCATAGCTGGTACTTACCAGTGACATTGAGGAGGTCACATGTGAAATTCTGCCTGATTTCTCATATGATGCCATCCCTGATGGTATCTGACATGTCCCAAGTGGCTAGGGAGTACTTTTAAGAAGAAGGGCTGTACATGTTGCAAGTATTGTAGAGTGTGAACACCTCTAGGCCTACATTCAGTTCTTGGTTGAAGTCCACATACATTTACATGACAGGGTGATTGTGCAGGAAAATGTGGCCTATCAGTGAAAGTCACATGGTGACCGGCACAGTGCAGTGTCAATGCACATGTGCGACTTACTGGGCGATGTACATGTTCGGGTAGCTTACACTGACATTTCGCCATGTAATCACCTTTATATGCAGAAACACACTTCTCAAATGTTGCATCTCTCTTTCTTGCACATGTGATCTGCTGTACCAGTGATGTCACTCTTGATGTAAGTTATGTCATAGCATCAGTGATCCATATGAACGAAGAACAGAGAATTGATTACCCCTCTCTAAGCTGCTTGAAGGTTTGAGATTGGCAAGGTTTTTACACTATACTTGACAGACAAACATGTTCAATATATTGTTTACACTTTTATGGCATGATCAATAAGAGAAAAGGTAGAACCACAACTATATTAGATACTTGATGTATTATTAATTGTTAAACAAATTTAAAAATGGTTAAGAAACTGGACATATTTGATACATTTTCGTCACAGTTAACACAAGACTAAAAACAGGTTACAAAGGGGTATAGGTAACTAAATGGGCATTGCTATATAGAGATAGCTCAACAGACTTCTATTATTTGTGGTCTTTGTTCAGACTGTCGACATGTTTCAGCCACAACTTTACATTAGACACTATCCCTAGTGTCTTTTCAAACAGATATAGGGGCCTTCTTCAGGACAAAGTATTTCTTCCAAATTTCTTCAAATTAATGGTTTACCCCATTGGTTGATGGTCACAACATCACTGATCTATAAATCAACATGAAAACTTCATTGTCAATAGGAAGTGGTCCATACTGATAACAAACATATTTAACACTGTTATTCATGCGACTATTACTTAATGCCTGGCATGATACGGACAGACTCAAGCTTGTCTTTCTGGATTTACTGCATTATGATCCTTGTATATTCAGTTCAACTAACTCGACACATAGAAAACATGAAACCACACCAATCTCTTACTTACATCTACAAACAGCATGAGATACTATTGACATTATTTGAGCTAATAGTGTGACTTTCTTTGGATGAAATATCTGTGCATGTTGATATAAGATGCTCTACTTCATCATTGTGGCAAGAGAGACATTCTCTTTGACCTACAATACAATAGTAATCATTCTTTATTAAAAGGACTGATTAATTGCCAATCATTGATTAACCAACTACTTATTTTATATATGTAGGTGTCTAGATAGTTGTGCTTGTATTATTAGTCACATTAGAAAGCATTCCCAGGCTTGTCTTGAATGTTTGCAGAATAGGGTGAAGAAGGTGCTATACTTCATAAACACATAAATGTGTGATGTAGGAATATCTATATGCCCCTCTATTGCCATGAAAAGGGACTATGTTTTCAAAAGGAATTACCTCAGTTGCTTTTCTAGTCATCCGGTTTGACCCAAGATAGATAGCCGGGTTTTACCTCGAGAGCATAAGGGTTGCTTCTAAATCAGTTTTCAGTCAGTGCCTTTCATAGCATCAGTGATGTCATCATTGTGCTTAGGGGCCATGCAATGGGGGGCATCTTAGTTAAGGTGGCGAAGCTCCTGCACCTGCCAAATTTCATGTTTTTTTTGGTGTTAAATTGGCACCTTAATATTAATTCAACTAATGTTTTTTCACTGAATTTTAAGGGTTTTGTTTCACTGAACTCATTCACCTTAACTGGTCACTGACTAAGGTTTTTTTCCACTAAATATTTATATCTATATATATAGATATATATCTATATATATATACATATTTCTCAGGCTTGTGGAATCTGTTTAGATCACATGCTATGCATATGCCGACATCTAGTGGAAGCAGCAGAGTATTAAAGTTGTTTTCAAAACTCGAAAAGGGACGTTGACAGGGCGTGTCAGTAATACTATCCCTAGTGTGACATCTACTGTACCCATGGTGCTTCATGCATCGATCTCCCTCAGATTGTTTTGTTTCTGACATGAGGTTGCATGACATGTAGCGTGAGTACAGGTGTAGTAAAGCAGATCATGTATCAGATAAAGCCCAGAAAAACATCTATGCACCTTCTAGTCCAAGGGTAGGAAGGGTGGGCGCATGTGAATCTAAGCAGATACAAGCATCAGAAATACGATTACGGTGAGTAACGTATCCCTTCTGAGACTTGTGGAATCTGCTTAGATCACATGCTATGCATAAATCAGCAAGCAGTGTTTGGAGAAGATGGAGGGTTGTGAGAAGGTACAGCGGCAAATAGATGTTTTAGCATCGCTTGTCCCACCTGAGAATCTGCTTTAGAGTGTGTGTTAATGCAGTAGTGCTGAGTAAAAGTATGTACTGAGCTCCATCTAGCTGTTTTGCAAATGGCGTCCAGCGGGATGTTTGTGATAAAAGCCAAAGTAGCTCATGTACCCCTAGTGGAGTGAGCTCTTGGTGTAAAAGGCAGTGTTTTGCTTGAGAGAGAGTAGCAGAGCTGTATGCATCTAACTATCCATCTGTAGATGGCGTTTTTGGAAATGCAGTCTCCCTCTCTGCCTGGAGCTATGGAGACAAATAGTTGATCTGTTTTCCTTAGCGGTCTGGTCTTGTCTACATAGTAAAGGACTGCCCTCCTTACATCCAGTGTATGGAGCTTTTTCTCAGCTGAGCTTGTTAGGTTCTGAAAGAAAGCTAGTAGTTCAATGGACTGATTGACATGGAATTTTGAAATGAATTTTGGTGAAAACCTAGGGTGTGTTCTTAATACCAACTAGTCTTTGTGGACCACAAAGAAAAGGTTTTGCACTGACAAAGATTGCAGTTCCCTGACTCTCCTTATGGAGGTGATAGCCACCAAGAAAGCCGTGTTTAAGGCTTGATGTATGCATAGGCTCAATTCCATGAGCTTTGCAGGTACTACATTGAGGTACCAGCCTGGCGGCGGGTTTCAAATAGGAGCGTGGAGTCTTTTTACTCCCTCCATGAATGCCTTAATGACAGGGATTTTCCACCATGACACCTTACTCTGAGAAGTGGTGTACGAGGATAGAGCCACTAGGCGGACCTTTATAGCCATGAGTCTAGTAAATGAAGCAGCTCATGAAGAATGTATGATGGAGTACATTCCATTGGGTTCATTTGTTTTGACTAGCACCAAATTACAAATCTTTTCCACTTGTCAAAATAACAGTGTCTGGTGTTTGGTTTACGTGCCTCTTTGATATATGATATGATAGTTTATATAGCGCCTATACACAATGTGTTTCAAAGCGCTTCAAGGCAAGGGAGGGAACAAGGGAGAATACAATGACATTCGTACAGGCCATGAACAGTAAGGATGTGAAATTAACTATTGTACTTGGCTTGACGACATTTTAGATCGTGCAAGAGCTAAGACATAGCTAAGGAAGGGAGGAGGAGAGTGGGAAGGAAATGGAAACACACAGGCGACTACCGTACTAGGCCTATGACATTTCGGGTAAAGCCGGAGAAAACAAAAGGTGAGGGAGACTTCAGGTGCCAAGCTGCCAAGTTCAAAGAGTGAGGTTAAGGGTGTAATGTCTCCCCCAGTGCTGCTTGAGCAAGTTGAACGGGCACGGGAGCTTGATCACACACCACATCGCCAATGTGCACAGATGTGAATATCAAGGTTGTCTCTCCCACATAGGAGCAACTAGGATTAATGTCATCTGTTCCTTGTGGATCTTGTTCACCACTTTGTTCATTACTGGAGTTGGGGGGGAAAAGCGTAGGCAAATTTCCCTGACCAACTCACCCACAGGGCGTTCCCCTTGGAGTCGGGTTGGGGAAACCTGGACGTGAAGTCTGGCCGTTGTTTGTTTTCTCTTGTTGCAAACAAGTCTAGTGAGGTGTAGCCCCACTGTGTAAAAAGTTGATCTATGACATTTCTGTCGAGCTGCTCTTCTGGTAGAGGATCTCTGCTTAGTGAGTCCGCTAGAGTGTTGAGTTCTCCTGGAACATGTTGGGATGTTAGGAACATGCCCCGCTTGAGTGCACACTTCCATATTTTCTGTGCTAGCCTCGACAGGGCGTGACAGTAATACTATCCCTATTGTGATGTACCCTATACCCATACCCATGATCCCTCACACGTCAAGGTGCCTAAGATAATTTATTTCGTCCATTGTGGCAGAGCATCCAAACCTCTCTTGTTTGCGTTCAACGCATTAATTCGACGGCTGATCCCCAGAGCATCTCGACGCCTGATTCCGACTTCTAAAACAGACGTCTGTTCTGATGACGGACTTCAGCCTACATCTAGCTTCAACCTACTTCTGGCTTCGGCCTAAACAGTAGGGCGAGTTGGGGGTCTGATCCTTTCTTTATTTAGAGAATGCTTACCCCCATTTCCTGCCCCTACTATCTTTGTCTTGCTGCCTCCGTGTCCACCTTCCACTATGGAGCGCACTCCCTTTAAGTTTTGCCCCAAGTGCAACAGAAAATTCCCATGGGTAGACAAACAGAGTTTGTAACCACTGCCTTCCACGTGACCACCTCGAATCCTGTTGCGGTGCATGCAAGCTCTTTAGGCCCAAGACCCTAAAGGAGCACTGAACCAAGCAATGGGCGGCTTACACCATGTCAGCAGAGTCAGAGACCTCTGCCAGGATCTTCTGGTCAGATCACGAAGGCTGAGGCAGCCGAGACACCGATTTGGAACTCTGAGACACCACCATGGAA
The DNA here is from genome assembly GCF_040938575.1 of Ambystoma mexicanum. Lineage (NCBI taxonomy): Eukaryota > Metazoa > Chordata > Amphibia > Caudata > Ambystomatidae > Ambystoma > Ambystoma mexicanum. Next base: position 315,313,942 of record NC_090925.1, read on the forward strand.
CAGTCTAGTTCCTGCATGCCTGTCCCCAGCCTCGAAAGGCTTTGCAGCACGAAATACCTCAGGCAACGCCAGTGTACACGCACACACTTCCTCTCATAAACGCACTCCCTCAAGCTGTCCCTCAACGGATCCATTGACGGAGGGCTACACGCTGTCGATTGGTGCCTCTCGGCCCACTGACCTAACGCTGACTGCGCCTGCTGTGGTTCCACCTACACGTTTAGCACAAGGTGAATGCAGATACTCCAGCGAAGGGCGCGCCTAGAGACTGCTCGACAGCTGAGGCAGAGACGCTGAAACACCCATTGAAGAAGCACAAAACACATTTTCATTTGGAAAAACACTATAAGGAGCCCTCTGCTCATGATACACAGGCCTCTGGACACCATGAAGATGAATCCTCATCTCTAGCTTCCGCCTTCAACAAAATGCGCCCTAGGGAGAGCCCCAAGGACACACCCAGAGCCAATTGCCCTGCAGAAGCATCTCCTGTGGCCCCAAAGGTCACCCCTGAGGCACCAAGGTCCATCCTGTCTGCTACTCCTTGGACCCAAGCACAGTTTGAAGACACCATGGGGAAAATGTCATTCTTAGTGGACTTCATGAGCAAGCTGCCCACTCCTTCAAAGCTTGCTGAGTAGCCTCTTATGCCTCCTCCAGTGCCAGTGGCCCCCTCTCTTCCTATCCCAGCCCTGCCGCCCGGGACGCCCTCACAAGGATCTCTTTATGGGGCCATGTAGTCAGCACAAGCTGACCAGGACATGTGGGTGAAAATGATCAAGGTGATCCCGGTCAAGATGGTGATGACACTTACTTAGAGGACCAGGACGACCCAGACCTCATCTTTGTTGAACCCTGTCGACCCCTCCGTAGTTGAGGGTGGTCACTCTTCTCCTATTGTAGACCAACCTCTTTACAATGAGCTGTTGAAAAAGGCTGCTGACCGTTTTGGCATAGACACAGAGGAATCCAGTCCCGGAGGGACTGACTTTGTTGAGAATATCCTCAACGGAAAAGAAATGGTTAGCCAGGCTATACAACTCTTGGAGTCTATCAAGAAAAGGGTCTCCCGTTCCCAGTATACCCCCTTTCTTACTAGGGCAGTCAACCCACGAGTGGAAAAATCTTTCAGGCCCTCTCCTTCAGATCCCCTCTACATAAGGGGTCACATCAAGCCAGACTCTCTGGTGGTGACCACTACCAGAAAGAGAGCTGGTGCTCCACTCTCAACCTCCGAAGCACCTCCCAACCAGGAGTGCAAGAGACTATACATGCTAGGTAAGCGTATCATGACCTCTGCTGCGTACCTCAATAGAATAGCAAACAATTCATGGCATCTGGACTCAATACCGGAACTGGCTCGCTCCTGCCTTCTTAAAATCGCCACCAAGGGTAAACGGGTCTCCCAAAACATCCTAAAAAAAATTCTTGGATTATGCAGACACCTCAGGAAGGGTCATTGCAAAGATAACCCTCCTAAGAAGACCTTCCTGGCTTAGAGACTCAGGGTTTAAGCCAGAGACAGGCTGCCCTGATTAACATGACCATCTCCTCTTTTGCAAAGCTGTCGACGACCAGCTGGAGACAGCAAAGGAGAAGCATAAAACCATCAAGATCCTTGGCCAAATTTCCAACAAACTCTTCATACCGACGGGGGCATTCAACACACACCAAAACTTTCGGGACGCAAGGCTCAGGGAAACCAGGCCAAGCCACATCAAGCATGCTTAATGCCTCTTTTTACAGTGCACGTGTTGAAACGTCCTATCAGTACCAGCAGCATGGGTTTCGCGCTGGAAAGGAATCTGCTAAAGAGACAGCCTTCCCACACACCAAAGATCCAGGCCACTCTCACAACAGACGCGTCTATGACTGGGTGGGGCGCACACTTCCTGCATTACACTGCCCATGACCGGTGGACACGGCGCTAACCAGGAAGCACATCAACTTTCTGGAACTGCTAGGGGTTCTCAAAGCACTTCAAACCTTCCACACACAGCTAGTGCACAAAACAGTCCTAGTCATTACGGACAGTAACATGGCCATGTTTTATATAAACAAACGGGGGAATACATTCTCCAGGGCTGTCCAAACTAGCCGTAGAACATTTGGCTGTGGGCACTGCATCACAACATGTTCCTAGTTGCTCAACATGTTCCAGGAGAACTAAATTCCCTGGCAGACACGCCAAACAGGAGTACAATGCTACCCTGAGAGCATGAATGGTAACTAAGCACAGACTTGCTAAACAGCGTCTTCTCATACTGGGGGTTCCCAGAGATGGACCTTTTTGCGACCAAAGAAAACATGCAATGCCAAGATTACATGTCCATGTTTCCCCAGAAAGGATCCAAGGGGAATGCACTTCTGATGAACTGGTCAGAATACGCATAAATTACACCGGGAACAAGGTCAGCATACGCACAAGTTACACCGGGAACAAGTAACACTGATCCTGATAGCTCCAATGTGGGCACACCACACCTGCAAATGATGTCCCCGTGTCCTCTCATGGAACTACCCTGCACAGACAACCTGTTGACCCAGGATCAGGGGACAATGCTGCACCCATGCCCTCAGAAGCTGGAATTAGTAGCTTGGCTCCTGAGGTCATAGAATTTGTTTACCGAAACCTAGACCAGAGGTGCATGGAAATACTCAAGGAGGCACGCAAGCCTAACACAAGGCACTGCTATTTTAACAAAGAGAAATGCTTTGTTTTGTGATGCAGAACACAGTCTCTAGATCCAACAGATTGTTCACAGTCCAACAAAGTTAACTACCTACTCTACCTACTCATGATTGGTCTTTAACTCACTCAAGATACACCTAGTGGCCCTCTTTGCTTACGCCATGTCCCAGAGTAAGATTTCATGGTGGAAGGTGCCCGTAGTTAAGACTTTCACGGAGGGCGTCAAAAAACTGTACTCTACAATGTCTACTCATACTCCCAGCTGGGAGCTTAATGTCATACTCACAAGGCTCATGGGGGGCCACCTTCGAAACTATGCACAAAGCCAGCCTTAAACATCTTACATACATGACGGCCTTCCTAATAGCCACGACATCCATCAAAAGGGTTAGTGAACTACAAGCTCTGTCAGTTCAAAACCCCTTTGTAGTAATACAGAAAGTCAAGGTGGTGCTACACACACATCCTCGCTTCACACCCATATTCATATCTAAATTCCATGTCAATTAAACTATAGAACTTCCTGTGTTTTTCCAGAACCCAACTAATGCAGAAGAAAGAAGTTTACATACACTGGATGTACGTAGAACTGTCATATTCTACTGTTAAAAAAACAGTTGATCAGAAAAACAGATAGTTTCTTTGTATCTGTAGCCGCTGGAAGAGAAGGGGACCTTATCTCTAAGGCAGCAATTTCTAAATAGATTGTCAACTGCATCCAACTCTGTTACTATGTTGCCAAGAGAACATTGCCTTTTAAGCCCAGAGCACACTCAACTTGAGGCAATGGGGCAACTCTAGCCTTCATAGCAAATGTGCCTGCAAGGCTGCCACTGGAGTCCAGTACATACCTTCACCCATCATTATTGTCTAGACACACATTCTAGGGGTGATACGTAGGTGGGACAAGTGGTGCTGAAACATCTCTTTGCAGCGCTACTTTCGAATGGATTGTGTCCTCCCACGTATTCCACATCTTGTGATAATTCGTTTCTCCAGCTTCGCTGCATCGGCAAAACATTTTTTGGCAGAGGGCGCTGTGCTCGAGGTCGTGGCGTCGAATGTCCCTCGACGGGCTCCGTACCGTGTCAACGTCACCGCTGGTATAAATGTCTCGAGCCGCGCCCGTTGGCTTCAGTTCCGTTTTTCCGATTGCTTCGCAACTCGTGAACGGCGCACTTCAGTATTTTCTATCGAACAAAATGCCTTCTTCTTCGACCGCTTCGACTCACAAGACGGGTTTTAAGAAGTGTAGTGATTGTGGATCGAAGATGTCCATCACCGATCCCCATCGTATTTGTTTATGGTGTCTGGGCTCAGACCACCGAACGGGCGACTGTGGTTCTTGTCAATCGATGACTGAAAAGGCCCTCTGTGAGAGAAAAAGTAAGTTGGCGGTGGGGCGGGAGGCGTCGAAGGGCTCTTCGAAAGCCTTGTCAAAAAAATATAAAAAATCGACTCTAAAGAATCGGAACGCCAGAAAAGGCACTCGAAGAGAGCCCGATCTCGTAACAGGTCCACACAATCTTCTTTGTCTCCCTCAAAAAAGCACAAGAGGAGACATAGATCTCCATCGTCATCGTCCGATTCGTCATCTGAATTGGTTCGATGCCCGACTAGATCAGATTCCCCAGCTAAATGGGAGAGCTTAAGGAAGAAAATGTTGCAGGTCTTCGAGAACGTGGCCTCGACCCCCTCGAAGAAACCACAGAAAAGTCAGGCCCCGGTTGCTCTTTTAGACGACGCCGGGAAGTCGGGAACTACAAGGGCCAAACCGAGTAGTACCCATAAGTCTCGAGTCGACAAATCGTCGAGAGACCGTCAAGGATCGAGTGTCTCGCCGATCCTTCATAAAAAATTAAAATTATCAAAGTCGGTTACAACTTTATCGACGCCATCGGCGCCGACGACTTCGACATCGAAGCCTACTTCATCTTCGACGCCTTTGTCGAAGACTTCCTCGAGTGTGTCGAAGATTCCGTCGACTCCTTCGATGACCACCTCGAAGAAAACTCCGATTCCAACGACAACTTATGAGGAGGAAGAGAGAAGGTTTACACCTTTACAAAGATCTGACTTTTTTTTAAAATCCATGTCCTCCATTTTTGAGGAATCTTGTTCAGAGGAAGAGGAAATCACTCGCCATGGATTAAAATATGGAACTAGACAAGTTCCAGAAGAACTGGTAGATCCTCAGTCTAAAATGAGAGACCTGTCTGAAACTCTACATTCTGCCAGTGGTGTGGACACATCACCTGAATTGGAGTTTACTGCACCAGATCCTGCAGACCATGCGGACTCAGGGTACAGGAATCTGATGAGTAGGGTGATTGAGGTATATGGGTTGGGGAAGAGCTTCCCCTACATTTGAACAGGATGACATGACGGATATTATAGTCAGAGGCCCTCGGAAAGATCCAATTCTTCCTTTTCATAGGGCATTACAGAGAACAGTAGAGAGAAACTGGGAGAAACCAGATAGCATTGCTGCAATAGATAACAATCTCCCAAAAAAGTACAGAACTTCGTCTTCTGATCCAGAATACCTGAGTAGACACCCTACTCCAGAAAGGTTGGTAGTTCAGGCAGCTAATACATCCAGGCAGACAGCATACCCAACCATACCTCCAGACAGGGAGGATAAAATGGTTGATGCCTGGGCTCGTAAGGTTTTTACTTCGGGGAGCATGGCCTTAAAATCTACCAATGTAACCTGTACCCTGGCCAGGTTCACACATATCCTGTGGGTATGTATTTCGGCGGCGGTTGAACATATTCCGGAAGGCAAGGAAAGGGAAGGCTTCCTGAATATAGTCAATGACGGTAAGGAAGCAATGGGGGAATGTCTCCAGTCTGGACTGGATACTGTTGATAGTATCAGTAGATCCATGGCTTCAAGCACGGTACGACACAGGTTTGCGTGGTTGAGGAAGTCGGGGTTTGCACCGGATGTGCAGAACAGGCTCCTCAACATGCCCTTTGATGGCTCGAAGCTGTTTGGTAGTAAGGCTGATGAGAGCCTAGAAAAACTACAGACCTCGAAAGCGGCAGCAAAGTCCCTTAGTGCCTCTATGCGACAGCCCCAGAGACCCTATTCGTGCATATCTTCCTGGAGGGGTTGTCCTTTTCGATACTACTCCGCTGTTAGTAGGGGAAGAGGACAAGCCTTTCAAAGGGGCAGAAGAAATGTCACTCGTGGTGGACGAGGAAAGACGACAAAGCCATCTTCAGGAACGGCATCTATGCCCTCAGCCGCTCCTGCAGCCGCCTGCAGCCGCCTCCAAATCTCTCTGAGGTCTTATCTTACAAAACACCAGTGGGAGGGTGGATCTCTAAGCATCTGAAAGAATGGTGGGGCATTACTTCAGATGCTTGGGCACTGGAAACAGTAGCTCAGGGTTACTGCCTTCCTTCCCTAAAAAGACCTCACGATCATCCACCGGGAGCCAGTTCGACCAAGATTCCAGACCCGCTCCTTTGGCAGGAAGTTATAACCCTGCTAGAGAATGGTGCAATAGAACATGTCCCTGTAGCGGAGAGGAGTTTTCTAAACCAGCAATTTTGAAATAGTTTTCCAGTTCCTCTTTTTATCAATCTATTGACCATAGCTTGCTTCGCACCCACTTGCTACCCTGGACACTTCATACCCACAATGGAACAAATGTTAAGCTTCTCGGAAGAAGAAACTTCTGAAATTATTCAGGGACCTACTCTGTTTAATCTTGACGGTGCCCAACAACACATTGCCTCTGTAGCATCAGGGGATGACTTGCTGAAACTAAAAAAGAAATGTTTCCGGACAGAGGTCCACGGACATTTTCTTAGGGAGTACCTAATAGTCAATACGGTCCCATTGGGCCTCATTATCCACAATGAACCAGCATTATTCTTGGAGGACCAAGAATATATGCTTGGATTCAGTCAGATATCTACTAAATGTTCACGAGACCTCATGGTCCTGACCATCACCACGGCTCAAAGAATACATACCAAAAACAAACTGGAGGTAGCGACAGAAGAAGAAAAATTCCTCAACGCAGACTTACAAAATGCACAAGAGAAACTGAAAGAAATTAACATCACTCTTGATCAATTTATGGCTTCGACATTGGAAAAGAAGCATACAAAACTGGCCAAGGACATTCAGAATTTTAAGATAGAGAATGTCTATCCCTACTTAACAGCAGACTATAAAGATAGAAAAGAAAAAGAAAGAGCTGCCAACAAAACTGGACCCAGGAGAGGAGGCAGAAAATGGGTCTCATTCTCGGACACCTCCAGTTCCGGAACATCGGACGATCAACCACAAACACCAGGGAGACGACAACAAGGGGGTTATTCTCAACCACCACCTCCCCAGGTTCCTTTTTCAGGGAGAGGGGGCCCCAGATGCCGATACTGGGGCCCTCCAATGCCCATGCCTATGCCCTACTACCCTTACAACTACCAACAATGGAGCCAACCACCCAGAGGGCGTCGCAACCAACAGAGACACTAGACATCCCTATTTTCAACCTATCAGGGATTGTACTATCCCAAACTGAAATACAGGTCTTAACCAAGGGTCTCTCATTTGTCCCTTCCACCAGAACCAATTGGTTCCAATTAGATCAGGAAGTCTAAACCTTTTTTAGAACCATAAGACGTAAAGCATTTTTTCAAGACAAGGAACCCATGGAACAAGATGAAGACTCGGGATTGAGAGTCCCCTCCAACTTTAGTCGAAGAGAAAATGAGATTGCGCCTTCCATCAGAACCTTTGAAAAATGTGTCAGAAAAGAACTTTCCAAATTACAGGATACAACAACAAAAACAAGATCCAACTTGACTAAAGATGAACACAAAGCCCTCAAGAACCTTTCTTCCAACAACCAAATAGTCATCAAGATGGCCGATAAAGGTGAGGGCAAAGTAGTACAGAATCTCATCCAATACAAGGACATGGTAAGAAATCTTCTCGATGTCAGTACCAACTACAAAAAACTTAAAGATCCTACAATGGAAATTAGGGTCAAAATACAGGAAGCAATTAAATTAGCCTTCGAGCGAGGGTGGATATCAGACAAGGAGGAAACCTTCCTCAACACCTCGGAGGCTCGGAGGGCAGAACCCTGGCATTTTACGCCCTACCTAAAATTCACAAAAACCAAAAGGATCCCCCAGGCAGACCCATAGTTACGGGCTGTGGGTCCATTCTTGAACCAATCTGCAAGTTTGTCGACCACTTTCTTAAACCTTTGAGTCAGGAAACCCCGACTTACCTGAGGGACACTATGGCCACAATTGCCATTTTTGAAAATCTGACCTTCCACCCGACAAGGGAACTTTTGGTCACCATGGATATCGCCAGCCTTTACACTAGCATCCCGCAAGACGCTGCCTTGGAATGTATACGTCACCATCTCACACAACATATGACACAAAAGAGGGTCCCAGCCAGCTTTATTGTGGAACTGTTGGAATTGGCCCTGACTAACAACTTTTTTTCATTTGATGAGATCTTTTATCTCCAAGTGAGCGGGACCGCAATGGGAGCGGCCTTTGCCCCCAGTCTGGCTATTATTTTTATGTCTGAATACGAACAACAACACATCCTCAGCATTAATAACCCATTCAAAGACAAGATTCCTCACTGGTACCGCTTTATCGATGATATCATCTTTATATGGCAGGACAATGATACCCCATTAGAGAACTTTTGACATTGGGCGAATGAACAAGCAGAAGAAATCCAATTTACACTCTGCAAAAGCAACCAGATGATTAACTTCCTGGACTTGGAAATTAGTGCCAAAGAAGAAAAATTGATCTGCTCCCTATATAGGAAAGAAACAGATAGAAATACCCTCTTGCACTATAGGAGCAATCATCCCAGTAATCTCAGAAACAATCTACCATTTGGCCAATTCTTACGGCTCAGACGCAATTGCACTGAACTTGAACAATAGAAAGAACATGCCAGCATCTTGAAAAACAAACTTCTCAGCAGAGGCTACCCAAAAAAATTAGTTTGCAATACTACCAAGCGGGCACAATAAACTCCACGTGAAACCTTACTCACCCCCAAAATACGAAATATGGATAGCCAACAACTGTGACTACCTTTGGCCCAAATAGAACTAAACTCAAGGCCATCATCAAGAAATGTTGGCCCTTGGTACAACTGAGCCTCCCGAATGAACCAACCCCGAGAATGGCACTCAAGCGGGGCAAGAATCTCAAGGACATGCTGACCCATGCCAGGCTTAATAAAAAATCCCAAAGGACCAGACTTTGGAATATGCGGGAACTAGTGGGCCATCACCCATGTGGTACATGTAATGTGTGCAGGTTCACCAGGAAAACATCATCATTCCAAATTGAAGGAAAGGAATGGAAGATCAAACATTTCTCAAATTGTAAAACTACAAATGTGGTCTACATCATCGAATGTCCTTGCGGACTGAGATATTTTGGCCAGACTCGGAGGCAAGTCAACAAAAGGATTGGCGAACATCGCTCCAGGATTCGATGTCGAGTCCACACAGCACCATTAGTCTCGCACTATATGGAGTATCAACACAGTGCGGACGATATACACTGGTGGATTGTAGATACAGTAGTCAATACCACCAATGCATCCAATGCGCTCAACCATAAGGAATCATGGTGGATTTTTAAACTTAAAGCCACTACTAAGGGTCTCAACGAGGCCATGCCAACCACCTTCAGATGACCGGTTAGTCCCTACCCTTACAACCAGTAACTTGGGGGACCTACTACATCTCTGCCCTCACACGAATAGGACAGCTGATTGTGTTGTTGTACTTAAGCAATATGTCAGGTGTGCCATCAACACCCGCCAGTAACTCATGCTGCAGTACTGCACAAATACACATGTTTTCCTGTTGTCAGGTGCTTCGCATCTTTTATACAGTGGAGCACTAATTAGCAATGTGCTTTCTTACGTAGAACTCGTGAAAATGTACACGCAATCATTTCATGCAAATCAATTAATGTTGTGCACAAGGAGTGTCTATTTGCAATGTGTTACATCTTGTGCCAACTTTGTCTTTTCTGCATGTGCTATTGTTCACTTTTACTTGGTATCCCCCGTGAATATGCATATATATACTGTATCATCATATGCAAACCAATTTGTGCTGTGCACAATAACTCTGAGGTTTGCAATGCTTGCGTCACTGTTCATTTTGTGTACAATACGAAGCACACAGCCACCGCGGCAACACACTGCTTTACCTTTCACTCCATACGAATCCACTAGCATATGGGGTCTTTACATCTGTGCCCTCCATAATCTCTTCTTACACGCCCCCCTTGCCCAACAACCCTAATTGTAGTCCACAGGATAGAGGCTCTATGTCCATCCTTTTCCTTTTCCTTAAAGAAATATCGCGCCCCGTACAAACTGAACGGTTACCATGCCAACCCCTGGGCCTGCACTGATCGCGCATACGCAGGGACTCAGACACTCCATACCTGTGCCTGTGCTGTGCGCACCCGAGACACAGCTCTGCTTTTCACTGTACCTATGCCGGCTCTCGCAGTCGGCATCCGCAGCCCAAGAAAGCGATCGACTCATCTCTGGACACGCAGGTAAGAGCGCCTTGCAGGGCTAGCCACGTGGAAGCCGGGGGTCAATATCCCCCACCACGGAAGCCATCCGTGCTTATAGCTCCACCTTTCTACTACGGTTCGGACTAACACAGCACGGGCCGGCGCCTTTCGCCCCCTGCTTTCAGAAATGTTATTAGCGTCAAAAAATGTTTTTAGCATCTTCTTTTAAACTTTGCCCAGGTTTCCTACTCTAGGGTCCTGTAGCCACACCAAGGCACAGCTAAATTCAGACCCCAGAAACCTGGGAGCCCCACAAACACGTGGGCCAACGCCTGATCGCCATCTACAAGCATCCTTCAAAGGGATTTTCCCAACTGTGCACAGCCAAGAATCTCCAAGCGGCTACAAGACTGTGCCTACAGGTATTTTTATGCCATTTTTTGTAGTCAGGCACACCACTATACATTAGTGATTATTACCATTTCTGGTTATACTCATTTGCCTACACATATGTTTTTTTATAATTTTTCCCATACCTTAGTGCATCCAGCACACCAGCTACCTATCTGCAGGAACCTCCTCCTACAGTTTGAAGAGGTCAGCTACACATCACTCCCAGTTCCCTGCCAACACCAACTGGAAGAATACACTACCCTCTGACTTCCGTCCAGGTCAGTAACCAAGTGCCAGCAAGCCAGTGAACAATGACACCATTGTTCACCCACATGGTCCCAATTAGATTTTATTGCATGCCAGTATTACTAGCATCAGATTTAATCCTTCTAGATGAGCTCTACAACAATTTGAACCCCTCTCTTTTTCTCTCTTTTCCTTTGTTTCTCACATAGGGGAGACCAAGTCGAGGCCCATGAAGAAGGCTTTCCGCCGAAACGTCACGGGACTACATCATTTTGAGGGCTTCATTCCCCCAATCCCGCTCCATAATTCGATCCGTTTCAAGACGTTGACCAACGACTAGGTCCCTTTTCTCTAGGAGCCAGCAATAAATTAACCCAGTTTCAGAAAGAAATAGTGCCTTTTCTCTGACACATGGTTTTGACTCCACACATTCCATATAGGTGTTTGCCTTGTGTTTAAATAATATACTATGTTTCTTTGCATTCATTGCACACTTAGGCAAACCACCAATGATTGTGCATCTGTTTGTTTTGTTTGTTAATTTTTCTTCAGCATTTGCCATTCTTTCTTTGTTGCATTTGTTTAATAAGATGAATGATATTTGATCCACATGTACACCAGAAAACGAAAAAAAGTTTCATGTTAAACCTAAATGCAGAAAATTCTCTCTGCATTTACTAACACTGGCTAAATAAAAAGCTACAGTGCACCCTTGAAGGGCTCAATTGCTCATCTTTTTGAATACGTATGACAGTTAGCTTAATGAAATAGCTTTTGCCATATTAAGCATGCTGAATACATAGCCTTTACTAAAATATATATGTAAAGAGACTTAAAGTAAGTGGCAGGACGCCATCCCTCTTGTTTCAAGCGGAGAGGAACAAAGGCTGGTACTCCTCCTACTTTCTCATCCCCAAAAAGGACGGAGGATTGAGACCCATCTTGGACTTGAGAAAATTAAACAAATTCCTCAGGAAGGACAAGTTCAAGATGGTAACCCTTTCTCAGATCCTTCAGGCTCTCCAGCTTCAAGACTGGTTGGTATCATTGGAACTTCAGGATGCTTATTTTTATGTGCCGATCCATCCCAAGCACAGAAAATACCTGAGGTTCGCAGTTGGCAGTTCTCACTTTCAGTTTCGAGTTCTGTCATTCGGGCTTTCCTCCGCTCTGAGGGTTTTCACCAAGTTGATGTCAGTGGTGGCAGCGAGTCTCAGGAGAGGGGGGATTCACGTCTACCCCTATCTGGATGACTGGCTAATAAGGGCACGTTCCCCAGAACAAGCTCAGGAACACCTGTCGATCACCTGCCACTTCCTCCACAACCTGGGCTTCTCCCTCAATTTCAAGACGTCCCACATGATACCATCCCAAAAACTCCAGTTTATCGGAGCAGTCTTGGACACTTCCTTGGGCAAAGCCTCGCCACCCGAGGTTAGAGCTCTCCACATCCAGCAGATGGTAGCAAAATTCCAGAAAGCCCAGCACCTGCCGGCCTTCTATTTCCTGAGGTTTCTTGGCCTCATGGCATCCTGCATTTTTCTGGTGCCAGAAGCCAGATTGAGAATGAGATCTCCCCAATGGGCCCTCAGAACTCAGTGGTCCCAGTTCTCGGGGAATATGTCCGATCTTCTGCAAGTCCCGAGCACAGTTGCTCAGGATTTATCATGGTGGGCTTGCAAAGACAACATTCTCAAGTGAGAATCCTTTTGGCAACCATGGCCGGAGATAACAGTAGTGACGGACGCCTCACTCACGGGGTGGGGAGCACACACCAACGATCTGACAATCAGCAGACGTTGGTCTCCATCGGAGTCCAAACTACACATCAACCTTTTGGAGATGAGGGCAATCAGACTGGCTCTGAAGGCCTTCCTGCCCTCCGTACAGGGAAAGAATGTCCTGATAATGACGGGCAATACAGTGGCCATGTACTACCTCAACAAAAGAGGAGGCATAGGATCACTACCTCTGTGCAGAGAGGCAATGCAGCTCTGGTTCTGGGCAATACGAGAAGGAATCGCTCTATCGGCAGATCACCTAGCCAGAGAGCAGAACGCAGCGGCAGACGCTCTGAGCAGGCAGAGTACAGTCTCCCACGAGTGTGAGTTAGCTCAGGAAGTCCTTCTGGAGATCTCCGCCCTTTGGGGAACCCCTCAGGTGGATCTGTTTGCAACCTCGGTGAACCGAAAGTGCAATCAGTACTGCTCAAGGGAATTTCCTCCGAGAGGAGCTCTGGGAGACGCGTTCGTAGTGGATTGGGATTTTCCCCTGCTGTACGCGTTTCCTCCAGTCCCCGTGATTCCTCAAGTAATCAGGAGGTTGAGAAAGTTCAGGAAAACCAAGATCCTAATTGCCCCGGATTGGGCCAGGAGAACATGGTACCCGGACCTTCTGGACATGTTCATCTGCCCTCCAGTACGTCTTCCACAAAGAGAGGATCTTCTCTCGCAAGAGGAAGGTCGGGTTCTCCATCCAGAGGTCAACACGCTCAACCTTTATGCATGGTTTCTGAGAGGTTGAGATATAAGGATTGGGATCTTCCGGATGACGTTATAGAGATTTTGCGTTCGGCCAGAAGGCCAGCAACAAAATCCTTGTACCGGTGTCCTTGGAATAAGTTCAGTAACTGGTGCAAAGATAGAGATGTGGACCCTTTTCAATGTGGCACACCAGTGGTGCTTTCTTTCCTGTTACATCTAGCCAATCTGGGGCTCCAGGTAGGAACAATCAAAGGATACCTGGCTGCGCTTTCCATTTTTAAGCATACCTTGGAAGAGGTTTCTTATTTTAAAATACCATTAATAATACAATTCCTGAAAGGACTTACAAATGTATATCCACCAATACCATTCCATGTTCCAACTTGGGATTTGAATCTCGTTCTTAAATTCTTGACATGTATACCATTTGAGCCTTTGCATTCATGCCCATTGGGGCTTCTGACATTAAAGACTGTCCTTCTTGTGGCATTAACATCAGCCCGCAGGGTTAGTGAACTACAGGCTCTCTCATGTAAACCTCCATATACCACTTTTTATAAGGACAAAGTAATTCTGAGAGTTAAACCATCTTTCTTACCGAAAGTAGTTTCCGACTTCCATTTGTCGCAGAAAATAGTTTTATCAACATTTTATCCTCCTCCTCATTTGGGAAAAGAAGAGGAGAGATTACATAGGCTGGACCCCAAAAGGGCCCTCAGCTTTTACATTTCAAGATTGACAAAATTACACCAAGATGACCAACTTTTTGTGGGATACACAGGTCGTAAATTGGGTTTAGCGGTGACCAAACAAACCATATCCCGCTGGATTATTCTTGCTATATTGGAATGCTACAGACGAGCGGGGAAAGACCCACCGGATGGGATACGTGCTCACTCCACAAGGGGAATGACCACTTCTGCGGCTTTGAAGAGGGGAGTCCCGGCAAAAGATATTTGCTCAACTGCAACATGGGCATCAATACATACTTTTACCAAACATTACTGTTTGGATACGGCATCCTCAAATGAGGGTTTATTTGCCAGAGCAGTACTTCACTCTGCACATGAAAACAAAAACTAGTACTCCCGCCTCCAGATTGATCACTGCTATGCGAGTCTATCACAAGATGAGGAATACGTGGGAGGACACAATCCATTTGAAGAACAAGTTACCATCTGTAACGTTCTTTCGACTGGATGTTCCTCCCACGTATTCCTCATCGACCCTCCCAACCTACCCCGCAGTATAGTTTATACTTTCTTGCAATTTCCTCTCGCGATGGGCCTATCAGTCACAGCATACGCCTATATGTTCCACGAGTATTTCCTCGAAAAAACAGAACTGAAGCCAACGGGCGCGGCTCGAGCCATTTATACCAGCGGTGACATCGACACGGTACGGAGCCCATCGAGGGACATTCGATGCCACGACCTCGAGCACAGCGCCCTCTGCCAAACATTTTTTTTTTCGATGCAGCGAAGCTGCCGAAACGAATTATCACAAGATGAGGAATACGTGGGAGGAACATCCAGTCGAAAGAACGTTACAGTTGGTAAGTAACTTGTTCTTCAAACAACCCACCTCCTCCTACTAGTACTGCTCGCGAATCTATGCAAAACATGTGATTTCTAAGCAGATCCACACGCCTCCGAAGGGATACGTTACTTACTGTAATCGTATTTTTGATGCTTGTATCTGCTTAGATTCACATGCGTCCGCCTTTCCTCCCCTCTTGGAGTAGAAGGCTCTTGTGGGAAAAAGCATAGATCCTTCACACTCTTATGGTCTCTACCTACACTCCACGCTTACAACTCACACTCCCTCCAGGTCTGATACAAATAATCTGAGGGACCTCGACACGTGAGAGATCATGGGTACGGGTACGTCACACTAGGGGATAGTATTACAGTCACGCCCTGTCGACGTCCCTTTTCGAACTTTGAAAACTTCATGTGCAATACTCTGCAACTTTCACTACATTTCAGCCTATGCAAAGCATGTGAATCTAAGCAGATACAAGCGTCAAAAATACGATTACGTTGAGTAATGTACCCCCTGGATGTGCATTTGTTTTATAGGGTTATTTTGGAGCTAGTTACTTAACTTTGGTTTTACCTTCTTAGAGTGTTTAAAAGGCTTAATAAATATAAATGTGTTTTGCACTCCTGTGTAACCGGAGTTATTTGATTGCTCTGGCTGTGGTTCATTGTACTATTAGACCACCTCCTTAACTCCGGATAGCTTGCCTTACTGTTCTTCTACACTCCCTTGATAGTTTGGCTAGTGTGTCAATTACTCTGTTCGCTAATAAGGGTGGCCTCTCAGAACTCTCCCACATGACTGGTTCTGAAATCTCTCTCAACACAAAGGAACTGAGATCCAAAGTTTAGGGGGTGTAGTATTGTGGTCACTTTCTCCGTAGGGGTCATACGTATCTCAGTATGCTTGCCCTGCTATATGCTGTTACATGATCTTCTGAGACTGTACCTATTTTGTGCAAAGATTTTGATTTGTTTTTCTTGTAGGGGGATCGCTCAATTGGGAAATACCGATGCCTCTTGTGTTTCAAGGAATTCAGCTCAGAAAGTGGAGTCAAGTATCATATACTCAAGACACACTCACAGGTGAGCATGTATTGCATTCGTAATGCATTTGTGGTGGTTACAGTGCTCGCTTAGGGCAAGGGTGCTTTATCTGTGCAGGCATCCATTCAACCAAGCATGGATTAAATTCACAATGAGAAGTACACATCTATATAAATATTTCTTTTGCTTTGCAGAATTGGTTTCGGTCATCCATTGGAGCTGTCCCCACACGAAAGTACCAACAACCTGTCTCCAAAATTAGAGAACGACAGAAAAGCACAACAACGAAGAAACGGGGCAGAAAACCCAAGGAGAGGCTCCTAGTGACCTTTCCAGCCCATGGAAAAGGAAACCTGGCAGCAAAGACTAACCCTTCCCATAAAAAGGTCATTGCCGCAAACTGGCAAGGAAGCAACAGCCACATTGCTGAGGGGAGGGAGAAATTCAACATCCCTCCCAGCATCAGGAAGGGAATAGGAACCAACAAGCTGCCCGAAAAATGATTGTTTTAAATGCTTATCCTGATTCTTAGTTTATACGCTTTCTGGTTCAGTACAGGGACAGCTCTACACGGTCACTTTCCTCCTCCACCGTCCCCCTCTACCCCATTCTCTTACAATAGATTAACTAAAGTACTGAAGTCACACACCTCTGAAAGGGAAACAAGGTGCAATCAAAGTCCAAGCACAAAATCTGTATCCTACTCTTAAAACACACACACGTTATACAGATGTACATGCAGTATACATAAACTACACATGCAGACATCTGGTACACTTTGCCTACACAAACATTACTTATGTGCACACACTAGCAGTATGTTCTCATACCAATGCCATACACACTTAGATACTATGCGCACACATACATACATAGGTGGGTATGACAGCCCATGAGGCATAAAGGATCCCGCTATGAGGCATTGAAGGCTTTGCCAGAATGGTCAGCAGAGAGAAAGTAATAGATTTGTCATGGCATAGAATGTGTGAATTTGTAGGGCACGGAAAATGGTGGTAGGAAGCAAACCGTCATCAAGCCTTGGAATTTAGGGATCCCTAACTTAGCAAGCTGCCTATGAGCCAATTTATGTATTCAACTCTATAGCCTCTCTTTTATGATATGTTGTACATTTTTTTATATTTGAATGTGATGGCAAAGCCATTGGAGAAAGATGTAGGCTACGCTTCGGTACTTGCATCGACTATGTTGTTGAGATGGGACGTTAAACCCAGGGTTAATCTTATGGAACATTGTTTGCTTGCTGCTACAGACAGGTTGTGTATTTAACATTCCTTATCTTCATTCCAGAGCAACCATTGCGTCCCTCCCCACCTCTATTTACTGCTTCACTCAAGAGAAGTTCTGATGGGGAAGTTTACTTTTTGTTTTGACATGTATAGTTCTATCCTTGGCAGGTTGAAATATGTGACATTCTGCAGCTTGTATGCATGCCAGCTGATCTGTAATGCTGCAAGCAGGCTTTTGTGGAGTCTTCTGTGATGCCCTAGTTTGATGACTGAAGTCTATTTCCAATTTTCAGTGCACCCGGAGACCCAGAATGGTGAGCCACAAAAAGGTTTTCTCCAGGGGTGCCCAGGTGTTTGGCGAGTGGGGTCGCACAGTGCTTAATCAATCTCCATATAGACTATACACATCTGTCCCAGGAGACCACTTTTTATGACTTAAACGCACACCCCAGAGGCACTGGTAAGGTTAATCGTTTTGAGAAAAGCATCCCTTACTGTGATTCATAAAGGATTTTATAATGGGCATTCTGGCTATTTAGCTTGCCAATTCTCTACCTTGAGTCACTAGATGACTTGTTCAAGATTAGGAATATGACAAGCACGGATCCACAGTTTTTTTTAAATTAAACTAAATCAAAACAAACTGATCCTCAACATCCCTGTCACTTACTCCTGCCCCTCCCCATTCCATCTGCCAATGCACTTTTTTCAGGGCAGTCTGAGTCTCGCATTTGCAAGACCTTTTAACCATTCAAACGGCTTGTCAACAGAAGCAATTAATGAAGTTGGTCCTTCTGTTGACAAGCCGTTTGAATGAATTCAGTCATGGGGCCCTCTAGTTTTGCCCCCCTCTATGAATAGCTCACCCCTAAAGAAACCTTTGACATTAGCTTTATTCAGGGCGGAAGAACTGGAATCTGAAAACGGCATTAGATAGTGCCACTAAAGGAAATTAATCCATACCTGTTATACAAGAACTAGCCCACAGGCACCTGGTCCATGCAGAAGACCAGGCATGCCCCCAGGCAACGGAACACCCAAAATGCTACCCTCTTATATTCACATGATCATTTTGAGCATTCTGGGATGGTAACTCTGTTTGACTTCTTGGCAGAGCATGTTACACTTTCGGTGTATGTTGAAAGTCTTTGAATTGAATTCAGTAAGCTTTTATAAAAGCGCATATGTCTCTGGAGAATGAGGAAGGGAGGTCCAACCTAAGGAGACATATGCATGCTATATTCCAAGGAAGTGTGTACTTTTTAGATCACCCCAAGCACGCCTGCATCATTTTAGTCCAGATGTCAAAATGGTATGTTCTGGACAACTACTTTGAAGTTCTGGTCTGAGCTGGTAAAATAGCTTTCATTTGCTTCAGTAAGTTGGCTCATAAATATCGAAGATTTAACTAGTGATGGCATATCCTTAAATAGCAAAAGGTATACAGGTATACCCCACACTCATGCGCCCTTCTTATAAGAACATTGGTGAGTGAAGTGAAGGGGACAGCAAGAGGTTGTGCTTGGGTGGACCTTTGAAGACATGTTCTGCCACCTGGCTCTGTGTTGGAAGCATCACATGTAGACTTCATCATTTTATCATTGAAACATTTACAAAGTGTTCCGAACCTCCTAGGAGCAGAGAATAGCCTAAATTCATGAACTGATGGAGGATGCCACCACTTTGGGGAACGTTTGTTCCAGGTAAGTGACATTTCACACTCTAGTGGAGGATCCTATTTAATTGCTAAGTATCTTGGAACAATTTGAGCTTTCTTTTTCAAGGGTCAGCTGTGATACTAGGGTTTGTGGTGTTCAAAAAGTGCCAGTCTCCCAAAGCAGTCTTTTTGATGTGCTTGATGGTCCCTCTGTTATACCGTTTTGATGCATCTGCACAGGTTTTGAGGCATAACGTTGCATGAAATGTCTTCATCTTCTCCATTTGTTCATGTTTGCTGCCACTGAGTTTACCATTACCTGGAAAGGTTTGCCCATTTTTTAAGTAGGCCAGTCTTTTAGTTTGACCAATCTCCCCCCCCTATTCTTCTTGGAATTTGTGTTTGTTTGTTCAGTCAGAGACCAAACATTGCCTTTAATGGATACACTATTCACAACATGTGGTGGGTGGACATGGATAGATTATTGAACAAATGCTAGTTGTCTTGCTCGCAAATTGTTCACCAGGGTTTTAGGTGCTGCGTGAAGAATGTGCCCATAGGCCAATGCCAAGCATGAAGAAAGACGTGAAATAGTTTTAATTTAACCCAGGCTGTTGAAGGGAAGGCCATGCTAGCCATGCTCCCTGCATCACCTTACCGCTGTTGAGGAGATGGAATCTTAAGAAGACCCCCCCAAGCGCTTTCACATTAAGAGCATAGTGACGTTCCGCGTTTTATCAATTCATTTAATTTCTCACCTCTGGTACAAATCACAAATGCTGTTCACTCTCTGAGGAAACAACCTCCTGACAACCGAGGCCCATACCGACTGCAGCATGTCCTCTTCAAGGAGGAGCATCCTGGGTCTAAGTCCCGGGGTTCCTCTCTTCCCTGTGCATTAAGGTAATTGCATAAGCATTGGCAGTGTTTTAGGAGCAAAGGTAATGTTTAGGGTTTGCTATATTCATCATGTTTTGGGCACTGAGCGGAGAGTATATATCGACATCATAGTCACCTGACCCAATCCCTTTGGCACATCTATTCCTTGTAAGCCTTCAATGTCAAGGCAAGCTAGATGCCCCGAAGCTGTACAAATGGGTACTAAAACACTTATGTTTTTCCCCACTTTCTTAGTTTATCTTTATTTATTGATATAGCTATAATATATATTCATTCTCCTCTATACATTTCCAATAATACTATTTATATATCGTCTTCACTTCCGCTTAGGTTTACACAATATAATTTTTCGTCATTGGGGGCCTGAAGACTGACACTTTATAGATTGTCTGGTTGCAAAAACATTAAGGTAAGCAAGTCGCCAGACAAATAGCCTCTTTAGAACACCCTTTGACTAAGAGGAAAGAAACATTTTTGGTATGTCCAGCTTCATGTTTAGACAATCCAGATATGAGATCAGCAAGGCCGTACATGATTCCTCCATCCACTAGAAGATATCTATATTCATACTCACTTCATCTCTCCCAGACTTGCAGGTGTCAATCAGCCAAGTAGACTGAGCTTGGTATTTCAAATGTAGGAAAGCTCCTTCATTGGTACCCAGGACAGTGGATCTTCACACACACACTATGACTTTTGATGTCTTAAGGTTCTGTCACTTCCATCTTCGTCCAAATTTCATAGACCTTCTAAAGGAATCGAGGAAACCTTTGATCATGAAATGCAGTGGTCACAAGTGGAAAATATTTTGAGTTTGTTGATCTCCAGTCTACTGCAATATCATGTGGAAGCCATGTCTCCCTGTCCTTGGGACTTGGCAACACTGGTCTACAGTATGTATTTAATGCATTTGTGCATTGTATGTCCAGTTGCAACATTGGCCTTTTACTGGCTTTTCTAAGAGGCCAATGTTCAAAAATGGAAAACGAAATTCCCATCTCTGCTCTCACAAAGGAATGAGAACTCCTGTTTTCACCCTTGGTACATGCATCACATTAAGTGCCCTGGAAATAAGCTTTTAGTACATTGTTACTACTTCTCAACGTGAGTAGCATTCTTGCTCCGTCTGTTGATGGGTTCTTTACAAATATAACCTGCATTTCTGACAAAGGTTGTTTTATACTCATGTCTGTTAATTCTCTTTTCATTCGACGCCCAACAGGTCCTTTCTCTGGACTGTCCCTTTTAATTTCTGCTATCAAAACAGTGCCATTACGTGTGGGCTGTGACTTTTTATAGATTCTGACGTCACTGGGCTCAATCAAATGCTTTCTGCCTGTTGTAAAAGGGTACAAACAATGTGAATTGTTAAAAATCTTTCTCCATTCAGTGTGATTTTCTAAACGTGCTACTCTGCAGAATACCCACACTTTAGACCAGGGTGGTCCAACTCCAGGCCTCGAGGGCCCAGATCCATGTTGGGGTTTCAAGATAATCCTGGTTAATATTCCTGAGATAAATCTGCATGCAATGATTCTAAATGTATGCAAGGTTTTCCTCATGAATATTAATGAGGGATATCCTAAAACACGTCAGGATGCCGCTCCTTGAGGCTTGGAGTTGTACATCCCTATCAAACTATTTACAGGTGAGTACATTTTTCTT
The DNA here is from genome assembly GCF_040938575.1 of Ambystoma mexicanum. NCBI lineage: Eukaryota > Metazoa > Chordata > Amphibia > Caudata > Ambystomatidae > Ambystoma > Ambystoma mexicanum. The sequence goes on from NC_090925.1 coordinate 315,335,370, forward strand.
TGTCAGCCTCCAGAAACAGACTTGTACATTAATCGACATTAGGAAATGGACTAGGAAAGAAACTTCCCACCTTCCTGTAAATCTGCATCATTTTGCAGGTGATTGTAGGAAACAGTGGATTAGTAGATGAGAATTACATTTCTTAATGGGTAAGCTACCTTAAAATGTGAAATTGCTGCAAAATTGATGCATTCACTAAGACTCCCTTGCTCCCGTGCTACTAATTACCTGTCAGCTATGCATATTGCTGGACATTTGCCATATAAACATTTTGGCATCTTCTTGTAAATAATACTGACTTGTTAAATCTTTTCCTATTGTTATCTGCTCATTGCAAATGAGGGAAATGATCTTTTATGACGATTTGGGTTGATGTTCTCAGTCACTGTTGGCTCTGGATATGCTAGCTCTGGTGTCATGCTGAAGATCACTGGCGTCTGACAGAGTGCACTATGACGTGCTCCATTAGTGCTTTTTTGGGCCCAAAAGGAAGATAGCTGGACGATGAAGCCTTGCATGGGCCCTGTGCGTGGTGCCACAAGATTCTCACATAAGCCTATATCGGAAGACCAGTTTGGTGACCTTACCCTCTGTATTGATGGCACTGAAAAATGTATGACCTTTTATTCACTGCTTGTCAAAACAAGTAAAACGGAAAACCTCCTCCCAGGATATGTGGTTTTGTGTGTCAGGAAGAGAAGCACCACTGTGACCCCATTCTCTGGCAACACTGCTGTTAGCAAGACTTAACATTCCTGATTCAGGTTGGTGTAAATGAATTGGAGTTTAAGATACATACTGCTAGCTCAGATGCAGCCTCTCATGATTTTAGAATATGGATAAAAGATTGACTAGATTCAATCGTTTTGAGATTTCCCTAGATAGTCCACTGACTTGTGAATGACACGCGCATAAAGGTCATGTCTCACAAACCCCTTTATGCATTTCCATTCAATTTTTACACCACTGTGCTGCTGTATTTCCACCCGCAGGCTCCACTCTTAGCAGGTGCAGGGCTGTAGGCTCTGCTGCAGAGCCTGACATTGTTATTGATGGATTCCAAGCTGTACAATGATTCACTCTGTAAAATGATCCTGAAAGTCTGTTGTTGCAAAAATCTTTTAAAAAGTACTTATTTTATGGAGACATTTCCAACCCTTCTTGTTGTGGTACCTAAAGACCAAAAACGTACTATGTGATTAAAAGCAATCGGTCTACTCGGAGCTGTTCGCTAATACTTTGCAAAACGTAGAACAGTGCATCTTGTCTCCTGTCATTTAAGTACAGAAGGGAATGTTCTTGCTGCCCATGTGGAGTATTGCAGGTACTCACCGCTGCAGGCCTGAAGGGGTATATGCTGCCCTTGACTGGATTCCGATCAGTGCTGATCTGATAAAGTGCTAGTACTGCTGTAATCTCATTCCCTGCAATGAAATGCTGTTTCTTTCAGCATGCAGTAATTGTCAGTTCCTGAAGCAGTCCCTGCAGATGTGTGCAAGGGCTTGTTGTCTGGTCTAGCGAGAAGTGCCAGTACTCTAGTGATGTTCCTTTAAAACACTTTACAACAAATGTTTTGAAAGAAATACCCCATCCCAACCAAAAGACACCATTTAGAAGTAATGTGCAAAGTCTGTGACAGTCTATGTATCTCCCCACAGTGCCATGCCATGTGATCTTGTGTTGGTTGAATGCAACCAAGATACATGCAATGCAGAGGTCCAAGGAGGGCTAACTCCTTTTAATATTGTGCAACTGCTCCGGCATCAGGAAAGTAGGTTGTAGAGGATGTCTGTATCTCCTTTGTGATCTAGGGCTCTTTATTAGATGGGTCGAGTAACAAAACTGCTGACTGCTATGAGAGTGTGGTAGTTCGTTTCTGCTTACATTGGAGCTGGAAATAAGGTTTCTAAAAAGGTAGCTAGTGAAAACTATGGGTTTCCAGCTGTCGAATGTCATCAAAATTGGGCAGATGCAGATTTTGGTGTATTCATTTCTCAACTTTGGGGAAAATAGTGCAGATGAAAATGTTTAGACTGTGTAGCCGTTGACTTTGGTTCAGATGAGACAGGTGTACCTAACCCCTGTGCTTCAACACAAATGGGCAAAGTGTTACTAGCCTTTCATTCAAATGTTTTATCTCCACCTCACCTGTCTTACATGTAAATATCTAAATATCTAAAATGTTTAGATCTGTCTTAGACAAAGATGGGTGTGCTTTGCCTGTTCTCTTAGTAGTGTGGCCTCCACTCATGAATACCAACCAACTGGTAAGTATGATCCAGAAAATGTGTGTATTTTTATAGAGGGCCTAAATAACACTTGGACAGAGAAAGCTGTTCCCGCTTTCTACCTTATTTACGGAGTCCACGATTCCTAATTTTCCAGCGCAAAGAAGGTGTGGTAAAAGAGACAATGGTTCAGGTGTCAATACCTCAGAGAATGTGTAATGTGTTGGTTCCCTTGGTGGAAGTAAATAGATGACAGTTCTCACACTCTACCTCCTCTTCTGTACTCACAAATATAAATTTAAAGAAATGTGGTAGGTGTAAAGGTTGCGCCAAGAAAATGTCTGGTTGGGAAAAATTTGCCAAACAAAAATAGACCTTAAATCTTCCAATGCTGGGGAAAAATATATCAGGTGCAAAGGTTAGGCTGTCCACCTCTTGATGTTGCAGGTGTTCATAATGTACCACTCCACTTTTGACATTGTTGAAAAAGTGACAGGCGACAATATGAAGCTATTCATCTTAAGACATTGGTTAAACAAGAGCAGGTAAAAATGCAGGTCCATCCACCTGTAGACGATATCAAAGATAATGAAATGACAAATGTTGGACTATCTGGCTTCCAAAACTAGTGAAATGTGACCAGTTGTAATAGTTGGTTGCACATCTTTTGATGTTTTTAAAAGGGGTGGGTACAAACGTTGAGGGGCAGAGTTTCCTGCATTAGTGGAAATTAGTGAGGGTAAATGTTGCACAGCTTTCCAAGGTGATGAAAATGGGTTAGTTGTAAATATTCCGATACATTTTGATGCGCTCATATGTTTGCCCAGCTTTTAAAAGTTGAAGAAAATGGATGTGCGTTCCAATGTTGGCCACCTAGCTTTCCAGGTTGTTTAAAAAGGGGTAGGTATGAATATCGGATTGACCAGCTCTCAACTAGTGGCATAGTAAGATGCACATACCGATCTATACTAACCTTCTGCTGTGAGTTGTAGGTTTTGTGGAACGTGCCCATGGATATAGCAGACTGCCTGTTAAAGATTTAATCTTTAGTCATACATACATGCATACATAATAGTAAGGGTACAATACAAATAATCTTCATATAAGCTAATTTTTTTACAGACTTCCTGCTCTGAAGTTAACCAGGCATTTCTTCGACCTGATGTGGGCAGGTCGCTAAAGGACTAGTAATGACAGCACCACTAAATAGCTAGTTGGATTTATCTATGTACTGTATGTATCAAAAATATTGTATCAAATAAATGTTTATTGATTTTCTTTTTTACATATTTGGTGTGGACAAGTTATTTCTCCATAACACATTAATGCTGTTGCATGCTACTGTGGTGCTGAGAAGCCTTGCTGTGATCACATTCATATTATTTCTACAAGCAGAGTATGTACGGCCCACGACAGATCATTATAGGCTTCCCAAGTGCAATGTGTATTCTTGTTGAATTTACATCTCAAATGAATTTTGGCTGAATGACTGGGCAGGTTTCTTTTGGCGTGGTTTTCATGGTGGGACCACCAGGGGAAGAGGTTCAGCTCTGCCTTAATTGAACAGTTGTTGAGGTGGCAGAATATAATGTATTTTGAGTTTAATCATTTGTAGTAAATACATCAATAAACAGTAAATCTCAATTTAAATAATACATTATATTGCCATAACTCCGGAAAATATTAGTTTCTAATGTAAATAATAAAGGGGAGAATAGCCATAATTAATGTCATTTGTCATAAAATATGCAACATATATAAACATAACAGAACAAATAAATAGCACAACTACAATATAAATAAGGGCAGTTATTCTTTTAAATAAAATTACATATATAGAGAGAGCAAATGTGTGATTTTTAAGCAGTAAAAACCACAGAAAGGCGATTACTGGATAAGTAATGTTTGCTGGTCACATATGGCCTTAAGAATACACAGACTCCAAAGGATGGTTCAAGCATTTTTATTTCTTAAAACTCAAACAATGCAGAGGCTCGATGATATCTGAATGAAATATGGCGTACCTCTCTCTCTCATCTCCCATGGGCTTCCCACCTCCCTAGCCCAGGCTTCCCTATGGCCACAACTAGAGATTGGCAACACCTACTGTCTAGAATTCTGACTGGGGTGATAGCCTAAAGTCCTGAGCCTTTTTTATCTTGCTCCCTTCTGGAATTATTAGGCGGAACTCCTATCCTAACAGTTCTCCATATCTGGTTTTAAATATGATCTGGTGCCTTTTCAAATGCACAGTTCCTTGCACTCAGCACTTCCACACTTTTGTTTCTGTGCCTGATGCTGCAACCTTCACTCTGCTATACCACTCCTACTTTCTCCTTCCCTCTCCTCTTTTTACTCCCTACTTTTGTCCCTCTAATGGTCACACAAAACTACTATTGAATCTCCCTATCTCCTCTACGCTCCTCTGTCCTCTACTCAGCTCTCCTTTGCTCTCCATGCTCCTCCTTCAGCTTACATTCACCCCTTTCACTTCCTCATACACTCCTCTCACTTGTATGTGTCTGCTCTTTCTCTAACCCTGACACCACTCAGCCATACATGCACTGTTCTACACAATTACCACTTCTCACCACCAATACCTGTCCTGTAACAATCTCTGCCATAGTCTCCTCCACTCTCCTTTCCACTGTCCTTCCTCCTCCTGGTCTCTTGGACCACTTACTCTCAACCTGACTGCATTTAATGCCTCCCTCCCTTTCTTTTTAGAGTGCTCTTCCCTTTGCTCAGGCTCCACTCCTCTTGCCAGTGGCTGTAGTGCTCACCTGCTACTGGGCGGAATTACTGCATGTGGTAAATGCCCCAAAACCCAATGGAGTCCAATGTGGCTCTAAAATGGCTACTATTATTGCCACTTGTAATTTGGTGGCTATACCGCCAAAGAGAGTGATGATAACTGTAAATGACTATAGCAGTATTTCTAGAGAAAATACTGCCATATTTTTAACGCGACCCAAAGGGAAGAAAGTGCGGGGATGTGATGTTGACTGGGAGAGAAAGAGGAGTGCCTTTCATAAAAAGTGGCATGTCATGGAGTGGCGCACCAATGAATATGTGCACGTGAGTCCCCTCCAGGAAATGTTGTGCATTTGCAAGGCGTAGCAAATTAAAGGGGTTAAAACAGAAAAAAAATCACTTTAACCACATTTGTTGGATTTTGTTTTGTATTCTATTCCCCGGATTTTTCATACAGAACGCTTGATAAGTAAGAAATAACTCCTCTTTGTATTGCTGAACTATTGCGTCTATCCTTGGCTCCCTCAGCCACTTTATTCAATCTCTGCCCATTGGGCACCCTATAAACCTCTTTATTCATATCCGGGTCTGTTAAAAAAAATATACATTCTCTTATGGCCTAATATTTCCACTATAATATTCCAGACCGACAACTGCATGGACAGCTGTAACTGTAGTGGTATCTTCATGGCTAACTCGGCACGGGACGAAGGGAACTCCATAAGTGTCCTGGGGTGTAACATATTGTTACTCAACCTAGTGACCTGGTCCACTGACCCGTCCAAGAGCCAAGGTGTCATGACTGCCTGATAATGTAACCTAAACTATGGCACGAGAATGCCACATAGCTCATAGGAAATTCTAAGTGAGGCCAAAACAATTCTGGTGAATCAGCGCCCCAGAGTAACCTCAAGCTCAAGAGCAGGTCAGTCAACTTGCCGAAAAAGCACTCAGGAATCAACATCAGCATCACCTGAAACACATATAGTAAGTGTGACACTCTCCCCATTAGTGACAATAGGAATTTCCCTAAAAAGCTAATTAAGGCTCCTTGCAGTTGTAGTATTCTGATCACATTTTCTTGGTACATTAGCTCCATATTCTAATGCACCCAAATCCTTATATATATGAGAGTCTTCTTTATAAGGTTAATTTGCAACACTTCAAGTCCTGTAGTATTGAATCCCTTAAGCAGATGCAACACTGGTTTGTCCCGGTTCCAAACCCATCTTCCTTTATCGATTTAACCATTCTTGTAAACATTCTTAAAGACTCCTTTACAAATAATATAATGTCATCCACAGGTGGTGAAATGCAGTGATTATCCCTCCCTACTTTGAATCCATCACACCACTGACTGGTACGGGAGCGATCGGGCCCACTGGTGGGAGCACGCTAGGGTCTTGGCGACCGGTTTAACGGCACATGGGGAAACAGGGGCAGGCAATAGTCCCCTACCTCGAAAGAAAGTACAAGTGAGCTTTGAATTGGAGGAAATCTTCCATGTGTCAGTAATAGTATCAAAACCACTTATCAACAGAGAAGGATCAAAGACCTCAATGTGAGAGAGTGCAACCTTTGCATCAAGGATAGGGGAGTTGCTAGGTCTGGAAATACCCGGGGCTAAGCTGATGTCAGAACTGTTGGGACTGGGGGCTAGCTAGTCTTTTGGCTGTAGCTCCTGAGATTCTATCCGGGGCTACAACCAAAAGATAAGGGGCTATAGCCCCCTGAGCCCCCCCCCCTGGCAACGCCCCTGATCAAGGATGTCTTTCACGTGTTGGTGGTAGCCCCAAGACCACTAACTGTCAGAAAAGGTTTGAGGACCCCGGCAGGTAGAGAGCAAGATAAAAACACGCGTCATATTCCTTTTAGCAGTACTTGGCAGGAAAGTGAACCAAGTGAACCAATTCAAAGAAGAGGCGAAAGAGAAACCATGGTCTGGGAACCAATATCGGAAAGAGATGAGTCATGTTCCTCGTGGCAGTACTTGGTAGGAAAGTGAACCTAGTGGGCGAAGTCATAGAAGAAGTGAAACCACAATTGGGTGTTGTAAGTACGAAGCCTGATGGAAAGAAGACCAGGGGAAGGGAGTCATCCCACCTGGTTGTGGTGAATTGATAGCAAGATACCAGGAGAAGGGAGTCTTTCTCCTGGTATCTTGGACCGGCAGTAAACTCCATGAAGGCCTAGTGAAAGGAGTCATTCTCTGGCTATGCCCCAGGACTCTGGAACTTCATCCCCATCTACATCCAACTTGCCTCCTCACTTATACAGTTCAGGAAGGAGCTCAAGACCCTCTTCCCCAACACCTAGGTCCATACACCGTCCACTCCCCACCTTACCTGAAACTGGGTGATCTGATCCCCACTGTTTCCTCCCCTGGTCACTTGTAGATTAATTTCTGACTATTGCCTTCCCTCCCCTATGTTAGATCCCCACTCCCTTGTTTGGATGCTCCCTAACCTTACTCTTGCCTCTATGATTGTAAAGCAATTCGTTACTTCCAGAAGCTGGGTCTGCGCTCAAATAAATAGCCTAATAATAATAATATCTTCAGAGACAGAGAAGAATTTTGGGTCAACACTAGAGTTATGTCTGTGCTACACCACCAATAAAGTTATGGTGGTTTTAAAAAGGTTTGACAAAAGAAAACCTTCACCCAAAATGTGAAAGTAGGAAAGTCCATTGTTGGTATGCAAATTAACTCCAATGCAAACCTTTTTCTCCAGGAAATTGTCTTTGTCTAAGAGTGCAGTGCTACTCTATACATAGCTCAATCAACCCAGACATTTGCAAGGCTGCTAGGACAACTACAAATGTACATTCCTACTATATCTATTGCAGAGTATTACAGTTTGTTTTTCGAAACTCAAAAATGGGCGTCGACACAGGGCGTGCCAGTAATACTATCCCTAGTGTGACGTCCACTGTACCCATGATCCCTCACGTGTGTAGGACCCTCAGATTGTATTTTTTCTGACATGAGGTAGCATGAGGAGTACGTGAGTACAGATTATCCAAGCAGATAGATAGATAAGACTACAAGCATCCATGCGCCTTCTCTCAGAGGGGAGGAAGGGTGGGCGCATGTGAATCCAAGCAGATACAAGCATCAGAAATACGATTACGGTGAGTAATGTATCCCTTCTGAGGCTTGTGGAATCTGCTTAGATCACATGCTGTGCGCACTCCCACGTCGAGACATCGAAGATCGACGCTGGTCCGAAGAACAAACAACCGTCGAGAGCTGCACGACAGACTTTGGGCCTTGAAGGCCTCTGGCCTCGGCCCTGCAAGTAGGGAGAGTGGGGGGTGGAAACATACTCTACACTCTTTATTTTCTTACACACTAGCCCGCTGCCATAAGGTGACATATGGAGAGTACTCCATTTAAATTTGCCCCAAGTGCAACCGCAAGTACCCTTGGGTTGACAAACACGCCACCTGTAATCTCTGCTTGCTGAGGGACCACCCCGAAGCTAACTGCAGAGCGTGTAAGCTTTTTAAAGCTAAAACACTCCAGGACCGCTCCACTAAACGTTGGGCCCACCACGCCAGGCAACTCGAGGCCATGGAAGCGGTGGGTGCCTTCAGTGATGGCAGCGACGCCACCCATTCGGACAGCGAGGGCACAGGGCTGTCGAAAGACACCCAAGCGCTAGTCCCGACCTTGGAGGATTGTCCGGCAGGGCAGTTATGGGGAGCACACTCGGCGACACGAGCGCTACCCTTTCTTCTTCTACATCTAAACACACTAAGTCCAACCGAGACTCGACACTCGGGTCGAGTTCTCTGAATAAAGAGGCCCGTAGAGAGCGGTCCACCGAACCAGTGTCCTCTGGGCATTCGAGGTCGAGATCGCCGCATGGCAGCCGTCCACAGTTGCCAAGAGTGCCTCGCTCCCTAAAGTAATGGAGGTTCGTTCGTCAGGAGACGAGTCCCACCTCCATCCCCAAGCCGCACACCCAAAGTCGGCTCCAGCAGCACATTCGGTGTCTGCCTCCGAGTCCCTACGTGCACACTCTAAAGAGAGAGAGAATACCCCCGAATCTCGACGCCAGGCGTCCAAAGATTCCGAAAAGGCCAAACCGTCAGGGAAACACTCTTCCACTCACAGGAAAGGGAAAAACAGCAGAAAAGGTCTACACTTACAACTTCTGCACCCCAGGTACACAAGGACAAACACAAGTCGTCAGATAGGGACATATCTAAGACCCCAGTCCCTGTGTCTTCACCCCTCCCACCTCTTATGATATGGGATTAAAAGAGGAACCTCATCAGGAGGTTGTCATCCCCAGCTCCTGGGAATGGTGCACCGTGGGCATAGACAGGGTGATGAGGAGAATGTCTTCCTTAGCTAATTTCTATGAAAAAAATCCACAGCATTTTCTTAGCTATATCCATGCCAATGCTACTCCGTCAGGATCCATTGACCTCCAGCCTCCTAATAAGAGATCTCGGCTTGATACCCCAGCTCAGGGACTGTCTTCAGACCCTTACCATAATCAGCCTTACCAACAGTATGGGGATGACCCAGACGTTTTGGTGCTGGACGACCAAACTGGGGTCGAGTATTATGGAGATGACGAGGGCCAGGATGAGGAGGAGGAAGACGAGGCGGAGGTCTACAATATGGACTCCCTGGTTAACAAGGAACCACAGGTGCCAGTAAGTCTGATTCACCTATAGATAACCAGCCCCTTCTAAATCAGGTCTTGGCTAAAGCTGCAGAGCACTTCCACTTAGATACGCAGGGGGCACAGGAAGAGAGGGACTTTGCAGAGGAGCTAGTGGGGAACAAAAGACCTATTGCTCAAGCTATTCCTATTCTCAAATCAATAAAACGTAGAATTGATCCTTCCCTTCTCAATCGTAATCTCACTAAGGCTGTGAACCCCAGAATTGAGAAGATGTTCAGGGCCGCCCAGTCAGACCCTCTTTACATAAGGGGTCAACTCAAGCCCGACTCCTTGGTAATCACTAACACCAGAAAGAGAGCGGGGACACCTCTCATCATCGGAGGCTCCCCCAGCCAAGGAGAGCAAAAGAATCTACGGTCTAGGAAGAAAAGTAGCCTCCACTTCCGCTTACCAGGCAAGGATCGCCAATACCACCACTCTGCTGGCAAGCTATAATTGCTACCAGTGGGAGCAGGTAGCTGCTCTCATTGACTCCGCACCGGAACCACTAAAGGGTCAGTTGGCCCAAATCGCGTCGGAGGGTAGAGCCGTGTCCGGTTGCATTCTGAAGACAACCTTTGACGCCGCAGATAATGCAGGACGGCTCATTGCAGAAAGCACTGTCATTAAGAGGCACGCTTGGCTAAGACAGTCAGGGTTTAAACCCGAGACCCAGGCAACCCTTATTGACATGCCGGTGGAACCGAATGTCTTGTTTGGCAAAGCGGTAGAGGACGCACTAAAAACTGCCAAAGACAAGTGTGATACTATAAAGTCCCTAGGACAGTTTACTAATAAGCCAACTAATCAAAGAGGGAATAGTAATTTTCGCCGCTCACGTGGACAAAATTCCCAGAGGGGCTCCATTTATTCACAGGGACAGGGTACATCATGGGGTGGCAACCAGCAGACTACCCAAAGTTACGGCAGAGGTAACTATAGGGCCCGTGGTAGAGGCAGCCCCGGCAGAGGCAGTGGTACGCCTCCCGCAAAGCAGTGACGTTCCGCTCAGGGTCCCTTCCCATGCATCCCCAGTAGGGGGCGCATTTCCAACTTCACCCAAGCATGGGAAGGGATCACATCGGACAGATGGGTGCTGTCCACAGTGTCCGCAGGATACTGCATCGAACTGCTAGAGCGCCCCCGCAACCACCCTCCATATCAAAAGATACATTCACTGGACCACCAGAAGATCCTCCTCGAGGAAATGGTCAATCTTCTCGCAAAGGACGCGATAGAATTCATCCCGGGCAACCAGGTAAACAAGGGTACCTATTCAACTTACTTCCTTGTGCCAAAAAAAGATTTAACAATGCGCCCAGTATTAGACTTACGCCCTGCAAACAAGTGTCAAGCCCCAAAAATTTCGCATGACTACTCTCCAAGAAGTAATCCCCCTCCTAAAAAGGAGGGATTACATGGCAACATTGGATATGAAAGATGCCTATTTTCATATTTCCATGTTCCCAGCGCACAGAAGATTTTTGCGCTTCAAGTTGGACAGTCAGCACTACCAGTTCAAGGTGTTGCCCTTCGGTATAGCCTCGGCTCCAAGGGTATTCACCAAGGTACTGGCGGTGGCGGCAGCACACCTACGCAGGGAGGCAATCCAAGTGTACCCTTACCTGGACGACTGGCTCATCACAGGGGAGACCCCAGTAATTTGCAGATCAAACATCCAAAGAATGATCGACCTCCTCTTCGAATTGGGTTCCTCTATCAACGAGAAAAAATCAAGCCTGGTGCCAAGCACCTCCAAGCAGTTCCTAGGAGCTGTACTAAACACTCAAGAGGGTTTGGCCTTTCCATCAGAGGAAAGAATTCGGAATCTACTACTGCAAATTCCTCTATACCAGCCTGTTCGCCAGATAAGGGTGCGCAAAGCGATGCTTTTGCTAGGCATGACGGCGTCATGTATTTACCTGCTCCCCCACGCGCGCCTGCGCATGCGACCATGCAAGAATGTTTGGCGAAACAGTGGTCTCAGGCAAGTGGTCAGTGGGACGATCTAGTGGTTGTTTCGCCAACACTTGTACAAAGTCTTCACTGGTGGACAAGAGAGAACCTGTCAAAGGGGAAACCCTTTTACGATCCGGAGGTAAAAGCTGTAGTCACTACAGATGCGTCCCTGTCAGGGTGGGGAGCACACCTACTCCATCACACAGCTCAGGGTCTCTGGTCTCACTCAGTGGCCAAGAATCATATCAATTGGCTAGAACTCCTGGCAGTCTTCAGAGCACTTCGAGCGTTCGAACCCCACCTGTTGAACCTGTCAGTACAGATCCTAACAGACAGTACGACAACAATGTTTTACATAAACAAACAGGGTGGGGCTCGTTCGCCAAATCTGTCCAGACTTGCCCAGAAAATTTGGACATGGGCACTCAGACGGAACATTTACCTGTCATCTCAACATGTTCCATGGGATCTCAATTCACTAGCAGACGCTTTAAGCAGAGATCCCCTCCCAGAAGAGCACGAATGGTGTCTACACAGAGAAGTCGTAGAAAACATCTTCTCACAGTGGGGTTTCCCCACTATAGACCTATTCGCCACAAGCGAAAACAGGCAATGCCCAGGATTCGCATCCAGGTTCCCTCAGCCAGACTTCAAGGGGAACGCCCTGTGGATGAACTGGTCAGGGATGTTTGCTTACGCTTTTCCACCAACCCCTCTCATGAGGAAGGTGGTCAACAAGATGCACAGGGAATCGATGACGCTCATCCTAGTTGCTCCCATGTGGGCGAGTCAACCGTGGTTCCCACACCTACGCAGACTAGCAGTGTTCGAACCCATCAGACTCCCGTGCTGGCACAACCTTCTGTCCAAGCACCAAGGTCAAACAGTGCATCCTCAACCCAGCTCAATGAACTTGGCAGCATGGCTCCTGAAGTCATAGAGTTTGGGCATCTCAATTTACCACAGAGGTGCATGGACATCCTAAAAGAATCTAGGAAACCAAACACGAGGCACTGTTATTTTGATAAATGGAAGAGATTCGTTATCTGGTGCCACAATAAGCAAATCAACCCGGTTGATTGCACTCTTTCCAATATTGTCACCTACATGCTCCACCTGCTGGATGCAGGGTTGGTATTTAACTCACTCAAGGTACACCTGGCGGCGCTGTCAGCCTACACCACCTCCCACAACAAGGTTTTGTGGTGGAAAGTACCAGTGGTTAAAGCCTTCATGGAAGGGGTAAAGAGACTACACCCTCCAATTTCTAACCCACCACCAGGATGGGACCTTAATGTGGTGCTTGCTAAACTCATGGGCCCATCCTTTGAACCCATTCATTAAGCCAGTCTCAAACACCTGACCTATAAAACTGACGTTACATCCATAAGAAGGGTCAGTAAAATTCAGGCTCTGTCAGTGCAGGATCCTTTCTTTACTGTTCATAAGGATAAACTGGTTCTACGAACACACCCTAGGTTCTCACCTAAGTTCATTTCTAAATTCCACGTTAACTAGTCCATTGAGCTTCCGGCCTCCTTCCAAGAACCCAAAAGCTCTGCTGAGGTGAAACTACACACTGTAGATGTGCAAAGAGCGGTCCTCTACTATGTCGACAAGACCAGGCCGCTAAGAAAAACAGACCAACTGTTTGTCTCCGTAGCTACAGGCAGAGAGGGAGATCGCATCTCTAAAGGTGCCATCTCGAAGTGGATAGTCAATTGTATCCAGTTATGTTACTCTCTTTCAGAAAGAACTCTGCCTTTTACGCCAAGAGCCCACTCTACAAGAGGCACTGGGGCCACTCTGGCTTTCATTGCAAATGTACCCCTTGACACCATTTGCAAAGCAGCTACTTGGAGCTCTATTCACACTTTTACTCAGCACTACTGCATTGACACTCATTCCAAGACAGATACTCAAGTGGGACAAGCGGTTCTTAGACACCTGTTTGCTCATGACCCTTCTGACATCCCACCTCCTTCTTTTAACACTGCTCGCTACTCTATGCACAGCATGTGATCTAAGCAGATTCCACAAGTCTCAGAAGGGATACATTACTCACCATAATCGTATTTCTGATGCTTGTATCGGCTTAGATTCATATGCGCCCGCCCTTCCTCCCCTCTGAGAGAAGGCGCATGGATGCTTGTAGTCTTATCTATCAATCTGCTTGGATAATCTGTACTCATGCTACTCCTCATGCTACCTCATGTCAGAAAAAATACAATCTGAGGGTCCTTCACGCGTGAGGGATCATGGGTACAGTGGACGTCACACTTGGGATAGTATTACTGGCACGCCCTGTGTCGACGCCCATTTCCGAGTTTCGAAAAACAAACTGTAATACTCTGCAGCTCCCACTAGATGTCGGCCTATGCACAGCATTTGAATCTAAGCAGATACAAGCATCATAAATACGATTATGGTGAGTAATGTATCATATATATATATTTCTGATGTTTGTGAAATCTGCTTAGATCACATGTTGTGCATAGGCCGACATCTAGTGGAAGCTGCAGAGTATTACAGTTTGTTTTTCGAAACTCGTAAAGGGACGTCGAACAGGGTGTGCCATTTATATTATCCCTAGTGTGACGTCCCCTGTACCCATGATCCCTCACGTGTGTAGGACTCTCAGATTGTTTTTTTCTGCCACACTAGTCGGACGCATGTTGCGGAGTTACTTCGGGGCTAAGCCGTTTTATAGTTCAATTAATGTTAATAGTTCTCCTTTCCCACTTCCACTGTATCCCGAAGACCGACGCCGATGAAGATCGGAGAAATCAACCGTCAAGGACAGCTACGACGGACTCTGGGCCTCAGAAGGCCTATGGTCTCGGCCCTATCACTAGGGAAAGTGGGGCGGTGGTCATGTAGGTTCTCTATTCCCCCTTTTATATATATATTCGCCCCGCTGCCATATTGTACCTTAAGGAGAGTACTCCATTCAAATTCTGCCCTAAATGCAATAGGAAGTTTCCCTGGGGGCAATCTGTGTCTCCCACGAGACCACCCCGAGGCTACCTGTCGAGCCTGAAAGCTCTTCAAGCCGAAGACCGTTAAGGACCGCTCTACTAAGCTCTGGGCCCACTACGTCAGGCAACTAGAGGCCATGACGTAGAAGGGACATTGTGGGGACTACACCCGGCGGCAAAAGTGCTACACACTTTTCCACCACTAAATACATCAGCCCCGGCCATGACTCGACAAGCGTGTCGAGCAATCAGCACCGGACGACACCTCAAGAGCTGTCCAATGAATGTTTGTCCTCTGGGCATTCCCGTTCACCTCATGGCAAGGCCCAACCGTCTTTGGTTGAGAAAGGTGTTGCCAGATCAACAGTCCCAGAGCGTCGGATGGCGATACCGCACGGCACCCTGAAGAGGCTAGACGCGATGCGTCTCACCGTACACCCGAGATTTGACGTCCTTCTTAGAATCCCGCCTCCGAAACTCATTGCGATGCGTTGGACCCCTCGGAGGCCCCTAAAAAGTCTTGGTAAACACTCCTCTTGCCAGGGGGGAGAGGGGATAAGCAACAGAAAAAGGCATCTTCAGATCCCATGTTCATAGGGAGAAGCATAGGACCCCAAAGGTAACAGGGAAGTCCAAGGTTTCAGAACCTACCCAAAAGACAAAACTCATTCCTCCCACTGCTGAGAATATGGGCACTGATGAGGATATGGGCATCACTCTGGAACCAGTAATTTTTCCTAGTTCTAAAGAGTGGAGCTCAGCAGACATTGACAGGGTCATGACAAGGTTAACTTTCATGGCTAACTTTTATGAAAAGGACCCTAACTACTTTCGTAGTTACTCTAACACCCCTCCCACCTCTGCCCCTTCTGGGTCCAACGTAACACCTGTGTCCTCTCAACCCCCTACTAAGAAACACCGCTCAGACACACCTTTCCAGGGCTTGGTCTCAGACCCTTTCGTGGTGGAGCCTTACCACCCTGATTCCTATTGTGACGAGACAGAGCCTCAATATGTTGAGGACCAGGCGGGTGACCATTATTACGGGGATGACGAAGACCAGGAAGAGGATGATGAGGCTGAAGCTTACAACATTGACTCCCCGGTTCCTAAAGACCTCCCGGTGCATGACTCACCTGTAGACAACCAACCCCTCCTTAATGAGTTGCTGGCTAAGGTGGCCGCCCACTTCATTATTGACACAGGAAGATGGGGATTTCGCTGAGGAAATCCTATGGGATAAGAAAGCTATTACTCGGGCTATCCCATTGCTAAAGTCCATCCAGCGCAGGATTGATCCCTCGCTGCAAACCCCGAGTCTCACTCAAGCGGTTAATCCGTGGGTCGAGAAATTGTTCCGTTCCGCACCCTCCTAACCCCTGCACATTAAGGGTCAATTAAAACCTGATTGCCTGGTCGTGACAACCACAAGGAAGAGGGCGGGCACCCCGCTTGCTTCCTCAGAAGCACCTCCTGATAAGGAGAGCAAACGTCTCTATGGCCTGGGAAGTTGCCTCCACTGCGGCCTATCTGACAAGAATTGCCAACAGTGCCACCCTTTTGGCAAACTACAATTGCCATCAGTTGGAGGAAGTGTCCGCCTTGGCTTCCTCCGCACCCATCCCCTTAAAGAGCAAGTTGGCGCAGGTAGCAGGATAAGGGAGATTTGTGTCAGGTTGCATGTTAAATACTAAATTTGATGCAGCGGATAATGCTGGGAGGTTAATCGCTGAGGGCACTGTTATCAAGCGTCACGCTTGACTTGGACAGTCAGGTTTCAGACCTGAAACCCAAGCAACCCTAATAGATATACCTGTGCAGCCGAATGTACTATTCGGCAAGGCAGTTGAGGAAGCTTTGAAAACGGCAAAAAATGAGTATGAGACCCTGAAATATCTCGGTCAACAAACCCTCTGGACAGAGGGGTAACAACAATTTTCGCAGCTTTCGGGGCCAAAATTCTCAAAGGGGTTCCAATTATTACCAAAACCAGGGAACTTCATGGGGTAACAACCAATCCTCACAGGGCTACCCCAGAGGGCAGCGCAGGGGTCGCACACAGGGTAGAGGCAGCCCCGCCAGAGGTGGTACGCCACCCAACAAGCAGTGACGTTCCGCTTCAGGTCCCCTCCTATGCATCCCCATTAGGGGGGCGCATTTCCACTTTCACCCACGCATGAGAGGGGATCACTTCGGACAGATGGGTGCTGTCCACGGTGTCCGGAGGATACTGCATAGAGTTGCTAGGGCGCCCCTAGACCATCCTCCACGACAAAGAGTACACTTGCTGAAACATCAAAAGATCCTCCTCGAGGAGATCGCTGTTCTGCTAGCAAAGGACGCCATAGAGGTCGTCCCAGGCAACCAGGTAAACGGGGGTATTTACTCAACCAACTTCCTTATGCCAAAAAAATCCGACAATGCTCCCAGTATTAGATTTTCGCCCTGCAAGTATGTCAAGCCACAAAAATTCTGCATGACTACACTACACGAGGTAATCCTTCTACTAATAGGGGGAATTACATGGTAACATTGGATATGAAAGATGCATATTTTCATATTTCAATGTTCCCAGTGCACAGAAGATTCTTGCGTTTCAAGATAGCCAATCAGCACTACCAATTCAAGGTGCTGCCCTCTGGAATAGCATTGGCGCCAAGGGTATTCACCAAGGTTCTGGCGGTGGTGGCAGCACACCTACGCAGGGAGGCAATCCCAGTGTACCCTTACCTAGACGACTGGCTCATTACAGGGGAGTGCCTCCTGATTTGCAGACTAAACATCCCAAAAAAATATCTACCTCCTCTTCCAATTGGGCTTCTCAATCAACGAGAAAAAGTCAAGCCTGGTGCCAAGCACCTCAAAACAGTTCCTAGGAGCTGTCCTAAATACCCAAGAGGGGTTGGCCTTTCCATCAGAGGAAAGAATTCGAAATGTGATGCTGCAAATTGCTCAATATCAAGCCGGTCGCCAAATAAGGGTGCGGATACGCAAAGCTATGGGTTCGGTTATGCAGGATGGCGTCCTGCATTTACCTGGTTCCCCACGCGCGCCTGCGCATGCGACCCATGCAGGAATGGTTCGCGAAACAGTGGTCTCAGGCAAGTGGTCAGTGGGAGGATCTAGTGGTCGTTTCGCCAACACTAGTACAGAGTCTTCGCTGGTGGACAAGAGAGAATCTTACGAAGGGGAAACCATTCTACGATCCAGAGATACAGGCCGTTGTCACAACAGATGCCTCCCTGGCAGGGTGGGGAGCACACTACCTTCACCACACAGCTCAGGGACGCTGGTCTCAAACGTGGCTCAGACCTACATCAATCTGTTAGAACTTCTGGCTTCAAAGCATTTCCGGCGTTCAAACCCCTCCTATCCAACCAACCAGTGCAGATCCTAACAGACAGCACGACTGCAATGTTTTACTTTAACAGGGGGTCACTCGTTCTCAAAATCTGTCCAAGCTTGCCCAGCAAATTTGGAAATGGGCCCTCAAACGGAAGATTTACCTGTCATCCCAACATGTTCCGGGGGAGCTCAACTCGCTAGCAGACGCTCTGAGCAGAGATCCCCTCCCAGAGGAACACGAGTGGCGACTTCACGAAGAGGTTGTAGGAGACCTCTTCTCTCGTGGGGTTTCCCCGCTATAGACCTATTCGCCACAAGCGAAAAAAGGCAATGACCAAACTTTGCATCCAGGTTCCCTCAGCCAGGCTCCAAGGAGAACACCCTATGGATGAATTGGTCATGTGTATTTGCCTACGATTTTCCACCAACCTCTCTGATGAGGAAAGTGGTGAACAAGATCAACAGGGAACCGATGACGCTCATCCTAGTTGCTACTATGTGGGCGAGACAACCATGGTATCCACACCTGTGCAAACTGGCGGTGTGCGACCCCATAAAACTCCCGTGCTGGTACAACCTACTCTCCCAGCACGAGGGACTAACAGTGCACCCACAGTCACACTCTATGAACTTGGCAGCATGGCTCCTGAAGTCATAGAAATTTGGGCATCTCAATCTGCCACAGAGATGCATGGATATCTTGAAAGAATCAAGAAAACCAAACACTAGGCACTGTTACTATGATAAATGGAAATGTTTCGGAATTTGGTGCCAGAATAAGCAAATCAATCCCATTGATTGTACTCCATCTAATATTCTTACCTGTATGCCCCACCTACTTGATGCAGGGTTAGTTTTCAACTCCCTAAAAGTCCACCTTGTGGCCTTGTCAGCTTACACCACTTCCCATAATAAGATCTCATGGTGGAAGGTACCTGTCATCAAGGCATTTATGGAGGGAGTAAAGAGACTCCACCCTCCAATCTCTAACCCACCTCCAGGTTGGGACCTAAACCTGGGGAGCTTGTCTGATATGTATCTGCTTGGAGGGATCATGGGTACAATGGACGTCGCACTAGGGATACTATTATTGGCACGCCCTGTCAACGTCCTTTTTTGAGTTTCAAAAACAACACCACCACATCGGCGCAAACTGGTGATGTGCGATCCCATCAAGCTCCCGTGCCAATACAACCTACTCACCCAGCACGAGGGACTAACAGTGCACCCACAACCACAATCGATGAACTTGGCAGCATGGCTCCTGAAGTCATAGAGTTCGGGCATCTCAATCTACCGCAAAGATGCATGGATATCTTGAAAGAATCAAGAAAATCAAACACTAGGCACTGTTTTTATGACAAATGGAGACGATTCGTAATCTGGTGCCAGACTAAGCAGATCAACCCCATAGATTGTACTCCATCTAACATTCTAACCTATATGCTCCACTTGCTAGATGCAGGGTTAGTGTTCAACTCCCTAAAAGTCCACCTGGGGGCCTTGTCAGCCTACACCACTTCCCATAATAAGGTCTCATGGTGGAAGGTACCGGTCATCAAAGCATTTATGGAGGGGGTCAAGAGACTCCACCCTCCAATTTCTAACCCACCGCCAGGTTGGGACCTCAATGTGGTACTCGCTAAGCTCATGGGACCCCATTCAAGCCTATGTACAAGTCTAGTCTCAAAAACCTGACTTATAAAACTGCCTTCTTAGTAGCCATCACTTCCATTAGAAGGGTTAGTGAAATCCAAGCATTGTCAGTGTAGGATCCTTTCTTTACTATACATAAGGACAAGCTGGTTTTACAAACTCACCCTAGGTTCTCACCTAAATTCATCTCCAAATGTCATTTAAACCAGTCTATTGAGCTACCGGCTTTCTTCCAGGAGCCCAAAAGCTCTGCTGAGGTAAAACGCCACACACTGGATGTGAGGAGAGCGGTCCTCTACTACGTAGACAAGACCAGACCGCTAAGAAAGACAGATCAGCTGTTTGTCTCCATAGCACCAGGCAGAGAAGGTGACCACATCTCTAAGAATGCCATCTCTAGGTGGAGAGTCAGATGTATCCAACTGTGCTATTCCCGATCAGATAAAACACTGACTTTTACGCCAAGGGCCCACTCCACAAGAGGTACTGGAGCCACTCTGGCTTTCATTGCAAATCTCCCCCTAGACAGTATTTGCAAAGCAGCTACATGGAGCTCAATACATACTTTCAGTCAGCACTACAGCATTGACACTCATTCCAAGACAGATACACAAGTGGGACAAGCGGTTCTAAGACATTTATTTGCTCATGAACCTTCTCACATCCCACCTCCTTCTTCCATTGCTCACTAATCTGTGCACAGCATGTGATCTAAACAGATTTCTCCAGCCTCCGAAGGGATACATTACTCACCGTAATCATATTTGGGATGCTTGTATCTGCTTAGATTCACATGCAACCCACCCTTCCTCCCCTCGGAGAGAAGGCACATGGATGCTTATGAGCTTGTCTGATACGTATCTGCTTGGATACAATTGTACTCACGCTACACCTCAAGCTACCTCATGAACAATCTGAGGGACCTCGACGCGTGAGGGATCATGTGTACAGTGGACGTCACACCAGGGATCGTATTACTGGCACGCCCTGTCAACATCCCTTTTCGAGTTTCAAAAACAACAACTGTAATACTCCGCAGCTTCCACTAGATGTCGGCCTATACACAGCATGTGAATCTAAGCAGACGCAAGCATCAGAAATACGATTACGGTGAGTAATGTATCATATATGTGTACATTTATATATATTCAGTAAAAAGACTTTGTTAAAGGGACGTTATGGTTAAGTTGCGCTACTAAAAACCTATGAAATTCGGTGAAAAAACTTTGTTAAAGGGACGTTATGGTTCAAAGTAAAACCGAAAAACCCCTGAAATTCGGCAGTTATGGTAACATAAGCAACCATAACTCGCGCCACCGTGCACTGCTAACACTAACACCCAGGACATCAAAGATGACATCACAAATGTCATTGATGACATCAGTGATGACATCACATGTACTTTTCATAAAAACTCTGTACAAGGGATTCTTATAATGCTGACCAAAAACTGTCAAGGATCATTGGGATAAATATCATGAGCTAATTAGTGCATTAAGCAATGCATTGATATAAATAGCATTCTATTATGAAGTTCTATCCAGTATACTAAGCTACTCATGCAGAAACATAGGCAGTGTGTGTAGCATACATGATGAAGGTGCCATATTCATAATCTTGCCATGTTGAATACTGAAATGATAACTGCTTTCTTATTAGAGTTTTGCGTACTGTGAAACATGTAATAAGTAGATAATAAAACCCACTTAATACATAATTATTCCAGACAAAACACAAAGAGACAACAACACATACAAATATGAGTATATACAGGGACAGTGAAGTAAACAAAAAAGCAGAAGTAGTAGCAGAAAGAGTTCATAACGTAACTGATTGTCTTTATGCAGAGAAACTATTGCTCTGTTTCAAAGCTGCTACTTAACATATGTATGTGTATCACATGATGTGACTGCACCCAAAGGAAAAGAGAGTGAGTATAATGTATACAAATATGAGCACATACAGGGAAGGTAGAGTAATAAAAATAAAACTATGAGAAAGTGCTGATAACCCTAATGATTATCTTCATGCACAGAAAGGATTGCTCTCTTTCAAGCCTGTGTCTTCCGCTATGTATATGTTTCATATGATGTGACTTGACCCTAAATCTACAAATATAGTACCTTTTCAATTTTTACTTCCTGACTGTTACTGAAGAAAACTATGTGGCTTCAATATGTCAGTAAAGGATAAAAAGGGAGAGCCAGCCATGTGATGTCATCAATGACATTTGTGATGTCATCTTTGATTTCCTGGGTGTTAGTGTTAGCAGTGCACGGTGGCGCGAGTTATGGTTGCTTATGTTACCATAACTGCCGAATTTCAGGGGTTTTTCGGTTTTACTTTGAACCATAACGTCCCTTTAACAAAGTTTTTTTTACTGAATTTCATAGGTTTTTAGTAGCGCAACTTGACCATAACGTCCCTTTAACAAAGTTTTTTCACTGAATTTCATAGTTTTTTAGTAGCACAACTTAACCATAATATCCCTGACTTCATATACATGTAACATAGAACATACTAACCCCCTCGTAGTGATTTTCATGTCCGCGGACTACCGCCATGTCCGCGGACATATCGAAAATCTGAGCGTGGTGAATGTCAATTTAAATAGTGTGCCCCATTTCCCCTTTGAAGTTGGCTCTGAAAAGAGCCGTTTTTTTTTTTTTTTACAGATGCTTGACAGACACCTGTTATTTTGTATTTTTTTTCTTGTTTTTTTTTTCTTACTTTACTCCTAAAATCTTCACATAACCTTCTCCAAAGCAACCCTTACATTCCAAAATAGAAAGGCATTTCCCGTAAAAGATAAAGAAATGCCATCTTCTTTAAAATTAACAGCATTACTGGCATCAATATTCTCATTATTACAGAAGAACATACCAGCTCTAAGCATGAAGGCACACATGCCTCGGTTGATGACACACCTAGAAATGTTTTGCTGAGGACAAAAAACTGAACTATTGTCCCATATTGCCCTAGGTAGTAATCCAGAAAAAATTACTTTCGCATTTGGAAGGATCTTCATTACGGCTTGAACCATGCGTTCCAAATCAGCCAACAAAGTAGGGGCACTGACGTTGCCCAAATGGAAAGCACCATAGTGCAAAACTACCACATGCGGACTGTTCATCGTGGCCATATCCTCACAAACTTGTACAATTCCCTGTACATTGCAATCAGGCACAGTGCTCCACACCACCTCCACTCCTTTCACATCAAAGTTCTTTGCAACATGCCTGCATTGAGCGTACTGTTGTAAACCATACACAAACATATCTCCAAGCACCAACACCCTGACTTTCTCTACTTCTGCCATCTTCACCACACACAGTCTCTTTCAACACAAATCCACAACCTCGACATGTGATTGGCTGATCCGTACAGTCTTCTTTCCATGTTGGATTTCCTGGAAAAACCCGGATGTAGCACGCCCTGTCCACGAACAGCCGCGGTGTCCGCGGACGGCGTCCACTTTACTCTCTGTGCCATTCCCTCATTGCATACAGCTAAGCAATCACACAATACGAATAACGTCCTCAGAACACCCCCCTTTTGTGAATTTTCGAACATTTCAGGACAATTATCATTTCATTATTCAACATATTAACATTACAAATATTATACTTTCATCTTGTACTCTGCACACAATGCTATGTTTCTCCATTAGTAGCTCAGTATACTAGATAGAATCCCATAATACAATGCTATTTATATCAATGCATCGTTCAAAGCACTAATAACGGTATGATATTTATTACAATATCCTTGACACTTTTTTCGCAACATTATAATAAAAATCCCTAGTACAAAAATTCCATGAAAAGTACATACACATGTGATGTCATCAGTGATTTCATCAATGACATTTGCGATGTCATCTTTGATGTCCTGGGTGTTAGTCTTAGCAGTGCACGGTGGTGGCGCGAGTTATTTTTCATAGCTTACCATAACTTGTGATTTTCAGGGGTCTTTCGGCTGTACTTAGAACCATAACGTCCCTTAAACAAACTTTTTTTAATATCACGCAAACAATATACAAACATGGCGTGCAAAAACCAACTTCTCACAGATGGCTTTACACAGAATGTTGCAAAGTAAGAATTTATGCTCGTTCACAGCGAAGGTCAGCTGCTTCCATTTTTTTCTCGGGCCCCGGAGAGGCTCACAAAGCGGACTATAAGGTTGTATTGTGTTTTGACTTTGACAGACAGAGATTGTGATGAAAGACTTCTCTTGAAGGAGTGTTGCTAAAACGTAAGAGAAGATAAGGATGAAATTTCTGAAACGCAACCACTTTTATATATTATATCAGTATGCGAAAGATCGTTCGCACACGCGGAGTCGTATTTTGGGACTGCACTACTCGTAGACAATGGAAATTGCAATTGTACTGTAAGTAACCCTTTAGATTATTTTATACCAAATATAATTACACTAGCGTAGCATTAAAGACCGCTCAAGTTGAACTTGTTCATTGAAAGTGGCATAATGTTTTCTACCGTGCACTATCACCGCCAAATTGATCCCCTGTCGGTTTAGAGGCCTCTGAAAAAGGCAGAGGACACAGGGTGGGTTAATAGAAATAATTTAACCGGTCTGTAGCTGGTCAAGTGCTCTACTCGCTGTGCCACTTCACTGTAGCCTGTCAAGTGGCACAGCGAGTACAACGCTCATTTTGACATCCGTGTACAGCTTGCTATCGCAAGTTCGAATCCCGGCAAGGCCAAACTCAGCCTTCATCCTTCCGTGGTTGATAAATGAGCACCACATACCGTGGTTAATAATAAGCACCGCTTAGATACCTCACGGTTCTTAGCGCTATATGAATGGGAAAATATTATTATTTTATTATTAACATACTCCGTTGCACTATCTTCGATAGCAAATAGTTTCACGCCCTAATAAATAAAATGATGATTTTTAATGAAGATCGGCTGGTGAGACTAATTTATGTTTTTTAAAACAGGTATGTGGCCCCATTTTGCCTATGTCACGATTTACAGACTCCAGCGGATGGGTCTTCAACTGCCAGGTGCAGGTCCAAATATGCAACTTCATGACCCTCACCATTTTATGGGACAATCGCCAAGGACCAATATGCCCTTACGCAGTACTAGCGGCTACAAACAACATACCAACCAAAAGGGTGGTCTAATGGCTCGTTGTTGGAGCAACCTTCCGATTATCAGAGCGACCATTTACTGCTTTTATCATAAACAAACAGCCTATCTACCGCAAAGGAACAACGCGTGGCTCAAAATAAACTTTTGCTGATCGACAGCAGAGACAATAGCAAATCGCTGAATATTCACTAAACATTTCATGTGAAATAAATGTACTTTACCAAATGTACAATCCTGCTGTTTACTTTTAAACCACAGTTTCATATTCCGAATTGTGGCGCACTGAGTTGTAAGCTGATCTAACACCCTCTGTACCGCAAAGGAACATCGCGTGCCTCAACATGAACTTTTGTGGATCGACAACAAAGACAAATGCAAATTGCTGAATATTCTCTAAACATTTGATGTCAAATAAATGTACTTTACAAAATTTACAATCTTGCTGCAATCACTGTTTCATATTCCGAATTGTGGCGCGCTGTGTTGTGACATAATATGTGTTGTCTTCCGGGTTCTGTGTAAAGTCACTTAGGACTGCAGAGGACTGGGCGCGTTTGATGACGCACCCTGTAACGTCACGGAGAGAGGCGGGGAATATGAATGCTTTGATAATATCAGGCTTAGGGGCAGGAGATATGATTTAGTGTCGCAAAAGCAAGTCAGCCAGGTCAATAGCGCCAGTCATAGGATTATCACATAATGTCGGCGCACACCAGCCGGATTTATCGTTTCTTTAGTGGACAAAAAGTCAGTTGACGCCCATAGGAAATTGTACTATTAGCGGACAAAAGGAATGGTCTTAAAACACTTTCACCCTGACAACGAACAATACAAACAACGTTCTCAGAACACCCCCATTTTGTGTAATTGCAACCATTTCGGGGCACCACGAGTGTTCTTAGAACACATTCAACTAGACAGATTACAATACGGACAGCGTCCTGAGGACACCCCCAGTTTGTGTATTTACGAACAATTAAGTACACCGCGAATGAGTACACCGCAAGTGTTCATAGCTAATTTTTACCTTCCTTGCGAACAAAAATGACACATACTCCGTCCTCTAAACACCCCACCATTTAGTTTATTTACAAAATGTCAGAACAGCCGTGTTCTCCGCGGACAAATCGAACGCAACAAAAACGTCTAGCACATAAAAAAACAAAACATTGAACCTATCTCATACTCCCCCACCCTCCCCAAACACTCTTACACACCAACACACGGCACTAAATACAATTTTTTATCCACGTTTCACCGCGTTGTACGCGATCAACGGCGAATACAAGATGGCGGGCGCCACAGAAAATCTGACGCGCTCCACGCCCCTCGCCGTCCAATCAGCGAACATGTTGCATGTCCGCGGACATGAAGCAAGGCCATGGGCCAATCGGGGAAGTCCGTCCGCGAAGCGAACACAGATATCACTAATTTTTTTGCCTTATGTTTTGGTCATTTTATAAAAAACTACTGGACGGATTTACACCAAATTTGCAAAAGCACGCTTTCGGGACCAAGCCCCCGCTCATGCCGCAAATTTGGTGTAAATCCGTCCAGCGGTTTGGCCTGTGGCCGTGCGCAAAGTTTTTTTCCATTATGTCTATAGGAAAAAACACAAGTTTTGGGACCCCCCCCTATAACTTTCCCCCCCCTGGACGAATCCTCATCAAACTTTGCAAAAAATTTCAGAGTGGGCCATATACTTTTTTGCAAAGTTTGGTGAGGATTCGTCCAGAGGGAGCGAAGTTATAAGCCGCCCAAAAAATGCTCTTCCTATGGAAACATCAATTTAACCATAACTACATGGACGCTACCGCGTCCATGTAATATGTGTATATGTATAAATGTTTGATAATGGTTATGTTTATTTATAAAGCGTCTAAACACAGGCAGAGTTTCAAAGCACTCAAGGAGGGTGGGAACACAGGGAAAACAGTCGCTCAGAGCCCTTGAAGTTCAGAGACGATAACAGTCTGCACAGGCAGAGTAGGTGAATATGATACTTTTAACAGTTTAGATACAGCAAATAGGTCTGACAGCGTTTCTGTGTTTTTTTTTCAAGTACACATTAAGGGGTGAAGAAATGGGAGAACAGACAGACGATCTTCAGGCAGAGCAGCTTTCAGATCGTGCAAGTGCAGGGCGGGGATCCAAGTGCACCCAGTTGGTAGAGACTGGGGTAAGTGCGGAGAGAGAGAAGCTCTCTTGAATTTATTACAAGTGAAGTGAGAGGGGTGGGGTGCAGGGCCCTGAAGCAAGTGCAGAGAGGACTGGCGGGGGTGCCAGACACCTGTGAGACTCTGAGGCACACCAGGCGGCCTGTCAGCAAGCTGTATGGAAAAGGAGGGAGAGATGGAAGAGCAGAGAGCTAGGTTAGCAGGATCACTGTGCTAGGTTAGCACTGTCGACCGCGTGGCCTCGGCCCTCCGGCCAGGCCCTTACAGTAGGGAGAGTGGGGGCCTGGGTTTATTCTTCTTCAAGAATTTGTTTCCTTTTCCCTTCTCTTTCTCTATTTGGTCTGGCTGCTGTCACCCTATGTTATGGAGAGGACGGCCTTTACATTTTGCCTGTCGTGTAGCGGCAAGTTTCCCTGGAAGGACACCCATCGCTATTGCAATCAGTGTCTGCCTCGAGACCACGACCAGCACTCCTGCAAGTCCTACAAGTTCTTTCGACCCAAAGCATTGAAGGACAGGTGGACTAAATGGTGGCCGGCCTATGCTATGCAGGCCGAAAGCCATTCCCCCGTTGGCGCCGTCACTTTGGACGACGAGGAATCCATCGGCAGCCATGGCTCCGAATTAGAAGCAATTGACCTTTTGGTGCAACCTTCAGGCTCCCCAATGCCCGGCCCGACAAACAGGCCACCGGTTCTGTTATGGGGAGTTCACACCCCTGCGAAAAGGGCACACATGCATCACAAATACCTAAATACACAACCACTAAGGCCTCCTTGATGGAGTCATCAAAGAAGCGTGCTACGCCAACAAGGCCACAGAAAACTTTGATGGCGCCTCCCGTATCTGGCGGTTCAGTGCCCTCCACGCAACCGTCTTCGTGGCATGCGACTGGGCATCACTCTGCAAAGGGCATTCACCCAAAAAAACATAGTCGCTGACACACCATCCAAAGGCGCTTAAGCACCAAAGGCTTTGGAGGAGTTGTCGACCACAATGCCACCATCTGGTGCATCAAGACCTTCCATTCAGCCGCCAGAAATATGCAAAAGCCTTGTGGCTATTATTTCGGCAGATACAGAACAAAAGGGCACCCCCTCTTTTCGAGATGAGTACTCTGAAGCCCCCAGCCTCTTCCGAAGGCCTGATTGGGAAAATCTCCCCCCTCTGGGCAAGTCTTTCCACCTCCAGACCCTTCTGCATCTTCCCTGTGGACTAGGGAGAGATTTGAAAATTATATGGACAAAATGGCCCAATTTATTGACCTTTCAGACAAATATATCACTCCCAAAAGACATAGGGAAGAGGACTCCTGCCCATTCCACATACATTGCAGAAATGTCTCAGCTCTGCGCAAGGCCACCAAGAGGAATCTTGGATGTCTCAGAGCAGGAAGATACCTATGAGGACGTTAACCCATTTGCTCAGGACACAGCTGACCAAGGCACAGACTGGGACCAGGATCAATCGGGGGATCAGGGCCCTTGGCTATCACCAACACACACCCCTGACCTGGACATCATTTGTCTAGATCCCCCTTCTTCGCCTCCACAAAGGGAGTTTCACCTGTGGATGACCAAATGCTATTCAATGCCATTTTAAAGAGAGCTGCTGATCATTTCGAGATCGCAACACATGAGGCAGTCACTTACTCTGACTTTGTTGAGGATATCCACAACGAGAAGCTTCCAACTAGTCAGGTCATCCCCTTACTCAATTCCATAAAAAAGTGCCTAGCTCCTTCTTTGTTGTCACCGTCCCTCACTCGGGCAAAAATGTATTCCCACCATCTCCTTCCAACCCACTATACATACGGAGTCATGCCACACTGGACTCCCGGCTGGTTACAACCACTAGGAAAATGGCGGGGGTTCCACTGCCCAGGGCGGAAGCCCCACCAGATAAGGATTATAAGAAATGTTATGCCCTCGGAAAATGAATCACTGCCTCTGCGGCCTATGCAACTAGGATTGCTAAGAATACAACTCTCCTGGCAAGCTACAGCGATGTCCAGTGGGACCTGTCCAGGATGGCCTTCAAGAGGTCCCAGAGCCCACCCGATCACACCTGCTGGCGATCGTGGTTGAGGGCCGACAGTTTAACCACAATATATTAAATACTCTGGACTCTGCTGAGATTGCTGGACGCACCCTAGCCCAGGGGACTTTATTCAAGAGACATGCCTGGTTGAAGAACTCTGGCTTTAAACTACAAACTCGGGCCTCTCTTATTAATAAACCGGTCGAAGACTCCAACATTTTTGGAAAAGCTGTCGATGATGCCCTGGAGACTGCCATGAAGGAGCACGAAATGCTGAAATCACTCGGCCAGATCACGGCCAAGCCCTTCCACCAACGTGGAGGCTCTAACTCCTGCCGTTCCTTTCGTGAAAATCTTTCTCCCAGTCTCCCCATGTTACGCTTACCTGGTCTCTGCGGGGCCGTTGGGGCACGGTTGCAGCCTGTAACGCTCACCTGATTCTCGCAGAGGCGCCGGTCTTGACTGGGCGACTACCGTATCTTCAAAGGTGATGTGTAGCACCCGGTTGGCTCTTTGGGCTGGACCTCTGTGCACTGTATGCCTGATGTGTAGAGTAAGATGTCTGCAGATAGAAAATATGGGGTTAATGAACTGGGGTTATTGGGGTGTCCCTATCTCTTTCCTCTTCTCCTCTCCTGTAGACCCCCAAAGGTTAACGCTCTCACCTTAGGTAAGTGAATGCCGAGCTCTCCATCTGCCTCGGGGCAGGGTGCTGTAACCAGTTTCTTCACTGGATAGGTAGCGCAGGCCTCTTGACTTCAGAGGACTGCTGTCCGTCGTTTACTGCACGAACGGTAAGTTTCGAGTCGTTCAAATGTCTTTTAAAGTCTTTAGTAATGATGTCTCTTGTTTTGCAGGGTTCCGGCGATGGCGGATGACGGGCTGAAATGAGTTGAAGATGGAGCCCGTGTGATGAATAGAAGCGCCTGGAAGCACGTAAGTAAGCGCTTGTTGCCTGCTTCACGATGCGCTCTAACTGTCTTTTTATTTTGCAGGTACGAGTTCGGAGCGGCTGCAGGGTGCCGGAATACCCACTGGATTAGATGTGGAAAGGAGTAATGGCACGTGAGTATTAAAGTTCCCCAATGTCTTTAAACGCACCTTGTTTTGTCTTTCAGATGCGGGATGCAGCGCCGAAGGCCTCCGGAGCGTGCGAAGAGTTGGTAAGCTTTTGTCTTTCAGATGCCGGAATGCAGTGTGAAGACCTCCGGAGTGCACGAAGAGTAGGTAAGCTTTTGCCTTTCAGATGCTGGAATGCTAACCTGTTCTTTCTTGTCTTTATAGGTGTTGCTGAAGACTGGATTCAGGATGGTAAGCCTTTGCCTTTCAGATGCTGGAATGCTAACCTGTTCTTTCTTGTCTTTATAGGTGTTGCTGAAGACTGGATTCAGGATGGTAAGCCTTTTTCCTTAGGCCCAGGACCGGATGCAGAAGACACGATGAGCGTTCTGCTGCAGAGGTTGCAGAATAACGCAAAGCAAGATTCATCCACCGGGTGTGGTTTAAATAGCCTCCTGTAGTGCTTAGGTGTCTCCTTCCACAGCCACGCCTAAGTAAGAAAAGAGTTCCTGGTAAGAAAAGAGTTCCTGCCTTCCAGAAGAGTTCCAGTGTTCTGAATCTAGGGAGTGGCTCCAGCCCCACCCAACAGGAAAAGTAGTTCCAAACAGAAGAGGATCAGAGGCTCAACTGGCAGGCAAGTAAGCAGCATGGTCTGCTGAAGGTAAGTCCACCCAAGCATTATGAGCCCGGCGCTTCCAGCGCTGGGACTGGGCATATTTATGAGCCTGGTGCCACTGGCGCCAGGACTGGGTCCAAAAGGTCCCAATTGGGACTGGTTGGCACTCGGAACCTGGGTTATGGATCTGCTTCCAAGGGAGTTGGGAAAACCCTGACCTTTTGGAAGCAGAGATCATGACAGTACCCCCCCTCAAGGCCCCTCCCAAACCGGGCTTCTCCGGGGGTTTTGGCTTGTCAGGAAATGTTCGGTGAAATCTTTTGATTAGGCGAGGAGCGTGGACATATTCAGCAGGTTCCCAGGATCTCTCTTGGGGGCCGTAGCCTTTCCAGTCAATTAGGTAGAATAGTTTAGATTTGGAGATCTTGGAGTCCAGAATGCTTTTGACTTCAAACTCGAGTTCTCCATCCACTAGGATAGGTTTTGGAGATTTGGTTAGTCGGGTTTGAGGTTGCACGGGTTTTAATAGAGAGACGTGGAAGACCGGATGTATCTTCATGTGCGGGGGCAAGTCCAACTTGACCGCTACTGGGTTTACTATGGTAGTGATGGAATAGGGACCAAGGTATCTTGGGTTGAATGTGCGTGGCCCTTTTAGAGATAGATATTTGGTGGACAACCAGACTTGATCCCCTACTTGATAGTGAGGGGCTTCCTTCCGATGTTGATCTGCTCCTTTCTTGTATTGTTCTTTAGCCCTTTGAAGGTGAGAAACAGCTTCCTTAAAGGCTTGGGTGATTGTAGAATGCAGGTAGTCTACTGCTGGTGTTTCAAGATCTTGGAGGGGATCCAACTCCGAGGTTCGAGGGTGACTGCCGTACAAAAGAAAAAACGGGGTTTTCCCAGTTCCCGAATGGACAGAGTTATTGTAGGCATACTCGGCTATCCAAAGGATATCTTTCCAAGTTTTTTCAGTTTGTTGCAGCATGCAGCGTAAATACTGTTCCAGAGTTTGATTGGTCTTCTCGGTTTGTCCGTCGGTCTGAGGGTGGTGACTGGTCGATAGTCTCACATCAATTTGAGCCGACCGACAGCAACTTCGCCAAAAATGAGAAATAAATTGACTACCTCGATCCGAAATTAGAACCGAAGGAAAACCGTGCAGTCGGACGATGTTTTCGAGAAATTCTCGGGCCAGAGTTGCTGCTGTTGGCAAGCCTTTGAGCGGAATGAAATGCGCCATCTTGGAGAATAAGTCCACGATTACTAGAATCGTATTGTATCCGGAGCATGGAGGTAGATCGGTGATGAAGTCCATAGAAAGCGTATGCCAAGGGCGAGGTGGGATGTCAATAGGGCGTAAGAGGCCTGCTGGTCTTTCCTTTTGACTCTTGTTTTGGGCGCATACTCCACAGGACATTATAAAGTCTCTGATATCTTTTTTCCAAGACTGCCACCAGAAGTAGCGCTTGATCTTTTCTGAGGTCTTGGCTATACCGGGATGACCTTCCATTAAAGAGTCGTGATAACAAGAGATTACTTTTTTCTGTAAATCTGTGCTGGGTAGGTATAATCGTTCTTGGAAATACAATAAGTTGTCCTTTACTGCAAAGTCCTTTCCCTGCAGATGCCAATTCTGTATGTCTGCTGGAGTTACAAGTTGCCTGGCTTTATCCTTAACTTCCTCTATGGATTCTGTGGCGATTACACCCAGAATTCTTTGTTCGGGAATGATTGGTACAGGTTTAGGGTTGACCAAGTGTTCTTCCACTCCCATCCGAGAAAGGGCATCGGCTTTACCGTTCTTTGTACCAGGTCGATAGGTAATTATGAAGTCAAACTCGGCAAAGAATAATGCCCAACGGAGTTGTCTAGAGGATTGGGCTTTTGCGGTCTTCAAATATTGCAGGTTTCGGTGATCCGTAATCACAGTAACGGTGTGTCGGGCCCCCAGCAGATAATGCCGCCAAGCCTTAAAGGCAGACTTGATAGCCAGAAGTTCCTTGTCAGTAATCGTGTAATTGATTTCAGGAGGCGAGAATTTGCGGGACCAAAATGCCACGGGATGCAACTGATTGGTTACCGGGTCCTTTTGTGATAGAACTGCCCCCATGGCAAGGCTTGAAGCATCAGTTTCCACGATGTAGGGGAGTTCGGGGCGAGGGTGTTTTAAGATTGGTGCAGAGATAAATTTAGTCTTCAAATCCTGGAAAGCTTGTTCCGCCTCGGTAGACCATTCAAAACGTTTGTTTTTCTTTAACAAGGCAGAGATGGGCTGGACTATTCGAGAGAATTCGGGGATAAACCTGCGGTAAAAGTTAGCGAAGCCTAACATGCTTTGCACACCTTTTACGGAGGATGGTGATGGCCATTTGAGAACTGCATCGACCTTCTTTGAATCCATACGCACTCCGCCAGGTGATAATATGAATCCCAAGAATTCAACTTCAGTCATGTTGAAAACACATTTTTCCAACTTAGCGAAAAGTTTGTGTTGACGCAATCTTTCGAGGACCATTTTCACGTGTTTCCGATGTTCAGATTCCGATGAAGAATAAACGAGGATGTCGTCAATGTAAACAACAACACATACATCTATGAGCTCTCTGAGGACATCGTTCATGAAATATTGAAAGGCGGCCGGGGCATTGCAAAGTCCGAAGGGCATGACCTGATATTCAAATAGCCCATACTTGGTGCGGAAGGCCGTCTTCCATTCATCGCCCTCTTTTACTCGTACCAAGTGGTAAGCTCCTCTAAGATCCAGCTTTGTATATATGCATGCTTTTCTGACTTGGTCCAGGAGTTCAGGGATCAAAGGTAACGGATATCTATTCTTAACGGTGATCTGGTTCAGGGAGCGATAATCGATACAAGTTCTAAGGTCTCCTTCCTTTTTTGGAACGAAGAACAAAGCTGAAGAAGCAGGGGACTTGGAAGGACGAATAAACCCATTTGCCAGGTATTGATCCAGGTATTGTCGAAGGTGAAGGTTCTCAGGCTCGGTGAGGGCATAAATTCTACTACAAGGAGGAGTAGATCCAGGTATCAGGTCTATCTGGCAGTCATAAGACCTATGAGGAGGTAGAGAGTTAGCCTGATCCTTCCGGAAAACATCTTGGTATTCTAGGTATTCGGGAGGTAACTGGGGAGTCTCTGAAGAAATTGCGGCCAGTGCAACACCAGGTGGAGGGTGACAAGTAGAGACACATTCTGGAAACTGGACCGTTCTTGCTCGCCAATCGATCAGAGGATTGTGTTTCTCTAACCAAGGTATTCCTAGAATAATCTGAAACTGAGGGGCCTTGATCACATCGAACACGATCTTCTCATGGTGTCCATCTTGACTTACTAGCGTCACCTCTTGAGTGGTATGCGTTACTGGGCCGGAGGCTATCTCCGTACCATCCACCGTAGTAATGACGTCCTTTACAGCCTTGGGACAAAGAGTTAGATTCATCCTCAAAACCATTTCATGATCCACATAATTGCCGATGGCACCGCTGTCGACGTAAGCTTCAATTGCATGTAATCGATCCGGATTATCAGGGCTAATGAGGACCATAGGTATCACGAAATGCGAGGTCACGGAACTGGTTTTCACGCTCGGCAAGAGGACCTCTATTCTTGTCGGGCGAGGTCGTTTCCCTGCTCAGAGTTTGTAACTTTGGTAACTGCAGCTCCTACTGCCTTCTTGGCAGGTTTCACCGGACAGTCTCGAAGAAAGTGCCCTGAGTTTCCGCAATATAGGCATAATTGCAACTGTTTCCTCCTTTCCCGCTCCCTTTGTGTTAGAGGACCTTTCAGACCCCCTATTTGCATGGGCTCCGCGGAGTCTACTCCTTTGGAAGGAGTTGGCGGTTTGGAAAATACTCGAGCATCACACTTGGAACGATCGGCCTTCCTGTTCTGCAGCCTGTGATCTATTTGAACAACCAAGTCTATATAATCCGAACAGTCTTGTGGGGGATTCACTACTTGGGCTAAAACGTCTTTGAGCTCTCCACGTAGACCTCTATAAAACAGCGTAATCCTTTTGTCCTCAGGCCATTGAGTTTCCACTATTAGTCTATTGAAAGATGCAATATAAGCCAAAAGGTCTTGATTACCCTGTCGCAACGAAAGAAGCTCATTGTCCAAGGCCTGCCCCTGTGAATGTCTTGCGAACAGTTTTTCCATACTAAGCTGAAAGGCTTGAAAATCATGGAGAACCGGATCATCTTGATTAACTAGAGGGATCGACCAGTCTGCCGCATTGCCACTAAGGTACGAAAGTACAAAAGCTACTTTTGCTTGATCAGTTGGAAAGGCTGCTGGCCGGCATAAGAAGTGCAACCGGCACTGATTGATAAATACTGCAAACCTCTTTGGGTCACCAGAAAATCGTTCGGGCGGAGCCAGAGGTACATTCCCAGGTAGGTTGATCTGCACTGGATTCATAGAGGATGTTGAAGGAAGATTTGCCCCTGATGCGGGTAACGGGGTCTGTCCGGCTTGTGACTGTAGCACTTGTCTAGCAAGATTGTCTGTTCTCTCCTTGGAAATAATTAGTTCCCTTCTTAGAGCATTCGTTTCCTGACGAGCTGCATGCACTTCTGCCCTTAGTTCCCCAAGTAACCGGGCTAGGGGGTCAGTATCCGAGGTTTCCATAGCGCCTGGGCGAGAGTTTTGCGGTAGGCTTTGCGTTCTGTAACGCTCACCTGATTCTCGCAGAGGCGCCGGTCTTGACTGGGCGACTACCGTATCTTCAAAGGTGATGTGTAGCACCCGGTTGGCTCTTTGGGCTGGACCTCTGTGCACTGTATGCCTGATGTGTAGAGTAAGATGTCTGCAGATAGAAAATATGGGGTTAATGAACTGGGGTTATTGGGGTGTCCCTATCTCTTTCCTCTTCTCCTCTCCTGTAGACCCCCAAAGGTTAACGCTCTCACCTTAGGTAAGTGAATGCCGAGCTCTCCATCTGCCTCGGGGCAGGGTGCTGTAACCAGTTTCTTCACTGGATAGGTAGCGCAGGCCTCTTGACTTCAGAGGACTGCTGTCCATCGTTTACTGCACGAACGGTAAGTTTCGAGTCGTTCAAATGTCTTTTAAAGTCTTTAGTAATGATGTCTCTTGTTTTGCAGGGTTCCGGCGATGGCGGATGACGGGCTGAAGTGAGTTGAAGATGGAGCCCGTGTGATGAATAGAAGCGCCTGGAAGCACGTAAGTAAGCGCTTGTTGCCTGCTTCACGATGCGCTCTAACTGTCTTTTTATTTTGCAGGTACGAGTTCGGAGCGGCTGCAGGGTGCCGGAATACCCACTGGATTAGATGTGGAAAGGAGTAATGGCACGTGAGTATTAAAGTTCCCCAATGTCTTTAAACGCACCTTGTTTTGTCTTTCAGATGCGGGATGCAGCGCCGAAGGCCTCCGGAGCGTGCGAAGAGTTGGTAAGCTTTTGTCTTTCAGATGCCGGAATGCAGTGTGAAGACCTCCGGAGCGCACGAAGAGTAGGTAAGCTTTTGCCTTTCAGATGCCGGAATGCTAACCTGTTCTTTCTTGTCTTTATAGGTGTTGCTGAAGACTGGATTCAGGATGGTAAGCCTTTGCCTTTCAGATGCTGGAATGCTAACCTGTTCTTTCTTGTCTTTATAGGTGTTGCTGAAGACTGGATTCAGGATGGTAAGCCTTTTTCCTTAGGCCCAGGACCGGATGCAGAAGACACGATGAGCGTTCTGCTGCAGAGGTTGCAGAATAACGCAAAGCAAGATTCATCCACCGGGTGTGGTTTAAATAGCCTCCTGTAGTGCTTAGGTGTCTCCTTCCACAGCCACGCCTAAGTAAGAAAAGAGTTCCTGGTAAGAAAAGAGTTCCTGCCTTCCAGAAGAGTTCCAGTGTTCTGAATCTAGGGAGTGGCTCCAGCCCCACCCAACAGGAAAAGTAGTTCCAAACAGAAGAGGATCAGAGGCTCAACTGGCAGGCAAGTAAGCAGCATGGTCTGCTGAAGGTAAGTCCACCCAAGCATTATGAGCCCGGCGCTTCCAGCGCTGGGACTGGGCATATTTATGAGCCTGGTGCCACTGGCGCCAGGACTGGGTCCAAAAGATCCCAATTGGGACTGGTTGGCACTCGGAACCTGGGTTATGGATCTGCTTCCAAGGGAGTTGGGAAAACCCTGACCTTTTGGAAGCAGAGATCATGACACAGCCCTCCCAGGATCTGGCTTCCCTGGATCAGGCTTCTTCCCCTGCTCCCGTGTTGTGAACTGCTCTGACGGTTGGAACTGCCTCTGTTAAACTATGATGATGAGCTCTCCGTCCTTCTTCTCAAAATGCAGGGGCGCTTTAATTGGGCTTAGTTCCTTCACTGGCCTTCATGCGTGGCAGCCCAGACCGGCTGTGACTGATCCACTTCTAAGGTATATGTTCTTCAACAATGATTATTGTCCGTATTCGTTAGCAATGTTTTTTCCACACGATTAATGTTCATATCCCTAGTAATGTCTTTCTTTCTCCGTAGTAGGTGATGAAGGCCCAGTGGAATCGTGTTGCTGGAAGTGAGCCCGAATAGAGCCCCGAGGGGTCCACAATGTCCCAAATAGATTGTAAGTTTGAGCCCTACGGTCAGCGCGAGGGTTAAGTAGCGCGCGACCTTAGCAAATTTTCTGTATGTGGTTTCTGACCTTGATTGACCTTTTCTTCTGCAGGTATGGCCTGGCAATGCCTGACGAGGAGCAGATGTTCGAAAACCTGTCGGCGGGTGATAAATGACTGTAGCCGGTAGGATGCTGGCCAAGGAGAACTCCTGCGTAAGTTTTCAAACTCCGGAACAGGTAAGGAGGGCTGCAGGTGGTAGTATTGCTGGAGTCAGGTAGGTGCGCTCTAGGCGATGGTAGATGGTGTTGCTGAAAGCAGGTAAGATGAGTTTCAGGTGAAGGCAGGATTCGTCTCGGGCGATGGATTTGCCGGAAATGGGTAAGATGCGCTTCAGCAATGGTTTTGCTGGAAGACAGGTAAGAAGCGCTGGCATGCAGGCGGGGCAGGCTTAAATAGCCTGCTCCCAGCCACGCCCCTTTGCTCTGCTTGATGGCTCCACCCTGCCACTCCCAGAAGATGCTGCACGTGTAGCCCAATGCATTCCTATGGCCATGCCCGGGCTGGGTGCACGTGGGGACTCAGCAGGAGATGAAATAGCACGTGCACTAGGAATAAAGTGTGCAGAGCACACTTTCTCATGAGCCTGGCGCCAAAGGACCCTTTAAGTGATGTTAGTTGTGGTTCTTGCCCTGTGGCCATGACAGCACTCCCCCCTCAAGGCCCCTCTCACAGGCAACCTTCCTCCTTGTCTTGGTTTGGTGGGGTTATTACAATAATATTGTCTGACTGTGGGGCATGAACAAATTCACTAGGCTCCCATGTTCAGTCTTGAGGTCCATAACCTTTCCAATCTATCAGGTAGTACAGTTTTGATTGTACTAACTTGGAATCCAAAATGTTTTTGACTTCATATTCCGGTTCGCCTTCCATGATGTCGGGTACGGGTGGTGGTTCGATCCGAATATCTGGCTTCATTGGTTTTAAGAGAGAAACATGGAATACAGGATGGATCTGCATGTTAGTTGGCAAATCCAATTTCATGGCAGCAGGATTAATGATGGCCTTGTTGGGATAAGGTACTAGGTACCTTGGACGGAAGGCTCGGGGTCCTATCAATGCAATGTTCTTGGATGCCAACCAAACCTTATCCCTGACTTGATAATTCGGGGCCTTCCTTTGATGTCGGTCTGCAAATTTTTTCTGTTGTTCTTTGGCCCTGGTCAGAGTCTCTGCTGCCTCTTTAAGGGTTCAAGAGATAGTCTTGTGCAATGTTGTGACTGCTGGCATTTCCAATTCATCAAGTGAATCAAAGGTGGATGCTCGTAGATGCCGACCTTGCACTGTATAGAACGGGGTCTGTCCGGTGCTAGTGCTAGTAGACAGAGTTTTTGTAGGCAAATTTGGTCAACCAGAGGAGGTTTTTACAGGACTCCTCAGTTTGTTGCAGCATGCACCTTAGGTATTGCTCCAGGGTCTGGTTGGTCCTCTCAGTTTGACCATCAGTTTGGGGATGGTGACTCGTGGAGGGCAATCTTGGCTTTTTTGCAGCACCTCCTTCAGAGAGCAGAGATGAATTGTGTTCTCCGTTCTGAAATTAATACCGACTGGAAACCATGTAACTTGACAACTTGCTCCAAAAACACAGTGGCAAGGGCGGAAGCAGTTGGAAGCCCCATTCATGGAATAAAATGGGCTATTTTGGAGAATAAGTCCACAATAACCAGGATTGCATTATATCCATTGCAGGGGGACAGATCGGTGATAAAGTCCATAGAGCGCACATGCCATGGTGCTGCTGGTACAGTCAAAGGACGTAATAACCCTGCAGGACTTTGCTTCTGAGATTTGATTTGTGCACACACACCACAGGTGGTGATGAATTGGGCCACGTCTCTTCTCCAGGTTGGCCACCAATAGCCCTTTGGGATCTTGGCCCAGGTCTTGGCGATTCCAGGATGTCCTTCCACTAAAGATTTGTGGTAATTTGCTATTATCTGATTTTTCAATTTTTTGTCCTGAATATATAGTCCTCCTTGAAAATAGGGTAAATCATCCTTGATGGAGTATTGGTCTTCCTGAGCTAACCACTCCTGTTGTGCAGTTTGGTTCATCTGAGATCGAAGACCAATTTTTAAATCTTCCGAACAGGTGATTGCAGCAGTTTGGTTCTGAATTTGTTGTTCAGGAATAATGGCCACAGGCTCAGATGTTGTGAAGGCTTCCTTGTCTTCTCCCATGCGTCATTGGGCATCGGCTTTTCCATTACGCACTCCTGGTCTGTAAGTAATGTCGAAATCGTATTCTGCAAAGAAAAGCGGAGCTTGCATGAGGATTGGTCCCTGGCTGTTTTTAAATACTGTAGATTATGGTGATCTGTAATTACAGTGACACTGTGTCTGGCTCCCAGAAGATAGTGTCGCCATGTTTTGAAGGCTCCTTTGATTGCTAATAGTTCCTTGTCAGTAATTGCGTAGTTTAACTCCGGCGCTGAAAACTTACGGGACCAAAATGCTATGGGATGTAGTTGTCCTGTATCCGGGTCTCTCTGCAACAAGACGGCTCCCATGGCTATGCTGGAGGCATCTTTTTCGACCGCATATGGCGGGTCGGGACAGGGGTGGCGAAGAATTGGTGCTGAGGTGAAGGCCAGTTTCAGTTCCTGGAAAGCGTTTTCTGCCTCGGGGGACCAAAGAAATTTTGTATTCTTTCTCAATAAGGAAGTGATTGGATTAATTATTTGCGAGAACCTGGGGATAAATTGTCAATAAAAATTGGCAAAACCGAGCATGCTGTGTACTTCTTTGGTGGATGTTGGTGACGGCCACTGAAGGATCGCTTCCACCTTGCGGTTATCCATGTGAACTCCTCGTGGTTTAAGCATGAAGCCCAAAAATTCCACTTCCGTGACATGGAAGAAGCATTTTTCTAATTTGGCAAACAGCCGGTGTACACAAAGTTTTCCAGAACGGCTCTTACTTGGCCGACGTGATCCTCCTTGGACGCAGAGTAAATAAGAATGTCATCCATGTACAAGAGTACGCAAACGTCCAACAATTCGTGAAGCACATCGTACATGAAGAATTGGAACGCCGCTGGGGCATTACATAATCCGAAGGGCATGACCTGATATTCGAAAACTCCAAATTTGGTTCGGAATGCCGTTTTAACCCTCACAAGATGGTAGACCCCTCGTAGGCCCAGTTCAGTGTAGATTTGGGTATTCTTTACTTGATCTAGATGCTCCGTGATGAGTGGTAGGGGATATCTGTTTCTCACTGTGGTTTGGTTCAGTGCTCTATAATCTATACAAGTTCTTAAATTGCCTCGAGCTGAGGAGGCAGGGGACTTAGACGGGTGGATGAAACCTTTGGCTAGGTACTGGTCCAAGTAAGACTTCAGATGCTGGTTTTCGTGCTCTGTTAGAGCGTAAATCCGACTGCAGGGAATTTGTGCTCCTGGTACCAGATCGATTTGACAGTCGTAAGGTCTGTGAGGAGGTAGGGTGTTTGCTTGCTCCTTCTGGAACACATCCTGGTAATCCAGATATTCCGGGGGTAGGGAAACGGAGAGTCCCAAGATAGATTTAGTTTTGCTTTTCTCTTCTTTGTGGTAGAAGATGTTAGTGCATTGTGGAGGAAAGGTCAGCACTCCTGTTCACCAGTCGATCCTTGGGTTGTGTGTTTCCAGCCACGGTATTCCAAAGATCACCTGGAACTGGGGAGCCCCAATAATATCAAAGGAGATGTCTTCTCTATGACCATCCTGACACATCAGCATGACTTTGTCGGTATGTTGCTTCACTGGGCCGGATGACAACTGAGAACCATCCACCGCTGTGATGTTTTCCGACTTGAGCTTTTGCTGGAGAGGAAGGCCTATTCGTGCAGCCAGATCTTGATCAATATGATTTCCCACCACCCCGCTATCAATGTATGTCTCCAAGGCATGTACCTTTGTCGGTTGCTGATTGTTGACCAAAAGTACCGGGATGACCAGGTGTGAGATCTGTACAGATTCCTTCTTTTTGCTTGACAAGTGGACCCCTACGCTTGTCGGGCGCTGGAGTTTTCCGGTTTTTGTTATTTTTCTCCATTACTGTCATGATCTCTGCTTCCAAAAGGTCAGGGTTTTCCCAACTCCCTTGGAAGCAGATCCATAACCCAGGTTCCGAATGCCAACCAGTCCCAATTGGGACCTTTTGGACCCAGTCCTGGCGCCAGTGGCACCAGGCTCATAAATATGCCCAGTCCCAGCGCTGGAAGCGCCGGGCTCATAATGCTTGGGTGGACTTACCTGCAGCAGACCATGCTGCTTACTTGCCTGCCAGTTGAGTCTCTGATCCTCTTCTGTTTGGAACTACTTTTCCTGTTGGGTGGGGCAGGAGCCACTCCCTAGATTCAGAACACTGGAACTCTT
Organism: Ambystoma mexicanum; assembly: GCF_040938575.1. NCBI lineage: Eukaryota > Metazoa > Chordata > Amphibia > Caudata > Ambystomatidae > Ambystoma > Ambystoma mexicanum. Next base: position 315,376,981 of record NC_090925.1, read on the forward strand.
CTGGAAAGCAGGAACTCTTTTCTTACCTAGGCGTGGCTGTGGAAGGAGACACCTAAGCACTACAGGAGGCTATTTAAACCACACCCGATGGATGAATCTTGCTTTGCGTTATTCTGCATCCTCAGCAGCAGAACGCTCATCGTGTCTTCTGCATCTGATCCTGGGACTAAGGAAAAAGGCTTACCATTCTGAATCCAGTCTTCAGCAACACCTATAAAGACAAGAAAGAACAGGTTAGCATTACGGTCTTCAGTGACAGCTCTTCACTTACCTGGTCCATCGGCTGTCACCAACGCCTCGCGCTGCATTCCGGCATCTGAAAGACAAAGGCTTACCTACTCTTCGTGCGCTCCGGAGGTCTTCACACTGCATTCCGGCATCTGAAAGATAAAAGCTTACCAACTCTTCGCACTCTCCAGAGGCCTTCGGCGCTGCATCCCGCATCTGAAAGACAAAACAAGGTGCGTTTAAAGACATTGGGGAACTTTAATACTCACGTGCCATTACTCCTTTCCACATCTAACCCAGTGGGTATTCCGGCACCCTGCAGCCGCCCCGAACTTGTACCTGCAAAATAAAAAGACAGTTAGAGCGCATCGTGAAGCAGGCAACAAGCGCTTACTTACGTGCTTCCAGGCGCTTCTATTCATCACACGGGCTCCATCTTCAACTCACTTCAGCCCGCCATCCGCCATCGCCGGAACCCTGCAAAACAAGAGACATCATTACTAAAGACTTTAAAGACATTAGAATTACTCGAAACTTACCGTTCGTGCAGTAAACGACGGACAGCAGTCCTCTGAAGTCAAGAGGCCTGCTCCCCTTATCCAGTGAAGAAACTGGTTACAGCACCCTGCCTCGAGGCAGATGGAGAGCACGGCTTTCACTTACCTAAGGTGAGAGCGTTAACCTTTGGGGTTCTACAGGAGAAGAGAAAGGGAAGAAGAGAGAGACATTCAATAACCCAGTTCATTAATCCCACATTTTCTATCTGCAGACATCTTACCCTTCGAGCCAGACATACAGTGCACAGAGGTCCAGCCCAAAGAGCCAGCCGTGTGTTACACATCACCTTTGAAGATACGGTATACTCCCAGTCAAGACCGGCGCCTCTACGGGAATCAGGTGAGCGTTACAGAACGCAAAGCCTACCACAAAACTCCCGTCCAGGCGCTATGGAAACCTCGGATACCGACCAGCTAGCCCAGTTACTTGGGGAACTAAGGGCAGAAGTGCATGCAGCCCGTCAGGAAACGAACGCTTAAGAAGGGAACTGATTATTTCCAAGGAGCGAACAGATGATCTCGCTAGACAATTGCTACAGTCACAAGCCGGACAGACCCCGTTACCCGCATCTGGGGGAAATCTTCCTTCTACATCCTCTATGAATCCAGTGCAGATCAACCTACCTGGGAATGTACCTCTGGCTCCGCCCGAACGATTTTCTGGTGACCCAAAGAGGTTTGCAGTATTTATCAATCAGTGCCGGTTGCATTTCTTATGCCGGCCAGCAGCCTTTCCAACTGATCAAGCTAAAGTAGCTTTCGTGCTTTCGTACCTTAGTGGCAATGCGGCAGACTGGTCGATCCCTCTAGTAAATCAATATGATCCGGTCCTCCATGATTTTCAAGCTTTTCAGCTCAGTATGGAAAAACTGTTCGCAAGACATTCACAGGGGCAGGCCTTGGACAATGAGCTTCTTTCGTTGCGACAAGGTAATCAAACCTTTTGGCTTATATTGCGTCTTTCAACAGACTGATAGTGGAAACTCACTGGCCTGAGGACAAAAGGATTACGCTGTTTTATAGAGGTCTACGCGGAGAGCTTAAAGATGTGTTAGCCCAAGTAGTGAATCCCCCACAAGATTGTTCGAACTATATAGACTTAGTCGTTCAAATAGATCACAGACTGCAGAACAGGAAGGCCGATCGTTCCAAGTTTGATGCTCGAGTATTTTCCAAACCGCCAACTCCTTCCAAAGGAGTAGACTCCGGGGAACCCATGCAAATAGAGGGTCTGAAAGGTCCTCTAACACAAAAGGAGCGGGAAAGGAGAAAACAGTTGCAATTATGCCTCTATTGCGGAAACTCAGGGCACTTTCTTCGAGACTGTCCGGTGAAACCTGCCAAGAAGGCAGTAGGAGCTGCAGTTACCAAAGTTACAAACTCTGAGCAGGGAAACAACCTCGCCCGACAAGAATAGAGGTCCTCTTGCCGAGCGTGAAAACCAGTTCCGTGACCTCGCATTTCGTGATACCTATGGTCCTCATTAGCCCTGATAATCCGGATCGAGTACATGCAATTGAAGCTTACGTCGACAGCGGTGCCATCGGCAATTATGTGGATCATGAAATGGTTTTGAGGATGAATCTAACTCTTTGTCCCAAGGCTGTAAAGGACGTCATTACTACGGTGGATGGTACGGAGATAGCCTCCGGGCCAGTAACGCATACCACTCAAGAAGTGACTCTAGTAAGTCAAGATGGACACCATGAGAAGATCGTGTTCGATGTGATCAAGGCCCCTCAGTTTCAGATTATTCTAGGAATACCTTGGTTAGAGAAACACAATCCTCTGATCGATTGGCGAGCAAGAACGGTCCAGTTTCCAGAATGTGTCTCTACTTGTCACCCTCCACCTGGTGTTGCACTGGCAGCAATTTCTTCAGAGACTCCCCAGTTACCTCCCGAATACCTAGAATACCAAGATGTTTTCCGGAAGGATCAGGCTAACTCTCTACCTCCTCATAGGTCTTATGACTGCCAGATCGACCTGATACCTGGATCTACTCCTCCTTGTAGTAGAATGTATGCCCTCACCGAGCCTGAGAACCTTCACCTTCGACAATACCTGGATCAATACCTGGCAAATGGGTTTATTCGTCCTTCCAAGTGCCCTGCTTCTTCAGCTTTGTTCTTCGTTCCAAAAAAGGAAGGAGACCTTAGAACTTGTATAGATTATCGCTCCCTGAACCAGATCACCGTTAAGAATAGATATCCGTTACCTTTGATCCCTGAACTCCTGGACCAAGTCAGAAAAGCATGCATATATACAAAGCTGGATCTTAGAGGAGCTTACCACTTGGTACGAGTAAAAGAGGGCGATGAATGGAAGACGGCCTTCCGCACCAAGTATGGGCTATTTGAATATCAGGTCATGCCCTTCGGACTTTGTAATGCCCCGGCCGCCTTTCAATATTTTATGAACGATGTCCTCAGAGAGCTCATAGATGTGTGTGTTGTTGTTTACATTGACGACATCCTCGTTTATTCTTCATCGGAATCTGAACATCGGAAACACGTGAAAATGGTCCTCGAAAGATTGCGTCAACACAAACTTTTCGCTAAGTTGGAAAAATGTGTTTTCAACGTGACTGAAGTTGAATTCTTGGGATTCATATTATCACCTGGCGGAGTGCGTATGGATTCAAAGAAGGTCGATGCAGTTCTCAAATGGCCATCACCATCCTCCGTAAAAGGTGTGCAAAGCATGTTAGGCTTCGCTAACTTTTACCGCAGGTTTATCCCCGAATTCTCTCGAATAGTCCAGCCCATCACTGCCTTGTTAAAGAAAAACAAACGTTTTGAATGGTCTACCGAGGCGGAACAAGCTTTCCAGGATTTGAAGACTAAATGTATCTCTGCACCAATCTTAAAACACCCTCGCCCCGAACTCCCCTACATCGTGGAAACTGATGCTTCAAGCCTTGCCATGGGGGCAGTTATATCACAAAAGGACCCGGTAACCAATCAGTTGCATCCCGTGGCATTTTGGTCCCGCAAATTCTCGCCTCCTGAAATCAATTACACGATTACTGACAAGGAACTTCTGGCTATCAAGTCTGCCTTTAAGGCTTGGCGGCATTATCTGCTGGGGGCCCGACACACCGTTACTGTGATTACGGATCACCGAAACCTGCAATTTTTGAAAACCGCAAAAGCCCAATCCTCTAGACAACTCCGTTGGGCATTATTCTTTGCCGAGTTTGACTTCATAATTACCTATCGACCTGGTACAAAAAACGGTAAAGCTGATGCCCTTTCTCGGATGGGAGTGGACGAACACTTGATCAACCCTAAACCTGTACCAATCATTCCCGAACAAAGAATTCTGGGTGTAATCGCCACAGAATCCATAGAGGAAATTAAGGATAAAGCCAGGCAACTTGTAACTCCAGCAGACATACAGAATTGGCATCTGCAGGGAAAGGACTTTGCAGTAAAGGACAACTTATTGTATTTCCAAGAACGATTATACCTACCCAGCACAGATTTACAGAAAAAAGTAATCTCTTGTTATCACGATTCTTTAATGGAAGGACATCCCGGTATGGCCAAGACCTCAGAAAAGATCAAGCGCTACTTCTGTTGGCCGTCTTGGAAAAAAGATATCAGAGACTTTATAATGTCCTGTGGAGTATGCGCCCAAAACAAGAGTCAAAAGGAAAGACCAGCAGGCCTCTTACGCCCTATTGACATCCCACCTCGCCCTTGGCATACGCTTTCTATGGACTTCATCACCGATATACCTCCATGCTCCGGATACAATACGATTCTAGTAATCGTGGACTTATTCTCCAAGATGGCGCATTTCATTCTGCTCAAAGGCTTGCCAACAGCAGCAACTGTGACCCGAGAATTTCTCGAAAACATCGTCCGACTGCACGGTTTTCCTTCGGTTCTAATTTCGGATCGAGGTAGTCAATTTATTTCTCATTTTTGGCGAAGTTGCTGTCGGTCGGCTCAAATTGATGTGAGTCTATCGACCAGTCACCACCCTCAGACCGACGGACGAACCGAGAGGACCAATCAAACTCTGGAACAGTATTTACGCTGCATGCTGCAACAAACTGAAAAAACTTGGAAAGACATCCTTTGGATAGCCGAATATGCCTACAATAACTCTGTCCATTCGGGAACTGGGAAAACCCCGTTTTTTCTTTTGTACGGCAGTCACCCTCGAACCTCGGAGTTGGATCCCCTCCAAGATCTTGAAACACCAGCAGTAGACTACCTGCATTCTACAATCACCCAAGCCTTTAAGGAAGCTGTTTCTCACCTTCAAAGGGCTAAAGAACAATACAAGAAAGGAGCAGATCAACATCGGAAGGAAGCCCCTCAATATCAAGTAGGGGATCAAGTCTGGTTATCCACCAAATATCTACCTCTAAAAGGGCCACGCACATTCAATCCAAGATACCTTGGTCCCTATTCCATCACTACCATAGTAAACCCAGTAGCGGTCAAGTTGGACTTGCCCCCGCACATGAAGATACATCCGGTCTTCCACGTCTCTCTATTAAAACCCGTGCAACCTCAAACCCGACTAACCAAATCTCCAAAACCTATCCTAGTTGATGGAGAACTCGAGTTTGAAGTCAAAAGCATTCTGGACTCCAAGATCTCCAAATCTAAACTATTCTACCTAATTGACTGGAAAGGCTACGGCCCCCAAGAGAGATCCTGGGAACCTGCTGAATATGTCCACGCTCCTCGCCTAATCAAAAGATTTCACCGAACATTTCCTGACAAGCCAAAACACCCGGAGAAGCCCGGTTTGGGAGGGGCCTTGAGGGGGGGTACTGTCATGATCTCTGCTTCCAAAAGGTCAGGTTTTTCCCAACTCCCTTGGAAGCAGATCCATAACCCAGGTTCCGAATGCCAACCAGTCCCAATTGGGACCTTTTGGACCCAGTCCTGGCGCCAGTGGCACCAGGCTCATAAATATGCCCAGTCCCAGCGCTGGAAGCGCTGGGCTCATAATGCTTGGGTGGACTTACCTGCAGCAGACCATGCTGCTTACTTGCCTGCCAGTTGAGTCTCTGATCCTCTTCTGTTTGGAACTACTTTTCCTGTTGGGTGGGGCAGGAGCCACTCCCTAGATTCAGAACACTGGAACTCTTCTGGAAAGCAGGAACTCTTTTCTTACCTAGGCGTGGCTGTGGAAGGAGACACCTAAGCACTACAGGAGGCTATTTAAACCACACCCGATGGATGAATCTTGCTTTGCGTTATTCTGCATCCTCAGCAGCAGAACGCTCATCGTGTCTTCTGCATCTGATCCTGGGCCTAAGGAAAAAGGCTTACCATTCTGAATCCAGTCTTCAGCAACACCTATAAAGACAAGAAAGAACAGGTTAGCATTACGGTCTTCAGTGACAGCTCTTCACTTACCTGGTCCATCGGCTGTCACCAACGCCTCGCGCTGCATTCCGGCATCTGAAAGACAAAGGCTTACCTACTCTTCGTGCGCTCCGGAGGTCTTCACACTGCATTCCGGCATCTGAAAGACAAAAGCTTACCAACTCTTCGCACGCTCCGGAGGCCTTCGGCGCTGCATCCCGCATCTGAAAGACAAAACAAGTTGCGTTTAAAGACATTGGGGAACTTTAATACTCACGTGCCATTACTCCTTTCCACATCTAACCCAGTGGGTATTCCGGCACCCTGCAGCCGCCCCGAACTTGTACCTGCAAAATAAAAAGACAGTTAGAGCGCATCGTGAAGCAGGCAACAAGCGCTTACTTACGTGCTTCCAGGCGCTTCTATTCATCACACGGGCTCCATCTTCAACTCACTTCAGCCCGTCATCCGCCATCGCCGGAACCCTGCAAAACAAGAGACATCATTACTAAAGACTTTAAAGACATTAGAATTACTCGAAACTTACCGTTCGTGCAGTAAACGACGGACAGCAGTCCTCTGAAGTCAAGAGGCCTGCTCCCCTTATCCAGTGAAGAAACTGGTTACAGCACCCTGCCTCGAGGCAGATGGAGAGCACGGCGTTCACTTACCTAAGGTGAGAGCGTTAACCTTTGGGGTTCTACAGGAGAAGAGAAAGGGAAGAAGAGAGAGACATTCAATAACCCAGTTCATTAATCCCACATTTTCTATCTGCAGACATCTTACCCTTCGAGCCAGACATACAGTGCACAGAGGTCCAGCCCAAAGAGCCAGCCGTGTGTTACACATCACCTTTGAAGATACGGTATACGCCAAGTCAAGACCGGCGCCTCTACGGGAATCAGGTGAGCGTTACAATTACCATTTCTGTATCACATGCACTCCTTTTGGGAGGTTTGACTGGGCAGTCCCGGAGGAAATGTCCTGCTTTTCCGCAGTATAAACAAAGTTGTCTCCTCTTTTCTCTCTCTGCCTTGGAAATAGGAGCCCGTAATCCTCCTATCTGCATTTGCTTGGTTGGTTCATGGGTTTTGATTGGATTGTCCCAGGGTCGCATATAGACCGTCCTCTCTTCAGTTCTTGTGCGATCCATTTTTCGATTCTGCAACCTGTGATCAAGTTGTACTGTCAGATTGATGTACTCAGCACAACCTTCTGGAGGATTGACCACCTGGGCTAGCACATCCTTTAATTCCCCACACAACCCCCGATAAAAGAGCGTGATCCTCTTCTCTTACGGCCAATTTGTCTATGCCACGAGACGATTAAAGGTGGCAATATAAGTCAGCAGATATTGGTTCCCTTGTCTGAGGGACAATAGTTATCCAGGACTTGTCCTTGGTTGTGCCTAGCAAACAACTTTTCCATTTCTAGTTAAAATTCCCCAAAGTTTTGGAGCAGAGGATCATCCTGGTTTACTAATGGTATCGACTAGTCCGCTGCACTAACACCTAAATATGAGAGAACAAAGGCGACTCTTGTGCTATCATTAGGAAAGGCTCCAGGTCGGCACACAAAGTGAAGACGACATTGGTTCATAAATATAGCATATTTGTTTTGGTTGCCGGTAAAACGTTTGGGCGGGGCCAGTGGCACGGCCCCTGGAAGTACCACCGGACTGGCGGCGATGGCTGCGGTGTGGCAGGTTGTGCAATCCCCGGTAATGGAACCTGACCTGCATGTGTCTGAAGCATCTGCCTTGCCAAGTCATCAGTTTGTTCTCAGGCTACAATTAGGTCCCTTCGCAAGGCATTGGTTTCTTGTCTTGAAGCATGAACTTCGGCCCGCAATTCCCCCAATAATTGGGCCAACTGGTCAGTTTCCGAGGTCTCCATAACGCCCAGGCAGAGATTCAGAGAGGCTTTGCATTCTGTTACGCTCACCTGGTCTCTGCGGGGACACTGGGGCACGGTTGCAGCCCTCCCAGGATCTGGCTTCTCTGGATCAGGCTTCTTCCCCTGCTCCCGTGTTGTGAACTTCTCTGATGGTTGGAACTGACTCTGTTAAACTATGATAACTATGATGATGAGCTCTCCATCCTGCTTCTCAATTGCAGTGGCGCTTTAATTGGGCCTAGTTCCTTCACTGGCCCTCATGCGCGGCATCCCAGACCGGCTGTGACTGATCCACTTCTAAGGCAAATGTTCTTCAACAATGATTATTGTCCATATTCGATAGCAATGTTTTTTCCACATGATTAGTGTTCATGTCCAAAATAGATGGTAAGTTTGAGCCCTAAGGTCAGCCCGAGGGCTAAGTAGCCTGCGACCTTAGCGAATTGTCTGTATGTGGTTTCTGACCTTAATTATCCTTTTCTTCTGCAGGTATGGCCTGACGATGCCTGACGAGGAGCAGCTGTTCGAAGACCTGTCGGCGGGTGATGGATGACTGTAGCCACGAAGATGCTGGCCGAGGAGAACTCCTGCGTAAGTGTTCAAACTCCGGAACAGGTAAGGTGCGCTGCAGGCGGTAGTATTCCTGGAGTCAGGTAGGTGCGCTCTAGGCGATGGTAGATGGTGTTGCTGAAAGCAGGTAAGATGAGCTTCAGGCGAAGGTAGGATGCATCTCGGGCGACGGATTTGCCAGAAACAGGTAAGATGTACTTCAGCAATGTTTTTTCTGGAAAACGGGTAAGATACGCTTCTGCAATGGTTTTGCTGGAAAACAGGTAAGATGCGCTTCAGCAGTGGTTTTGCTGGAAAACAGGTAAGATGCACTTCAGCGATGGTTTTGCTGGAAACAGTTAAGAAGCGCTCCATGTGGCAGTGAGTGTTACGCTGCATGAGCAGTCATGCGGGCGGGGCAGGCTTAAATGGCCTGGTTCCAGCCACGCCCCTTTGCTCTGCTTGATGGCTCCACCCTGCCACTCCCAGAAGATGCTGCACGTGTAGCCCAATGCACTCCTATGGCCACGCCCGGCCTGGGTGCACGTGGGGGCTCAGCAAGAGATGAAATAGCACGTGCAGTAGGAAAAAAGTGTGCAGAGCACTTTCTCACGAGCCTGGCGCCAAAGGTGCCATGACTGGGTCCAACTGGACCCTTTAAGTGATGTTAGTTGTGGTTCTTGCCCTGTGGCCATGACACCCCAGGGACAATATAGCTCTGGAAGTACCCCCTGGTCCTCCGGTCAAGGCTCTTATGGTAACAACCAGTATCAACAAAGAGGTCCTCGTAGAGGCAGGAACTCTCCTCCTACAAGCTCCCTGGCCTCTGCCTTAAACTGAGTCGCCAATTCGGGTCCCCTCCAGCACCTCCCCAGCCAGGGGTCTCTTATCATTCATTCACGCCTGGGAGGGGGATGACATCAGACCAGTGGGTGTTAAAGACCGTCACCCACGGTTACTGCATCGAGTTTCACTGACCACCTCGATACCGCCCACCGAAAAGCAGATGCCTGTCACCAGAACACCTGCACATCCTGCTGGAAGAGGTTCAAGTTCTTCTGGAAAAGGGCACCGTAGAAGTTGTCCCCATTCACCAGGTAAACAAGAGTATTTATTCAGTGTACTTCCTTGTACCTAAAAAGGATCTCACAATGCGCCCTGTGTTAGACCTGCGCCCAGCGAACAAGTATGTCAAACCTCAGAAATTCAGAATGACAACACTGCAGGAAGTAATCCCACTGCTGCTGCAGGGGATTACATGGCCAGACTGGATATGAAAGATGCATACTTTCATATTTAAATGTTGCCAGCACACAGAAAGTACCTCAGGTTCATGTTAAAAGACACCCACTATCAGTTCAAGGTTCTCCCCTTCGGCATTGCCTCAGCTCCACGGGTGTTCACGAAGGTACGGGCGGTAGTAGCTGCTCACCTGCGCAGGCAATCCTTCCCAGTCTATCCTTACCTCGATGACTGCCTCATAGCAGGGGATTCGTACAGAACATGGCAAACAAATACCCAGAAGACGGTACATCTCCTCTTCAACCTAGGTTTCTCGATCAAAGAGAAAAAGTCCAGTCTAAACCCCAGCCAAGTCCGACAGTTTCTAGGGGCTCTAATTCGGTATCCACGGGGACGTCACTCAGCCTGTTCTGACCTCTTACGACCTCGAATCCTTCCCTGGAGTCTACTTGACTGGAGACTGGGCCTTGTTTTCTTGGAAAGTGTGCTCTCCGTCCTGCTTTCAGCGCAGGGGCGCGTTGATTGATGCGGGCTTGTTGCTGCCTAGTTACTTCACTGGCAAGAGTCTGACAGGTAAGTATAATGAGTCTTTTGAACAGTTTTCTAACTTCATTCCTTTCCTTCCTTAGATGATGGCCGGCGTCCGGGGATGGCGACGTGCTGCTGGGATGAGTAGCGCTGAAGGTGAGTGAGAGCGCGATGCGACCCTTTCGTATTTGTATTGAACTGAGTTATTTTCCTGTTTCTTTTAGGTGCCGCAACGTTTTCAGCGTGGATGCCAATTATGAAGAAGAAATGCAGTGAGTAAACGCGGTATTCGGCGCCTCTAGATGTTTCCACGCCAACCTGGAGTGTCTTTTCCTTCTTGCAGATGGAAGAGAAGTTCCGGAGACGGAGTTCCCCCAGAGCAGCTGGGATTCAGGTAAGCGTTAGAAGCTCGTACAGTCTTTAAAAATAAGCAAAGATTTGCTGAATGCTTACTAATGCATTTTTTCTGTTCCTTTCCCTTTTCCTTAGGAAGCGGCGTGCCGGGATGGGAATGACACCACCGAAGATGCCCGCAGAACAGAAGACGCGATGAATGATGTGCAGAAGCGCCGCAAGGTAAGGCTGTTCCTAACAGTGTTCTTGTTCTTGCAGGAGCTGAGCGTAGAAGAAAGATGCAGGCCTGCTGGAGACCGATCCGAACATGGTGAGTGTCACGCTGCAGGTGCAGAAAACACAAAGCATGTTTCTCAGCCTGGGCGTGGCTTAAATAGTCTCTGGGTATCCCAGGTGTCTCTGGGCTGAACCACACCCAAAATACTAGACTGCACATGCAGTTCTGGGAACCAAAATATGTGGGGGCATCCATCTTGTCCCCATGAAAGCACTACAAGTCCAATCCCCAATGTTATCCTATGGGAGTGAGTGAGTCTGGTCCCACAAGCGCCAAGTCTGACTCCAAGTGGGTCTTTGGAGGGATGGAGAGGCCATTGAGGGCCATGTAGGCGATTGTGGCCTGGCTCCAGCCTGACATCTTGGAGGGCTGGGGACATGAGGGGCAGGAATCATGACAGCACTCCCCCCCCCCCAAGGCCCCTCTCAAGGTGGCTCTTCTGTCTGGTCCTGGTTTGTTTGGATGGTTTTGATGAAATCGTCTAAGCAAGCAAGGTGCATGGATGTACTCACAAGGCTCCCATGTCCTGTCTTGTGGACCATACCCCTTCCAGTCTACTAAGTAGTATAATTTGGATCTGACGTACTTTGAATCCAGGATGTCCTTGACTTCGAATTCTGGCTCCCCGGCGACTACTTCTGGCTGCAGTGGCATTGCTACCCGTGTCCCAGGTTGAACAGGTTTAAGGAGAGACACGTGGAACACAGGATGAATCTGCATGTTTGACGGCAAAGCTAGTCTGACCGCCACAGGATTTATCACAGAGGTGACGGTGAATGGACCCAGATATCTTGGACGGAAAGTTCGGGTTCCTTTAATGGACACGTGTTTAGACGCCAGCCAGACTTTGTCTCCCACTTGGTAGTTGGGGGCCTTTGCTCGGTGTTGATCAGCAAACTTCTTTTGGCGATTCTTAGCTTGAAGTAGGTGTTCAGCTGCCCTTGTAAAGGTTTGAGAAATGGTTGTGTGCAAGGTTTTGACTGCTGGCCTTTCCAGAGTTGTAGGAACGTCCAACTCAGAACTACGTGGGTGCCTGCCATACATGGTATAAAAGGGTGTCTGCCCAGTGCTGGTGTCTAGGGAATTATTATAAGCATATTCAGCTATCCATAATAGGTTGAATCAGCTTCCTTCAGCTTGGTGTAACATGCAACGCAGATACTGCTCGAGCGTCTGATTTGTCCTCAGTTTGACCATCCGTTTGGGGATGGTGACTGGTGGATAGCTGGATGTCGATCTGGGCCATAGAGCAGCATTTTCTCCAGAAGTTAGATACGAATTGAGTACCTCGGTCTGAGACTAAAACTGAAGGAAACCCATGGAGCCGTACGATGCTTTCAAGAAATACTTTTGCCAGAGTGGAAGCATTTGGGAGCCCCTTAAGAGGAATGAAATGTGCCATTTTTGAACATAGGTCCATGACCACAAGAATAGTGTTAAACCCTTGACTAGGTGGTAAGTCAGTAATAAAATCGAGGGACAACGTGTGCCAGGGTGCTGGTGGGATTTCCAATGGTTGTAATAGTCCAGCTGGTTTCTGCTTAGATGACTTGTTTTGAACACACACTCCACAAAATAGGATGAATTGGATAATGTCTTTACGCCACGTGGGCCACCAATAATTTCGTTTTACCTTGGCTAGGGTTTTAGCGATTCCGGGGTGGCCCTCGATCAAGGAATTATGATAACCGGACATGACTTGTTCTCGTCGTTCTTGGTTTGGTAAGAATAAACGATTCCTGAAGTAGGGCAACTGATCTTTTATCATGTAATGTTCTCCTTGTGCACTCCACGCTTGTAATTGCTCCGGACTCATCAGGTTTTGGAATTCTTCATGTAATTCTTTCAGATTTATGGTTGCTTTGATTCCCAGGAGCTTGTCACTCGGGATGATTGCTATTGGGTCAGGGGTCTGATACCCTTGCTCTTCCACCCCCATATGGGAAAGGGCATCGGCCTTCCCGTTTTTTTACCCCTGGTCGAAATGTAATCACGTAGTCATATTCAGCAAAAAAAAGAGCCCAACGTAGTTCTCATGAGGATTGGGCCTTTGCCGTTTTTAGGTACTGGAGGTTCCGGTGGTCAGTGTTAGGCATAAACCTGTGCAGTTCCCTTAGGGACCACGGCAAAAGATTTAAGACTACCGGTGTTTGGCAGTAAACCCACTTGGTAGCAGTCTGTACCACACAGATTCACTTGGTAGCTGTGGCTGAGCAGTCAGACTTCCCTCAAGAAGAGTTAGGCACCATACATCGCATACAAAATAGGTACAGAAATACAGTAGCACAAGCAAACACTGACCAGAGCTTGGGTGTAAAAGTATATAGTAATTTATTTAACACACACTTATAAAACACACTAGCACTAAATTGATAAGATAAGTTCAAAACACAATCACTATTATCATATGTACATCCCTGATTACTTGTTGGACAAGTCTTTGTTAACACCACTTATTTCCAGACAGAGGTGAGCGCTTAACGTTCGATGGCACTCCAACAAGTTAAACAAAAAGGGAGCGAAAAGCAGAACTATGGAAACATAAACACTTTTTAAATAACCACAGCAAGTTAGGAAGGCACAGTCTACTGGTGAGCAAGGAAGTTTAGGTGCCAGGCCCACTTTCAAGGGAGCCAGGCGGAAGATGCCCAAGATCAGACAGTTACACAGAGTCTTCGAAGTTTGTGGAGGTAGTTCGAAAAAGGTTTAGTTCAGTTCAGAAAAGTTAGCTAAGGTGTCCCAGGCTAACCCAGGTTCGGGAGATGAGGATTTAATACACCCCGTCCAATCGGTTGCAAGAGAAGCCAGGCGGAACACGGTACCTTAAATGGAGAGGATCCTCCAGCGGGGGCAGTTGTTCCTGGCAGCGGGTGCAAGTCGCAGCGTCGTCCAGAGGAAGAGAAGATCTCGTCGTGGAGGAAAGAGGAAAGATGAAGGTCGTTGCACTGCCAGGGAAGAAACCAGCCGCGGGTTCTCCGGTACAAAGGTACTAGCCTTTCGGTTCGCGGTAGTGGTAAAAACGTGGTATCCCAGTTGCCGGGGTGCTTGGCACAGGCAAGGTGGCCACGAGATGCTCCAGGAAGGCGAAAAGAAGGTAGACTGGTTATCCCCACCAGTCGAAGGAAGAAGACTCTCTGGGCTGGAGATCTCCTCTATCGTTGGGAAAAGTGGTGAGACGGTACAGCAGGGCTCCACCGGTGGTGTTGTCGTTGCTGGCCGGCTCAGCTTCTCCCTCCTCGGATTCTTAGGTCCTGTGACGACTTCTAAAGTTCCAGTCCCCAAAGCCCTGCTTTTATGCAGCACACCCCCATTCACTCAGCCTAGCTATCAATCAAACATGCTAAGTGGTGAGCCAGCCGGCTCACCACTTGGGCCAATCACACAAGAGTGCGACTTGAGTTACCAAGGTAACTCAGTCCAGGGTGCCTAAATCCCCTCCCACACCCCCTGTGGTATCCAGACAGAGTGGCACCACTTTTGGAGGCTTCTGTGGAGAAGCCCACCAAAAAGTGGAACAAAGGGCTCGACTTGGGTTGGGGTCACAGAAGAGAACACAAACGCCATTTTAGAATCGAGTTCTGGCAAAAAATACCAACCGGCGAATTAATATTAAATAAATAAACCTGCGGTATGTTCGAGGTTATACAAATTAAATAATTAAATAATTAAAGTTGGTAGCCTCGAACAATGGGAAAATCCCATAGAGATATATTCGCGGTCGAATATAAAAAGTAGTATCCACTGCCACCAGCCAAAACTCGATCAGGGGGGACAGAGACGTGCCCCCTCGAACAACAGACCCCGGGGCAATCGAATTGCCCCGACCAGTACGTCCACAATATGATGGTTTGTACTGGTTTCTGTTCATAATTTGGGACTAGCACAGCCAATGGTGACTTTACATGCCCTGGGAGACAGTAGTCAGTCCCAGGGTATGGAGTCTATGTTGGGGGGTCGCTACGACACATCTGGGTTACGGCACGGAGGGTGCTGTGTAACCCACATCAAAAAAACACATGAGACCCTATGGAGCAAAAGACCCCATAGCCCATAAAACACATGGAAAGTTAAAGGAACACCTCAAATCATGTCTAAGAGTGGGAGCAAAAGAATCTCACTCTTAGCAGGAGAGAAAAAAAATAAACCCCAAAAATCCAGCAAAGCTGCTGGGGGACTCACTAGGTTTGGGAAATTAGCCTTTACAGAGAATTCTCCCTAACAGTCAGTTATATCGGTGATTGTGTGTCTGGCGCCCAAGAGGTAGTGCTGCCATGCCTTAAAGGCTGACTTAATGGCCAGGAGTTCTTTGTCTGTGATAGCGTAATTGAGTTCAGGGGGTGTGAATTTACACGACCAGAAGGCAACAGGGTGTACCTGGCCCGTTTCGGGGTCCTTGTGTGAGAGGATGGCTCCCATAGCCATGCTTGAGGCGTCCGTTTCTACCAGGTATGGGAGATCAGGGAGAGGGTGGAATAAGATTGGGGCAGATGTGAATCTTTCTTTGAGTTCCTGGAAAGCTTGCTCAGCTTCTGTTGTCCACTGGAACCTTTTGTTGCTTTTCCTTAGCAATGACAGGATGCACGATTTGCGAAAATCCTTGGATGAACCAGCGGTAGAAGTTTGCAAAACCCAGCATACTTTGAACCCCCTTGAATGAATTTGGGGATGGCCAGTTCAGGATAGCATCTACCTTGTGTACATCCATTCGGATTCCATTCATGCTGAGAATAAAGCCCAGGAATTCCACCTCGGAGATGTGGAATGAGCACTTTTCGAGCTTGGCGTAGAGCTGATGTTGACAGAGTTTCTCCAATACGGATCGGACCTGTTTAACGTGGTCCTGCTTTGATGTGGAATATACTAGAATATCGTCGATGTACGCTAGAGCACAGACATCAATCAATTCCTGTAGGACATCGTTCGCAAAGGCCAAAGGGCATTACTTGATATTCGTACAAGCCGTATTTGGTCGAAAAGTGGTTTTCCATTCGTCCCCCTGTTTTACGCGAACAAGGTGACATGCCCCCCTCGGGTCTAGTTTTGTGTAGATTTGGTCATCTTTGACTTGATCAAGCAATTCGGGTATCAGTGGCAGGGGTTAGCAGTTTTTTACGGTAATCTGGTTCAGTGCGCGATAGTCGATGCACGTTCTCAAGTCCCCCTCCTTTTTCGGTACGAAGAATAGAGGACTTGCTGCTGGAGACTTCGAGGGATGGATGAACCCGTTGGCCAGGTATTGGTCAAGATAGGCCTTCAGGTGCTGGTTTTCTGGTTCCATGAGTGTGTAAATTCCCCCACAAGGGATTTGTGCGCCGGGTATCGGGTCGATTTGGCAATCATATGGTCTATGCGGTGGCAGGGTATTAGCCTGTTCTTTCTGAAAGACATCTTGAAAGTCCTGGTATTCACTTGGTAGGGTGCCGATTGCCACAGTCACAAGCGTGGAGGTTCTGGTGTCTATTGGTTGTTTCTCTTGGCGATAACATGTGTGGGCGCAAGTCTCGGGAAAGGCCAATTCTTTTGCTCGCCAATCGATTCGAGGATTGTGAGCTACCAACCATGGCTTTCCCAAAATCAACCGGAACTGTGGTGCCTTAATGAGGTCGAAAACAGTAGATTCTTGGTGTCCATCCTGGCACAGAAGGGTTAAAGCTGCAGTGCATTGGGATACAGGACCAGAAGCTATTTCCGTGCCGTCGACAGTGGGAACAGTGTCAGTGGTTGATTTAGGGTGTAACGGAAGCCCCATCTTTGCCGCAAGATCCTGGTGTCATGATGCCTATCCCCGGAGCACCAGGCCAGGCCCAGCACCCCCGGGAGCAGGCATCATGCCCCCGGGTAAAAGCCCAGCGGCCCCTTGTAGGGGCTCTTTGGACTCTGTCCTGGCGCCGTTGGCCCCAGGCTCATGTTGGACATCAGTCCTGGCACCATAGGCGCCAGGCTCATAAACAAAGGTGTTTTGTGCACTTACCTGATGCAGACCATGCTGCAAGATTCAGGCCTCCCTGAGACCTGAAAGGGACTATTTTTTCATTGGAACTATTTTGCCACTCGGGTGTGGCCAGGGAAGGATACTTACCTGGAACTACTTTGGGGTCTATTTAAGCCACGCCCAGACAGTAGCTCACGCTTCGCGTTGTTCTGCATCCAAGCAGCTGAACGCTCACCGTGTCTGCTCCTGCTTCTGGTCTCCAGCCACGCCCGCCTCGATCCTGGAACACCTGTAAGGAAAGAAGAGAAGAGAAAGGTGAAAACCAAGAATTTTATCAAACTTCTTACCTGCATCCGGAACCTTCACGCCAGCGTTCCTGAGAAAAGACTTTCATTTAAAAGCACCGCATTGCTCACTGCAGCGCCGCGCTTCACTCACCTGTCCTCGGGAGTTCTTCTGGCTCCACCGCGACTGTCTGCACCGGTCGCCACATCTCTGCGCCTAGGGGAGAGAAGAAGAGACAAAAGGTGAGCAGAAGGAACAAATGAGGAAAGCCTAATTTTCCGCCGTAACACTTACCGGTCTTCTGTTGGTGGACCATTCCTCATTTCGGGTCGGCGCCGCTTCATTGGCAGGTACCGCACCCCGGCCCCTATGGGGAAAGGACAAAAGACATTACTCGAGGAATATAAAGACATTAAGAGGGATCGCCCCCATCGCTAACTCACCTGAGTTTACCATCGGCAATTCAATCCCTCAACGCATCGCCTTCATTCTGCACCTGAAATAAAGGACAGATCACAGGTTAGGAAGGCAACAGAAAAGGAGGCTCAACACTTGAACTTTTGTAATCTTCATACTTACGGCGTTCCGCTCGGAAAAGTCAAGTGGATTTTGCCAGCGCCATTCTGAAAACCAGTGAAGTAACTGGACAAACACGCGCCCCTGCACCAGAAGCAGGATGGAGAGTTCATCCTTTCAAACCATAAGGTGAGCTTCAACCGGGGATTTCGGAGGAAGTTAGAGAAGAACGAAAGGGGGAAGGGGGGAGCAAGCACACTATTCTGCAGACTGTTAATCCCCTTTCTCATCTGCAGAAGGATATTCCTACGGGCCAGACAAGCAAGATTTGAGGGTCCTGTTCAGTTGGTGTTCCGAGTTCTGCGCATCATGCTCGAAGAGGCCACAGCAACCCAGACTAGACCAGCGCCTCCGTGGGAGTCAGGTGAGCGTTACACCTGGTTGATGTAATTCCCAACGGCTCCACTGTCAATGTACGCTCTTACTGCGTGCATCCGAGATGGTTGTTGGTGATGGATCAAGACCACAGATAGTGCAAAATGGGAGGTCTGTAGTTCACTTTCTTCGCTCGACAAGTGGACCCCTACACTTGCCGGGCTGGGGAGTTTTCCGATTCCTTGATGGTATCTTCCTTGTCCGTGGCCCCTACCTTCCTCCTCGGTGGCTTCAAAGGGCACTCTTTAAGGAAATGACCTGACCTTCCACAGTACAGACATAACTGCTGCTGTCTCCTTTTATCCCTTTCCGCTTTAGTAAAGGGGGATCTGACCCCCCCCGATTTGCATTGGTTCTCCTGAACCTTCCGTTGTGCGGGCAATATTGTCCTTTGAACGCACATACATATGGTGAGGGTCCGGTCTGGTTCGATCTGCTCTTCGGTCCTGCAACCTAAGATCCATTTGAACAACAAGGTCAATGAATTCTGAGCAGTCTTTCGGGGGGTTCACTACTTGTTCGAGACCATCCTTGAGCTCCCCCCGCAACCCCTGATGAAATAACGTGGTTCTCTGCTCCACTGGCCATTCTGCTTCAACTACGCGTCTATTGAACGTGGCTATGTATGTTAATAGGTCTTGATTCCCTTGGTGTGGGGACAGAAGTTTGTTGTCTAATGCTTTTCCATCTCCTGCTGAAAGGTAGGATAGCACAAAAGCGACCCGTGATTGGTCATTCGGAAAGGCCCCTGGTCTACAAAGGAAGTGCAGACGGCACTGGTTCATGAACGTTGCAAACCTCTTGGAATCCCCCGTAAATCGTTCAGGCGGGGCCAAGGGAATTGCCCCAGAAGGGTTATCTGAATGGGATTGGCTGATGGTGCTGGCATCGAGGGCACGCTTCCCGGCAATCGTGCATGCCCTACTTGTGACGGGAGAAGTTGCCGGCTTAAATCATCAGTGCGTTCTTTGGCTATTATCAGCTTCTCCTTAGGGTGTTGGTCTCCTGCCTGGCTGCATGTACTTCGGAACATAGCTGCCCCCACATGTGGGCTAACTGGTCGGTTTCTGATGTTTCAATGACGCCCAGGTGGATTTCGATGTGAGGCTTTGTGTTCTGTAACGCTCACCTGATATCCACCTAACCCACCTGTTAAATTCAGGTCTGATTTTCAATTCCCTAAAAGTCCACTTAGCTGCGCTTTCGGCGTACACCACGTCCCAGAGAAAGGTTTTGTGGTGGAAGATTCTTGTAATTAAAGCATTTATGGAAGGGATTAAAAGGCTTCATTCCCCTATTTCCAATTTAGCTCCTGGGTGGGACCTGAATGTTGTTCTTACCAGACTAATGGGGTCTCCCTTTGGACCTATGCACAAGGCTAGCCTTAAAGCACACACCTACAAGACCGCCTTCCTGGTGGTGATCACCTCTATAAGGAAAGTTGGTGAACTGCAGGCCCTTTCAATTCAGGACCTATTTGTCACGATTCACAAAGTAAAGGTGGTTTTGCGCACACACCCACGCTTTGGGCCTACATTTATCTCAAAGTTCCTGAGAGGGCACTAGAAAGCCCGACCAAGATGGCGGCGGGCCCGTGAGCTCACCACACTACACTGAAATCCAGGCAAACTCCATCCGAGAGGGTGAGGGTGACGTGCTGGTGGTAGGTCTTGTTGCACAAGTTGTCCAAGTCTGGTAATCCCATCACCCTGCATGGTCGAGATCTGCGGAGAGGGAGCTGCGCCACGATACTGCGACAGGTCCTGGTACGGACGGGTGGTGTGCAGCGGGGTAAAGAGCATTGGAAAACATTAATCCGGAGAGTGATCGGAGCGGGCACCCCGCTGGTCTGGAGAGGAGAGACACCTGGTAATACACAATGGAGTGGGAGCTGCGTGTGTGTGTCTCTGGGCTACACTCGCAGCACCGGGTGCCAAACAGGAGTGCCACATGGGTGGCGGAGAGCCGCGGATGTGCAGTGGGAGTCGTCTCACACAAGGGAAGCCGTGCCCGGCCGGCGTCGGCGAAATTGCAGAGTGAGGAAGCGCCGGGGAGGAGCCGTGCGGGGCAGCCGGTCCTCTCTCCTTTTACAGCTGCCGGAGGTCAGACACAGCCAGCGCTCCGGCACAGCACACAGTGCGGATCGACGGTAGCAGAGGGACGCCTGAAACCGTGAGCCCCAATGGCAAGGAGAGCCGTCCGGATCATCGCAGTAGGAACGGCAGCCAAGGATCACGCCCCATAGAATTGGGGTGGCAGCAAACACACCTGCAGTAAGTAACAGCGGAGAGCAGCGGCCACAATGCGGCCCAGCGAGAGACGGAGGGGTACATCCAGAGGAGGTGCTGTGGAAGCAGGCACCTGGGGGAGAGCTGAACCAACTCGGCCCCCCCAGGGGCACTGAACAGCAGACACCTCGACAGCAGGGAGCCCCCCGCACCTGTGTGACAAAGAACAGGCTTGATCATAATTAAACAGAAAGCTTCCACTATATGATTGCCTGGCAGCGATCCGTCCCAGGGGTAGAAGGGAGAGAATGTTGTGTGGTCCCATGAATAACAGAGAAAAGATATATTACAGCGCATAAAAGAGACCCTGTTCTGGGACCTAGGACTACCTACGCCCACCTCACTGTCATTGTCTTGCCACAGACACTACAGCGGTGACAGGAGGTGCACAACCAACCACGAGGGCTCGCTGTTGAACAGTCTAGATGTAGAATGAACCAGTCTGACCGCAAAGAAGGGGGAGTCAGCTGTTAGTAACTACCAGGAGCATGACACACCTTGTGGTAAGATTTGGAGCCCGGTCCACGCCCCATCACAGGCACACCATATGACATACCCAGGGTTCAGAGCTTGGCCTGAGCAAAGGAACACTCACATGGGGATAATGCAGGAACTCTGCTGAAAATGATACTCTTACCTTCACGGGGCTGGGGAGGGCTGCCTCCCACAAAACAAGGGGGGGTGCAATTACACTAAGCACCTTTGGCGCGAGAGGCTGCAGCGCGCAGCTGCAGGGTTTCCCTAGGCTGCGGCGTGCAGCTGCAGGGCTTCCCTTGGCCACACTGCATGATTGCAACAGAGGTCTAGGGGCTGGAACAGTGACTATTACGCAGGCTTTGTAAATAGGTGGCAGGAGCGCCACCACAGGCACCAGATCCCCTCTGAACATCAAATATCTCCTGGCCAGAATATCACGAGAGAAGGGCTGCACAGAAATTGGTTATTGGTGCATAACACGTGTGGGAAGCTGAACTAGAGGTGGGAGAGGCACAAGGGCAGAACAGCAGGACAAAAATGGCCAAGGCAAATAAGAGCGGCAAGCATCAAACCAATCTCCATTTTGAGGCCTCCTCCCAGCCCAAACAAACCGAGACTATGGACCCTCCTGAGGGGTGTATTCAACAATCAACCCAAGATACAGACACAGCATTCCACAACATAAAAGAGATGTTCAGCCAGCTGAAGAGGAGCATACAGTCCCTCGATGCGAAGATGGACACATTGACCTGCAAGGTGGACCACATGCAGATCCACTTGGACAAACATAGGGAAAGACTAGATGAGGAGGAGGGAAGGATCTCAACACTGGTGGACGAAGCGACATTGACATCCAGGGACCTCCAACAAATGAAGAGAGTGCTGAAAGAACTAATGGAGAAGCAAGATGACTTGGAATCAAGATCGAGGAGGAATAACCTGTGAATAATAGGTGTATCCCAAGCAGCAGACCAGAGAAACATGGGACCCATGATGGAGGAGATCCTCAGGTAAGCACTAGGTCTGGAAGGCTTCTCAAGTATCTTCATAGTGGAGAGGGCGCATAGACTACCCAGCGGCAGAAATCCTATACCTGGAGCTCCACCACGCCCAATAATTGCACGAATGTTAAACTACCGGCATAGAGACCTGGCTCTTCGGAAAGCAAGAGAGAAGCGGGACCTTACGTACAAAGGCGACACAATAAAATCTTCCCGGACTTCTCTGATAAGGTCCAGGCATCCCGCAGAACCTATATAGATGTGAAGAAGAGCATGCAGGAGAGGGGAATCCGTTATGCTATGATGTTCCCAGCCAAACTGGAGCACAAGGGAAGGAAACTGTTCTTCACCACCCTAGCTGAAGCTAATGAATTCCTCGAACACCTACTTTGAAACCCGAGACCCAGGGGAAACAATGACTGAGACCTCGCTAGAGTGCATACGCCCACTAAGAACCAACAATCGTCCACTTACAGATTCAAAACCAGAGTGGCCAAAAATGGACCTTATCATAGTAAGTGTCGAGTCATGGTTGGGCCATTAGCTGCCACTCAAGCGGAAGCAACTCAACATATTTAGATGCTGACAGGTTGGGGGAGCCGGCTCAGGAAGGGGGAGGGTTTGTATCTTACTGACATGTAGGGTATGTCTGTGGTGGAGGCGGAGGGAAGGGGGAAGGTAGATGAGGAAGAGAGGCATCACAGCACAATGAAAGGCATAGGTCACACAAAAGGAATGGCTAACAAACACACTACAACAAGCAAGGGTCAACTAAAAGGGCTGAGAACTGGAGAGGGACACATTAAAGTATGGTAGGATCGATTAGTTGTTTAACATGGAACGTAAGGGGGCTGAACTGGTCCTCAAAATGCCAAAGGGTCCTCCTTTACCTACAGCATCACCAAGTAGAAATTACAATCCTGCAGGAGATGCATTTGACACGAGAAGCTGAATCAAGGTTTGGTAAAAGCTGGACTAACCACCGATATTTTTCTTCCTACTCATCCTATGCGAGAGGGGTTGGCATCCTTATCCACAACAAGGCTGGGTTTAATCTGATCTCCGTGGTTGGGGACAAGGAGGGGAGGGGCCTACTAGTGCAGGGCATGATGCAGGGCCGCCTATACACCCTGGTTAATTATTACGGTCCTAATCAGGACACAGTGACAACCATGAAATGACTTGATCAGCAATTGGGGGACGCCCCTTCAGGAGATATAATATGGGTGGGTGATTTTAATGAAGTGATGGATCCAAACCTTGACCGCACTGCAGGTCAGTCCCGTCCCCCTACTAAAGGTTATAAAGAGCTAAGTGGTATGTGCCAGTTATGGGAGCTAGAGGATGTGTGGAGACTCAAGAATCAAGGGGTGAAACCATACACCTTCCACTCATCGGTTCATAACTCTGCATCGCGCATGGACTTTTTTGATTTCCAGGCTCTAATGGGGGTTGTTACAGAGGTCACCATCTTGGCCCGTACACTTTCAGATCATGCACCGGTGTTATTGAAAATAGAACTGTTGGGTAGGGTGAGGGAGAGGAAACAATGGCGATTTAAAAGTGAGGCTTTAACAGACATATTGTTTTGCGATGGCCTATCGAAATCTATAGATGCTTTCTTTGAGATGAGATTAACGAAGGCTCGGTGGAGTCAGCTGGCAACCTCTGCAAAAGCTTCAAGTGTGTGATGCTGGGGGAGTGTATTGCCAAGGAGGTGGGGATGCTAAAGTTGATCAGACACGCATTTCAGACGGGAGATGAATGATTTGGAGGCGCATATAAGTGCACTACAAAAAGTTGGGAGCCTAGTACTCCCCAGTCAACGGGCAGAAATAAAACAACTCATGGAGCAGTTCAAGTCGTTGGCACGCACGGAAGTGAAACTGTTGGGGTGGAGGGCAGCCGTGAGACAATATGGAGAGGGGCAGAAGCCGGGCAGATTATTGGCCAGAGCCGCGAAACAGGAGACTCATAAGGGGAGGGTCATATTAATAATAAACAGGCGACGGGAGGAGAGATTTGATGACACTGGGATAATGCAGTAGTTCAACCATTTTAATGAAACCCTGTATGCGTCTCACATGCATACCTCTCAGGCAGAGCTAGATGGATATCTGGACCAAATTGCCCTGCACTGCTGCATGGAGGAAGATAGAGAGGGACTGAACCGTCCAATAACCCTGCAAGAAGTACTGGCGCTATCAAATCCCTTCCATACAGGAAGGCCCCCATTCCAGACGGTTTTGTAGCATAATTTTACAAATACTACGCTGCAAAGATAGGGCCCTATCTCTTGCAAATGTATCAGAGCATTATAGAGGGGAGATTTCCAGAGTCTCTGAGAGAGGCCCTAATAACAGTCCTACCTAAACCGGGTAAGCCACGGAATGACTGTGCTTCATATAGACAGATCTCCTTCATTAATCTAGATAAGATCTTAGCTAAAATACTGGCTTCTAGATTGGCACCACTGATGAACAAGATGGTGAGGTCCGACCAGGCCGGATTTATCCCAGGAGGCTCCACCTTTTTTGGGGTACGAAGGATGTTTGAGGTGATCTGTGCGGTAAGCCGGCAGGACAATGTCAAAGCAGAATTGCTAGATGCCACTAAGGCATTTCATTCAGTGGAATGGCCCTTCTTGTTTACGGTTTTGTGCAGAATGGGGCTGGGAGAGCATTACATCGCCATGGTACAACTGATATATGAGTCACTTGTTGCTAGAATACAAGTGAATGGTCAATTTACCCCGAGGTAACACTGAAAAGGGGCACGCGTCAGGGATGCCCCCTCTCCCTGTTGCGGTTTTCTCTGGCGTTTGAGCCACTGGCCTAAAGGAATGGGGAGGCCCATATACAGCAGGGTATTAACTTCTTAATCATAGGGTAGTCATCTCACTCTCCGCCAATGATATGGTGCTGTTCATTAAAAATGCTGAACAGAATCTTGACCCCATTATGGAGGATGTCTTCCAATTTGGGCTTTTTTTAGGTCTTGTGGTCAATGCGACAAAATCAGTACTGTTCCCGCTAACAGAAGGAGTAGAACAATATGTTGACAAATGGGGGGTTTCAATGGCACATGACATAGACCAGTTACTTGGGAGTCACTATAGCACGAGGCACCAATACATTGTATGTCAGTAATTACCAAAGGGTACTACACCAGGCAAAGGAGGCAATTAGGAGGTGGAAGAAACTACTGCTTAAACTACATGGTAGGATCTCCTTGATTAAGATGGTGCTACTGCCCAGGTTTCTCTATGTGATTCTTAATGTACCTATCACGTTACCAGCAGAAAACTTCAGAGAGGTGAAATGTTTGGTCACACAGTTCATATGGGCTGGTAAACAACTAAGAGTGGTATGGGACAAGTTAATAGCACAATAAAAGGGGGGTCTGGCCTTACCTGATCTAGAAACGTATTACAATGTAGCTCAGGTCAGAAATACTATTTATTGGTTTAAAGAACATAGGGAAAGGAGACATGTGGAGATAGAGAGGGCATTAGCAGCACCATTTGTACTGCGATCCATTATCCTTACCGCCCCTGTTTCTCTAATGTTTTGTAATGTATTACTTTCCCTTCTGTAACCAAGTGTAATTAGATGTAACAGTGCTGCAAGGCCTAAGGGCTGCTTTGTGCGCTATACAAATGTAAAAATAAATAAATAATAGAGTGACCAATGCGGCACACATGGTGGAACTTGCGTGTAAAACGTGGACACGCATTGAGCGCAAGACAAAGACAGAGGTTCTTTATTCCCCGGTGCTGCCGGTTCTTTTCACCCCAGGTATACCGCTCACCTCCAAGAGGAGCTTTGTTAATCTTGTGCGGAGACTGGGAGTGAAATGTTACCGTGATCTGTTCACCAACGGGAGGTTTGTGACATTGGATGAGTTGAAGGACAGAGGGAGTCTAAACGCCTTATAGGTGTTCCTATATGATAGGCTGAAAACAACGCTCCAAATGGTGTTCTCTACATTTCCCGAACAACCTGCAGTGGCCCTGATACTCGACAGGGTTCCCTTGCGGGGGACAGAATAGGAGGCTAGTATCGTTGTGTGTCTTAGCTCTAGACCAGAGATCTCAACCCATAGAGAAAAATGGGAACTGGGGCATGGGGTAACAGTTGAAGAGTGGAGACACTGCCGTGAAGGGACCAAAAGGGTGGCAATAAATGCCAGATTTAAATTAATCCACTGCAAATATCTACATCAAATTTGATACACCCCTACCCATCCAATCCATGAGTATTTCCCGGTGACACCCACCAGCTATGCTAGGTGTACTGAACCAGTGGCAGACTTCATGCACATGGCATGGTGGTGCCCCGGAGTGTTCACATTTTAGAAAGCTGTGCTCGAAACTGTGGGGGAAATCATAGGTGAAGAGCTAGAACTAAAACCAATGATAGCACTCCTGGGGTACACTAAACCTATCCTTAAGGGTAGAAGGTGATTAGCTGGGCTGCTCCTGCTGCTGGCTAAGCGGAGAGTAGAAATGTAATGGAAGTGCCAGGCGCCTCCCGAGATTGAGGACTGGCATCAGGATGTAGTACAATGCAATGATATGGAGATGGGATACAAGTGATTATCATCCTACTGCTCGAGCTCTCCGAACATGTGGGAACCATATATACATTGCCTAATGAACTGAGCAGGAGAGGACGACCAGGAATAATAGGGAGGAGGAGCCCCAGCGGTGGGGCATGTTATCGTATACCATAAGAATAAGAATGTGGATTCGAAACTAGGTATCCGTGCGCAAGTGGTCACTGATTATGTTATAGTCAAGTATATTCATGAAGTGGTGCAGGCAGCAATCAAATCACGGCTAATGCTTTCAAGAGTAATTACTTTGTACCTGAGACTCAAACAGAAATTCATTAAACTACAATGCTTGTCGAAAAAAGAAATTAATAAATACTGGGAACAAGCATCCCTTATCAATTATCTTGAAAACAGTATTATTCCTAGAGGCCTACGGATTCTGACATTCCCTAATTTTGATCAAGAGGAGTATGCAGATCTAGCGGAACAATGGGTCAATAACCTCAATCAAAGCTCTAAACATATGCTAGAATTACTCATCTTACATGCCACTAGAGAGCACAAAAGAGTACTCACTCAAATCCAAACAATTAAAGAGGAAATCAGCAACATTCCTAACGCAGAAGAAAC
The DNA here is from genome assembly GCF_040938575.1 of Ambystoma mexicanum. Classification (NCBI taxonomy): domain Eukaryota; kingdom Metazoa; phylum Chordata; class Amphibia; order Caudata; family Ambystomatidae; genus Ambystoma; species Ambystoma mexicanum. Next base: position 315,404,068 of record NC_090925.1, read on the forward strand.
AAAGTAGAAAAACTTTGAAAAGATGCATGACATCTTGGTTGAATACCAAGATGAAATTAAAATGCGGAAATTCAGGAATTTCTTCCGAGATGGCAAAGATTATCGACAGGACAGAGTCTATACATTTCAACCTAAATATGATAACATTAATACTAATATCAAACCAACCTCAGCTAACACCACTCCCACTAGTTCTGCCCCTGACTCAGACACAGAACCAGGAGAAACAGATGAAAACGAGATTCAATCTGATGAAACTCTGAATCGAAAAGGAAAACATTTTTTAGGCGAAATCAGGCGCTACAAGAAAGTCAACGTAAGATTTGCCAATACCAAACAGGTACGCTTTACCAAAACTCCCACTGTGTATACTCCAACTCCGCCAACCGCCCAAGGGGCAGGAGGGGGGGCAAGCGGAAGTGGAAGCTCCGACGAGGACACCACTCGTCCAGGGATCTTGACTCGCTCAAAAAAACGTTTGGGTCAATAGATGATTCAGAAAATTCTGCTCTCAATAAAGGTTTATCATTCTCACCCAGTATTGGTACGAATTTTGTTAATTTTCAGGTAGATTTATCCAAATTCTTGAGGAAACTAAAGTTGAAGAAATTCTTTGCTACTCAGGTTACCATGTTTATTCCAAAGCCTAAACTGGATCCCCCCAGTACTTTCACCATTGGGGACTTGAGCACTATTGAGACCTTAGTTTCTCTGGACCAAGAGGCCAGTACACAATCATTAAATGTAGCTAAAGATCTAGGCATTAACCGATTACATCTGGAACTAAAAGAACTCAAAGCTAAGTCTAAATTCACTCCACAATTTACTTCCGACAATGTCATTGAGACTTTCCAACAAGCATTTACTAAAGACATCCACCAGTATCTAGATAGGCAGACCAAACCCAATAAGAGATGTAACCTCACTATTAATCAAAAGAAAGCTCTTCAAAATCTAGCTGAGGACACTGACATTGTTATTAAAGAGGCAGACAAGGGGGGTAATATTGTGATTCTTTTTTTTTTTTTATAACTCTGTTTATTGAGTTTGAACAACACAACATAAAGAAACGAACATAAATGAGACATGAATCATCGGCATACATAGGATGAAGGCAACCTGGCAATAATAACAGCTAGCATGGGCCCACGGGTCGAGGACCGCAAGACATCAATAGAACAAAGCAGGCAATCAATGTTAACAGTGCTACTGATGTACCCCCACCCGCAGATCTCAGTGAGCATCTAGCCATTTACCCCATATTTTTTCAAATTTGCGGGGGCAGCCCCGTGCGTTATAGATCCGGCGCTCTGAGGCTGCGCACCTGTCCAACTCGTTACTCCAACGGTTTAGGCTCAGTGGGTCGGCAGATCCCCAATTGGCCGCAATAAGTCTTTTGCCTGCCTCCAACGCAATTGCCAAAAACATTTTCTCATATTTAGACAGGTCTACTTCACCCCCGATGCCTAAGAGTACCATGTTGGGATCCCTAGGGATTGGCGTCGCCAGAGCGGCTGAGATTGTGTTAACACAGTCCATCCAGAAGGCCTGTATCACCCGACAGTCCCATATCATATGGTAGAAGGTGGCGGGTTCATTTTTGCATCAAACACATGTCCCGTCTTCTATTCCACCCCATCTGGCCATTACAGCGCGTGAATGGTATGAGCGATGGAGGATCCTCAGCTGTATTAGTCTAAGCTTGGATTCTATACCAATTTCTCTGGGGGACATCAATGCCTCCACCCAATCTTCAGGTTCCAGGGGACCTACATCCCTTTCCCACTTTGCCTTGAGCCAGTCGAGCTGTGCAGCCCCGAACGTGTTAAGGGCCTGATAGAGAGTGGAGGTGACCTTGGAAGAGATGCGCTGCGGGAGAATATTGGTCTCAATGGGAGAGCAGGGGGGTATGATCGTCGTGTCAGGGAATTGGGTGCGGATGGCGTGGGACAGTTGCGCATGCCAAAACCGGTCCATGGGTGCCAGGTCGAATTGTTCTTGCAGTCTCAAAACCCAGGAGGCGACCCCCTTGTATCACATGTGCTAGTGTGTGTATTCCTTTTGCTTGCCAGTGACCAAAGGAGCCCATTTTCACTATTTCCGGGAGGAGCGCATTGTGCCATATGGGTTGTGTCAGTGTTGGCTGTCCTTTCCAGCCGATTAGTTTGTGTGCGCCCCGCCAGGCGCAACAGATGTGGTGGGTCATTTGGGCAGCGCCGGGAGTTGATCGTGGGAGGCGTAGAGGATTTGCAGCGGTGTTAACGGGGCCATGGTCTCCAGTTCGATACGGGTGTGTGGTAGTATGGGGTCCGCATGCATCCAGTCATTCACTACTCCAATCTGTGTGGCCAGGTAATAGGTGCGTATGCAGGGTAAACCGGTGCCTCCCTCCCATACCGATCTCTGGAGCGTGTCAAGGGCGATCCTGGATTGTTTCCCACCCCATAGAAGTGTGCGCAGGTTCTTGTCAATGAGTGCAAAGGTTTCACGGTGGATGGGGAGTGGGGCATTCTGGAAGACGTACAACAGTCTGGGGAGGGTCATCATTTTGAATAGCGCGGCCCATTAGCAATAGGGGAAGTGATTGCCAATGGGGGGTGTCTCTGTTGAACCGCTCAATTACTGGTTTTAAATTGAGTCGGAGGAACCCATCGAGCGTCGGGTCAAGCCGTATATCCAGGTATTTAAATTCCCTGATAGAGACATGGTATGGGCAGGTCCGCGGGATCGCAGACTCACCACCCTGAATTGGGAAGAAGATGGTCTTGGCATCATTAACTTTTAGGCCCGCAAAGTACTGATATTCCCTAGTGGGCATCCCTGTCTCGTGCCCCGACCCAAGGGAAATGATTTGGAGGACCTGCCATTCACCCTCACCGTGGCCTCCGAGGATGCATATAGAAGTTTTACCCATGATATAAATGTCTGCCCCAGGTTCATCCTAGCCATGATCTCCCACAAGGCATCCCACCCCACAGAGTCAAATGCCTTCTCGAAGTCCAACGCCAGGAGGGCGAGTGGGGCTGGTATTTCCTTTGCCCTGGACAGCGCCAATTGGACTCTGCGTAACTTAATTCGAGTTGATTTATTGGGCATGAAACCACATTGGTCTGGGTCGACGAGGGTCTCAATCACCTGCAGTAGTCGGTTAGCGAGTGTTCTGGCGAGGACCTTCGCTTCGCCATTGATCAGGGATATCGGACGATAGGAGGCGCATTCCTCTGGGGGTTTCCCAGGCTTGTGTATGACTACTATGCATGCCTTCCTGAGGTCTGGGGGGAGTGCTCCTAGTTCTCTGCTGCGTAGGAACATGCGATGCATGTGGGTAGGTAGCATGCCACCGAGGCATTTCCATGTCTCTGTCGGGAACCCGTTGGGGCCCGGAGTTTTCCCCAGTTGGAGCTGTGCCAGCGCCTCTTGCACCTCGGTGTCAGTGATGTCAGCATTCAGGAGATCTGATTGGTGCTGTGGGAGTATCGGGATCTCGATTTGGTCGAGGTAGCGTGAGGGTTCAACTGGCGGGTTCCCGGTGGGTGGGGTATAGAGATTTTTGTAGTAGGCGGCGAATGCCTCGACAATATCAGAGTCTTCTGTCAACAGAGTTCCATCCGGAGATCTGATGGCCCTTACCTGTCCCCTGCTTTGTTCGCGTCTCTCCAACCAGGCCAGAGTCTTGTTAGCTTTGTCGCCCCGTTCATATATTTGGCACCGGACTAATTGATAAGCAGTTAGTGCATTGTCTGGAGATAAGTTACTGAGGGCGTCTTGCACCGTGAGCATCGCCTCCTTTGCTTCTTGGGTGCTGTGTATTAGGATTTGTCTTTCACACGCCAAGACGCGTGCTTCCGCTTCTCTGACCTTCTGGACTTGACGTTGTTGGTAGGCAGAAACCGCAGAGATAGCCTCCCCCCGGAGGACTGTCTTGTACGCCTCCCAGATCGAGATCGGGCAGTCCACGGAGCCCTCATTGAGTTCGAAATATTCCGTTGTCTTCTTTTCCAGCTCCTCAGCAATTTCAGGAAGACGGAGATGGTATGCGTTTAGGCGCCAATTACGATCCGGACGGCGGCAGGAGTTTTTAACGGTTAGAAGGAGCGGGGAGTGGTCTGAAATTCCTCTCGCGAGGAATTCAGCGTCGAGAAGCCTGTGGGTTATGTTGCGGGGGATGAAGGCATAATCAATCCTGGAGAATGATTTGTGGACACCCGAATAGAAGGAGAAACCTGCCTCGTCTCTATGAAGTGAGCGCCATGTGTCCGCCAATCCCAAGGCCTCGGCGAACGCGGCGAGCGGTGTGGAGGTGGGGCGTGTTCCAGATCTCCTATGGGTTCTATCGACTGCGATGTCCATGACTTCATTAAAGTTCCCCCAAGCACCCACGTATCAGCCTCTTCTTCCAGGAGCAAGCTCTGTAGTTCGGAGAGTAGTTCTTTCGTCAACGTGGGGGGGCATAGATTGCTGCCAGGCCCCACTTCTCGCCCCAGATGTCAGCCAGCAACAGTACATGCGTTTAGGCGCCAATTACGATCCAGACGGCGGCAGGAGTTTTTAACGGTTAGAAGGAGCGGGGAGTGGTCTGAAATTCCTCTCGTGAGGAATTCAGCGTCGAGAAGCTTGTGGGTTATGTTGCGAGGGATGAAGGCATAATCAATCCTGGAGAACGATTTGTGGACACCCGAATAGAAGGAGAAACCTGCCTCGTCTCTATGAAGTGAGCGCCATGTGTCCGCCAATCCCAAGGCCTCGGCGAACGCGGCGAGCGGTGTGGAGGTGGGGCGTGTTCCAGATCTCCTATGGGTTCTATCGACTGCGATGTCCATGACTTCATTAAAGTCCCCCCCAAGCATCCACGTATCAGCCTCTTCTTCCAGGAGAAAGCTCTGTAGTTCGGAGAGTAGTTCTTTCGTCAACGTGGGGGGGGCATAGATTGCTGCCAGGCCCCACTTCTCGCCCCAGATGTCAGCCAGCAACAGTACATAGTGGCCCCGGGGGTCTGTCCTGATCTTCCTAACCCGGAGAGGGACTCTCTTGTGAACGAGTATCATCGTGCCCCTAGCACCTTTCGTGAATCCGGCATGGTAAGTATTCGAGTAGTTGGATCTTTTGAAAAAGTTGGTGTTTGTGCCTATCAAGTGTGTTTCATTTAAGAGGGCAATGTCCGGCGAGTGTCGGTTTAGGTACTGAAGCACTAGTCTCCGCTTTATACTGGAGCCGAGGCCGTTGACGTTCCAGGACAGTATTGTTACTTTGTTGGAGTTCATCCGGTCTGCGTGAGTCCTCTTGTTGGGGCGTCTGGGAGGATTAGTGACAGTTGCGCTTTTTCCGGGGCCATATGTTGGTTTCCTCTCAGGGGAGGCATCCAGGGGTTGCCTCGCATTGAAGTGCCTGATGACTGGCAGACAATTGTGTCCACGGTCCTGGCCAAAGACAGTGTTTGTTTACCTTCCCTGCACTCTTCGGTTTTCAGCCTTCTTGTCTCGTTATTCTGTTTCCTTGGGTCCCCAAAACTCCCCCCACCCTGTACTTCCCCCCCAACTGGGAGCACCTGTCGCCCAAACATTAAACTTATAACTTGGTGAACTTAAAACTTCCTCGGAATGACCCGCGCTAGGGTGGTAACTTCTGTGGGGTCACCTGGACTGCGCTTGAAACTTCGGTGCCTAGACGGTGGCGGCCGCAATGGTGTAATTTCCGTGGTGTCTCGTGGCGAGTTCAGTTCTGTGATGCCCAGACCTCATCCGTTCCCTGTGATATTTCTGGTGGGGCGCTGTGGCGATTCGGTTTCCGGGTCTATCTGAGTGGGAGGTGGCGAGCTCTGCCCGGGCCCGGGTTTGCGAGCGGATGGTCCAGAGGGCGAGCGGCGGGCCGCAGGCACATTGAGGATCTGTGTTTCTAGCCAATCCCATGCTTCCTTGGTGTTGTGGAATAGGTGGGTCGTGCCCTCGTGATGGACCTTGAGCATCGCCGGGAAGAAGAGAGCAAACTTAATTGATAAGGAGTGAAGTTTCTTCTTGACAGAGTCAAACGACTGGCGGGCCTTTTGGACCTCTTTGGTATAGTCCGGGTAAAACCCCACTTTATAGCCGTTGTATGTGATTGGGCCGGAGGCCGGTGCCATCTGCAGGATAGCGTCTCGGTCCCGATAGTTGAGGAGGCGTGCAATTATAGTTCTGGGTGGGGCTCCTGGGGCAGGTCGCCCGGTGGGTACCCTAGGTGCTCTTTCGATAGAGAAAAATTTCGACAGTTTCTTGGGGGCGAAGATGTGAGTCAGCCAGTCTTCTAGGAGAAGTTCGACACAGGGGCCTTCCTCTTTCTCCGGGATCCCAAGAATCCTGAGGTTATTGCGACGTGCCCTGCCCTCACTGTCTTCGGCTCGGTATTCAAGTTGGTTGACTTTTTGGGCAATTATGGCAAGTTGTTGTTCCAACTGGCGGACGTTATCTTCTGTGTCCGACGCTCTGTGTTCCGCTTCTCCGACCCTGGACGATAGGTTGCGGAGATCTTGGCGTAGGAGAGATACTTCTGTGGAGACTCCGCCTATTTTGAGTTCCAGCAATGTTCTCGAGTCCCCAATTGCCTTCATTAAGTCATTCAAGGAGAGTTGGGGGTCCTGAGTTTCTTCCCTGTTGCCTGCTTCTGTCAGGTTTTGTGTCTCCTGGCGAGAGGGGGCCTCCACTGTGTAAAGGTCCATTTTACTCTGCAGGGTCTGCCGCTTGGCCTTGTCCTTGCCCATGGCCGAGTCGGTAATTTGTGTGAGGATTTAGGCCCGGGTGGATCGTGTGGATGCCCCTCAGGGATTGTCATAGAGACCAAGGTGGGGTGGGCTTGTCGGGCGTCTATCTTTCGCCACTCTGTCTCTGTTCCTGTCTATGGGTATGGGTCTCTCCTCGAGAGCCGCCGGGCGTGTGGGGAGGAGGGGTGCAGCGTGGGCAGGACTCGGCCCCGTGGTAGTGGTGCTCCGTGGGGGTCGTCGTTTTGCCGCGTGTCCCCCCTGGTTGCGGTCGCTGCGCCGCAGGGGAGAAGAGAGTCTGGGGGCCCACCTCGGACAGGGGGTGGCTCAGTTGCTTGTGAGGAGAGGTGCCTCCCGCTGCTGCGCTTCCAGTTCGGCTCCCCTGCGCGTAAGCCACGTGGGGAGAGCGGTATTACTGTTCCGTGCCTATCCCCAGTGTATATAGTGGCCTTCGCGTGTGTGTGAGGTGGGGGACTCGCCATATGGGCTGTGCTGCTGTCCAGTTGTATAAGGGGCCGTGGGGGGGAGATATGGCGAGTCCCCCACCTCACACACACGCGTACCTTGTTGTTGCCGGGTCCGTTTGCGGCCTATCATCCACCAGCAGGGGAGCGCAGCACACGGTCCTCCCTGTCGTGCTGCAGCTCGACCCCAAGCGTTGCAGTCTCACCGATGGGGGGGGGCAGATCTCCAGGGGGGAAGGCAGATAATGTGGGCCCGGGCATCGGGCGAATATGCAGGCTGGCGCCCGAGTTCGTGGAGGGGGTATGGTGTGTTGTTTCACCCGCCCCCTTTCATTGCTTTATGACTCCGCTTACTTGGAGCGCTGTCGGGGCCGAGAAGGGTTTCGTTACGGATGGCCTCGGTTGCGGTTGCCACGAGTCTCGCCTTCTGCAGATGTCTCTGGGGTCAGGCAGGTGCAGGGGACCGCAGTTGGTTCTCCGGCTGTGTCTGGCTGTGTCGGCGAGTCTCTGCCGGGTCTAGCAGTCAGCCCGGCAGCGCGTTTGCAGCTCGTCTCCTCTTTCAGGATCTCCAGCTTTCGCCGTGCCGTGGAGGGGGGAGGGGTGGGCGGTCGCTCCACACGCACCCCAATGGCCGTGGATCGCCCGCCTGCCGGTTTCGGGCCGATCCTCTTGTCCCCTGCTCCGATTCTCCTCGGGGATGCGGCGACTGCTTCCCTGCTATGTCCGCCACCACTTATGTGCCGTTGGGGTGCTTTTATTCAGCGAAAGAGGAATATTTATCAGGATATATGTAGCGGCCGCCAGGAGCCGGTGCGATTAGCTCCGCACACGTCACGCGCGCATGCGCAGTCAATATTGTGATTCTTAATGCAGAAGACTACATTACTATGGGCTTAAAACATCTCAATACCCCTGGCTGCTATCAGGTCTTAAAATCAAATCCCACCAAGTGTGTAGTAAAGGATCTCACTGAGTTAATTGATACGTGGCACACCAAGGGATATCTAACTGATGAGGAAAAAAACTTTTTGTTAATCACTGATCCCACCTTACCTACTTTGTATTTTCTTCCTAAGATTCACAAATCTTTTGATTCATTGCCTGAGGTACGGCCGATTATGAGTGGAATTAATTGTGCTACGGAAGGCCTATCTAAATATCTGGATGAAGCACTCAAACCCTTTGTGGTCCAAATGAAATCATTCATTATAGACAGCACACATATACTCCAGGGTCTGCAAACCATTATATGGGAATCAGATTATTTGTTAGTTACGATTGATGTTGTTGCTCTTTACACTAACATCAATCACAACCTAGCACTGCAGACAATTGATTGTTTTTCGGAATGCTTCAGCATCATTTTTAGATCATGTTCTCATGCTTAAAGAATTTCTGCAATTTGTACTAGCTAACAATGTATGTATTTTTAATGACCAGTTCTACCGCCAATTGAAGGGAGTTGCCATGGGGGCTAAGTTCGCACCCTCTTTGGCTAACCTCTTCATGGCGTTTTATGAGGAAACCCATATACTCAACCAACTACAATTTGTCTCAAATATTATCACGTGGCGGCGCTTCATTGATGACATTTTTTTGATTTGGAGAGGCACTCATGATTCTTTTGTGGAATTTCTAACCTATGCTAATACCAATGTGTTTGGAATTAGTTTGACCGGTAAATGTGATTCGAAACAAATTGACTTTTTGGATCTGCACATTTTCAGTGAAGGTAAACACCTGTATACAAGTACCTACAGGAAACCGACCGAGGTTAATTCAATTCTGGCCGCACAGAGTAATCATCAACATGCTACCATTGATAATATACCAATGGGTGAATTTCACAGGGCTAGACGTAACTGTAGCCAACCTAAGGACTATGACAAGGAATGTAATATACTTAATCAGCAATTTTTAAATCGGGGTTACAAAAGCTCTGTCATCGACAAAGCATACGCCAAGTTTGCAAATGTAACACAATCTGACCTCTTGGCTCAGGTCACTAAGTCTAATGAATCCCCACAATATATCTCACTTGTCAGTCAATTTACCAATGATTCTTCACTACTATACAAAATGGTTGAAAAGCATTGGCACATCCTGAGACTGGATCATGATCTTGAACCATAACTGACACCTAAGCCTAAATTTACGTTCACAAGTGCACCAACAATTAAAACGATGGTGAGTCCCTCTTTCTTTGACAATAAATTGATGAAATCAACTTGGATACAGCAACCGTAGGGTTTCCACAAATGTGGGAATTGTAATCAGTGTCAATGGGCTCACCCCAAATGCAAAGTTTTCTCCGACAAATTTGGCTCAGAAGTGGTCATACGGGATTTCATTAACTGTCAGACCACCTACGTGGTGTATGCCATAATATGTATTTGTGGCAAGCTCTACGTAGGTAGTACCATTCGTCAGCTCAGAGTTCGTATCAGGGAACATCTGGCCAGTCTCAGGATGTGCAAACCTAAATCTCCCTTAGCCGTTCATTGGCAACTTGAACATCAGTTGGATCATATCTCTGATCTTCGCTACATTGGATTAATGAAAGTGCATCGGGGAAAAGGGGAGGCGCTCTCCAACTCAAACTGAGACAAATGGAAGCCAAACTAATTTGTTTTTTACGCTGTACAACTCGAGGTCTTAATTCTGATCATGAGATGTACGTATTTCTGAAATATTGGTGTCTAAAACATTTGGCATATGATCTCTCAGTTGTACAATTGGGACTCTTTAACTTTCCGCCTATCATTAACTGTATCAACTAGATATATGTGTTTTTTCTGCAATTCCGACTTAGCTATCACAGGGATCTGGTTGGCCTGCAGAGGGGTCCCTTGCTCCCTGTGTTCAAGCACCAGCCCTTACTTTTTTATCTTCAGTCACCAGTTGTATCCCATCATGACGGGCTGTTCTTTACTTTTTTAGTCTGATCGGTATTTTATCATAGTGACAATTTGTCTAACCCCTAGACCTATTTTATGGGCATGATGATGCATGCCCTTGATTTTTGTTTAGCCCATCGCCTGGAGTCAAAAAAGGCGTATTTGTCAGTATTATCTTTCTATTGCTGCTACTTAAAGGATAGTTCCAGGACTTTTTTTTTATTGTCCCTACGGGTCGGCCATGTGTTTGTAAGCATGAATCGGTAGATCGTAGGAAACTTTCCTATGGACCTTACCCGACTTTTCGCCCATTATCGCACTCGAAATCAGCCTCCATTTTGTGATAATCCTATCATTCCGCCGCATCGACCTGGCTCACCTGCCTTTGCGGCACTAAATCAAATCCCCCGCCCCTGAAACAGACTTTATCAAAACATTCATATTCCCCGCCTCTATCCGTGACGTGACTGAGCTGCGTAGGCAAACGCGCCCAGGCGTCTTCTACGCGACTCCACACAGACCCCGGAAATCAACACAGATCAGCTCACAATACAGCGCACCACAATTCGGAATATGAAACTGTACTTTGAAATCAAACCGCAAGATTGTAAATGTGGTAAAGTACATTTATTTGACATCAAATGTTTAGAGAATATTCAGCGATTTGCATTTTTATTTGCTCATGTTCCAAAAAGTTCGTATTAAGGAACGCGATGGTCCTTTGCTGTACACAGGGTCTTAGAGCATCTCACAATACAGCGCCACAATTCGGAATGTGAAACCGTGGTTTAAAAGCAAACGGCAAGATTGTACATTTGGCAAAGTACGTTTATTGGACATCAAATGTTTAGAGAATATTCAGCGATTTGCATTTTTCTTTGCTCTCGATCCAAATTAGTTCGTCTTGAGGGAAGCGATGTTCGTGTGCAGTACACAGGGTGTTGGTTTACGATAAAAATAAGCTCTTCGGTCGCACTGATAATCGCATGGCTGTTCCAACAACGAGGCACTAGGCCACCACAACGGTAGGTATGTTGCATCTAACCGTTAGTACCGCGTAAGGGCATACTTGTACTTGGCGATCGTCCCATAAAATGGTCAGGGTGGTAACGTTGTTCACGCGGAGAAGCAACTGGCGGCTGTAGAAGCCGTCCGCCGGTGTCCGGTACTCGTGACACAGACAGTAGTGAATGATGTACCTAAAAACATAAAAAATGAAATTAGTCTCACCATCAGATCCTTATTAAAATCATAGCGAGGACAGCGCTACTGGGTGTACACAAGTGTTTAAAGGCGTGGCGAGGCAGGGAGGGGGGGGGAGTGGAGTACAAGGTAAGTAGCATAAAATAATAAATAAATAGGGCCAGCTGGTGGCAAGTGCAAGGTAAGTGCAGAACAAGTGCTGGGAAGGGGGGGCTGTAGGATACTGAGACAGTCCCCCAGTGCAGGGGTTGACAGGGAGGCAGTGCAGGTGGAGAGTGGAAGGGCCCAGGACCGAGGTCGCAGACAGTGGACCAGTTGTAGCAGGGGAGAGGGAGAGAGAAAGCAGAAGCAAAGAGGAAGGTTTTGAGGTGCTTCAGTAAAAGCAGATGTTTCTCCTCAAGATAGTGCGCGGTAGAAAACAATATGCCACATAGAACGAACAAGTACAACTGAACCCGTCTTTAAAGCCACTGTATAGTAATGAAATTGCGGTATAAACTCATCAAAAGTTACTTACATTATATTTGCATTTTCCATTGTGTCTCTGTGTAGGGCAGACCCGAAACACCACTCCTTCTTTGCCGACGTTACTTCTTCTAATGAACGTGGCTCATCGTTTCGTTTCTGAAATTTTATTCATTATCTTTTCTTAGTCTTTCAGGATGGTCCCGGCCTGTCAAGGTCAAATCACAATAGAACCTTATACTGGGTCGTGGGCCGTTCCGCCACCCGAGCAAAACATCAAAGCAGCTGACCTTCACTTTGAGCGAGCACACATTTCTAGTTAGCTCCAGTTAGTGTAAGGGCATCTTGTCTGCGTGCCTTTTTTTTTATTGTCCCTATGGGTCGGCCATGTGTTTGTAATACGGAAACATTCTATAATTTTTGTAAAAATGATTTATATTACTGTTTGGTTTAATTGCAATGGGCCTGCAACATGAGGAGACTCGAGAGAACAGACAATCAAATTACAATCATTTAAACCGTGATGTGTATTTCTCAATGAGCTCTGCTTTAGGTGGACATGGAACAGAGGCAATGTTGGGTGGCAATGCAGTTGTCCCCTGCATAGGTTCGTTCACCACTCCATGTATGTGCCTATCGAGGACATCTACGATAAGTCTCTCAATAAACTCATATTGCATATCCTCAAACACTGGTTTGATCACCCATTGTTTACTTCTTTTAGTGAAGGCCTTATTGTAGCGAAGCGTCCCTAAAGTTCCGGTCGTCCTACTTTGTTGACGGCCAACATTATGGTTATGTGCCAAGACCGCTAGAAGAGTCCGATTTATCATGCCTTCCATGCCAAAATGCAATCTTTTGGGCCTGTACTTTAGGCACATATTGTGGAACACCTCCAAATCTCCTGTGTGGCAGAATTCCGTGAGTCCCCTCAAATCTCTTGTTATAGTTTTATCAAATACAATCTTTTCAATGGCCTTGTGAGTGGGTGATGAAGGAATCAACCACTTCTTCTTCCGTGCCTCCTCTGTGGACAAATGGCCATGTTCACATTTGTGGAAATGCTCATTTGTCGACCATCGATGTACGTTGCTACAGTGCAACATTACTGACCGCCATTTTTCCAGTAGAATTTCCAACGACCCTTCACATGTTTTTGAGCTCCACCAAAGATGGTTGCTGATTGACTTGGACCACTGTGAAATACCTTGCATATCTTTTTTTTTTCCTGCAGCCGACAATTTTTTATTGATTGTTTTTGCAAGATGCCATACGTCAAATTGGTGATTTATATTTTTGTACTCTTCTCTCATTGTCTTGGCAATTGAAACGTGTCTGTCCGTGGCTATCAGGTCGATCACCATTCCCCGCGATTGTAGTTCTTGCAATGATGCTACAAAGCCAACTTTCTCCATGGCCACTGAGGATGTACTTTGTGACACCTGCACGACCACCGAACTCACAATTTTCTTACTTTCCATGTCCTGAAAGTGGTAGGTGCAGTACTTGGCTGAAAATCCTGGGCTGTCGCACTGTCCATCACCGGCTAGCCTGAAGCGTTTGCCCGCGAATGTACTTTCCATTGACATTTTTTCCATTCTCCAAGCTTCGCTGATGGCTGGAAATAGATAATCGGTTTGGTATTTGTAGAACTGACTTTTCGCAATGAAATGGATTCCCACAAACTGAAAGAAATACTGTAACTTTTTAAAACTTGAACCACTAAAAAGTGCGGCCGCTGCACAAAGTAGATTGCCTGCTGGCAGTTGCCCCAGCATGGGTTGTGCAGACCATGCGAACGGATGATATTGTGTACAGGTGGCATGTATTTTAAGGTTAGTGCCTCGAATTGCACGAGTCACATTAATCAATGGCTCCCCACATACTTCCCCACCAACCCAATGCCCACATTTCATCATCATAATAATATCCATCAAACAGCTATCGAATACAATGAATTTGGCCTCTTTCCTTATACTGTCACTCTGCATCCCAGCTGGTTCGGCCTGTAACGTTGAGGACATGTCACTCGCATGAAAGGTACAATCTCTGATATCGTCTTCCGCTATGCTGAGTGATATTGATGGTGTTTCATTGTCGTCCACTTCATTCTCTTCCATTGCAACATCTGTTCCTTGTCCGGAGATGGGAGAAAAAAACAATGTCTTCAACTTTCGCGCGCTCTTATTTTTTGCGGGTGTGGATTCTGTGAATTGATCTCCGACTGCATCCAAACTACCAGGAGGACATTCACTATCAATGGCTGGTGGTGGTATAGCTCCGTTGTCAATCACTTCATATTCTTCCCATTGGCACGATGCATCTCCAGTCTCAAGTCCCTGCCAAAAGGTTTGACAAGCAACATCTCTCGTTCGCTTCACTGTCTGTGTAGATCTAGTTCTTACACCCACTCGCAACTAGAGGACAGATTAGAAAAGGGATGTTCAGTTTAAACACAACTTACAGTATTGAACTATTGACAGTGAAAGACAACATAATATAGTGAACAGGACACTAACCTTCTTTTGCTTTCTTTTCTTTGAAACTTTCTTGCCTAGAAATTCAACATCTGGACGCTGTTGCTCCGACTCGTGTGTGCATGTCTCCACTTCCTCTCGCGCTGCAACGACTATATTTTCATGATAAGCACATCCATCACTCACTGAGGCTCCATCGACTCCCTGAAACATAGAACTTTCATTAGTATGTATAATAATATTGAAAACACAAAATGTACTTGGGGACCAATACCCATACGTACATCTCAATAGCAAAACACGAATGAACGCATTGTGTAGAACATTCAAACGACAATAGTTCACGCATTGTTGATCTAGTTAGATTGAACTGTCAAGATCCATACCTCGGGCTCCGCATAGACTTCCATTGATGATATTATTGAAGATGACGCTTCAGCAACTCCCTGAAACACAGTAATTGCATTAGTATGGTTTTCTATTTTGTTTAAAAGAACATAAACTTTCTGCAGGCGTCAACGGCTCATCTAAATAGACCTGCACAAATGATCAGTTGTCTAAAATAAATAATGGATATCTAAATATGATTCGATTTGCTCCATCGTTGGAAGTGTCACCACCCAGAGATCTGCATCAACTACTAGGGGTGATGTTCTTGTTGAAGAAGCTCCGTCAGCTCCCTGAAACATAGTACTTGCGTTAATAAAGAAGGAAGTATAGCGGATGTAATCACGTCATTTGATCTCGCATGATTGATCTGTCAGTATCCATACCTCGAAATGCATAAGAACATCAAGGGACGCTGTAACTGCGGTGCACACTTCTGCAAGCTGTTGCGCCGACCCGTAACTGCATGCTCCCCCTTCTTCTTGGACTAATGCTCCATCGACTCCCTGAAACATAGGACTTTCATTAGTAATGAACACAATATTGAAAAAAGAAGACACATAGGAGGGCGACGACAGAAGGACATACCAATGGCTAAAAACGAAAGAAACATTGTGTGTAACAATCACGCTACAAGAATGCAAGATCTGATGATCTCCATCGATGGAACTGTCCGGAAACGTACCTCGAGCATCTGAGTGACATCTACGGTTGTCGTCAATGCGTTGGACTCCTCAGCATCTCCCTGAAAGACAGTACTTGCATTATTTTGGATAACAATAATTATAACTGAAAACAAAGACTAGAGGACGAGTACTGTGGTGTACCATTAGGTAAAATGATTACACGATCAATTAAAACTATTGATTTACATGCCTAAAACAAGTCAGTGTCAGAATAGCTAAGTAAGATTACCCGATAGGCGCTTGAAGTGGCTGATGACTGCAATAACGACACGGATGGAGAATCTTCCGCCTTCATATTGAGTGGATACATAAATGGGGAAATTATTGTTAGCTAATGCTACACACTACCGCAAGGCCGAGAGACAAATACGTAAACTTGACTCACCAGTGGAGGGATGTGGACGAATAGAGTGGGAATAGCGGTTGAGAGCAATTTTCGCCTCGCTCGCGGTGTTTTCTTCTTTATTAGCAATGATGTGGAGTACATGTCTGGGCTAAAGTGCCTGCTGCAGATGCGGTATCGATCACCCCTCTTGTCCGCAAAGACTTCAAGGACTCTACTTTCTAGCTCAGAGGCTGGATATCCGCAATATCGGACCCATTCTCTTATCTGATCTATTGTCTTAGGGAAAACATGCATTATAGTATCTTCAGATTTGTTATGGGTCTTCGAAGGGCAACCGCCAATGGAACAGGCAGGCATTATGGAAAGTTCTGAAAAGTAAAGATCAACAATTCTCTATGAATACCAATGTGTTAAAACATTAAATGACACATAAAAGGTTCAATGCAAGGTCCGTTTTGGTTCTTGGAACTATACACGTTATTCACATGCGGATAAGTATTTCAATAACTTTCAAAAAATAGAAAAAGTAATTTGACTAAACTCAGAACATGTGACTAGTTCCTTGCATGTACTGTCGTGAACGAAAAGAAAACATGGATGCAATTTGATGACTACTAGCAAATAGATATAAATTAAAAAATTGGACGCAAAATGATTATGGTACATGGACTTACCTTGACGAACAAACAGTTAGATGCAGGGATCAGAGTAGTTTCTTGTCGTAGAACAGGGAGCAGTTCACAGGTTGCAAACTGACGAGTTTGCTCAAAGTGGTCACGGAAGTTCACAGAGACGAAGAGCAGATAACCAGCACCTTCACGGGTTGACTGGCAAAGCGCAAAGAAGTTCTCATTAGAAATATGAAGTGGGTTATAAAGAATTCGAAACAGGGGTGTGTTTGTGAATGAATGACGTGTATATGTCGTGGCATTATGCGGTCTGCAGGGGGCCGTCCAGCGTGAGGGGGGATGCTTGGCAGGAGACACAGGGTCTGGAGGTAGACATGGGAACAACAAACCCATGCTCTATAGACCACTTTGAAGTGTACATGGTCTTTGGCACCTCTTGGCCTTTATCGCTCCCTGACAGCTCCACTTGCCAGCAGCGCAAGTACCCCGGTGCGAACTGCCTTTGATAGGGCGGGGGGTGGATCGGGGCGGTGGTCGTGCAGACAAGACACAGGAAGACTCGTGAATGGAGACACACTTATGTGGATTGCAGGGGGCCGTCCAGCGTGAGGGGGGATGCTTGGCAGGAGACACGGGGTCTGGAGGTAGACATGGGAACAACAACCCATGCTCTATAGACCACTTTGAAGTGTACATGGTCTTTGGCACCTCTTGGCCTTTATCGCTCCCTGACAGCTCCACTTGCCAGCAGCGCAAGTACCCCGGTGCGAACTGCCTTTGATAGGGCGGGGGGTGGATCGGGGCGGTGGTCGTGCAGACAAGACACAGGAAGACTCGTGAATGGAGACACACTTATGTGGATTGCAGGGGGCCGTCCAGCGTGAGGGGGGATGCTTGGCAGGAGACACGGGGTCTGGAGGTAGACATGGGAACAACAACCCATGCTCTATAGACCACTTTGAAGTGTACATGGTCTTTGGCACCTCTTGGCCTTTATCGCTCCCTGACAGCTCCACTTGCCAGCACAAGTACCCCGGTGCGAACTGCCTTTGATAGGGCGGGGGGGTGGATCGGGGCGGTGGTCGTGCAGACAAGACCCGTTTGCCGCAGGGCCTCACCAAGGAGAGGCCATCTAACTGAATGTAAGAGGATGGCTGCAGGATCTACTACATGGAAGGCAGGGGGGTGAGTTTATAAATACCTCACCCTCCCAGGAGAATATATGGGGGTCATCTCTGTACCCGGTGCCCAAAAAGAGGATTTATTATGATCAACCATATTTATTATTTACCTATAACCATGTTTTGTATCAATAAAATCCAACAGCTTTTTATTGCCAACGCTTGATGCCAACCCACAAAATAATATATGTATGACTGCTGCATATATGGGTTCAACGGTTATGTGGATTGAAGGTGTGCGGCCAGCGTGAGGGAGGATGCTGGCCGGAGACATGTGGTGTGACAAGACAAGGCACTGGAAGGCTATTCAACGGAGACACACTAGATTCATTTAAAAAATCAAAACAACCATTGCTAAAATATATGTTGGGCTTTATTTTAGATTTTAGTTAAACATAAATAATAAACATTACACATTGTAAAGTTGAGGTTGCAGCACATCGAGGGAAAATCCGCGGTATTGTCCACTGTCACTGGGGAAATGTTGTCTAATGGCAAGTACCGCACAGGCAGGTATTACTCTCCGAACGCGGTGTCCGAGCCTCCCGTGAAGCCACCAAGTGAAGCAACGATAGGCCACCAGCCTGTACCACCTGTGAAAAAAAAAGATGCAAACTATATTAAACTGACCAAACTTTCTTATCAATGTCGATTCAGGTAACACATGTCATTTTTCTTAGAAAAAAATTATATCTAGAAAATGCACTATATGGAACCAATTTACATGCGTTCGAATGATATGTAAATGTAATTTTATATGTGGGAGACGACCATGAAATAGTGGTGGCATCACTGACATCACAAACAGAGTATACTTACTCGTTACTCGGATTACGCGGACGAACAGTGCCACGAAGTTCGTGCATAAGCACCATCATCATCCTCAACACTGTCCATGAGAGGCAGGCTTCCCTGAACTCTGGCAGCTCGGTGATGCATTGCGGACTTTGCTCGCCTTCCTGCAGACTTTGCTCGCTTTCCGAAATGTAGGCCAAGCACCCGGAATTTTCACGGCAGCAGCAGTTCTCCTCCTCAGTTGGCATTAGCTCGCACCGATTGCACGTGCACCAGGTGGAGACGCCGTCCATGCGACATGGTCCAGGCTCTTCATCCGTTGACTGGTCCTCCCAACTGCCGTCCGAATCCCCATCGTTTTCGCGTGCTTGCCTTTCCAGTAGTTCCTCCTCGGTGTACTCGGGCTCGTACATATACGGCATTATTGTGGCCATTGTGCGGTAAAGATAGTAAAATAATTTACAGAGATGGTACAGGTGTTCACACGGGCTACAAGCGGCGAAGGTAGCTGACCAGAGCACTGAAACGAGTCACAGAATACTCAAAGTAACACAGAGAGAGGAATGGAATCGAAAATCTGCTGCTGTATGTTGTGAAACGGTCTGTTTATACTTATTGGGGAAAGAGGCGTCCTGCCATTTCCATGGCAACACGTCAATAGCTGAGGCGCAGCGATTGTTGACACGAGACGTGCTTGAAATGGGCAGTACGCGTCTGCTGATGTCAGGCTCAGGGGCGGGGGATTTGATTTAGTGCCGCAAAGGCAGGTGAGCCAGGTCGATGCGGCGGAATGATAGGATTATCACAAAATGGAGGCTGATTTCGAGTGCGATAATGGGCGAAAAGTCGGGTAAGGTCCATAGGAAAGTTTCCTACGATCTACCGATTTATGCTTACAAACACATGGCCGACCCGTAGGGACAATAAAAAAAAAGTCCCGGAACTATCCTTTAATTCTCATCTAATATTCAGTATTTCGCTAATCATAATAGTGTACTCATTTGGGTCCACATTTATAGCTGTCTCTATTTACCTGATAGAACCATTTTGTGAACCAACCCTCAATAATCTTTTTAGTCTTCAGCTTGAGCTAAACTAAATGTGCCCATCGGTCATTTTTGCCCAAATCTTTTTCTATCCATCATATATTGTAACCCCATGTTGGCTTCATTCGTTTGACTTGGCATGCCGTATTACACTGCTTCATTTATCTCGCCCAGCACCAGATCCTCTGTTCCACTCAATGAGATGCTACGCCATTTACCGATATGCTTTGTTTACCTGTTACGCCATTTACGGACATGCTTTGTTTACCTGTGATGTCACTAACGCGACGTAACTCGTTGCGACGTTGCCTACGTCACTTCCATGACGTACGCGGCAGCTTTAATTCAACACACCGAACCTCTAATGCTGCTTGCTGGGATTATCCCGTTTCCATGTAGCGTTGCTCGATTTAATGAGTAAGTACTTGCTCCTGAATAACTGCCTGCATTCTATAGATTAACATGACACTAGAGAATTAATTGGTGCCATTGTCCTAAATCTGTGCTTCTCCCATTATTACCTTCTAGGCGATATACCTGAACTTAGCCATTACGGCTTTACTTTTTCTTTCACTGTCATCTGTATAACAATCTTGGTTCTTTGAGCTGTGCAGTTTCACGGCCCTCCATTAGGTATGTGACTTTTACTTTGCTTTCATTTTCACGTACTTGTTAGTTCAGCTACCTGATTTTTGATAGCATTGTTTTTTTTTTTCAATTTAGGAGTTTTCAGGATTCTCTTGACCATATTTGTGCGCGGTAAGAACACCCACTTTGCCACATATTTTACTTGACCCTTAATGGGTTTGCTGCACTGAGTGGTTACCATTTGGGTACTTTCCTATTGTTTACCACGCCTTACTAGTTTTTCCACCAGATTTCAGATTACTTTGTCACACTAATTGGTTGCAGTGCATTTTTAGCACCTATTTCTCCATAGCCCAATGGTGCTTTTCTTCTCTTTTCTTTCTCTCTGCTGGGAGATCATCTTCTAATAATTCTATGAGGTGACTTGTGCTTGAATCACATGCGGGCTGACTCCGGTGTTCTAGGCGAATGCAGGGCACCCAGTTCACTAGTATGGCATTATGGCATTAAAGCATGAATTTTACTTACAGATATGGAATTTGCATTCCAATATGCCAATCATGATGTATGTGCTTACTGTGATTTTGTTTTTTCTTGTGTTATTGCAACCGCCTGCGCAACATTTGTTCCTCCCTCTCAACCTGACACGTGGTATGCGATGTATTTTGAATTTTCATTTGACTTAATTATTTTGAATATTTTCTGGCCTACATGTATTAATGTGTAACTGAAATGAGTATGCAATTTTGGACAATGTCACATTTAATTCCCGCATGATATGTATCTAATCTTGCCATTGTTGTGTCACACAATTTTGATGTGCATGACATAAATATGATTTTTTGTTCTGAATCATAATTTGTTTCAACTATTCAGCCTTGAAGACGACCTATGTGTCGAAACACGTGTCGGCTGTTCATGATCTAATTAAACATCCATATAATACTGTTCTTGCCTTACTGTAATGGTGTAAAGCGCATTACCATCCCATTTCTTATCAAATCATGTTATCGTATACAGCAATAAGAAGAAGGTGGACATTGGCTTCCCTCTATATCCTTTTCCTTTTCTGAAGTATCGCACGTTCATTTGTAACCATGCGCGGCCAATACTGAGGCAGACCCAATGAAGGACATCAATAATACCTCACTTTGCAGGGAACTAGAGTGTTGTTAAAATGGGGGGAAAAAAGCTGATCTGAGACGTGACAACAGAAATACGAATTTGTACAACCTGTGTTTGAATTGTGATGCTTCTTCTCAGTGTTTGTGTGTATGTTAATTGTACCATGTTGTTTTGGTTGCGAAATACCAATAAAAAGAGTTTAAAAAAAGAAAAAGAAAATCTATCTCAAAGTTCCATGCAAACCAATCCATAGAACTACCCACCTTTTTCCAGAACCCCACTAACGTGGGGGAAAGAAGCTTCCACACATTGGATGTGAGGAGAGCGGTTATCTACTATCTGAAGAAGAGAAAGCCACTAAGGAAAGCAAACCAGTTCTTCATTTCAGTGGCAGCTGGCAGAGAAGGGGACCCTGTCTCTAAATCAGCTATCTCAAAGTGGATTGTAAACTGCATCACACTATGTTACACTATTGCCAAGAGAGATCTGCCCTTCATGCCTAGAGCAAACTCTACTCGGGGCACAGGGACTACCATAGCATTCATTGCAAATGTTCCTCTTGAGTCCATTTGCAAAGCAGCAACCTGGAGTTCTGTAAACACCTTCACACAACACTACTGCCTAGATACACACTATAGGTCTGATTCTCAGGTGGGACAAGTGGTGCTAAGACATATCTTTGCTACTGTTCATTCACACATCCCATCACACATCCTACCACCATCTCTGGGTACTTCTCACTAGTCTATGCACAGCATGTGATTCTAAGCAGATTCACAAGCATCAGAATACATGCATTACTCACCGTAATAGCATTTCTGATGTATCTGCTTGGATTCACATGTGTCCACCCTTCCTCCCCTTGTGGAGTAGAAGGAACATAGACCTCTTACACCTTCTCTCATGCACTCGCTCACGCTGACTGTAAGGCTCCATCACGGCAGAAAAGACACAAACAGAGGGCCTCGACGCGTGAGGGATTTTGTCACGTTAGGGATAGTGTTACAGGCGCGACCATGTTGACATCCCCTTTCGATCTTCAAAAGAAAGATGCAATACTCTGCGATTACCACTAGATGTCGGACTATCTGCACAACATGTATGCAGATACAATTATCAGAAATGCTATTATGGTGAGTAATGCATGTCACATACATTTTTTTATTTTTAACGCTGTGAGAAGTAGCCAGGCCGCACTCCAAGGTCTGAAGAAACTTAGAAAATCACAAGTCTATGAATAAATGACACAGAAACGTTGTTGTATACAAATATCAGGGAGCAGGGTGCAACGGGACAGAGTGTCCTGCGTGATGCATTTCGCATTGAACAGCGCTTGTTCACACAATGATTCATGTGACCAAAGAATGTTATAATACAGCATAGTCCCTTTTGGCAACCGTGACATTGGACACTGCTAAGCAGGCGGACATGTTGAAATGGAGAGCTGCACAATGCATTGCTCCAAGTACAAACAGGAAAGTGAATATACCCAACAATCCAAATCAACCATAACAGTTTAAGGAAGTTGCTTAGTGTATAAAAATGAGCAAACATGGGAATCCAAAAAAAGAATTGAATAAACAGACTCCTTAGCATAAAATACAATTAGCACCCAGGGCCCGGGAGCCAGCCAATCAGGTGGCCATGAATGCGGGCTTGAACCATTGGTGTAAGCCTGCGTTCCAAGCCACCTGACGGCCGGTTCCCCAACTGCGATCTACCCCCACCCTCCTTCCCCGTTTTTTTCCCCTTACTAACCCTCTCACCTACCTTATTTCAGCCGCACCTTCCTCTCATGTTCCCATGGGCGCCATGGAAAGGGAAGTGGGGCTCCACATGGAGCCCCACTTCCCTTTCCATGGTGACCATTTTGTGGCCTTCATCCCCCGTTGCAGCCCCTGCAACAGGGGATAACGGCCAGAAGCGCTCGTTATTCGCTCTCACTTAGCTCAGGCCGATAAATTGGACTGCTGGGCCGTTATCCCCCGTTCCAGCCCCTAATGCAGTTGCCAAAACAGCCAATAAAAGTAACATGCAAATGCCCTTCAACTCAAGGGCAGAGGTGCAACTGCTACCAGCACCAACATAATCAGAGCCCCTCCTATAGCATATCAGAATGTTTAATCCAATTTAGGGGGTAATTCATAGAATTTCGCGCACAGTGGCGCATGCGGCTGGCGCACAGTGTGCGCGTGCGAATGTCTGCGCCAGCCGCATGCGCTAAAATTGATTTCCGCGCACAGCATATTCATGGATTTTAGCCTCCAAAACCAGCTGTGGTGCAGCGACCCTGCAGCAGCGCCAGTTACGCCCCCAAGAACGCCCCCGCGCAAGGAAAAGCCATCAAAATCCCCAATCCAGCGCAAAGGGCTGCGCTAACCCTGGACCAGTTTACAGGGCTGCCAAACAGCAAACAGCAAGCAGGGAACGTGTATTACTGGGGTTTGCGTGAAGTATCACACGCGAAAGTGCCTGTGCGAGTGGGGTACGTGTATATCTGGGGTTTGCGGGAAGTTTCACACGCGATTGGAGCAGGGTACATGTATTACGGGGGTTCACGGGAAGTTTCACACGCGAAAGGGCCTGTGCGAGTGGGGTACGTGTATAACTGGGGTTCGTGGGAAGTTTCACACGCGATTGGAGCAGGGTACGTGTATTATGGGGGTTCGTGGGAAATTTCACATGCGATTGGAGCAGGGTACGGGTATTACGGGGGTTCGCGGGAAGTCTCACACACGATTGGATCCGGGTACGTGTATTTCGGGGGTGCGTGGGAAGTTTCACACGCGAAAGGGCCTGTGCGAGTGGGGTATGTGTATAACTGAGGTTCGCAGGAAGTCTCACACGCGATTTCAGCAGGGTACGTGTATTTCGGGGGTGCGCGGGTAGTCCTACACATGAATTGGCAGTGTGGGTCCTCCCAGGTGTTCCCTCTACACCCTCCACGGCCCCTGCAGGCAGCCCACACCACAGGGGACTACCCTGCACCCCAGGTCATGTCCCGCAGGCAGCCCATCCACCATGGGCATGCCCCCCAGCCAAGCCACATGTCAGCTTGCACTACTGATCACCAACGCATGTCCCCCTGCACCCTCACCCCCCAGCAGTGCAGGGCACCTGCCAGCAGGCCCCCACTCATGTCCCCCTGCACCCCCACCCCCCAGCAGTGCAGGGCACCTGCCAGCAGGCCCCCACTCATGTCCCCTTGCACCCCCACCACCCAGGAGTGCAGGGCACCTGCCATCAGGCCCCCACTCATGTCCCCCTGCACCGCCATCCCCCAGCAGTGCAGGGCACCTGCCATCAGGCCCCCACTCATGTCCCCCTGCACCCATACCCCCCAGCAGTGCAAGGCACCTGCCAGCAGGCCTCCACTCATGTCCCACTCATGTCCCCCTGCATCCCCACCCCCCAGCAGTGCAGGACACCTGCCAGCAGGCCCCCACTCATGTCCCACTCATGTCCCCCTGCACCCCCACCCACCAGCAGTGCAGGGCACCTGCCAGCCGGCCCCCACTCATGTCCCCTTGCACCCCCACCCCCCAGCAGTGCAGGGCACCTGCCAGCAGGCCTCCACTCATGTCCCACTCATGTCCCCCTGCACCCCCACCCCCCAGCAGTGCAGGACACCTGCCAGCAGGCCCCCACTCATGTCCCACTCATGTCCCCCTGCACCCCCACCCACCAGCAGTGCAGGGCACCTGCCAGCCTGCCCCCACTCATGTCCCCTTGCACCCCCACCGCCCAGCAGTGCAGGGCACCTGCCAGCAGGCCCCCACTCATGTCCCACTCATGTCCCCCTGCACCCCCACCCCCCAGCAGTGCAGGGCACCTGCCAGCCGGCCCGCACTCATGTCCCCTTGCACCCCCACCCCCCAGCAGTGCAGGGCACCTGCCATCAGGCCCCCACTCATGTCCCCCTGCACCTCCACCCCCCAGCAGTGCAGGGCACCTGCCATCAGGCCCCCACTCATGTCCCCCTGCACCCCCACCCCCCAGCAGTGCAGGGCACCTGCCAGCAGGCCCCCACTCATGTCCCACTCATGTCCCCCTGCACCCCCACCCCCCAGCAGTGCAGGGCACCTGCCAGCAGGCCCCCACTCATGTCCCCCTGCACCCCCACCCCCCAGCAGTGCAGGGCACCTGCCATCAGGCCCCCACTCAGGTCCCCCTGCCCCCAGGTCATGACGATCCTCAATCATGGCCCTTATGGCCAGCCTCCCCAGCCCAAAGACCCAACCAAGTATTGCATCAACCCACATAGAAAAGGCAATTACATGATACAACCCCAATGGCAAGTATGTAAATGAACACATGTCGTCCCACACACACACAATGGGTGCAAGTGAATGTGAAAACCCATATCATGACATGCATGAAACCAATGAGATAATACCACACATCGAAGTATGAAGAAAGAAATGTATTTAACACAACATGAATGTAATCAAAATCCAACACACAACAATGGGAATAATAAAAGAAAAGCTGCATGTCCGTAAAAGAATAAAAAACAAGAAATCATAATCCAAAGAAATCCAAAAGAAATGGTGTTCAAAGTCACAGTCCAACAAAGCAAATCCAAGGGAAAAAAGAAAGTGAAAACCATTGCTCCATGGTGAAAATAAAAAAAAGAGAATAATCCAATGGTGAACTATGTACAGATGAACAATCCAGGGTCCATGAGCCCAACTGATGAAATGAAACCTATCAAAAATACTACCTAATAAAAAACTATATACAAAAACGTGGTGCATTGTCCAAGCGCAACCAAAATAAAGAAAAAACGAAAGGAAACCTAACACTATCTAACTATATACAATGGCGGCGGGCAAGTCCAGCGGCTCACTTTGTGGTGTCCCGGGCCACGGCATCATCGAACTCCATGTCTATTTGCTGGAGGTGGGCCTCTGTCCTGGTCCCGAGTTCTCGCAGGGAGGCACTCATGGTCTGTTCCATCTCCCTGCGAGTTGCCTCGAGGCACTCTGCCCGCCTCAAAGCCAGACGCATGGAGAACTCCGCCCTGACCATCGTGAGCCACGCCTCTTCCGCCCGCCGCTGCTCCGCACCTATCTGCTGGCCCAACCGGTGCCACACGGAAGGCACTCCCATTCCTGGGTCCTCCTGCCCTCTGGCCGATGCCTGCCCCTCCGATGTTGATGGCCCCGAGCCATCATTGCTCCCACCTAGAGCCTGCTCCTGCTGCTGCTGTCCATGTGCCATGTCTGATGGTGCCTGCACATCCTCCATCAGCTGGTCTCCAGTTGTGGTGTCCACCCCTGCTGGGCCGCCGACTCACGACTGTGGCAGGGATGTGAGCTCCACCAAGCTGGCTGTGTTGGTCGGGCCAGGTCCACAGGGGGCCCTGGTGGAATCTGGGTCGGAAGACGGTGTGGAGAACAACTGGCGCATAGTCTCCACAGAGGAGGAGAGGTCCGCCAGAGTGCGCGACACATGTAGGAACCCACCAACCAGGGCCCTTCCCAGCAGTGCCACGTCACGACGCTGCTCTCCGTGATGGCGTGCGTTCTCCGCCCAGGAAGAACGCACGTCATCATGAATGACATGCGTGCGCAACGTGACACCAACCAGGACAGTGCCCGTACGTTTGTGGGTCCCCTCGTCCGCAGGTAGTGGAGAGGCAGATGACATGGCACTCTTCCCCTACCTGTGAACGGGCCTGGGATGGGGCCTCCCTGCTGGTGCATGGTGGTGCAGTCACAGGGTCAGGGACAGCGACATGCACAGGCCCCTCCGCGGTGACATGTGCTGCCTCCTGACCCTGGCCCTGCACTGCACCACTTGCACCAGTGGTACTACCCCCACCAGGCCCCATGTGCGGCTCAGTAGCGGGCTCCTCCTCCTCTGTGGAGACCACCAACCTGGATGTCTCCACACCGTCTTCCGCCATTGGACGCCCCTGCGGGGGCTCACCCGGCCCTTCCGCCACAGCCGTTGTGGCAGACGCAGCACCAGCCCCCTCGCTCCCGGATGATGGTAAATCTTGGGAGGGTGGCTGGGCCTTGCGTCGCCGCCCAGTGGAGGCATCCCCGCCGCTTGGCTCCACAGCGCCGTCTCTGCCCTCTTCTTCACTTGACGCTGCGTAGAGGGAGACATAGAACACAAGCATCAGGGTACAGTACAAAATACCCTAGACAGGAAGCAATAACACATGAGTGGCACTGTCAAATGTCACTTCCATCCTGTCATTCCACAACACATGGGTGAATGCACACAACACACATGCAGAAACAGTCCCGGCGCCTGCAATCAACATCGACATCCATGTAGAAGTGCTCCTGTAAACCAAGATGTTGCCTTCAAAGTCACATGCATCCATGGCGTTTCAAAGTCACACACACACTTCTCAGGCACACACACACACATGTGCACCATACATGTACATGACATCAGCACCCATTCCTCACCCCCCCTTCATGTCCAGGAACAGAGACAGCCATGCTTTCATGTGTGCATTCCGCATAGAGCTCCCCATGTTGCATTAAAACACATGCACCAACCATGTGGTTCACACAACTGGTCTCACATGCATGACCATGATGTCCCTGCACACACACATCCATACATGGCCTATGTCACACATACAGGCAAGCATCAGACTACCAGCACACTGCAACATGCCCTGTCTCACACAGCAATGCTTGGCCACTTACCGCTCAACTCCAAACGGGTCTGCCTCCGAAGGATCTGGGCGTGGAGCGCTGGGCCTACAAGTTCCAGGACCCTCATCTGGATGCTACTCATGCGTGCCCAGCCCCCCTCCGCGAGGTGCCGGGTATTGTGGAGGGTCCTGGACCTGAAGTCCTCCCAGTGCTTCTTGACATGCTTGATGTCGCGGGTTGCCACCCCCTCCGCGTTGATGGCAACCACTACGTCGTCCCAGATCCTCTCCCGTCCTTCCTTGTTGGCGCGTGATGTTCCAAAGAGGGCATCATAATGCCCCCAGACATGCTCCACCAGGACACCAAGTTCGGTGGCAGTGAAGCTGGTGGCCCTCTACCTCTCTGGCTGGGGGTTGCCAGTGGTGCCAGATGGAGATGTGCCCGACATGGCAACCCCAGAGGCAGGAGTGGGTGGGCAACTGGGTCCTGGGGTGGGGTGTGGAGCGATGGTATCCCAGTCGGGAGTCTTCTGTTCTAGCAAGAGTGGACACAGCAACTGGACCCCTGCAGATGGCTGATGTGCAGGCACCAAATAGCAGGGCATGTGGGCAGCAGACAGTCAGGCAGCAGCAGATGGCAGGTGGGAGCGTGCTCGGGGCACTGGTGGCCAGGAAAATGGCCTTCAGGGCAGGAGCATGGTCTTCCGTGTGTGTATGCGTGGCCAGCTTGATACGGAGTGATTTGGCACGTGAAAAAATTGCACGTCAGCGTGTAATTCGAGGAAAGGGCCTTAGCGCGTAAGCACATCAGCACACGTACGCGATTTCATTGGACCAAAGGCCCTTAGCGCGTAAGCGCGTCTGTGACGTATCGCGCATGGGCGTTGCCCTTTCGCATGTAAAACTTCACGCGAACCCCAGGAATACACGTACCCCACTTGCACAGGGCCCTTTTGCGTGTAAAACTTCACGCGAACCCCAGGAATACACGTACCCCGCTCGCACAGGGCCCTTTCGTGTGTAAAACTTCACGTGAACCCCGGGAATATTGGCCCTGTGCGAGTGGGGTACGTGTATCCCTGGGGTGCGCGGGAAGTTTCACGCGATTTGAGCAGGGTATGTGTATTTCTGGGGTGCGCGGGAAGTTTCACATGCGATTTGAGCAGGGTACGTGTATTTCGGGGGTGCGCGGGAAGTTTCACACGCGATTTGAGCAGGCTATGTGTATTTCGGGGGTGCGAGGGAAGTTTCACACGCGATTTTGCTGTCAGAGTGGTGTACTGAATTTCGGGGGTGCGCGGGCAGTCCTACACGTGAATTGGCAGTGTGGGTCCTCCCAGGTGTTCCCTCTACACCCCCCACGGCCCCTGCAGGCAGCCCACACCACAGGGGACTACCCTGCACCCCTGGTCATGTCCCGCAGGCAGCCCATCTACCATGGGCATGCCCCCCAGCCAAGCCACATGTCAGCTTGCACTACTGATCACCCACTCATGTCCCTTTGCACCCCCACCCCCCAGCAGTCAGGGGCACCTGCCAGCAGGCTCCCACTCATGTCCCCCTGCACCCCCACGCCCCAGCAGTCAGGGGCACCTGCCAGCAGGCCCCAACTCATGTCCCACTCATGTCCCCCTGCACCCCCACTCCCCAGCAGTCAGGGGCACCTTCCAGCAGGCCCCCACTCATGTCCCACTCATGTCCCCCTGCACCTCCACCCCCCAGCAGTCAGGGGCACCTGCCATCAGGCCCCCACTCATGTCCCACTCATATCCCCCTGCACCCCCACCCCCCAGCAGTCAGGGGCACCTGCCAGCAGGCCCCCACTCATGTCCCCCCCTAAATGAAATAAAGATGCACAGTCATGGCCCACTTCTACACCAAAAAATACCACATCATGCCACCCCATTCTTGACGCGATGATTTCCCAATCCAACCCACACTGACATGCCTATCTCAAGACACAAACAAAGGGTCCATGAGCCCAACTAAACAAATGAAACCTACCTAAGAAACTACCTAAAAACATAACCATATACAAATGTGTGTGGCATTGTCCATTGACCACAAATAAAAGGAAAACGAAAAGGAAACCTAACTCTAAAAACTATTTACAATGGCAGCGGGCTAGTCCGACGGCTCACTTTTGGATGTCCCGGCCAGGGCATCATCGAACTCCTGCTCAATGTCCTGGAGGTGGTCCTCTTCCATGGCCCGAGGGTTTGCAGGGACGACGACATGTTCTCCTCCAACTCCCTGCAATTTGCCTCGAGGCACTCGGCCCGCCTCAGGGCCCTCCGCATGGAGTTCTCCGCCCTGACCATCGTGAGCCGAGCCTCTTCTGCCCGCTGCCACTCTGCATCTATAGCATGGCCTAACCGCTGCCACACGGAAGACACTTCCAGTCCTGGGTCCTCCTGCCCTCTGGCCGATTCCTGCCCCTCCGATGACGAAGGCCCCGAGCCATCATGGCTCCCACCTTGTTGCTGCTGCTGCTGTGCCTCTGCCTGTGCCCTGGCTCTTGCTGCCTGCACATCCTGCTCTGGCTGGGGTGCAGTTGTTGATGTGGCCACCCCTGCTGGACGTCCGACTCCCAACTGTGGCAGGGATGTGTCCTCCACCAGCCTGGCCGCAGGGTCAGAGACAGCTCCAAAGGGTACCCAGGTGATACAAGGGTGGGAAGATGGCATGGAGTACGACTGGCGCATAGGGGGTTCAGTGGAGGGGGACGGAACAAGGTCCAGCAAATGGAGGAATCCGGTCCTGGTGAGCTGTCCCAGTAGGTCAAAGCGGTCAACGAGCCATTCGAGATGGCGTGCATCTCCTCATGAAAAGACTGCGGGTCACCTCGCATGGCCTGTTGACGCAACGCACCCCACCCAGGACAGGCTTAACCCGGTCCCGGATAGCCATGTCCGCAGGGAGAGGAAGGCCAGTTGCTGTAAGCGGATCCCCTCCCTGAAAACATGTCTGGATGTAGGCTTCTCTGCTGGTGCGGGATGATGCAGTCACAGGATCGGGGACAGGATTACACACAGGCACCTCCCTGGTGGCCTGTGCTGTCTCCTGTCCCTGCCCCTGCACTGTACCACTAGCACCAGTGGAATCCCCACCTCCAGACCCCGTGTCTGTCCCTTGCATGGCCTCCTCCTCCACCAAACCCCCCACCAACCTGGATGACTCCGTGCCATCTTCCTCCGTCGGACCCTGTGGGGTCTCAGCTGCCCCTTCTGCTGCCGAGGAGTCCAACTCCGACCTCCGCCTCTTGGACCTTCCCTCTGCAGCTGCGGCCTGGGACGCGGCACCGGACTCCTTACTCCCCGACAAGATGACAACCTGGGAGGGGAGCCGGGCCTTGCATCTCCGGCTGGCGGGATGATCCACAGCACCCTCTCCGCCCTCTTCTTCAGTTGACGCTGCAGACAGGGAGAGATAAAACACAGGCATCAGGGCACTGTACAATGGACTGATACACACATGACAGTTGCAAATGAGTGGCATTGTTTAACTACAGACACAGCATCACACTCCACGACACACGTCATTTTAACTCACACACATGAACATTTCAACAGCAATATTGCACCAGGTAGCACCATCCATACACATACAACAGCATGAACAGCCAAAGGTGAGCCTGACATCACATGAAACAAGGAGTGCACTAGACATGCACACACGCCACCACACTTACATGCATGTCTACATCTACTCCAACTGTTGCAGTGATGAGATCGACATACATGTCACATCTGCCATTCATCCTTCTACATATCAGTGTCACGTGCATCCATGTTGCATCACAGTTGCACACTTGTCAGATACACATACATGAACATGTACACAGTGCAGATACATGCATTATGAAACACCATCCATGCCACAACCATACCAATGTACATACACAGAAATTCAAACATGTGTGCTCCCACACCTGCATTTGCCCAGCATGCTTACCAACACATACACCATCAATGTGTCTCACAACTGAGAGGACTCACATGTGGCAGCCTCATGCCCATGTTCATACACATCCCTACATGGCCCTACATAAAGACATGTGCAACCTGCAACTACTGGCACAACACGACACGCACAGCGTACTATCAACATGCATGTACACTTACCGCTCGACTCCAGACGGGTCTGCCTCTCAAGGATCTGGATGTAGAGCGCTGGGCATATGCGTTCCAGGACCCTCATTTGATGGTTCGACAGCTGGCCCCGGCGCCCCTTGGCATCCGCTGCCTTAGCAAGGCGCCGGGCCTTGTTGAGGGTCCTGGACCTGAAGTCCTCCCAGCGCTTCTTGACATGATGTAAGTCGCGGACTGCCACCCCCTCCGCGTTGATGGCAATCACGATGTCCATCCAGATCCTGGTCTGTCCTTCATTGTCGGCGTGCAAACTTCCAAAGAGGGCATCATACTGCCCCAAGACTTGCTCTACCGGGACACCAACTTCGGTGGCAGTGAAGCTGGTGGCCCTCTGCCTCTCTGGATGGGGGTTGCCAGTGCTGCCAGATGGTGTTGTGCTGGACATGGCAACCCCAGAGGCAGGAGTGGGTGGGCAACTGGGTCCTCGGGCTGGGCTGTGGAGCAATGGAATCCCAGTCGGGAGTCTTCGGTTCCAGCAGGGGTGGTCACAGCAACTACAACCCTGGCTGACATGCAGGCAGCAAATGGCAGGGCACGTGGGCAGCAGTCAGGCAGCAGCAGATGGCAGGTGGGAGCATGCTTGGGGCCCTGGGGGGCAGTAATTCGGCCTTCTGGGCAGGAGTGTGGTCTTCTGTGTGTTTTCGCGTGGCCAGCTTGATACGGAGTGATTTGGCACATGAAAAAAGTGCACGTCAACGTGTAATTTGAGGGACGGGCCTTAGCGCGTAAGCGCGTCAGCACACGCACGCGATTTCATTGGACCAAAGGCCCTTAGCGCATAAGCGCGTAAGTTACATTACGCGTGCGGCGTTTCCCTCATAGCACATGACAGAGCACACGTGGAAAAACTGCATGTCCGGGTGTCATCGCCTTAGCGTGTAAGTTACATTACGCGTGCGGGGGTTTCCCTCATAGCACGTGATGACAGAGCACACGTGAAAAAACTGCACGTCCGAGTGTCATCGCGTGTAATTGGACGAAAGGGCCCGCGTACACGCGTATCTGACGTGTACGTGTGGGCCGGTTTAAAAGCTACGTGTAGGACGCCATTTCCTTGTACGTGCTTTTCGTGGAGAGGGAGTGGGTGAAATCTGTACCTCTTGTCGGTTCACACGCGATTACTTCACAGCGTTTCTAGTTCGTACTCCCTGTTACCTCTGAGAGCTCTTTTCTGATTGTTTGTTGGGCCTGTTTCCTCAAACAGAGTTCACTTCTCCTTTTGTCCTGTCTCCTCAGACAGCGTACAATTCTTCTTTTGGCGGGGGTGTTGCCAACGCGCACATGTGCGTATTTTTCACGTTCTTTTTCCAGGCAGACGGTGAGTTCCGCACGTACTTAGCAACTGTGCTTGCCCCGTGTGTCACGTTCCCCTTCAGAGGTCATTGTAGGCTGCGTGTATTACGTGTACGCTTATTTTTGTGTTTCTAGGTGCCACAGCGTAGTGCGGGTTCATTTTTTCACGTATGTGGTCTACGAGGGGTTGCGTGCACGTTTATTTTTGATTTTGGGCTGCCTGTGCGTTGCGTGACCCGTCATCTTCCCCCAGGGGTCACAGACAGCCTTGTTAGAGCACTAGGGTACGAATTCCATCTAGTATCCTACCCCTTTCACCCCCAATTGCCCAGGACAATAGTTTACAGCAACTCCCATACGCACAAAAACATCAGTGCCATGGTTGGGAGGCGACCAAGCAGTAAGGGAGGCAATGGTGGTCGACCTTCAAAAGGCGGGCGTGGTAGGGGACGTGGCTGGGATTTGCAGGGTGCCCCTACACCCCCATGTGTGGAGGAACAATCAGGGACACCCATGCCCCCCACATGGTTGAGGGAAACGTGGCTGACACCATCACAGCTCAGCCCCTGTTGGACCAGCCCATTGTGGCACCTGACCTGGCACAGGATGACTCCCAGGCTGACTTCCAGGTCAGCAAGTCTAGGCCACGTGTGGCGGTGCAAGTTGTTGTCACCAAGCCACGTGGATCTGGGGCAGCTATGTCATCTGCTGCCCCAAGTATGCAGGGTGGGGAGGCTGCAGGGGCAGTTGCAGCTCCATCCGCCCCAGCTCTGACTCTCCCAGCTAGGACAGTGTCAGTCCAGGTCCATCAAACTGACGTTCCTCCTGCCAACATTACCCTGCAACCAATGCTTGCATCAGGACCTATGGTCATTGTGCTTTCCCACACTCCTACTACCCAGTCCACCAGTGATTCTGCCTCTACTGACCAGAGCGGCGTAAGCCACTCTGGCTCCGCTCCACCTTTAAAGAAGAGGAAGAAGGGTGCTCTGGCACGACAGGCTGAGACCCCAGACACTGCTACACACTTCGGCACGTCAAGGAAGCCTTGCTTTAATGACGCGGAACTTGATGCACTTGTGTCCTATGTGTCAGCACGTAGCCGCAAAATGTTGGTGACTGCAGGGTGCAAGACCACACCTGGTTAACGTAGGGCACACTGGCAGACCATCGCGGACCGCATAAGTGCCCTTGGATTTGTGAGGCGCACAGATGATGATTGCCACAAGCAGTGGAATGACCTGAAATGCAGAGCAAAGAACAAGCTGGCCTCAAATCATCCCGCTACTCTGGTGACTGCCGGTGGGTCTCCACAAGAGGACAACAAACTCACTGAACATGGGGCCTTCGTCACAGGGGAACAGATCCGAGGTGTGTTAGAACTACCTGATTATGATGCATTGTCCGGTGAGTGCCCATGCATGTGTGTGTAATGCATGTGTATGTTGTTTGGGTGACGGGTTCTGATTGAGTGCCAGGTGAGGGTGTGTGTGCCTGGGTGGTATGGGTCACCCATGTGCTTCATCCAAAACATTCAGCGGCCTTGGATTTGGGTGTGACAGTATCCCTTCTGCCCACAGTATTAATTTAGCGCAACATTACGGCAGTTGCCCTTGAAGTGGCATCTTGCAACAACATTGTTTGTATTTTTCAGTGTTCGTTCAGGCTGATTGTTTCAATTCTCCCACTTTTGCTACGCATTCCTCAGCCCTAATGTCACATTTGTGACATGCTTCTGTCATTGATGAACCCCACATTGGCCCACATGTGTTACCTTGTTAGGTGAATGATTTGACCATTCAGGCTGATTGAGTATTGGCCTGATCACATACATTTTTGGGGCCTGTTTGAATGTGGAACATGATAGTTGTTTCCTGTCGTGTTGAAGTGCACAACCATTGATGTGTACATCGGCCTGCAATCACTGTATTTTTTTTCACTGTGTGTGGCACATGCAGATTTTGTCACACTATGTAGCATTGTTCATCTCATCATGTCCATCTCACATGGATGGCTGACAGTACTCATTCACTGACATATGGCTGTAGTTGTGGAATGTACCATGGCTATGGTACATGCCATCTGTGTGATGGCATGTGTCATGTATGTGTATTGGACATGCCACTCACAGGCCAATGTGTGATGGCAGTGCTACCCAGCATGCAGCAAATGTGTTGCTCTTCCATCTTGGTGTCATCAGTGTCTGCCTTTTGCCTCCCCTTCCAACTCAGTGACAGTGCATGCATGGGAGGGTTATAGTCATGTGGGACATGGGGAAATCATGTACTGGTTCTGTAGCTTGTCAGGCCTATTTGTGTGCTATGGTGCTAATGCCTGTTTCCATTTTTTGTCTTTCATGATTTTGCAGGGGATGACGCACTTGATGCTGTTGAGGTTGAGGAGATGGTACAGACCCAGGAGCAATCTCAGGCACGACCGGGCACCAGTAGGGGACGTGGTGTGGTGGTGGGTGAGAACCCAATCTTGCTGCAGACCATTCTGTCCAGGGGTGTCTCTCGGTGCACCTCCCCAGACCTCTATTCAGGTGCTGATTCGGATGATGAGACCTATGTGCCGTCGCAGGTAAGTGTTTCTGGCAGGGATTCTGTTCTGTCCAACCCACCTGCACCAGGGGTAGAACCCTCCATGGGGATGTCAGTGTTGGTAAGTCCGCCTTTGGCGGTTACGGATGCAGGGTCACACTCCACAAGATCTGATCCTGTTCCTGTCCAGCAGATCAGAGGGGGAATGCAGTCCTGCAGCCTCAGGCCGTGCCGGCACAGCAAGGAGCAGATTGCCTTGCCCCAAACAGGTGTGGTGCCCGCCGACGCGGTGGCTGTACGCCACCAGGCAATACCGTATGGGAACAATCCATGTACGGTATGGCAACCCAACAGGCAGCATCAGTTGAGATGATGGCTCAAGCAGTGGAGAGGGTGGCCACTTACATTGTCCCCCCTGAAAGGCAGATGGAGCAACTACAGCAGGCAACAGACTCCATTTGCCAATCACACAGGGAGGACATGTTGGCGTCCAACAGGGACAGACGGGCGGCACTGGAGACTCTACGCCAATCGATATCAATAGAGTCCCAGGGCCACAGGGAAGCCCTGAGGGTAGAACTCCATCACCTCAGGGAGTCTCTTGTTGGCCTTTAGGCTTCCAGTAACTTGAGGACAGAACAGTAGCTGGAGCGGCTCACACGTTCGCTCTCAGCTGAGATGCAGGCAACTCGGCAGGAGATCCGGGCATCACGTCAGCTGCATGGGGATCTCCGCACTATAATCCTGCAGAACGAGACCTTCCACACCCGCATGCTTGCTGCCATGGAGGACCATACCATGGGCTTTGCGTGGGCTGCCTTCCATAGCACCACCTCCTCCTGATGCAGCAGCAGAGGGTGATGAGAGCGACAGCAGCAGTTCTCCCACATTGGCATAGCCGTGCAGGCCATGAGCCCATGGAGGTGTTTTTTTTTCCCAACATCCACACAGGTGGCTGTTGGTGCTCACCCTGTCCTCGGACCTCCTGTGTGCCCCCCAGCCCCACCCCCACATGGCCATTTTTGATTTTTTTTTTTACAGTGTGTTGCCTTGTGTGGCTCCTGTGGGCATCCACTGTATTCCGGCTGGGCACATGCAGGCTTGTCCTGAGTTTGGGTTAGATGCTTGGGTTCGTGAGACACACACCCCCTCCTGCTTCCCGTTTCCATGGGCTTGCAAAGGGTGTGCCCAAGTGACAGTGACTTACACAGTGACGTTGGACTCCCATGAGCTGTGTGGGCAGTCTGTAGTCAATACAGTGTATACATTCCTAGTGGATATTGTTGTTGTATTGTACACTGCATGCTGTATTGATATGTGCTTGTGCATCCATGTCTTCCTCCTAATTTGCAGGTTCATTCCTCATGTCTTCACAAGGCCGTCTACTTTTGAGATGGAGTTCATGTTGTAAGCAGTGCACTTACACATTTGCGTGGCAGCAACACTGTACAGTTGGAAGGGGTCGATGTGCTGGCATAATCAGGTTGTAAGACTACCACTACTTTAACTTAGTACTGTCATGTTTTTGCTATGTTTGAGGTTGTGTAGCTGCATTGTATTGTTGGTAAGTATTTGGTCATGTGCGTTGTTAGTTCTACATTACTGGGAGCATATTGTGTGTGGCCAGTTTCCATTAGGGACACTGTACTTTGTGACACTTGTGTCAGGTTTTGGGGATTGCTTTGTTTGCTCTCACATAGCATGACATGCCATGGTGTGTTGGGTGGCGGTGCTGGGGAGGTGTTGGGTGACATGGCACTGTTGTCATGTTGTATTCTGCAAGAGGGTAATGAATTTAGCAGCATAGAAGTGAGTCTTTTGATGACACAGCATTGGTGGTGTTTGTGTAGGTAGGGATGCACGCAATGTAACACTTCCAGGTAACCAATCTCAGGCTGGTTGGTTGTGACAGTTGACTGTCCCTTATGTCATCATCATTGTCAGATGGTATGTGCCAGGGCTGTGTGCACTCCACAGGGGTGTGATTTTAGGTGAAGTAATTAGCCACCAGCTGCGTACGGGCTGCCTCACCCCGTGCCCTTTCCCCTCCCATGCGCAGCGGCCGTGCATGTGGTTGGGGATGTGGGGGCACCACCATGTCCACGGGCAGGCCCCAGCGTGTTGCAACGTTGTGCAGGACACATGCTGCCACTACGATCCTGCACACTACTGGGGGAGCGTATAATAGCTGCCTGCCAGAACGGTCAAGGGAGTGAAAGCGTGACTTGAGAACTCCGAATGTGCTCTCCACTATGCCCCGGGTTGCAATGTGGGCTGTGTTGTATCTTACCTTGGGTGGCGTGGTGGGGTTCCGAATTGGCGTCATCATGTGGGTGCTCAGAGGGTAGGCACTGTCCCCTGGGGAGGTGGTGATGGGTATCATTAGTGGGGTTGTGACATTACTCAGTATCTGACATGCATGCATGTGCTGTGGCATTTATACTCACTGAGCAGCCATGTATCGCCATGTTGCCCAGCTTCTAGGTCCCGGTTTAGGGTTGACATTCTGTAAATAAAACTGTCTTGGGTGGACCCTGAATAGTTGGCATAAACTGAGGTGATGATTCCCTTGGCATCACATACTACCTGGACGTTGATGGAATGCCAGTGCCTGCGGTTTCTATAGATGTGCTCTGATGCCCTGGGAGGACGTAGAGCCACATGGGTGCAATCAATGGCACCTAGGACTTTGGGGAATTGTGCCACCCCGTAGAAATCCTGGATGGCAGCCTGCCTTTCTGCAGGTGTTCTGGGCAGGTATATGTGCCTGCGGACTGATGGGCGTGCAGTCATGATGGCCAAGACCTGGTGTAGGCAGCATGACTGCGTGGCCTGTGACACCCCCCCCACTATAGCACTTGTCTGCTGAAATGATCCAGTGGCCAAGAAGTGCAGTACATTGAGGACCTTCTCCAGGGGCTGAGTGCTTGGGAGCACAGGGTGGGTGATGTGAGGTCATCCTCCCACTCACTCACCAGGTCGAGTATTATGTGAGGTGGAAAACCTGTACCTCCCATACACCTGGTCATCAGGCATCCCAAAAAGGCTGGTTCTGGGTGTGAAATTTCTGGGCCTGACTATCCTCCTCCTCCTCCTTCTGCGGTATCCCACGACCACTGCTGCTAGGAACGGTATATTCATCCTGGCGTCTGAGCTTGTTTGTTGTTTGCGCGCACTTTTATGCTGCGTGGGTCCACGTAGCCTGCTTCCTGCTGGCGTACGGGTTTCCGGATTAGCGCGTCTTTTTGGGCGCACGCGTTAGCCCCGTTGGAATCCATGAATATGTGTTTTGAACGTGCGTGTGGGCGTTCCGCGCATTTGCCTCCTGTACTTCCCCCGTGACGCCCACATTTTTACGCGTTGTTCCCCATTCCGCGTGTCACGCCATCTGTTCCTCCTACTTTTGTTGTGTGCGCTAAGCTATGTGTGATTTCGCTGTGCGCGTAGTGCACGCTGTTTGGAGACATGTGCGCCAGCGTGTGCCACACAGAATTTTGGCGCACATCCTGGGGTTTACACGCGCACAGACTTCCATGAATCGCTGTGCGCGGGTTTCCGCTGCACATTAATTCCATGAATCGGCCTGTCAGTGATTAGATCTCAGCATCTATGAAACCTCAATCCACGGTGCTGGTACTAGGAGACATGAACATGGGGTTCAATGACCCTGAGGATTATTTAGCAAGAACCATGCAAGCAATATTGGAGGGACTGAATTTTCAGCAACATATTGAGAAGCCAACTCACAATGGTGGCAGAATTCTTGTTTGGGTGGCTTCCCATGGTTTATTAGTGAACAATGCCACTGTAACTTCTGGTCCGACCATTGTTTCATCCTTTTTCAATTGCCTAAGACACTGCCTCCTGTGAAGAAGGGAAGTACACCAGTAAAGACTCTGTTGCGTAATTTGCACAAACTGGCATCAGCCTCACTGTGTCCGTTCTTCTCCTCAACTGTTGACAACCTCTCCTGTCTAGACTCTGCAACCAATCTAGCAGTTGCATATGAAAAAATGATGACACTGGCAGTCAATGACCTGGCACCA